>NC_044308.2:94239280-94895787 GCF_007474595.2 Lynx canadensis
AAAAAGTGAAAATAGAATGTTAGAGACATGGAGGATAGCATGTGAAAGTCCATCATATGTGTAGTAGAAATACTAAAAGTAGAAAACAGGTAGTATAGGAAAGAATATTTGAAAAGATAACAGCATCATATTCAGGAATTAAAGCCAACTCCAAAGTACACACATGGAAATAAATGTACACTTAGATGAATTTTAGGGAAACTGCAAAATGTCAGATATAAAGAGATCTGAAAAGTAACTTGAGGGAAAATGTGACTCACAATGGAACAACAATTAATCTGAAAGCATACATCTCAACAGCAAAATTCAGTGACAGAGGAAACAGTATATTGAAGCATTGATAATATCAAAGTATAGATAAAAGATACTTTTCAAAATAGAATGTTATATCTAGCTAAAATATTGTTCCTGAAAGAGCACAAAATAGACATGGGCAGAAATGGAGAGTGTTTACTTTTTTTTTTTTTTTAATTTTTTTTTTCAACGTTTATTTATTTTTGGGACAGAGAGAGACAGAGCATGAACGGGGGAGGGGCAGAGAGAGAGGGAGACACAGAATCGGAAACAGGCTCCAGGCTCTAAGCCATCAGCCCAGAGCCCGACGCGGGGCTAGAACTCACGGACCGTGAGATCATGACCTGGCTGAAGTCGGACGCTTAACCGACTGCGCCACCCAGGCGCCCCGAGAGTGTTTACTTTTAACTGACCCTGACTACATTCCTTTCTTAAGCAGAACATATTTTAAGGTCAGGGAACCTAATGAATGTCTTTTCTATGCCAGGCACAGTCTAGGCATTTGGGATATATCAGTAAACAAAGCAAAGATCCCTTCCATCCTGAAGTTCTCATCCTAGTAGGGGGAGAGAGACAATACAAAACTAGCCCTGATTTAATAATGGTATGTTAGAAGATAATAAATGTTATGGGGGGAAAAAAGAGAGTAAATAAAGTTGATGGGAATGATGGGATGTTGGGAGGGAGTGTGTCCCAATACTAAGATGATTGGGATCAGCCCCATTTAAACAAAGCTTTGAGGTGGGAAGAGGGTCAACAAAATAGTTATCTGGGAGAAGGAGAATAGGCAATACAAAAGCCCTACAGCAAGATCATAAGTGGCATCCTCCAGGAACAGTGGGAATGCTGGCATGACTGGAACAAGTCAGTAAGGTGACGGAAGAGTAGACATTGCAAGGTTTTGAAAAGAAGAATGATATGATCTGACATTTGTATTTAAAATTTCACTCTGATTACCATGTTGATGATGGACTGAAAGGGGCAAAGGAGACCAGAAGACTAAGAGGTCATTGTGGCAGTCAAGCTAAGAGATAATGGATGGCTTCTGCCAGGGTGAACTCTATTCCTAGCCAAAGTGTCTGTGGTCAATAGACAATATGTTGAGTAAATAAATGAATAAATTCCTTACAAGTATACAGTTTTCCAAGTGTAGAGAAATATACTCCTGATATATAGTCTGTTAGATTCAGAAAAAAATTAATTATAAATACCAAATATATAATGTATATTTAAATTATTCTATCAACATTAGTGCTTCATATGACATTAGTCATGACATTAGTGCTTCATATATATGTAGTCTTGAGTAGAAAATTAAAAAAAAGATTAGGACATTCTGAGGAGGTTTTCAGCATTGTTTTGAAGTTAAGATATTACCACATAAAATGTGGTAAAAAAGTCTAGAATATAGAAGGAATATTTAATTTATAGATGTATACCCAGAAAACATTTCTCAGTTCTGGTTTACCATGTATCTTCATTTCCTCACAATATTCATAAACCTTCTAGAGCATCAAAGAATCAAAGGTACAGTAGAGGCAACTATACATATTTAATGATTAAACAAATAATTGGGTAACATAGGGCCATCAACCAAGGACTTTCACACCTATGATCTCATATTGATGAAGTTGTGGGATGATGGTAGTGGGGTTTGGAGCCAATGACCAAGAAAGAATTCTTGAAGATGTTTTTGGTGCAAAAAGGTGATTTTATTAAAGCATCAGGACAGGACCCATGGGCAGGAAGAGCTGCACTGGGGTTGTGACAAGTAACTCATTCTATACCCTCAGGTTGGGAGGGGGTTAGAGACAGTGTAAGTCTCTAAGGAATTTTGGAAGCAAGGATTCCAGGACCTTGAGGGACTAGCTATTGCTATGGAAATACCATTTATTACCATTCAGTAAGACCTCAGTCATGAGACCCTTCAGATGTATATCAGGGGGCCATTAGTTTGGAGTAGGATTGCCAGCATATATCGTGGTGTAGTTGAGATAAAGGAATTTTCCAAAGGAATTTTTATGATTTAAAATAGACTTATAGGATCCTGGGGTGGGGAGGGTGTTCAGTATAATATCAAGCCAAAATTCCCTTTTTCTCCCTTTTTCCCTAGCAAAGTGTCATCATCAGTGCAGCTGAGCTCCTAGAGGGAGGTGACTCTGCCTGTTTCAAGGACTTGTCAAAGGCCTGTGGGTAGTAAGGGAATTTAATTTTCATTTGCCTTTGTTTCCCACATCACCATGGCAAGCACTTAAAACCCCCTTACATTTTGATGAGGGTGATATTAGTGCTCCAGGAAACAGTCATAAGTTTCTGGAGATTAGGCTATGGATAAGAGGGCCTTTTTCTTGCAGTTTACTAAGTTATGCACAAACTGAAGGAGATCCTGTCCTGCATAACTGTAATCTCTATCAGTCAACCATTTGCTTTCTTTCCATTCCCCTGTTCTTGGGCAACCAGGAGTGTCCAAGGAATATCACATACATTCCAACTGGTGGGGGCGGGGGGAGCGGGGAAGGAAGGTGTGCTATTAGCCTGTACTTTGCCCTCAGCTTGCCCCATGCTCCCTCATCAATATGATGCTCATCAAATTCCTATGAAAAAGATTGAGCAGACACCAATTTTATCCCAAACTTATAAAGGAGCTACTGAGATTCAGAGAGAAAAGTAATTTTTCATATCTCATATCACTGGGAATACATCATGAGGTGGAACTTAAATCAGATTTCTAGACTCCTGAACTTGATTTTCTGCCTCTACACCACAGCTCTGATTAGACTTGGTCATCAAGACACAACATGTTGAGGGTCAGAGTTGGGTATTGGAAACAACCCTGCCCCCAAAGTTTGTTATCACAGCCACTGTCATGGTAGCTGACTCCTCACTCCCCTACACTACACACACACACACACACACACACCCCACACCACACACACACACACACACACACACACACACACACAGACACACAGACACATACACACACACATGCCTAAAGCCTTATAAAATAAGGGAAGCTGTGTTCAAGAGCAGGGACATGTGATAAATATATGAGATTCTATTTTGTGCAAATTTGATCCCTTTTTAAAAGATATTTGTGTAGATGAACAGCCATTATTACACTGTAGCTGAGAGTAATTATATTTTGGGCTCTGCATCATTAAATCTTATTGTCTATGTTGGAACCTCACTTTCACTAATACCCTCTTCAAAACATAAAAATTTAATTCAATGAAAATTCATTTAAGTTTGTTTGGGTATTATGAATCCTGGCTTCCCTAAATACATCAATGTTTGCAAAAGCTAATCTGAGTGTGGGATGTGAAATTTAATCACTGAAATTCTACATTACTTGTGAAACTAAAATGTGAAAGGTGTGACCCAGTTTCTCTGGGGATCTGTATGTATACCATCAAGTTGATTGGCTCTGTAGAATTGGAATGTAAATTTATCTAGGTTTGGTTGAATTAAACATATCTTTTACTTGGGTTTGTCTATATTAGTTTTAGGCTAAAAGCCTGGGGAAAAGATTTTCTTAAAACTAGGTTACTTTTGCAAGTAACTTTTCCCTAAAATCAGTTTGTTTTCTACCATCCAAAGAAAATTAACGGGAGAACTACAATTGCTTTATGATGTGAAAACTATTAAACCTATATGTGCTTGCTCTTAAAGGCAAAATACTACTCAGGATTACAGATGCATATGCAGTGTTTATTTGATACCAACATTCAACTGTGTTTAAGAATTGCTATATTATCAGGGCACCATCGTGGCTCAGTCAGTTAAGCATCTGACTTCAGCTCAGGTCATGATCTCACAGTTCGTGAATTCGAGCCCTGTGTCGGGGGTCTGTGCTGATAGCTCAGAGCCTGGAGCCTGTGTCTCCCTCTCTCTTTGCCCCTCCCCTACTTGCACTCTGTCTCTCTCTCTCTCTCAAAAATAAGTAAACATTAAAAAAATTTTTTTAAAACAGGATTGCTATATTATGTAGAATTATATTAAAATTAGAAACCTGACTTGATAATTTGTGTTCATTTGGCAACCCATAACACAGTCACTCCAAATTTCTCCCTAAATACCTGTAATGGAAAAGCAAAAGATGACTTTACCACACTGAAAATGAGCTTTAAAAAAGCTGTTAGAACAGTGCTTTGCACTGATACGGCCTTTGCACATTCAGTTCCCTCTGTTTGTATTTCTCCTCTATACTATTCATCTAGGTAATCTCCACTCTTCGTTCAAATTTCAGATCAAAGGGAGATTTCCTTAGGAATATATTTTCTGACCTACCCGTCACCACATCCCCTATCCTGGCATTTTATGGAACATTTATGTAAAGTAGCTCTTTTACTGTCTAATTTAATATTTGTTAATATGATTGCTTGGTTAATGACTCTCCAAACTGTACTATACACTTAGTAAAGAACTGTATTTTTAGTCACCATTATATCCTTAACATAAAAAAAATGTCTGGCATAAAATAGTTTCTCAATAAACTATTGAGAAATGAATGACTGACATTCATTGAGAATGTGAATGAATAACTGACATTCTATTGAGAAATGAATGACATAGTAATAATGAATAAATGAATAAATGGTGGTTAACATAGTATTTTTCTTCTCTATATTAATATGATGCTCAGTTATGGTTTCTGAAATTGCAGGTGGACATGGTTTTCATGTGATCCCTACATGCTTATATATTGACCATATAATGAGTACTCCCTAATGGATTTGGTAGAACAGAGTGAAAACTATGTGTAGCTGAACCTGGAATAGCACAAATGTTTCATAAATCCAGTTAAGACTTAGGAGAATGAATAGACAAAACTATGAAACAAGTTAATGAAGAAAATTCCTACAAGAACCCACGCTTAATTTTTTAAAAGTGCCTATTTCAATGGATATACCTGAGATGACTGTCTACCTCAAGCTGTACCAAATACAAATTGGGGCAATTTTACTGTGCTATTTTCACATTTTTATTGGGCCTAGGTACTGTTTTCTTTCACAAGTTTCCCCTTGCAATGCTTTTTTTATAGCCCTTCAGATTCGATAACATCCAGAATACAATAGAGCCATAGGTAGAGAAGGCCTATTGGGACTGGGCTTCTTTATGAGAGGTTAAATTCTCCCAAGCCAGCCCCCAGAGCGGAACATACTGAGCCACAGGAGCAAGGCATTCTAGAGATTTTATGTTTTCACATGCTCAGCACAAAATATCGAAGTGGGGTAGGATAAATGACTTACAAGGTCAGCACAAGAGAGCCATCTGAATATCAAAAGGCAAGTATTAGACTGAAATCGGGTCAGCACCCAAATGGACAGATAAATAGGATGAAGGCTAACTATCCACCCTGCTTGTGCTAAAACACAGACTATAAATAAATCTAACTCCCTTGAGAATGAGTTAAGAGGGGAAGGAGAGAAGGAGAGAAAGAAAAGGAGGAGGAGTAGGAATGTATGTGTGTGTGTGTGTGTGTGTGTGTATATATATATATATATATATATATATATATATATGTCTGTAAATATGTACAAACAAAATTTATAGCTAAAATACAATATTGCCCTACCAGAAAAAAAGGGAAAATAATTTCTGAATAAAGAGGACATAGTTTCAAAATCTTTTTGTTGAAGAAACTTGAAGAAAATCTTAGAAAATATACTGTTATTATCCATTGTATACAAGCCCACTAGCTATGAAATAGGAAAAAGTCATAAGAAGAGAAAATTCAGAAATAAAAATATCATGAGATTAAATTGAGAAGTGGATGATGCAAGAAAGAATTAAAAAGTAAAAATGTAACAGCAACATGGAAATCCAAAATGTTGCAAAGATCAAATTTGAGGGGCCCTCTTAGATGCAGTAGAAAAGGTCGAAGAGAAAATACAATGATCAACATGGAGGGAAAAGCTTCTTGATTCATTTTAAAAAATACCAGTGTACTTGAGAAGAAAATTGAACCAGAGGAAATGATTATACCCAATATTGAAGAAAGTAGTCATAAACTGAAAAGATCTGACCATCCAGATTGAAAAGCTTACCTTGCTGTAGGCAAAAATCAATAAAAAGAGAGTGCAAATTAGATATGTCTGACAAATATTTGGATTATAAGGGGAGAGAACAAAATCCATTGGTTTTAGAGTAGAAAAAGCAACATTATTGAGGAAAGAAGTTATATTGGTCTCACAGATCCTCTCTTTAAAGCTAATGACTAGAATATAACAGAGGACATATATGATTTTGTCCTAATTATTTTATCCAGAAAACTTGTCTTTCATGTGAATACAACAGATATTTTCAGACATGCAAGAACACATAAAATATACTAGCTCTTTAAAAAATTACTTGAAGATGTAGTCACGCTGAATAGAGCTTGATCTTAAAGTGGAAGAAAAGGAACTTTGTTGTTGGAGTTTCTTCTAAATCCTTCACCACATAGAGGAAACTCAAAAGATGAAGTTTTTAATATTTTAACATTAAATATGTCTAACATTTAACATTATATATGTAGAGGCCTCTTTTAGGCAACCATCTTGAACAGTGGAAACCTGAGTATGGTGAAAGGGACTACTTTGGTCCCATGGCTAAATACAAACAGGTCCATTAGGCCACCCCCCTCAAAGTATCCATGAGCCCTAGCTGACCAATGGGTTACTTACACACAGACACAGGTACCAAAAAAAAAAAAAAAAAAAAAAAGGAAAATTCCATACATTCTCATACCTCCTCACCTTTCCCCCACTTCCCCTACTCCACCCCATCCTCCAACACCACCCCCACCCCAGCCTTGTGGCAGCCTCTTCTTTGCTATCCTGTCCACTGCTCCCTTGTGATGTATTCACTCAATGTCTATCTCCTTTGTTCTGCCTTGGGTGAATTCTTTTACCACCTGTGCCACAAGTCTCCACCTGATAGAGTCACCCCACACTTGGTGTCCCCCCATGTGATTGGGAGGCCCCCACATTGTAGGGCAGGCTAACAAATTTGGCCTACAGAGTAAAAGAAAAAAAATAAAGAAGAAAAGTAAAGAAAATAAGGCACAAAGATCATAAAATAAATGCATTGAGAAAAGACTAAAGATAAAGTTATCAAAATGTAAATGAATTTTAGACTCTGATAGAAGTTTAATAATAGATAAATTAAAATAACAATTTTTAATATCATAGTAGCTTTGAGAAACCCATATAAAATAATGCTACATAAGATTAAACATTAAACATTGGCAAAAACAGGTGTGCCTGGGGCATTCAGTCAAGTGTCCGACTTCAGCTCAGGTCATGATCTCAGAGTTCGTGAATTTAAGCCCTACGTGGGCTCTGTGCTGACAGCTCAGAGCCTGAAGCCTGCTTCGGATTCTGTGTTTCCCTGTCTCTCTGCCCCTTCCCCAGTCACACACACTCTCTCCCTCTCACTCTAAAAATTAATAAACATTAAATTTTTTTAGTTGGCAAAAAAATATTAAGTAAATACAAAATCATAACCAATAATAAAAGGACTAAAGAATTAAGTAATCAAGACTGAATATAATTCAAGTCAACAAAATTAAATGTGATAAAAGACTCCATTTATATTGTCATAAATGCCACAAAAAGTTAAAATAATCATGATCCTTTCATCCTGAATAATCAAACATCAAAATATAAAGCAAAATATCATAGGATTAATACACAGAAATAAAAACTATGGTTGACTTTAATATACCTCTTTATTTTTAAAATTTAAGGTAGATAAAAATAAGTGATGATATAGTTTGTACAATGTAATTAATAAGGTGAAACTAATAGATTAATATCAAATTCACAAGCCACTATCAGAGACTAGAGTTTTTTTATGTTTATCATTAACAAACTTGTTATATGCCAGGATATTTATGTGACTAGAAGAAAATGAAAAAGTAAGATATGAGGGAGATGATGTTAGGTAGGCATGAAACTGATTATTCATTGCCTGATAGATCCGGGTAAATAATTTGAATTTAATTTTAATTGCAATGGAGGACATAAAAGGGTTTCAGAGGGTTTTGAAATAATCTGAGGTGCATCTAGTCTTCCAAGAGCAGGTTAAGTAGGCAATTAAATATGCAAGTGGAATTCAGGGAAAGTTTTGGATTACAGAGTCCATATTGGAAATCATCAGCTTATACTTACAACTACAAGAATGGATGAGCAAAGCAAGAAAGAAAGTCTAGTAAGAAGAGAAAAACAATGTAAAGACAAGTCTTGGAGCATTCCAACATTAAATTTAAGAGGATGTGACATCTACCAGTGAAGGCTTAGAAATCATTAGAAAAGCAAAGAGCAAATTAGACCAATTTTCGGGTCACTTAAGTTAAAAATACATGTATTTCAAGAAGGAGGAAGAGCCACATGTGTAAATATTGCTAAGAGTTAAAGTAAGATGAGGACTAAGAACTGACTATTGGATTTAGTAATTTATAGGTCATGAATAATCTTGATGTAATCATGTTTGTTGGGTTTTTGGTAATGGAAGTTTAACTGGGACAGAGTAAGAATAATAGAGAAGAGAGAAGGGTGACATTAAGTATACATAACTTTTTTGAGAATGTTAAGTAATGTGATGGAAGTTAATATGGCTATGGAGTCATGGGCAACATTTTCTTAAGTTGAAAGGTATGATAGCATGTTTGCAAGCTTATGGGAATGATCCTGAGAAGAATGACCTGATGAAATAGAGGGCGGAGGAGCTATTTTCAAGAAAGAATTTTCAGATAGATAAGATGAGTGAACAAATAGGAAGATCTTAATGGAATACTAGCTGTCTATCCATTGTACTGGAAGAAAATGCAGAGTCATATGGGAACACATGAAAGTAGGTATGGCAGTGGGAGAATGTGGATGTTTTCTTCTGATAGGTTATTTTTTCTCCAATAAAATAAGTGCTTAGGGCATTGTTGAGGGTAAGAAATAGAAAGGATTAGTTAGAAAATTTAAAAGATTATTATTGAAGTTGTCACCTTTTAGAGTGGAGAAGTGAATTAAATAGAGAAATTATTAGGTTTCTGGTTAGTCCCTAGGGCCCTCTTGAGTTTTGTAAGCTTATATTGAAAGTGAGACTTAACAGCATGGTTGCTTGCTAACTCACAGACATATTCAATGAGTTTGGTGCAAACACAGAATAGATACAGAACTGGTTATCTCTAAGGTTGGAGGTGCAAATTTTACAAGTGTGGAAAGCTGAATAACACTCCTACCTCTAAAGATGTCCACGTCCAAACCCCTGGAACCTATGTATGCTACTTTATATGGCAAGAGGAATTTTGCACATATGATTAAATAAGAAAAAAAGGGATTTTGCACAAATGAGATGGGGGACTATTTTAGATTACCCAGATATGCCTGACATAATCATAGGACTCCTCATAAGAGAGAGTGAGGAGATCCGAGCAGGGCAAAGGCAATGTGAAGATTCAAGCAGAGGTTGGAACGATGCATCTAGGAGCCAGGGAGCGCCAAACACTCTCTAGAGGCTGGAACAGTCAAGGAATGGATTTTCTCCTGGAACCATCAGCAGGAATCAGTTCTTCTGACACCTTGATTTCAGACTCATGAGACCAATTTTATACTTCTGACCTCCAGAACTGTCACAGAATAACTTCGTGTTGTTGTCAAACACCAAGCTTGTAGCAATTTGCTACAGGAGCAATAGGAGACTGATAAACCAGATGCCTTCAGTGCAGGAAGAGAGGGGCAAGGCAGTTGAGGTATGCTGCAGTGGAATGATCATAATGATAGTATGGAGGGAAATCAGAACATGGGGAGCAGTGAAAAGATGTTATAACATAGTAGAAATAACAAAAGTATAAAAATGGGGAGAAGAAGGAAAGGAAAAGAGAAAGGAACTCATGAAACCTAAAATACACATAGCAGAGAGTTAAAGGATAAATAACAAAATAGACGGCTCTGGGCATAAACAAATATAGGAAACAGGAATAAAAATATAAACCTTTTTTAATTATGAAAAGAGATAAAAATGAAAGGCAAAATATACCATATAAAGAAGAAATAGCAATTATAACACACATCATAATGATAACAAAATTATATGACAGGGTTAAAAGTCTCTATCATATATTGTATTCAAAATCCACCTAAAATAGGGATAATGGAAGACTAAACATAAAGATGGACAAAAGCAATATTTTGGTTTATTAATCACAAGAAACGGGTTGCAATCCTTAAAGTAGAATCCAAACTAAAAAGTATAAAAGATCACATAAAGGGCACCTTCTAATGCTAAAAGATATCATTTACAAAGAAGATATAATAGTCATGAACATCTGTGCACCAACAAACACATCAATTCCCTTTAAAAAGTAGAAACTACAGTGATGCCTGGGTGACTCAGTCAGTTAAGCGACTGACTTCAGCTCAGGTCATGATCTCATGGTTCATGAGTTCAAGCTCATGTCAGGCTCTGCCCTGACAGCTCAGAGCCTGAAGCCTGCTTCAGATTCTGTGTCTCCCTCTCTCTCTGCCCCTCCCTGCTTGCACACTCTCTCTTTCTCTCTCAGAAATAAATAAACATTTTTAAAATTTTTTTAAAAAGAGAGAAACTATAGGAGTTGCAAAGATAAATGAGTAAATGCACTACTAATAAAATAATTTTGTTCACTGCTCTCAATACAAGACAGATTTTGACATATATGTATGAATCCTATGTGATTCCACAAATTTGAAATCATGCAAGATCTTATCAGTATATAAACTTTTAATTTTTGTGATTACATATTCTGTCTGACATGTGAAATTAAGTTCCTTGTTTAGAGCTATATTTGTGGTTGTATGTGTGCACATGTAACTTTAGACAGATATCTGATTTCCTGGCCCTTGTAACCTGTAGGAAATGTCTATCAATCATCAAAATAAGATACTCGATCTACATGTTGACTTTTGCCCCAAATAATTAAATTAAATTATTAGTCCTAATTAATCCTAGTTTTCCAATAGCATAAAATCTCTCATGGGAAAAACTGAGATAAACACATCAATTAGTTTAAAAGAAAGAAGCGGCCAGTTTAGATTCACATTGCACTTCAAGATATCGACACACACATTTTTTAATAGCTCCTCTGACTCCTCTTTCAATGCAACCTTGAATCATGCTGTGCACTGATCCAAAATGACATTTCAAAGTCTTTTGCTCCATCAGTACCCTTCTCTCTATCATGTCTGATGCTTACAAGAAATACTGTCAGACATTCTGAGAACTATCTATCACCCGGCAGTCAGATGAATGCAGAATCAGATAATTTAAATCGTGTACATGCTGAACAAAAGATAATCCATTTGGGGAAGGAGAGGTTAAAAAAAAAAAAGAGGTCACTCCAGTTCTGAAAATATCCAAAGCAAGCAGCAAATCCTACATGTTCTGATTGGATAAAATAATATATTAGACATTTAAGAAGCTTCTTTCCTAGTCACATGTTATTCTGAATGACAATTTTAAGGCAAAACTACCATGATAGAAGCCTCTAAAACATAAAAATTGGGCAAGAGACCTTTTTATTCATCTTTAGGGGATTTCTCATGAGCCTTTCCAGAATAATTTCAGGTTAGGTGAAAAGGTTATATAGAAACAAAACTGGAATTATATATTGACATGTGTATTGTGATTCTCTCTCTGTAATCCCACTCATGACCTTTCTTTAAACAGTGAAAAAGATCACCAACCTACCTCTCTACCCTTACTTAAGTTATATATGTTCACGTTATTTAGTACCCTTCTTTTTTCTTTTTTATTCTATTTCTCTCCAGCTTTGGCCATTTTTTTCTTTTTCATTAATTTTTTCTCTTTCCCCTTGCAGTTGACTATTTCTAACCTGACCCTGTCTCTCTAACTGTGTCTCTCTCTTATCCCACTTATTGGACTCTGTGCATGTGCTATGTATTTGTCTTTCTGTGCCTCAGCTTACTTAGTTCCCTTTACCAGGTGCCTTTACCCACTACTATTTTTGATATTAAAAATTCTGACAATCTTTCAGATCCCATCTCCTTCCTAAAGCAATTGCAGCTAATTATTCTTTCCTCCTTTTTCCCTTCTAAAGTACTCATTTCCTGATTTTTGTATGGATATTTTCTTTTGTTTTGTATTGTTTTATATCTGTACATCCCCTATCCCCAAATAGAGAGATGGGGCAATTTTCTACTTATTCTCAAAAGTTGGATTAAGCATGTGTTCAGTAATTTTTTTTGTCATTATGCCCAAAAATTCTGCCATAATGCCATAAGTGAAATGTATCTATGTTAATTAATCTTGTGGCATAATTTTAATAGAATCCAAGATATCATTGATCTCTGACTTGAGGAAAAAGACTGGCTAAGTAGTATTAGGCAAAATATAATATATATTGGCAAAATATATATTATAATATATATATATAATGGCAAAGGAATCTGTGTTCAACATGTTTCTGATATTTGAGAATTATTGTAGCTATAGGGAAAAAATCAACCAGACAATTTACACAAAATTAAAAAAAATCTTTTCCAAAATTAAAAAAAAAACAAAACTCCTCTTGATGGATGCAGTCGTTTTGGGGATATTACACTCTCTCAACAACAGAGCTGTTTTGTCAGTTACTTTATAGATGTAGGAAGGCCATTCCTACTTCAGCATATACCCTATCTTATGGGACAGTTTCTCAATATTCCATTGTATCTTCCAGAGGCACTTAAATTAAATCTTCAGTATATTAGTCAACCTTTAAGCCCTACCTAACAACACATAAACAGAAAGTAATACATGATTCAATTGACAGTATTGTAAAGTCATGGCTGGGATACTATGGAATGATATACATCAGTAAAAATTTTGAGTTTACACTAAAAAAATTAAATAATTTTTTAATTACACTCAAAAAAATAATTTTTTCTGCTTGTAGTCCATCCATATGTACCATTATGAATCTTGAGTTAAAGAGGAGGCTAAGAAGTAGAAATAGGAATTGTGTGGGTAAATTTTGTTTTTGTTTTTTGCTTAGTTTTTGTTATTCTTAGGTTGTTATGCTTCTTTGGGTTGTATGATGAAACAGAATGGCCATGGTATTGCGGCTAAGACAACTCCACTATGCTCATGGTGTAGCTGCCATAAGTTCACATCTAGAGAAGCAGTAGTAGGAGCACCTGGGTGGCTCAGTCACTTACGTGTCTGGCTTCAACTCAGGTCATGATCTTGGGGTTCGTGAGTTTGAGCCCTGTGTCAGACTCTGTGCTGACAGTTCAGTCTGGACCCTGCTTCAGGTTCTGTGTCTTGCCCCTCCCCTGCTCAGTCTCTCTCTCTCTCTCTCTCTCTCTCTCTCTCAAATAAATTAAAAAATATTAATTAAAAATTTTTTAGAGAAGCAGTAGTAGCATTATTTTACTGTTCCTCCTACCACCCTTGTGTTACCCTGCTGAAGGGTACTTTATTTCCTTCTGATGGGAAGGAAAAAAAGCAGAAGCTGCTTATTACTGCCCCTAGTCAAGATTCCTTTTCCTGCTGACATCTTTAGATATTATATTCTGTGATATTTAGAATGCTACTTTATAACTTTATGCTTTATAATTGTCCCAACTGTATAGAGTTAAAAAAAGCACTACTATACAAAAACCAATAAATATACATGAGCATTAAATATTATCCATTTATCTACTAAATACATTTTAAACTTCTGTGCTAGAAGTTATGACAAAATTAATAATCTAGTAAGGGTGGCAGGGAAAAGTGTGAATAAATAACACTTATATAAGGTTAAATAGATGTCCCTCAAAAGAGATACAGCAATTATGTTACTTAAACTGTACTTGTGGTAGTGAGAACTGAAAGAAACTAGTGGAGTTTTTTAAAGGGTATACTTAGAAAGAAGATGAGTCAAACTGTTTAGAGAGTAGATCTTAAGTGTTCTCACCACAGGCACACGCGGACACACACACACACTAATTATGGGAGTGTTAACTAACCAGCTTTGAATGACACACTGGACCAAATGGAGTTAACAGATATATTCAGAACATTTCATCCTAAAACAACAGAATATACATTCTTCTCGAGTGCACATGGAACATTCTCCAGAAAAGATCACATACCAGGACATAAATCAGCTCCCCCAAAATACAAAAAGATCAAGATTATACCATGCATATTTTCAGAACACAACAATATGAAACTTGAAATCAACCACAAGAAAAAATTTGGAAAGACCATGGATATTTGGAGATTAAAGAGCATCCTACTAAAGAGTAAATGGGTTAACCAAGAAATTAAAGAGGAAATTAAAAAGTACATGAAAGCCAATGAAAATGATAACACCACAGCCCAAAACCTCCGTGTTGCAGCAAAGGTGGTTATAAGAGGGAAGTATAGGAGTGCCTGGGTGGCTCAGTCAGTTAAGTGTCTGACTTCAGCTCAGGTCATGGTCTCACAGTTCGTGGGTTTGAGCCCCGCGTTGGGCTCTGTGCTGACAGCTCAGATTCTGGAACCTGCTTCAGATTCTGTGTATCCCTCTCTCTCTGCCCCTCCCCAACTAGTGATCTGTCTCTCTCAAAAAATAAAATTAAAATGTTAAAAAAATAATAATAATAAAAAGAGAACTCTAAGAGGGAAGTATAAAGCAATCCAGGCCTTCTGAAAATAGGAAGAAAGTTCTCAGATACAAAACCCAACCTTACACCTTGAAAAGCTGGGGAAAAAAACAGCAAATAAAACCCCAAACCAGCAGAAGATGGGAAATAATAAAGTTAGAGTGGAAATCAATGATATTGAAATAAAAAAAATAAATAAAAAAATAAACGGTAGAACAGGTCAATGAAACCAGGAGCTTGTTCTTCAAAAGAATTAACAAAATTGATAAACCCCTGGCCAAATTGATCAAAAAGAAAAAAGGGAATGGCCCAAATAATTTATGAATGAAAGGAGAGAGACCACAACCAACACCACAGAAATACAAACAATAATAAGAGACTATTATGAGCAATTACATGACAATAAATTGGACAATCTGGAAGAAATAGACAAATTCCTAGAAACATGTATACTACCAAAACTGAAACAGGAAGAAATAGAAAATTTGAACAGACCCATAACCAGTAAAGAAATTGAATTAGTAATCAAAAATCTCCCCCAAAACAAGAGTCCAGGGCTGGATGGCTTTCCAGGGGAATTCTACCAAACATTTAAAGAAGAGTTATCACCTATCTTTTGAAGCTGTTCCAAAAAATAGAAATGGAAGAAAAACTTCCAAACTCATTCTATGAGGCCAGCATTGTCTTGATTCCAAAACCAGACAAAGACCCCAGAAAAAAGGAGAACTACAGACCAATTTCCCTGATGAACATGGATGCAAAAAGCCTCAATAAGATACTAGCAAACCAGATCCAAGAATAAATCAAAAGAATTATTCACAATGATCAAGTGGGATTTATACCTGGATGCAGGGCTGGTTCAATATCTGCAAATCAATCAATGTGATACATCACATTAAAAAAAGAAAGGATAAGAACCACATGATCCCCTCAATAGATGCAGAGAAAATATTTGACAAAATAAAGCATCCTTTCTTGATAAAAACCTTCAAGAAAGTAGGAATAGAAGGATTGTACCTCAAGATCATAAAAACCGTATATGAAAGACCTACCAATAATACCATACTCAATGGGGAAAAACTGAGAGCTTTCCCTCTAAGGTCAGGAACATGACAAGGATGTCCACTCTCACCACTGTTATTCAACATAGTGTTGGAAGTCCTAGCCTCAGCAATCAGACAACACAAAGAAATAAAAAGCATCCAAATTGGCAAGGAGGAAGTGAAACTTTCACTCTTCACAGACAACATGATACTCTGTGTTGATAACCCAAAAGATTCCACCAAAAAACTGCTAGAACTGATCCATGAATTCAGCAAAGTCACAGGATATAAAATCATAGCACATAAATCGTTTGCATTTCTATACACCAATAATGAAGCAGCAGAAAGAGAAATCAAGGAATCGGTCCCATTTACAATTGCACCAAAAACCATAAAATACCTAAGAATAAACCTAACCAAAGAAGTGAAAAATATATACACTGAAAACTATAGAAAGCTTATGAAAGAAATTGAAGACACAAAAAAATGGAAAAGTATTCCATGCTCATGGATTGAAATAGCAAATACTGTTAAAATGTTGATATTACCCAAAGCAATTTACATATTCAATGCAATCTCTATCAAAATAAAACCAGCATTCTTCACAAAGCAAGAAAAAAAAATCCTAAAATTTGTACGTAACCAGAAAAGACCCTAAGCAGTGGACACAATCCTGAAAAAGAAAACCAAAGCTGGAGGCATCACAATTTCGGACTTTAAGACATTACAAAGTGGTGAGCATCAGGACAGTATGGTACTAGCACAAAAGCAGATCAATAGAATAGAACACATAGATCAATGGAGTAGAATAGAGAACCCAGAAATGGACCCACAGACAAAACAGGAGAGAATATCCAATGGAAAAAAAAACAGTCTTTTAGCAAATGGTGTTGGGAAAATTGAACAGCAACATGCAGAAGAATGAACTGGGACCACCATTTTATCACACCATACACAAAAATAAACTCAAAATGGATAAAAGACCTAAATGCAAGACAGGAAGCCATCAAAGTCCTCGAGGAGAAAGCAGGCAAAAACCTCTTTGATCTTGGCCACAGCAACTTCTTACTCAGCACGTCTCTGGAGGCAAGGGAAACAAAAGCAAAAATGAACTCCTGAGACCTCATCAAAATAAAAAGCTTCTGCACAGTGAAGGAAACAATTAGCAAAACTAAAAGGCAACTGACAGAATGGGAGAAGATATTTGCAAATCACATATCAGATAAAGGGTTAGTATCCAAAATCTATAAAGAACTTATCAAACTCAACACCCAAAAACAAAAAATCCAGTGAAGAAATAGGCAAAAGACATGAATAGACACTTCTCCAAAGAAGACATCCAGATGGCCAACTGACACATGAAAAAATGCTCAACGTCACTCATCATCAGGGAAACACAAATCAAAACCACAGTGAGATACACCTCATACCTGTCTGAATGGCTAACATTGACATCTCAGGCAACAACAGATGTTGGCAAGGATGCGGAGAAAGAGGCTCTCTTTTGCATTGTTGGTGGGAATGCAAGCTGGTGCAGCCCCTCTGGGAAACAGTATGGAAGTTCCTCAAAAAACTAAAACTAGAACTACCCTATGACCCAGTAACTTCACTACTAGGCATTTATCCAAGGGATACAGGTGTGCTATTTCAAAGGGACACATGCACCCCCATGTTTATAGCAGCACTACCAACAATAGCCCAAGTATGGAAAGAGCCCAAATGTCCATCAATGGATGAATGTATAAAGAAAATTTGGTGTATATATACAATGGAGTATTACTTGGAAATAAAAAAGAATGAAATCATGCCATTTGCAACAACATGGATGTAACTAGAGTATATTATGCTAAGTGAAATTAGAGAAAGACAAGTATCATATGACTTTACTCATATGTGGAAGTTAAGATATAAAACAGATGAACATAAGGGAAGGGAAGCAGAAATAATGGAAAAACAAGGAGGGGGGCAAAACATGAGACTCTTAAATACAGAGATCAAACTGAGGGTTTCTGGAGACGTTTGGGGTGGGGGGATGGGCTAAATGGGCAAGGGGCATTAAGGAGAACACTTGTTGGGATGATCACTGAGAGTTATATGTATGGGACGAAGCACTGGATTCTACTCCTGAAATCATCATTACACTATATGCTAACTAACTAATTTGGATGTAAATGTTTTAAAATAATAAATAAAAAATAAACAAACTAAAAGTAAAAAAAAATAATTATACAATCTGTATAAGCATCATTTTATAAATGTCAATTTCAAGATAAAGTATAACAAAATATCTCATAATTTGTTTAATTTTTAAAGAGTACCTGGGTGGTTCAGTAGGTTTAGCATCTGACTTTGTCCCAGGTCATGATCTCAGGGTTTGTAAGTTTGATCCCCTAATTGGGCTCACAACTATCAGCATGTAGCCTGGTTAAGATCCTCTCTTTCCATCTTTCTCTACCCCTCCCCTGCTCATGGTCTCTCTCTCTCTCTCTCAAAAATAAACAAACATTTAAAAAACGAAACATAATTAACACAATAACTTGCATTAAAGAAACTTGAAAACAATCTTTTTTGTACCTTTTTAATTATGTTGACAATTCTAAAGCAAGATAATCTCCCTTATAAATTGATTTTTTCAGATTTACTTTGAAAAAGAGACAGACTAGAGGAAACAAGTCATTTTTTTTCTTTTCGAGTTTTTATTTACATTCTAGTTAGTTAACATATAGTGTAATATTGGTTTCAGGAGAAGAATTTAGTGATTCATCACTTACATGCAACACCCAGTGACCATCACAAATACATCCTTAGTACCCATCACCCATCTAGCCTATCTCCCATCCACCTCCCTTCATTAACCCTCAGTTTGTTCTCTATAGTTAAGAGCCTCTTATGGTTTGCTTCCCCCCTCTTTCTTTGTTTTCTCTTTTCCTATGTTCATCTGTTTTGTTCCTTAAATTCCATATATGAGTGAAGTCATATGGTATTTGTATTTTTCTGACTGACTTATTTTGATTAGCATAATATACTCTAGCTCTCTCTGTATCATTGTAAATGGCAAGATTTCATTCTTTTTGATGGCTATGTAATATTCCATTATATATATATATATATATATATATATATATATATATATATAATATATTACATCTTCTTAAACCGAGGTCATTTTTAGAAAAATTTTTTAACATTTTTTTTTTGAGAGACAGAGAGAGCATGAGCATGGGAGGGACAGAGGAAGGGAAACACAGAATCTGAAGCAGGCTCCAGGCTCTGAGCTGTCCACACAGAGCCCAACCTGGGGCTTGAACTCACAAACTCTCACAGACCGAGAGAGACACATTGAGAGAGAGAGAGAGAGAGAGAGAGAGAGAGAGAGAGAGCATGAGCGGGGGATAGGGGCAAAGGGGAGACACAGAGTATCTTAAGTAGGCTCCACACTGAGTGTGGGGCTCAACTAAGCAGGGCTCAATCCCATGACCCTGAGATCATGACCAAAGCTGAAATTGGGTCTGCCACTCAATGGACCCATGGTCCCGAAATAGGTTTTTATCTGTATTTATTTAAGTATATTATGTATGAGCCCGTTAAAATGGTTACCTCATGATAATACTTAGAATATATTTTACATGTAACCAATGCTTAATAAAAATTCGTAACTATTAGAAACTAGGTGTTCTCCTAGTGTCTTGCCAAGAGTCTTTAATAGTTGAAGCTGCTGATTTTAATATATGTCCTAATTTTTTTTCACTGAAAAATCATATTCTTTTTGTTCTATGTAATAGAATTCTATGGCCTTAAGTGTTTGTTTTAATAATCAAGCAAATTTGCTTTTGCAGGAATATATTGATTCTATTCAGAGTTATGCCTGCATCTAAAATATGCTTACTCTTTGTATAATGAGAATATAAATCAGGCTTCCAAACTTTCACAACAGAAGTTTTCCTCTACCGATCAGCTCATGGTTTCTTCTTTGATTAACAGCATTAAAACACAGCACTTCAATTACTTGTCAAATAATTCAATCATGAATTAACTACAATCTTAAGTTGTCAAGGGCTGTTTTGAAATACTTAATGTCTAGCAAAAATTATGACTCCTGATAGCTCTTTGAAGTTATGCTTTTTAATTTTTTTTACCCAATAGTTACATAGTATTTATAATGAATCAGATGTTATTCTAAGTATAACCATTATCCCCATTTTATAAATGGAAAATGAAAGTGCAGACAGGTTACATAATCTTTTCCAAACCACTAGTAAATGATAAAATGATACATGATCAAATTGGTAAATGATGAAATTGGTCTGGTCTAAGGATGTCTGTGATTAACCTCAATCTTAAGATATAAATATGATTATCAGTAAATTTTATGTATTTACTGTAGTTTACAACTCAATCCTTATATAGACCTCTCTATAGCTCTCTATAGCTATAGTTTTAAATCCCAGAAAATTGTCTTCACTGAAAGATGCTCTGTGTTCATTACCCATTTTTATTGATAGTTGATATATAGAATATACATTTGAACTTTGTTTCCATGTCTTTTTTTTTTTAATTTTTTTTTTCAACGCTTTTTATTTATTTTTGGGGCAGAGAGAGACAGAGCATGAACGGGGGAGGGGCAGAGAGAGAGGGAGACACAGAATCGGAAACAGGCTCCAGGCTCCGAGCCATCAGCCCAGAGCCTGACGCGGGGCTCAAACTCACGGACCGCGAGATCGTGACCTGGCTGAAGTCGGACGCTTAACCGACTGCGCCACCCAGGCGCCCCTGTTTCCATGTCTTTTGTAAAACCATAGTTGGAGAAAGTATTCAACTTTATCAATTGACATTTACAAAACAGCGTGTCCAATAAATATTTATTATATTTATTATTCCAAAAATGTTTAGCCCTATCTTTTATAAGGCACTGAATGCTAAATAACCTAAAATCTTTTCAGTTTTCCTTTGAGTGTTTAGCTTCTATAATTAACTGTACTGGCTTCATATAGTTCTCAATTAAATAAAAAGGGGGTTTCTGGGGTTATTGTAAATGTTTTATACTGTGTTCCATTTTGTAAATGGTTTTAAAGATGTTTGGAGCTAGTCAAATGTTAAATTCTAAAGAATTGTTTGATTAGAATAATTTTCATCTATCTCTGGCTATTTTAAAAAAGTCACATAGTATTTTATAAAATCTTGAGTCATTTTTCTCCATCATTTATATACAGGATAATTATCTGGTTGTCATTTAGGGGAATTACAGAGCTAAGTAGGGTTAAACACTTCTCAGATGTACCTGATAATTAGAAGTATCAGACAATAAACCCAGCCACAACTAGAAGTTTGGAAGAATAATTTGTATTTCTTATTCTATTTGTTCCATACAGTTTGAATTTTGTAAAATTTTGGGAGAAATCTGTTAAACAGTTGCTCAAGAAATATTAATGGCAGGTTACTTGGCTAGGTATTGGAGATATAATACTGAATATAACACATACAGAGTACACAGCTTATGCCCCCCTACCCTATATGCGAGCTCTCTCAAAATATTTGCCATGCTTAAGACAGTCTTTCCATAATTGGTCCTAAAGAAACATTGGTTTACAGATGTCAACAGATGTAAAGAAAAAAAGCTCTATGGGGAAAAAGTGAGAAATCTGTAGTAAGTGAAATTTAGTGGATTGTTTTGTTCATTATTTCTATTTAAAGGATCTTTCATGGGGGAACCTTGGTAGGTCAGTTAGTTGAGCCTTGACTTCAGCTGAGGCCATGATCTTGCGGTTTGTGAGTTTGAGCCCTGTGTTGGGCTCTATGCTGACAGCTCAGAGCCTGGATCCTGCTTCAGATTCTGTGTCTCCCTCTTTGCCCCTCTCTGTCTCTCTGTCTCTGTCTCTCTTTCAAAAATAAAATAAACATTAAAAAATATTAAAGGATCTCTCATAGACTCATGCGTGTAGCAATATGGATTTCCAAAGAAGTGACATGTCATGTAGTATATTCCAGAATGCTCTTTGACCAAAGTACATTTTTTATCTGTGCATATGTGTGTGTGTGCATGTATCCATGTGTTTTCTAAGTGAGATAGTTGATGTATCAATAATTAATAAAACTCATTAGCTACTTATAATGTTAAACACTAGACAGAAGTAGATTAAGTGGTTTTTGAAAAGTTTATGGACACTAGGGTAATAACTGAAACACATATTTTCTGTTGCTGGTTTTCAGGTAGATTTAGGACTTAAAGTTAATCTGAAGAGTTAATATATGAACACAGGGTATGCCAAACTCTCACTCCCTGATCAAACTTTATTCAGGCCTCTCTGAGGCCTCTTTTCAACTAGGTCTCAACCTTGGCTCTGTTATGTCTTTGGCCTGCCCAGCCAAGTATTAGCAAGATCCTGCTAAGTCAGTTTAGCCAGAATGCTCCCACTCTTAATATCTGATCACCCTTGATATGTGATCAAGTATCTCAAGGCCCACCCTGGATGTCTAAGTCCTTGGGCTGTCTTCAGCAAGAATCCTGTTAGGCCACTTTAGCAAGATTCCTCCTACCTTTGATCCTTTGATGTCTCTTAGTAATTTACCATCTACTAAGCCCCTCATTCTGCTCCTTGGCTATAAATCCCCAGCTGTCTCAGCTGTATTCAGAGTTGAGTTCCATCTATCTCCCTTATTGCAATACCCCTATTGAAGTGTTTTTGATGAAGTCTTCCTTACCATTTTCATGAGTGTCAGAGCAGTTTTTTTTTTTTCTTTAACAGATAGGTAATACTTTTTTTGTTCTTGATGTGGATCACTGCCAAATGCGAAAGCTTGTTCGTTCTTTTGGAGATATATGTGAAAAAGCTTCAATAACACTTCTCCATGTTGTACTTGTTAGACAGGATGAAGCATTCTATTCAAGAAAGAAGTCAGTGGGGATGAAGAAGAGACAATTTTCTAGAATCAACTATTTAAATATATACAATAGAAAACATATCAGAGTGTGAATATATAACATATTTTCTCAGAGTTGATTATATGTTAGAAATAACAACTGAATGAGCATTAGAAATAACAGTTCAATGTATTTGATAATTAACCTCTGAGTTCTCACTATTTTCTAGGATCTATATTCAACACTGTATGAATATATTTTCATGCAACACTCATAACAGTTTTATGTGATAATAACCATTGTTATTATATCAGTTTTGCTACACAGAAAGGGTGAGAAGTTTTCTAATGTCTTTATCCCATACCAGGAGGGGAATGACTCTAGAGAATTTGAACAGTCATTTCAACTGAAACAATAACAAATGAATTCAAAAGGCCTAGAAGTTGAGAGTAAATGACAAAGTAAAGAATGAAAGCTTGGCACTATGGGTTTGTTGAAATTTCCCCTTAAGGGGAATATGGCGGCCTGCCAATGCCAAGTGAAAAGCAGGCTGTTTGAATTGAATGTACGTATTCAAATGATGAGGTACTTGCTAGTCATTACAAAAGCACATGTTTCTTGCTGATTCATGTGAGGGGAAATTATAAAGTCCAAAACAATTGGGAATTAAACACTAGTGAATTTTTAAGAAGGAAGCAAGGGAATTTGAGGGAACAGGTGCTATTTTCCCATTTCTTTTAAATCTGTTTGAAAGAGGATGGATGAAATAGTGGGTGAACTATATAGATATAATTAAAGCAAATGACTGAATTTTCTAAATGGTGACTAATGAAATAAAAATGAAAAGCTGCTATTATGTAAAGAAAATTAATGATTTTGAAAAGAGATTTGGTGGGCCGATCAAGATGGCTTTAAGGTAAATTTTAAGATAGGAGAGAAAAAAAAGTCCAGCCAAAACAAAAAATGGTGTGTTGGAAGCATAGATATGTTTAACTACCTGTTCCCAACCCTTCAGATCAATCCAAATCTGCTTAGTGATTTGTGCAGACTCACTTTACCATAGGTTTTAGGACCATGCCTTCTTTTAGGTGGAATGGAGCAAGTTCTGGACCAGTAGTTCAAACTTCCAAATTGACTTAGCTAATATCATCTCTCCTTTTATCCCAGTTCCAAAATGAACCATTTCTTTGTTCCTTATCAAAACTTGTACCCCAATTTCAGTAATTAGATAATATTCCTATTTTATTACACCATTACCTAGCTCCCAAACTCCAGTTTCTACTTCTACTAGACAACTTTTCTATGTAAATCATTGCCTACTGTCACAGACAAAAACAAAATAAAAAGAAGAGGCTTAATTATCCCTATTGAAAACAAGGGAGGAATTTTTGTTTTCATGGTCTTTACTAAGAGCATTTACATAGAAAATTTGTAATTTTAAGTTATTTCTCTGTCTTTGAAATGTATGCAAATATTTTTATATTTTTAATTTTAAAAAAATATTTTTTTATTTTGAGAGAGAGAGCACATGCACAAGCAGGGGAGGGACAGAGAGAGAGGTAGGGAGAGAATCCCAAGCAGGATCTGTGCAGTCAGCACAGAGCCTGACATGGGGCTTCATCCCAGGAGATCATGAGCTAAGCTGGTATAAAGAGTCAAATGCTTAACCCAGGTCCCCCTATGCAAATCTTTTTAAAAATCTAATCAAGCTGGTCCAGAAATCTTTGGTAAGGACTTGGGAGCCATATCTCTGAAATATAAACATCAAGGGAAATAGAGGGGCTATCTCCCAACTTTTCTGGGAAAATTAGAGCCTACCTCCACCGGATCCTGGCTCTAAGTTTCAAACTACCTCTTGTCATAATGAGCATAAGGAGAAGTTTATTTTCCCTTTAAACTTTTATTTTTTTAATGTTTATTTATTTTTGAGAGAGAGGGAGAGAGAGAGACAGAGCAGGAGTAGGGGAGGGGCAGAGAGAGAGGGAGACACAGAATCTGAAGCAGGATCCAGACTCTGAGGTGTTAATACCGAGCCCAATGCAGGGCTTGAACTCCCAAACCTTGAGATCGTAACCTGAGCTGAAGTTGGATGCTAACTGACTGAGCCACCCAGGTGCCCCTATTTTTCCTTTTAATTAACTGATACAGATAGTCACCCCAATTACCAGGTGAATTTAGGATAAACTCTGTGTAATAAATGGATGCTGTTAAAACCTCTTACTTGAAGACCACTTATCTTGAGAACATGTATATAATTCTTTGTAACTTGCTTGGCTATATGAGGGGTAAGATTTCTTCCTGTCTGCAATCTCTTAGCATATTGTCTGTGATGCACATCACATTCTGGGTTAATGCTTATTACATAACAAAATTGTTGTCTTTCTCTTCTATATTTGTGGAGAGGTTTTCTAGTTTGGGGGAAAAATTTTGTTTTTAATTATGTTTTCCCAACATTATTCCCTGCCTTCATATTCTGCTGATGCTTCAACTGTTTATGTAGACTTCCCCTACCCCCCGTAATCTGTCTAATATATTGCTCCACTCCCAATTTGGTCATTCAGCCCTGGTTGTGAATAATGGAAATATATTTCACACAGTAAAAAAATACTTATAGGAAGACAAATTTTGCCAGTTTCTAAGTGATAGGAACAAGAAGACTGATAAATAATATTTAGGGACTCAGACATCTATATGAATACCAGCAAACAAAAAATTTACCAAAACAGAAAGCAAATGTTATTTCATGTATACCACTGCAGTGTGGTAGAATCATATCAATGGGACATAAGTTAGCTTTTGAAAAGCTTAAGTAGCTTTAATAAAATGAATTTATTTTTGTAAATTTTCAACATGAGTATGGAACTTGAGTGGAACAGAATTAGTGTTACAAAGAGAGAGCAAGTAATGATGAAATTATAAGCAAATATTATAAACTCTTCAGTGAAATCCATCATATTGAAACCAAAGAGAAGGGTTGTGTCCATTTGTGTCTGTGTGTAATGGAATGATGACTAACTAGGGTTGGTCAGGAGTATAGCCAGGGATATAAAGAAAGTCAATGGAAACAATAGGACTGTACAGGAAATTCTTTGATGATCTAATATTTTAATTTTTTTTTCAACGTTTATTTTTATTTTTGGGACAGAGAGAGACAGAGCATGAATGGGGGAGGGGCAGAGAGAGAGGGAGACACAGAATCGGAAACAGGCTCCAGGCTCTGAGCCATCAGCCCAGAGCCCGACGCGGGGCTCGAACTCACGGACCGCGAGATCGTGACCTGGCTGAAGTCGGACGCTCAACCGACTGCGCCACCCAGGCGCCCCAATGATCTAATATTTTAAAAAGAAATGGAAAGAGAAGGTTTTCTTTTTATTTTTTTAATATTTACTTATTTTAAGAGAGAGAGAGAGAGTGTGTGTCTGTGTGTGTGTGAATGCAGGAAGGGCAGAGAAAGAGGGAGACACAGATTCTGAAGCAGGCTTCAGGCTCTGAGCTCTCAGCACAGATCCCAACATGGGACATGAACCCATGAACTATGAGATTGTGACCTGAGCAAAGTCAGATGCTTAACCAACTGAGCCACGCAGGTGCCCTTGAAAGAGAAATTTCTAAATAACATTTAGGAAAATGGATAGGATAGTAAGTACCTAGTGAAAACTTCTAAATGGTAGTAAAAACCTGGTAGGATCATCTTAGGAAACAAAAATCTTAAAACTAGTTGAGCCTTGATTTCATAGATATGAAATGTTTACATTCATCTCTGTAGAAAGCAAGAAGATGGCAAGGAAGGGGGAACAGATTGACAGTAAAAATGACAGAGATATCACTGAGAAGGACAATTACTGAAATTGTATTTCTTCCATTTTCTCCAATAAGGAGAAGGGTCTTAAAAGTATACAGGAAATAATAAACAAATGTTGAAAAAGTTCTTCCTTCAGATTAGCTGGGGAGCTAATAATAAATTTGTATACATTTACAGCCAAATAAATAAATTATTCAGAACTCTGAAGAAAGTTTGATAAATGACCTTAGGATTTTAGTTAGAAATGCATGGATATGAGGACAGGATCCAGAAAACTGGGATATTGGCAGATGTTACTCTGACTTACTAACAGGGCAACTGCTTAAATTAATCCCTTAATATACTCTCTGAATACTCACCTGGTAGAAGGTTTATGAGGCCTAGGAAAGAATGTGACATGGAGTGAAAGACTGTAGAAAGAAGCCAGTAACAACTCTGAAGAAAATGTCATGCCAAATTAACCTCATTTTTGTTTTTTTGTTTTTTTGTGTTTTTTTTTTTGTGGCAAAGTTGTTATATAACTGAGCAGGAGAATACCATACATATGGTAATTTTGAAGCATTTGACAAAGAATTCTTTAGAGTAAGAGGGAGAAATGTTGGCCACATGTAGTGGGTTAAACAGTAGAATAGTGAATGTTAGTCTCTCTGGGACAAAGTGGAAAGAAATCTCTAGAAGACTTCTATATTACTTTTTCCTTGGAAGAGTAAAATTTCAAAATTAAATGAAAATACGATTGTCATAGAATGTGCATGTTAAATGGGAAGAGATTAAGACAAAAGGCAACAGAGTTTGTATTCAAATTAATTGGAAAGCTCACTTAAGTTGAAGGGTTTTTAAATGATGAAAGAAAAAATAAAGACTCAATATTAGATCTTGTATTTCTCCTTAAAATACATTTTACACCTTGGGATGCATGGATGGCTGAGTTGGTTAAGCATACAACTTCAGCTCAGGTCATGATCTCATGGTTTGTCAGTTCGAGCCCTGCATCAGGCTCTGTGCTGACAGGTCAGAGCTCAGAGACTGGAGCCTGCTTCAGATTCTGTGTCTCCCTCTCTTTCTGCCCCTCCCCAGTTCACACTCTGTCTTTCTCTCTCTCTCAGAAATAAACATTAAAAAATTTATAAAAAATACATTTTACACCTTTACGATGAAAAAATATTAATTCTGTAGAAATTTATTTTTTTTTTGAGTAGCTGATAGTATGGCCTATACTGTCAGATTAATCTGATTTCAAAATCTGTGCTTTCTATTTTCTAGTGATTTTTGGCAGCTTAAGCAAAGAAGTAATTATTGATCATAATTTTAAATCATCCTTATACCCTACTGTGCTCTTCTGTTCTCCTGTAGAACCCTATGCATCTCTTTACCTTAATAATTATCACATTGGAAATATGGTTTGACAACTTTTTCTATTACATGTAAGCTTTTAGAAGGCAGAGGTGACGTTTTTGCTTCTGTTTTATGTATCTAGTGTAAGAACCATGCTTTGATTATGTTAAGTGCTTGATAAATGCTTCTGAAACTGAACTGAGCCATTGATATATGGGTTTCCCCTAAAAGCTAACTTTCTTGGTTGAATTACTAGAAAGGGAATGTCCAAATCATTTAAATTAAGTACCTTTATGTACCCTTTACTGTTAAATTGTATCAGCAGTTGTGGTTTTAGGTCTGGAAGTGAAATTTGAATAGGGATCTTGATGAACAAGAAAGCTTCAAAAGTAAGGTAACTAGGATGATGAGTTTATGAGAGGAATGGTGGAAGGCTCTATCCGATGAAGACATGAATCTAGTACTAAATATGTGGGGGAAAGGGCATATACCATGTGTCTGTGTTCCTCCAAAGGCAGCTATGAGAGAGACAGCTCATTATTAGAAGGAAATCTATAAACAAACATATTGGGGTTTAATTGATTACAAAATGTTTCAACTGTTTCCTTCTTTTATTCATAATCTTTTCAATACGACTTTTCAACTTATTTCATCAAGAGGTGAGGTCTTATTCTCATCCTTTGAATCTATACTGGCCTTATGATTTGCTTTGTCTACTAGACTATGGCAGAAGAGATGTGGGCATTATCAGCTTAGTGCACAAGGGGCCTGCAACACATTCTCAATCTCCCAGCCCTGTGGCTGCCATGTGGATAAGCCCAAGCTAGATTGTTGGGAATGAGAGGCCATGGGGAGCAGAGCTGAGCTAACTTATTCAGCACAACAGAGGCTCTAGACATTTGAAAGTGTCTATCCCAAATTATCAAATTGACCCATAGCTCCAGCAATTGAAAGATCCATGAACAGGGCCTTCTAGCCCTCATGTGTTCTCAAAGACTTGAGCTAATTAAATGCTTCTTATTGTAAGCCTCCAAATTGGGAGGTGTGGGTTGTTATTCAACAATACCTGATAAACCTATGCAATCATGAAATAAGCAACTGCCTATGATAATGACTATGTCTATCTGAATACCACTGGAAGTCAATAAATGCTGTAGGAGGACAAATTATATTGGGTGGAATACATGGAAGATAATGTTTATTTTTCTTAAAACATGAGGTTATCCAATTTCATTGTATCCTTAAAAACTAATGGGATTACTTGCTTAGGATAATATGGAAACAATCTCATCTTATTTTTCTAATCTTTAAACAGTAATGTATAAAAGTACCCAATCACTTAATTGAGTGTTATTGCCAGAGTTTTAAGTTAAACCAATAATGCTTATTAAAATAAAAACTTCCAAAACTTTTACACAAAGAAATAATCCCTGAGTTAGAATACATAAATTATAACAAAGCTATTAAATCAAGTTTATGAAATAAAATTATAAAATATAGCTAGAGTAAACTTCCACAAAATACCATAGGAATGATAATATAGTGTTTCAGTATTGTTGACAGCACTTCCTTCCACTCTCTTTTCCTTTAGGGCTCCTCTAGGTAATACTTCACTATCCACAATAGCAAAACAATTTGTTGAAGAATGAAAATTTTATCAGACTAGCTCATTTAATTTTCACAATACTAATCATTATTTCTGGTGTTCTAAATTAACAAGGTATTGTAAACATTGATCTGAAATTTATATTATCAGTGTTATTAAATTAAAAATACTGTACTCATTATACAGAATTTACTTTGTGGGTTTACTTGATTAATATTTTTTTTTTAATTTTTTTTTCAACGTTTATTTATTTTTGGGACAGAGAGAGACAGAGCATGAACGGAGGAGGGGCAGAGAGAGAGGGAGACACAGAATCAGAAACAGGCTCCAGGCTCTGAGCCATCAGCCCAGAGCCCGACGCGGGGCTCGAACTCACGGACCGCGAGATCGTGACCTGGCTGAAGTCGGACGCTTAACCGACTGCGCCACCCAGGCGCCCCTTACTTGATTAATATTGTGTCAACTTTCAGAATCTTTTGAAAAAGTCACAAACTAGGCAAAAAGAAATCTATTGGAGAATTTCTCATTCCTGACAAATGATGATGTATTGGCAGATTTTCTCATTCAATGGATCATTAAAATGCAAATTCATGATATTTTTATTTAATTAATTGAATGTGATATTCAGGCAACAGAGTCTAAAAGCTTTTTGTTTTTGTAGAACAGCAGATGTTCATGCTACTCCACGATGGACAAGATGTTCTAGAGTAAAATAAACCCATACCCCTGGATATTATAGAAATGGATAATAAAGTTGCCTAGGTGGTTCAGTCAGTTAAGCATCCAACTTTGACTCAGGTTATTATCTCACAGTTCGTGAATTCAAGCACAGCAACTGGCTCCATGCTAACAGGGCAGAGCCTGCTTGGGATTTTCTCTCTCTCTTTCTCTCTCTCAGTTCCTGTCCCATTCTCTCTCTCTCTCTCAAAATAGATAAACTTAAAAAAAAAAAAAAGCAATGGATAATCAAACAGCTTAAAGTCATATCTCTTTCCAAGAAATTGAGATCTGGATCACTTCCAAGGGAATATTTTGACTACTAAGAGACAACATGGCAGCCTCAGTAAATCTGGAATTGGATAAAGGATTACACTGTATATGGAAATTCCCTGTAAGAATACTGTATTCAGAATACTAGAAAAAATGAAATCTCCTTTCATATTAGAGACTTGTATAATTCCAGACTCTTGATGAATATATTCTTTTCCTGAAAGTAGTCTCTAGGAAAAATATCTTACTTAGGATACTCTTTTAAGTATTAAATCATATGTATATCAAATATGATGTTGCCACCTCTTCTGTGATGTGATTATCTTTGCTGAGAATCAGTTCCCCAAGGAGAAGGTAAACATTCTAGAATATCCAGTAATGATCATTAAATTGATATGAATTCATTTTAATACAGGAAATTAACTCTCTCGTATTATGTGCCTATCTTTGAGAAGGTTGTTGTCTAGAACAAGTAAATCGAGATAGTCATGTCTTACGAAATGTGACACAGGGCAACACATTCATTGTCTATGACATTTAAAGAGAGTCATAAAACAGAAGTAGCTCAAATAGCTTCATCAATCAAGGAAATAGATGAAAAGACAGAATTTCAAGGATGTTTTTTTAAGTACTAAGTAGGTAAGCTATATTACGGGTGAGAGTTGAACTGTTCAGCAACTTTTTTGTGATTTTTGCACTATGCACATTACCAAATAACGCAACAGCCTCTCTTTGGTATCTCCATTGCTTAAACTGTACTGAAACTACAAAAGCAAGAAAAAATATGCTCCCTACACTAGCTTTAAGTAATGACTCTATCAAAGAGAAAATTTATACCCATCATTTCTTATCTGTTGGACTTGCATGCAGCCAGCTCAACATTGGTCGTTTACAAACTAGGGTCAAGGACTAGGTAAAGTTGAGGACTAGCATGATCTGTTATTAATCTCTTGGGCTAAACTTAAATCACTTGAAGTATTTGCAAAAGTAATCACTTACTAAATTGCCTCCGTTTAAAAATATGTTGTTATTTCCTAAGAAAGATTACTATGTGTTAAAAAGGACTGATTTTTCTAAAACAGATAATATTAAACAATTTATATTAATGTATAAAATATACACATTATAAATGAGGATGCCATTTTTTATATTTAATTCATTTTTATACATTTATATATTCCTTTAGAATTAAAAAAATAGTCTCATATAAATAAGATTTTACATAGCTTAGTATAGGTATCTCTGATTTTAAAAAATTTGTTCTAAAATTTTTTAATATAATTGACATTGTTTGGAAATACAGGTGGTTCTCTTTATCAGGTTATCTTTCTAGGATTTGATTAAATATCACATGACATATTTTGTAAATCAAAAATCAATATTTATTAAAATAATAAACAAGTAATTTTTTCAAAAATTTTTAATGTTTGTTTAATTTTGAGAAAAACAGTGTGAGCAGGGGAGGTGCAGAAAGAGAGAGAGAGACACAGAATCCGAAGCAGCTTCCAGGCTCTGAGCTGTCAGGACAGAGCCAGACGCAGGTCTCAAACTCACAGAGGGTGAGATCATGACATGAGCCGAAGTTGGACGCTTAACAGACTGAGCCACCTGGGCGCCCCAATAAACTTACTTTTTAATAGCTTTTCTAAAATTTCTACTTCACAAACATTTGAGCGAGTTTTTTTTAATGTTTATTTAGTTTGAGGGGGGGAGGGAAGGACAGAGAGAGAGTGAGAAAGAGAGAGTCCCAAGTAGATTCTGTGCTACTAGCACAGAGCCTGACTCTGGGCTCATTCACAAGAACCATGAGATCATGACCTGAGCTCAAATCAGGAGTCCAATGCTTAACTGACTGAGGTACCAAGTGCCCCCATTTTAGTGTAGTTCGATGTATTTTCACAGTGATTGCTCTCTATTTACTGCAACTGAGAGGTTAAGATAAACTAACATTTATAATGTGGTTTACAAACTGTTCTAAGGCTTATAGTTTTATTTAGTTTGTACCACACATTTGTGATGTATGTGTTATGACACTTTAAAGAGGTATAGGTAAACACTTAAGGAGGTTGATCTATCCTTTATAGCAAAATGATTGCTTTAATACTAAATAACATACCCTTTTTATTAAAGTATATTTCTTTTCTTATCTAGAAAAAAATCCCTTCTATATGTCACTTAACACATCAGGGAATGATAAATGATTTTCATCAAATTTTAGAGAGTAAGTGTGGCTATGGTGTTATATACAATATTCCCATTGGGGGTCCTGAGGATAGGTCCTTGGGGAGATGAGGGAGCAGTCTGCTGAGCAGAGACTGATATGCGTTAGAGTTGTTTTCCACTTGGGCTGGGGTGAGCCTGTGTAGCAGTGCTTGAGGAAATTTAGTAGCAAGCATTTATTTATTTAAAGACAAGTAATGTTCCTCATTAGTAACACTGGGGAGGCCAACTAGCAATATAAAAGGATTTTTCCTCCTTCTTTTGACAAGATCTTCAAATAACTATTTCTGTCTGTAAAAACCATTTTTCTTTACCGTGGAAGATATCTCTATGTTTAATAAGTCCCTCATGGTTACAACATATGCTACAAAATTAGTGTCTTAAAAGTGTTGTGGGCTTCGAGCCATCCCTGAGAAACACCAAGTGCAGGCAATTCCTGCTGGAGCATTGAATATTTTGGAAAATATAAAAGTCAACAACAGTTTTATCTCCTTCCCTATGCCTGACCATCACTCAAAACATAAAAATAAAAATTATGAAACTGCACTCATTATACTTCATGACAGACCCCTTACAAGAGGCAAAAGTTAGTTGATTACTCATTCAGCCAACATTTAATCAGGACCTACTTCCACTCCTGCAATATCGAATATTAGTATGTGAGAGTTGACTCTGTAAACAAGGTAGTTTTCATTTTACATTCAAAATCAAATACCTCTGACATACATTGGCCAATCTCATGTATTTTAAAAGGAAAAAGATACAAAATATATGTTCACAGTCTACTATGTGGCCACAATGGAACTTATTTAGAAATGATTAACAATAAATGACCCAGGAAAACATTAAATACAACACATCAAAATAAATCATCGGTCAATAAATAAATCACAAGAAAATTCGACAATATTTGAAACTGGAAGATAAGAATATACAACATTATCAAAATACTATTATTTGCTACAAAAGCAATCCTTAAGGGGGAGTTTAGAGCTTTAAACCAGTTGAAAAGAAGAAAGTCCCAAAATTAATGGCCTAAGGTCTCTTCTTCATGAAGCTAGAAACTGAAGAGCAAAGTGAAATTGAAGTAGAAGGAAGAAAATTATAAATGTAAGGGGAACAGTCAAGAAGATAGATAAACATGGAGAAAATTAACAACGCAAAAGTTAGCATTAGTTCTTTATAAAGATCAACAATATTGATAAACCTCTAGTTAGTTTGATCAAGAAACTTAGATGAAGTGGATAAATTCCTTAAAAAATGCAAGAGCCAGTGGCGCCTGAGTGGTTCAGTGGGTTGAGCGTCCAACTTCGGCTCAGGTCATGATCTTGTGTTTCATGGGTTAGAGCCCTGAGTTGGGCTCTGTGCTGACAGCCCAGAGCCTGGAGCCTGCTTTGTATTCCGTGTCTCCCTCTCTCTCTTCCCCTCCCCCACTCATGCTCTATCTCTCAAAAATGAATAAAAGTTAATAAAAAACAATTAAAATAATGCAAGATTCAAAGCTGACATAAAAATAAAAATATAAAGCCATTGTTTATTAAATAAATGGAATTCGTTAGCAAAACCACCTCTAGAAAGAAAACCTTAGTCCCAGATTGTTTTACTAATGAATTCTGTAAGTGAAGGAGAGAAGAATGCCAATCTTAAACAAATTGTCCAAAAAAAAAATTCTAAAAAAATGAGGAGGGACTATTGTACAACCTAATTTACAAGTCCTAATTCTAATAACATGGCTCTAATAACATAACTGTTAACTCTAGTAACAAACCCTGTCAAAGGCATTATAGTAAAAGAAAGTCATAAATTGGTATCCCTCGTGAAGATAGATATAAAATTCCTAATAAATTCTAGCAAATTAAATTCAAAAAGAGATAAAACTAATATACTATGATCAAGTAAGATTTATCTCAGGAATGCAAGATTAGCTTTACATTTGAAAATGTATCTATCTATGTTATTCCCTTTGGCAAGAGAATAAAGGAGAGAATCCACAAAATAATTTCAGGATGCAGAAAAAGCATTTGACAAAACTCAACCTCCATTCATGACAAAGAACACTCAGCAAATTAGAAATAAAAGGGAATTTCCTTAAGCTGATAAAGAGTATCTATGAAAAAATACCGTTATAGTTAATTGTGACAGACTGAATGCTTTCCTCCAAAAATTGGGAAAAATTAATCAAGAGTGGCTCTTTTCACCACTTTTATTATTTTTATTTAACTTTGCACTAGAAGTCTTAACTGTTGCCAAATGGCAATAAATAAATAAATAAATAAAAAACATAGAGATTTAAAGAAATAAGCAAAACTGCCTCTGTTTTATAATTATATGATTATTAACTGGATCCCAAGGAATCTACAGCAAATTAGAATTTTGCAAGGTTTCTTGCAAGGACACAAAATTAATATAAACAAATTAGTATCATTTTATATTCCTGCAGCAAACACTCAGAAAATTAAATAAAATGAAAACAATTCAACTCAAAATATCTTTTAATCTCAAAAAACAATCGTTTAAACTAATAAAATACTTAGAAATAAACCTAACAGAAGTCACTCAAGTTCATTACAGTGAAAACCACAAAACATGATTAAGGAAAATGAAAATCCTAAATAAACTGAGAGATAAATTCTATTCATGAATTGTAAAACTCAGTGTTATAAAACTACCAATTCTTTTAAAATTGATTAATGCAATCACAATGAAATTCCTAGTAGACATTTTTTACACATATTGTCAAGCTGATTCCTAGATCTATATGGAAATACAAAGGATCTAGAATAACAAAAGAAACTTTAAAGAACAAAGCTGGAGGGCATGTTTTAATTTGAAGACTTAGTGTGAAACTTAGAATAATCAAAATGTTGTTTTGATAGTGTATGAAAGGAGAATTATAGATTAATGGAACAGAATAGTTGATACAGAAATAGGTTCACACATATATTGTTGATTTTCAACCAAGAAACCAATGCAATTAATGGGAAAAAGTAAAGTCTATTGAATGATTGGATAATCATAATTTTAAAAATGAACATTAACCCTGAACTCACAGATGTTATGTAATAGCTAAAGTAAACAATTCCTAAGGTGCCTGGGTGGCTTAGACAATTAAGTGTCCAGCTCAATTTCAGTTCAGGTCATGATCTCTCAGTTTGTGAGTTCAACCTCCACATGGAGCTCTGTGATGACAATGTGGAGCCTGCTTGAGATTCTCTCTCTGTCTCTCTCTCTCTCTCTCTCTCTCTCTCTCTCTCTTTCTCTGCCCCTCCATTGCTTGCCCGCTCTCTCTCTCTCTCTCAAGATAAATAAACATACATACATACATACATACATACATAAAAACAATTCCTAGAAGAAAACCAGGAAGAAAACCATTTTGACCTTTGGTAGGCAAAGATTTCTTAGATAGAACCCCACATGAACAATAAAAGAAAGTATTGATAAATTAGATCTCATCAAAATTAATTTTTTTCATTTATTTTACTTAAATCTTAAAGCTGTGACAAAAATTACAAATTTCAAGTAGGTGAATGATTTTAATGCCACAATTTACAAATGCCCCAATAGATTACATCTTATGTTGATTTCAAATATTAGAAATTGTTCTTTAATGGAAATACTTAATTGCCAAAGTAGGTTCTCATAAAAGGAGAAAGATGACAAAGTTTTGATTTTAGAGGTTCTGGCAAGGGTATTTTCTAGTAGATAAGACCCATTCATCTCATTAGCATCATAGATGTAGCAGACAACCACAGAATACATTTTGATTTGAAATATATTGTGACATCTTCTCTTTCATAATGCATATTTAACCATTAGGTTAATTCTTTCCTGTTGTCATTATCTCCACAATGATTTTTGTTAAAATAAATCTATAAGCAGATTGGCCCATGCTACAATACAGATACTCCTTTTGTACTCCATTTACTACTTCAGAGAGAGCAAAAATAACAAGGACATAAAATATTAGTGGAATTTGAACAACTAGTGAGCAAAATGCTAGAAACAGCATTATTAGTACCTTTGAAACAATATACAGGACAAAGTTCTTTTTCATCATGTGACTCAAAGAAACAGAATAGAATTCATGGACTCTAGAAATCATACTGCCTCTTTTTGAAACCCACTTTATTACTTCATAGCTGTGTGACCTTAAGAAATTTATATAACCTCTCTGTGCCTCAGTTTACTTATATGTAAAATGGAGATGATATTTTTATGAAGACTAATATGAGTATTATTTATAAAGTGCTTTGAAATGTGTCTAGCACAAAATAAACTTCTATAGATTTTTATTGATTTCTTGAAATGTAAGTGAAAATTACAGACTTTCATTTCAGTAACCAATTAATATATGATTCTATAGAATGTGTGGTTTAAAATCCATGGAAAACACTACATGTTAATATAAATTAAATCCTTGGAAGTAAGTTATATCTTAGATATAACTAATACTTCCTCTTGAGCAAGTTCTATCCCATGAGATGATCATTATTTAAGTTTTATAGGTTAATTTGCAAATTAGGGCAGGCAAATATCAAATGTAGAAGTTTTCCTGTATTTTTTTTTTAAATTTTTTTTTCAACGTTTATTTATTTTTGGGACAGAGAGAGACAGAGCATGAACGGGGGAGGGGCAGAGAGAGAGGGAGACACAGAATCGGAAACACGCTCCAGGCTCTGAGCCATCAGCCCAGAGCCCGACGCGGGGCTCGAACTCACGGACCGCGAGATCGTGACCTGGCTGAAGTCGGACGCTTAACCGACTGCGCCACCCAGGCGCCCCTAAGTTTTCCTGTATTTAATGCAGAATGAAGACTCATCAGTAAAACCAATCAACAAACAGCAGGGCAAACATGTATGCTGGCACTTAGTTTTCTGCAGATTCCGTCAACTGATTAATTGTATTGCTTCCCAGATAAAAAGAGACCACCCTTCAGTTTTCATCAAAATTTAATAGGTTTCAGGATTTATAGGATCACATGGGGTTTTTATTGCTACTAGGATAGGACTTACTTATTGAACACTTGAAATTTTAAAAACATGTTAAAAATCATGGGTTATCCATCTTGCAATGAAAAGGCCTTTTACAATGACTTTTATTATCACTTAATGTATACTTTATAGTTTGATATTGAGATATTAGGAAATAAAGACACCTGAGTATCCATAGGACAATATTTGAAATATATATATTTCCCGAGTGGTGTGCTTTGGTGCATTGATTAAAGATGGTTCTCCGAATTATTTTAATGCTTCCAATTTTCTAGTCTTTTAAGATTTCCAATCCAAATTTAGTCTTTATGAATGTCAGAAGCAAAAACTTCTAACTGCCTGAAGTCTGAATACATGAAAATGCCTTTGTTAAAGTTTGAAAATCAAGGTAAAAATTAATTCTAGCTAGAAATTGTAGGTATAGAGGATGAATTCAAGAAATCCCTGGTGCATTTTAATGACTGACAAAGGAAAGAGGATAAATACAATATTAATTTTATGAGTTTTTTTATGCTTGAGTAAACATAAAAATTTGTAATTATATTTACAGGGCTTGGCTGTGTTGAAAGATAAGGGATAATTACATTCATGCCTGATGGGAAAAATACTGCACAAATTATACAGGTTTTGTATGTTAACAGAACTGTAATATTAGGAAATTCAATCAAATGTTAATTAATTACAAGAAAAAGTGCTATCTATGAATGTATGACAGCAAAAAAATCTATATATTTTAGGAATTGAAAGCATTTCATTTTTCTTTCTATTATAATTTCTTATGTCATACTTAAAATATGGCACAATTAAGTTTTTACATCAGGCAGATAATTATAATTTAAATAATATTTATGCAGCTTTACTGGATAGATAAAATATAAAACTATGAGACTAAATTTTAGTCTTTACACAGGCTATATTATCATTATTTACATTGTAAATTATGGGTAGATTTTTTTTACCTTATAGTTTCTATACTGATAGTTCCAGGAAAATGATATTTTTCTAAATATGCTTATAAATGTATTTATTGATTGTTGTAATGTCTTTTTCTTTCTTTTTTTTTTTTTTTCAACGTTTATTTATTTTCGGGACAGAGAGAGACAGAGCATGAACAGGGGAGGGGCAGAGAGAGAGGGAGACACAGAATCGGAAACAGGCTCCAGGCTCTGAGCCATCAGCCCAGAGCCCGACGCGGGGCTCGAACTCACGGACCGCGAGATCGTGACCTGGCTGAAGTCGGACGCTTAACCGACTGCGCCACCCAGGCGCCCCTGTAATGTCTTTTTCTATGGTTACATTTATATATGTAACAAATTCAACATTTAAGATAGTTAACTTAAAAAAGTATATTTTCTGAATGTTGATCTGTTTTAAAGACTTTAGCAAATATAGAACAAATTTAAATATAACAAGAATTATGGAAATAATTACAATATTAAGAGAGTCTCGTTTAGTCCAGCAAATTTAAACCATATATTTCTGCTCTTTATTCTTTTATGAGTGCATGTGTGTTATCTAATGAAGACAAATTGGACTATTTTATCATTCTTGCAACATCACTGCCTGCTGCGATTTATCTTGAGTGTAAACAGGGCAAAGTCTTCTAAATATGTGAGGTATTGTGTTTACCAATAATAGGTATCGTACAAACAGCATTAATGTGTTCAACAAATATTCTGAGTGCGCCAACCTATATGCAAAGAACTTTTACAGATGTAGAGACGCAAAGGAAACAGTCACCTTGAGTGGCTTTGACTTGGAATGCTGAATATAAAACAAAATCAAGATGAGGTCATTTTAAAGAACAGTGAAAATCTTGTGCAAATTGAATGCTTGGTTGATTTTATTTGTTTAAATGGATCCATATCTTTTGCATTTACTTTCAAAATTCAAATATTCATTTGTTTCTATTCTGATTAAGCTGAATAGAGGCACTTTATGGGTAGTTATTTTAAATGTGTTCATTTTTTTAAATAATATCTTGTGAGTAAGGAAAGCAGTAGATTTAGTAGAGATGTGGCATTTGGATTTTCTGTTTTCTTGCTCATAAAGTATGTTCTATATCATTTTAATATTGCTGTGTATAATTTAGGAATTTACATACAGTCAAATGTAATCAAGATTACAATAATGTTTAATTTGGGAATAAATTCCTAACATGTATATTTGGTTCCATTGACCAACAGTTTTATCTATAGATATATGTGTGTTTTGTTTTACTTATTGACTATGTCTAACAAAAACTGGTAGCTGATGATCATACCTTGATTAAAGCAGCTATTTACACAAAGCTAGTGACTCACTGGCTTGGTTTAGGCACTGAAATAGAAATCATTATTTTTATAAAAATTTGAAACTGCCTCTTTTTTTTTTTGTAAATGAATATCAGTGAGGCTTATTTATGACATAAAAGGAGATTGCTTGATAACCTGCATCTCTTTGAAATTGGCCTTGTCAATTTCATGTTTAATAGACCCAAAGTGCTAAAACCAGAATATTCCACTGCCTTTTGGCTCTATGGTTTCTAGGTCTCCCAGCTGTGCCAATAGCCAGCCTATGGTGTGACTTAGCTGGTGTATTCTTTTTCAACCAATCTTAAGTAACTGAAAAGTTCCCATGTACAAGCAGACTATGTAAATTCCTATTATTTATATTACCACACATTCTATTGTTTATGTATATTTGCTATAGTCCTTAAACATATGCATAACTTTTGAGCTGTGACAAATAAAAGAGATACACTATTTTACCATTTTATGCTTACCTTTTGATATTTTAAAACACTCTATATCAAGTAACTAGAAAATTCAAAACTGCAGAGAGGCTCAGAGAAAAAGTAAAGACTAATTTACAGGTTTTCCTGCAATTTGGTTACCCTCACTTCATTTTAAATTAATCACCAGTTTCTGATTAACTGATTATTGGCAGACTTTTAGGGATGCATGAAACACAATGTGTGAACATTTGGCATCTTTGTTGGATTCTTGCCTTCCAGTTTGTTTATAGTGGATTGTGACTCATCTTCACTACAATGCAATCTGAAAAATGAATATTTCTGTATTGTTTTAGTTTTTACATATGACAATTTTAGAAGCTTAAGATAAATCAAACTGATTTTCTGTCTGGAATAATAATTCAGTGAGTTGGTTGTTAATTGTAATTATAACACAATGCATTCATACAGAATTCTGAGGACACTCAGCAGCTGTCAAGGGTTCATGTCATGTTTGAAGCAACAAATCCTGGACTTAGAGGACCTGTAGTTCAGATATAGGCATGTGGTATTTCACAGCAATTTTAGATTAGGCGCTAGAGTTGATCTATGTAAGTGTAGAATGTTTTATATGATTCTGAAAGTTTATGAGTATTCACTCAACTAATAGTTGTTTAAGAGGCACCTGGGTGGCTCAGTCATTAAGCATCTGACTTTGGCTCAGGTCATGATCTCACAGCTCATGGGTTCAAGCTCCACTTCCGGCTCTGTGCTAACAGCTCAGAGCCTGGACCTTGCTTCAGATTCTGTATCTCCGTCTCTCTCTGTCCACCCCCCAGCTCTCTGTCTATGTCTCTCTCAAAAATAAATAAATATATTTTTTTAAAAAGTTGTTTAAAACTGGTCATTTTTATCCTATTAAGATAGTTTGAAAAAACTTTGTATTTTTGATGGGTAGAGGGATGGATGAAATAAATGTAAGAATATTAGGAGTACATTTATCTTGATGAGCACTTAGTAAGATATGGAATTGTTGAGTCACTATACTGTACACCTGAAATGGATATAATACTGTATGTTAACGACACTGGAATTACAAGTAAAAATTAAAAAAACATAAATTTTCCTCAAAAAATAGCACAAAGAAACAAAGTTTATACAGTATAAAATTTTACTTTTTTTCTGGAAATGCTAATATCTGTTGAGACTAGAAATAAAAATTGTAAGTATTGTACAACTATCTTAATTTAATTCAACAGATATTTTTTAAAGTTTATTTATTCTGGGAGAGACAAGAGACAGCACAAGTGGGAAAGGGGCAGAGAGAGAGAGAGAGAAAATCCCAAGCAGGCTCTGAGCTGCCAGCACAGAGCCCCCTGTGGGGCTTGAACCAAAGAAGCTGTGAGATCATGACCTGAGCTAAAACCAAGAGTTGGATGGTTGGATGTTTTTTTTTTTTTTTTAATTTTTTTTTTCAACGTTTATTTATTTTTGGGACAGAGAGAGACAGCATGAACGGGGGAGGGGCAGAGAGAGAGGGAGACACAGAATCAGAAACAGGCTCCAGGCTCTGAGCCATCAGCCCAGAGCCTGACGCGGGGCTCGAACTCCCGGACCGCGAGATCGTGACCTGGCCGAAGTCGGACGCTTAACCGACTGCGCCACCCAGGCGCCCCTGGATGGTTGGATGTTTAACAGACTGAACCACTCAGCCGCCCCAACATAGATTATTTTTTTAGCTTTTATATTTTTAAGACATTTGACTATTTGTTATAAGAAAATTCAAAAATGAATAAAACATGATTCTTATTCTCAAAAAAAAAAACCTTTGTATTTTATGATTATATAAAATGCAGGCAACAAGAATTTAAGGAGATGTATCATGCCAAAACTTCATCACCTAGAGATAAATATTAACATTTGGTGAGTTTAATTCTAGACTTTTTTTTCTCTGCATATACATTTCTTTGAATAAGTAAGCAAAATAATTTGACTAAATACAATAATTATATTGCCAAAGTATAAAAGTTTTATTTCATAGCATTAAAAAAAGAAAAAGTAACTGAAATTAAGTGTATCAATTACTCTTTAGATAATGTTTTCCTTAAAATAAGAAAGATTCATTTCTAAAACACCTCTCTAAGAGTAAAGGGACATGAAAAATGCTAGCAGATATAGGTAATTAATTTTGCTTTCTTTAAATACGTTTTTCAGTTCAGAGCAGACATTTACTATCTTCTGGTATGAAATGAAAGGAATTGAGTACACATTTACCTCCACCTTATTTGTGCCCTGACATTCCAATTATTTTCCATTATATTTTTACTTTTTTAAGCTTGCCAGTGTTGATAATATTTGCAAGTTATTTGTGATCATGATTCATACATTTGTTTACATATGTTTCAAATAATTTAAAATAAATTTTTAACACATATTATCATATTTCCATTTGGCTGTTCTTTTCTCCACTCCTCACCCCCACGTTTTTGCTCATCTATGCATAGGTCTTATTTTAAGTTCTTTTTGGTTATTATTCATCTTGAATAATAGTAGATTTATTTGAGATATGGTTAAAATAGTATAGTGTGGAAAGGGTGGGAGATTTTGTAAAATGGAAGCATGAGTAATTCTAATTAAAGTTCATCTGGAATATTCTTTAATCAAATACAAGGACTTTGGTACCGAGGGCACACCACGTTTCATTTTGGGGCCACTGTGCCTCACAGAAATACCCCTTAATTCCCACAGCTTCTGGATTGTGATTGGTGGACAGACGTTTTCCTTTATCTTTTATCCTGCTTTATCTAGGCATTTCTCTATTATATTTACAACTTGAATTTTTTTATATGCAGATATTAATAATCTTGAAATGGCTTGAAAAAGAAAATCATGGGAAGATTATAAATTAGAAATATTACAAAGTTTAATGAGATAAATTCTAACAATTTTCTAGAGTGTTTTATGAGATCAGAGATACCATATCATATAAGCACATATTTAGAAGTAAAATATGTAAATTAGTTTAAATAGTTCAGATATTTTCTGCTGAAATATCTGGAAGTATTGCCAAGCAATGTGATCTGGATTCAATTTAATGTACAACAGGAATCCATCTATTATTATTTTGTTTCAATATTATGACAACATTATACTCGTGGTTTACAATTTTTCACACATCCTTGTGTAGGGAACAAAGACCCTGCCTTCTTTCAGGTAATGCAATTTTCCTTGTGTTTCTCTGCCTTTTATTTAAAGGATTATGTTTTGTTAACATTTTCAAGGTTTGTTACTTATTGTTCATTAGGATTATTTGAATGCATGAAGCCTTATGCCTGCTGTGAACAGTATATGCAAGTCTAGTGTTACACCTTGACTGCTAGTGACATTGATTTATTTTACAAGACATAAGAATATTTATAGAACCAAATGACTATAAAATCTCTGTAGCTAAATGAATATCTATGTCTCCACCCACTTTGTCTTGCAATGGCAATTGAAATTTTCTTGCCTTATAGACAAAAGAGTATTAACCTAGAGAATAAGCTGTTAATATTATTTTTCTGCAGATGAAAGCCTCTATAAGGGCTATATGTTCATCTATTTTTTAAGGACCTTACCTATGAAATATCATAATATGTATAGACTTCTTGTTCAATCTCTTTGAGAGAGTATAAAATATATGTATATGTTCATATAATTTAGGGTGACATTTGTTGCTTATTAAAACAAAGTCTTGAGCAATAAAAAAACAGGCAATTCTTAATTCTTATTTCTATTATTATTCATATTTTTATATCAAAAGGATATGAATTAAGCATTTGTATGTTATGATGGCTTTCATTTTCCTACAGAACCTTAAAACTATGGGATTATAATAATGAATATTTGAGAAAAGAAATACCCTATATTACTTTTCTCATATAAGTGTCATCTATATTATATATAATACATAGACACTCTTCTAAATATTATGTTGCTGATTCAATTTAATTTTATTTAATACTCACTGATGCACTTATTTTAAATTATCCTCTTATGGAAAGAGGAGAATTTATTTAACAATTTTTCCATTATTCAGAATCATCAAGACAATCTATGTCTTAGATAATGAAGTTCCAAAGACCTATCTTTTAACTACTTATTATTACTTTATATAATTTCAGATGTGGGTGTACATCAAGATGAATAAAGAATATTAGTGAAGACAATATTTAATCATTTTAGAAAATTTGGGAAATGTAGAAAAATATAAGAAAATGAAAATATACATAATCCTATCATTCAGTGAGAACCAGTGTTAATACAGGAAAATTTTCTTCCATTGTTTCTCTCCCAATAGATAGATAGATAGATAGATAGATAAACAGACTATACTATATATTACAATATGAATTTATAATTCCCATTGAATAGAATTTATCCTGTATATACTACATAAATATTATGTATTTCTTACATACATTTGTATATAGGCTCTTTTGTATGCTTATTTTTTTACTTAGTGTTATAGAATTGAATTTGATGTTTTGAAAAAAGTTGTGTCACTTAGACAAATTGACTATATGACTTTGGCCTTTCTTTCTATTCATGAAATTCCGTGTTTGTGCAGACTTTGAGAGAGTCAACTCTCTTTCTTCAAACAAACAGGACATTATTATGCCCATCTCACAGATAGGACCTTAAGATCCAGATATGTAATTGAATGATTCAAGTAAATAAATAATGATGGAATGTGGGGATGAAGGGGTTAGCTACCTGCATTCTGCTGATTTTTTTAAAGCTTATTTATTTATTTTGAGAGAGACAGAGACAGTGCGAGTGGGGGAGGGGTAGAGAGGGAGACAGAGACTCCCAAGCAGGCTCTGCCCAGTCAGCACAGAGCCCAAGGTAGGGCTTGAACTCACAAAACCATGAGATCATGGCCTGAGCCGAAACCAAGAGTCAGACGCTTAACCAACTGAGCCACCCAGGCATCCCAGCATTCTGTGGATTTATGTTCCCTTAACATGGATCTGTACAATCTCTTCTTACCGGTCTTTTATATTTCTCTCAGAATTCCATAACCGATTATAATTTGAAGAGATAGAATATAAGAGAACTTCCTCTTTGCACTTTTACTTTGAAATATGCAACATACCTATACAGTCAAGCAGAAAATGGCTAATTTAGGGCTGACAATATAGAACTCCTAAATAATAGGATTAATTACTTTTATATGCAACTGAATTCTTGATTAACATTTTCCCACTCAGTCCTTTATTATAACATTGTATTTAACCACAGCATTCATTTGTTCTAAAATTACTTTTGTTGACATTTTGTCAGTTCTCAATATATGGACCAGAGGAGCTCTTAGGTTTAATTATAGACAAATATATACATTCCATTTTAAAAACTGAAAGTCATAATTTGCAAGAATACACCTGTTAGTAACCTGTAAGTATACACAGTTTAGAAAACACACTGTTAGAAAAGAAAAAGCACATTTCTAATTTGGAAAAAGTAGAACTCCTGTGCTAACTAAGTCAAAATAGAAAGAAGAACCAGTTGTCCTTTGGATGGAAAGCCAATAATATGAAAGCCAATATTGAAAGCCAATAATAATGTAGAAGCAGCAGTATACATATGAAGCCTCCCACTCCTTATGGTCTTTGGAAGAAGTAGTGATGTTACAGAAGCCATTCCAGAAGGTGCTAAGCAATTGTATTTCCCCCCACATAATCCCATGTTTAAGTAAATCATATTAAGCAGATGTACAAAAACATTACAAAGAGATGAACTAAAAAAAGACAACATTATAAACATATAATCATACAATTCTCAATATACTGATTGAACAGCTTAGTTTGCTCATCTGTTTGCTATGTGATGATAGTGGTAATTTATTTACATGGTGTTTGTCATAATCATTTATGTTTGATGGAAATATCTGACTATAGACAGAACATCTGGAATTGTAGATACATAATTTTGACTGGCTCTACTTTAAAGACCAATGGGTAAAGACAAGTAAAATCCAGACCATTACACAGGGAAAACATAAAGGAGCATTGATACTAAGAGAACACAGCAATAACAGAATGATAGAGACAATAACAGAATGATAGACATAGATAATGTAGCAGAAATGCATAAGGTATGACATTGCTATGGAAAAAAATAACAGTCCCTCCTGGAAAGAATCATAAAAGCACTTCATCCGATGTGGGGAAAGGCCAGTCCCTTAAGTTTCTGAAAGAAACTGAAAAAATGAGGTAGTCTTAATGATGCCCTGCCAACCCCAAGGATGTCCATATAATGCCTGAAATGTGTTACATTATATGGCAAAAGGAACTTTGAGGATGTGAATGAAATTATTGACCTTAAAATAGAGAGATTATTCTGAACTATCCAGGTAAACCTCCCCCAGTATAATCCCCTGAGTCCTTAATTACAAGAAACTTTCTCAGGTTGTAGAGGGAAGTGAGATTCAATGAGACAAAAGGGAAAGCCAGAGAGATGCCAAACTTGAGAATGAAATGTACCATTGCTGCCTCTGAGATGGAGCGGCTCACACGAAAGGATCAAAGTGAGGCCTTTAGAAGTCATTGCTGGTCAACAGCTAACAGCCAGAAAGGCAACTAGGAATAACAAGGGACTGGACTCTGCCTGCAACCTGAATGAGCCTCCTGATGGCAGACTACCCACTGGCAGCTTGACCTGGGCTTTATGGAAACCAGAGCAGAAAAACCAGCAGAGCAAACTCAGAATTAAAAAAAAAAAATTAATGTTTATTTTTGAGAGAGAAAGCGAGAGAGAGGTAGAACATGAAAGGGGGAGGGACAGAGATAGAGGGAGACACACAATCTGAAGGAGGCTCCAGACTCTGAGCTGTCAGCACAGACAGCTGACTCAGCTGTACTGCTTGCTCCAATGGGGCATTAGAATGGTGGGTTCTTGAGGACAAGAATGAGGAGTTTCTCAGGAGCTTCTGAAAGAGGATAACAAAATTACCTTATGAGAGTTACTCAAATAAGTATGCCCACTTATCTGAAAGGATAAGTATAAGTAAAGCACAGCCTAAAAGGGACAAAGACTCATAATCAAATCTAGTAAGAACTAGATTCTTTCTAGATAAAATACAATATAATGTCTAAAGAAAGAATATCAATTAAAGAGAAGATTTTTCATTCATGGCTTAAAAAACAAACCATTAACATGTTGGCCATGCCTATCCAGTTGTTATCTAGGGGAAGGGAATCCTATTCAGGGGATTTTCTGTGTCCTAAAGTCATTGGCAAGATCATTTCAGTCTCAGCTGGATATCATAATTACCTGCATTAATCTCTCTTCCCTTATTCTGATCTCATATCTGACAAGCAACCATCTGAGTAGAAATTGGCCTACATCTGACTGTATGCCACCCCCCAGGAGAGGAAAATTTCTCATTGTAAATCAATTAAACAGCAGCATGACTTTATGTATTAGTCATTTCAGCTTTGGGGAACCTTCTTGAGAGATGAAACCCTTCTCAGTTTTCTAATAAAATCAAGCATCTAACTTTTGGGGAGGCCACGAAACCAAGAATGCTAATCTGTTAAATGTGATAGAAATCACCAGTCCTTCCTGGTAATGTTCAGAGATCGTTCCAGATTATGTGCATCTTTTATTTCCCATTTTATTTTTAAAAATATTTTTAAATGTTTATTTATTTTTTAGAGAAAGAGAGTACTGGAGCGGGAGAGGGGCAGAGAGAGGAGAGAGAATCCCAAGCAGGCTCCTCACTGTCAGCACAGAGCCTGATGCAGGGCTCAAACTCAAGAACTGTGAGATCATGACCCGAGCCAAAATCAAGAATCAGGTGCTTAATTGACTGAGCCATCCAGGTGCCCCATTTAAATTGGTGTATAATACAACCTGATTTGTTTATTATCACTGATAATAACAGTCCTTATATTACTTGAATTATTGGTAGAATGACAATGAAAATCTCATTTCCCTATTTAGTAATGGCTTAAAACTAAGAATATAAGCTATAAGGAATAGATAATACTAATTGTTGTTTCAAAACTTGACCAGATCCATCAGAAGTTAGATTACTTGGGTGTGTGTGTGTGTGTGTGTGCGCGCGCGCGTGTGTGTATGTGTAAAACATCATTTCTTTAAGATACTTTAAGGATTTCTAAGTCATTCTTAATCCTTTTAGTTTTGTAACCATTTTTGAAGATTATTCCCACTTAGAAGATATTATAAGTCACATTGCAAATTTTAAGTGTAATTTGTGGGGGTTTAAGGAGGAGTGGAGCCTGAGCATAGATTCCTGAACTGCCTCTCACCTGAAAACTCTACTTGGAGTGGCTCAACTCCAAAATGCTTTTCCAGAGTCTTTGAGGCAATGAGTTTTGCCAGGAGGTCTATGGAGAGTCAGCAGAGAGGTATCTTGCCTGCCTCACCTGAGTGCTCCTTATCACTCAGTTAAAACCATGCTAGTAGGTACCTCTTTGCTGAAGGTTCATAGGCCAACCAGGTTGACCCCTTCTCCTACAATGAAACCTCTGATCTCATTGTTTTGTTTGCTATAATACATATCAACCAGCTCCTATAGCCAAGAGGGAAAAAACGACCTCAATTTGCAATTTTTTTAAATGTTTGTTTATTTTTGAGAGAGAGAGAGAGAGCGCACAAGAGCGTGAGTTGGGGAGGGGCAGAGAGAGAGGGAGACACAGAATCCAAAGCAAGCTCCAGGCTCTGAGCTGTCAGCAGAGTCCGACGCGGGGCTCCAACTCATGGACTGTGAGATCATGACCTGGGCTGAAGTTGGACACTTAACTGACTGAGCCACGCAGGTGCCCCTAATTTTGCAATTTTTGAAAAGCTTAGACATTTATTTTGTATTTAATACAAAGGCAGGTTGTTTTTCCAAGTTGTAAGCTCAAACAATCTAAGTAGTATCTTCAGTATCTTGAATTTTTGTTATATACTTTGCCCTTTTGTCGTCTTTTTTTAGTACAGAGGACTTGTAATAGTCATTCTTGTACCCATCAATATTTAACACAGTGACAAATATTAGTTAGATTGGACTCACAGTAGTTTGAATTCAATAATCAAAATCAGTTCCTTCATTTAAGTAATAATTTTAAAGATAGGTGAGGAGTTTCCTCCCATTACTGAAATGTTTACTGTCAGAAAAGAGGAACTGGGTCTCGGTATTCTGTAATTCTTTTTTTTAAGTGTTCTTCCCTATAATTCTAGTGATCCATTCCATATTTACTGACCAACTACTAGATGCAAGAGTTAAAGTGACATATGAGTCAACTGAAAATCAGACATGCATCATAAGTTTACTTTTAATTTAGACATTTGTAGGTAACATTCTGTCCATTTCTCCCTCTTAGTACTTGTATATATGTGTATGGTATTTCCTGCTTTTCATTTTATATGATAATGAAACTATAATTATCATTTTAACTACTTGGCACAATTTAACATTTCTGAGCTATTTAGAGTGTTATTTTGGGGAAAATAAAAATTGGTTGAAATGCATTTAAATTTGCATTTCTCCTTGACATTAAAAAAGGTTAAGTGTATCTGTCCTATCTTTGAAGTAGTTTAATTCTTTCTGTTCTCAGAAATGAAGTGGAGTATTGTTGATATTTTCCTTGAAAAAAAATTCAAATTAATTAACAAACATGAATTCAAAAGTAAATATTGAACCCTTACTAATTTCCCTATCCTTTTCTCTGAAATATGAAAAATTTTTCCAAATGTAATTCTATACCCTCTCCCAACTGCCTATAAAAATTCCATCTATACCTCAAAACAGTTCAAAACTATTCTGTCTACCTATTTACTTACTTACATACATACTTACCACACTAAAAAGAAATGTTCTCTTAGGCAGAAGAACAAAACAGAATGTGTATCCACAGAACTCAAGACAGGAAAGTGTTTGAAGGAAAGAATAATCCATTGTGTCTAATACTGCTGAGATTTGGGGTGGAAGATCATTCTTTAATGACCAGGATATGGCAAAATGGAAGTTATTAGTGACCTTGAAAAGAGCAATTTCACAATGGGTTGAGGAGAAAATAGTAATTAGGAGATAGATGGGTGAGAATAGACAATTCCTTGGGTCTGTTGGAGCAACATGGGGCAGGGGAAGTTTTGTATTTTCCTGTTTCCTTGTTTGCTTCTTTTAATAAAGGAGAGGCTGAAATGAGCTCCTGTTTTAGTTCATATGCACAATCCTTGCATGCATCATTCTATGCAAAGAGCACACTGGACTGGACCTCAAAGGAATTGGTTGTGTTTCTACTCTGCTACTAATTAACTCTATCATCTTAATCAGATACATTCCCTTAATCTCAGGGTATCACATAAAATGATGGGTTAACCCTCTATATTCAACATTCAATGACTTCCACAATGACATCACTTGTAACTTTGAATATTATATGTGGCAATCTGCATTCTGTGTCAATGACTTATTGCACTGAATCTCAAAAGAATTTGAGACCCTTGCAGAGTGAGACAGGCCAGGTGAGAATGGAACATTTGAGACAAAAGCATCATGTACAAGACTGATGGAAATGTCATTTGAATGTTTTAATCTCATTTAATTTTTTAAATACTGAAATTATTGTTAACAATTTATATTAATCTTATAGTTACAGTAAGTGGTCTTCTGATGTCACAAACAGATAATTGCTTCTGAAGCACGTATCTAGTTTAAAACTGAATAACCCTCAAGTTAACATTGTTTAAGCTCTGCCTAAATAGAACAAGCTTTGTTGTTATTTTCTCTCTCCTACTTGTGGTTAATACTGCCTAGAATTCTACTTTCCTTAGGTTTACCTCAGATTCTGCTTATAAGCATGCATTTAATTGGTGTTTTATTTTTTAGGTTAGCGTAAGTGCTTTTAGCACAGCTTTGAGTTGATGCTCACTCTGTTAAGAGTATGGCTTTACTGTGCAAATCATTGTTTTGCCAGCTTTATTCACCTCACATCCAACTGTGACTTAGAATTATGTCTGAGAAAGTATTCATGCTGTGATCATACTACTTTGTGATAAAAACTTCTTGACTAGGTACTTTAGATTTCTAATCAATACTATTGCACAAATTTATAATTAAACAGAACTTTAATAATAATAATTCTGTGTTCTTTCTAAATTTTCATAGTCATATAACAGTACGTTTTTGTTTTAGTTGTACATAGTTAAATAATGCTGATTTCCAAAGGAAGTAGGCTCTACTGGGTTGACTTATGGGTGAAGGACAAGGACTTTTATAACTGTACATTCAATCAGTTTTAATGCATACAATTTTCCTTATAGGTTAAATTGAACTGGCACTCTCAGTTTAGAGCAAATTGTTAAAGAATGTGACCATAATGAACAACCTAAGTTACTATGATTTTCATTGGAGAAGGGGGAGAAAAAGAATGTATTTTTAGCATTATATATTTCACCATAAGTAAAGTTTAATTTTTCTTCAGAAGTAACATTTTCTCTTTTTGGAAAAATTTAACTTCAAGAAAAAAATTAGCTACATGCCCACTATCCAAATATATTAATTAGCTACATTTTTCCTTAAATTTCTTTCAGTTTTTTAAAGCAACATAAAATAACATTGGCAACATTATCAGTTGTTGCTTATTATGTGTTAGACATATGACTTGTATCCAAAACCTGCTTTTTAACCATAGCACTATTTCAAGTCTTATATTTACATATTTATAATCTTATACATGTTAAGCACATCTGTATTATTTTCTTTAAAGCTATATTTTACATGTTTATGTTACAATATGTATATTTATAAGCATGTATGTTAAAATAGTTGTAACCATAATATAACTCTAACTTTGTATCAGAGTTGTTTTCCCTCAAGGTTTACAAACTCAAGTAATTTCAAACTTTGTAACAAACATTTTAAAGGGGAACTAATATTCTGGTAGGATTTATAGCCCTCCTAAGTTTTGTTTTCTGTTGTGAACAGTATTATGGAGAAAGAGTCTTAAAATTTGGCTTTAATTTCTTAGAATAGTTTTCCTTAAGTAGATTTCTTTTTTTTTTTTTAATTTTTTTTTCAACGTTTATTTATTTTTGGGACAGAGAGAGACAGAGCATGAACGGGGGAGGGGCAGAGAGAGAGGGAGACACAGAATTGGAAACAGGCTCCAGGCTCTGAGCCATCAGCCCAGAGCCCGACGCGGGGCTCGAACTCACGGACCGCGAGATCGTGACCTGGCTGAAGTCGGACGCTTAACCGACTGCGCCACCCAGGCGCCCCTCCTTAAGTAGATTTCTGGGTCAAAGGATGTGAACATCTTTAAGGCTCCTAAATACAGATGGTAAATTATTTCTTCCAAAGAATGAACAGTTTGCTCTGCAACAGACAGTGAATGAACCTCTTTAAGTTATACTATAGTCAATACAGGTTATTATTATTTTTAATCTGTAGTAATAGCAAAAGCATGTTTTCATGCATTAATTTACATATTTTTGATTACTAGTGTGGCTATTTTTTTTTCTCTATATAAACCATCTATTGTCCTTAACATAAAAACTAATGATTCATATTCTTTATCTGTTATTATTTTTAGTTTTAATGTCTTCTTTATTGATTTAATGAGGCCTTTCTTAATGTGCAAAAGCCATTTACTGAACTGTCCTTTCAAACTGCTTTGTGAGAACTAGCTGTTAGACTGGGCTGCTGCTTTTAATGAATGAATGCAATTCTAAGATGGTGTACAAACATCATGAGAAAATTCAGTCTCAGAAATAAAACTTGTGCAGCTTGTTAATAGTTGGTATAGTATTAGCCACTGGATATGGATATGAGGTTGGTTTTGATATTGTTTCTTTAAGAATCTTAAGAATTGCACTTATAGACTATCATTAGGTTATTATATTAGAATATTTTGGTACTTCTAATTCTATTTTTAGTTGTATCATGTATTCCATTCATTTCAACTTTGTAATAGTTACTAATCAGTGTCTATTGTAATAATGTACACATTTCTGTAAGCCATCTCAAATCCTGTTTTTGAAAGACTAAAGAGTACAAAAAACCTTTCAAATAAATAAACTGAACACACTAATAAGTGTTTTCAATTGCTATTGATGAAGGTTTTTTTCCACTTTAATCTACAAAGAATATTATATTTTATGTAATCAAATTAATCAATTTCTCCTCCATGATGTCTCCATTCTTTTTTTAAGCTTACAAAATACCTTAAAGTAAATGTGCCCCTAAATACTTTGTGTGCATAAATAAAGAGATGAGGAAATGGGGACTGAAACTGAGATTTTCCCATTCTGTGCTGCCTTTCTGTTTGTGACAACAGATTATGAGACTCATAGGCTCTACTCTGAACAATGCCTTATGACGTTGTAATTTGGCAGTTATGAAAACTTTCACCACAAGTAATGGAAAGCTCAATCATTATTAGTCTAAACAAACACATTTTTTTTCTCCACCCTAAATGTATAGGTAGATGTTTGACATAATTATAGAATTTCTTGCCTTTCCCTCCTGCTGCAAGATGGTTGCCACCTTCCTAAGTATGAAATCTATGCTCCAGAAAGGAAAAAGCTGAGAGATAGAGTAGTACAAGCAGACGTCCACTCAAATATCTTCGGACGGAGTTCTGTGGCATGACTTACCTTGAGCTAAAATGAGGATGCCAATGAGTGTGGAGAATTACTTACTATTTGTATGGAAAGCCACCTTCTTTTTTTTTTTTTAATTTTTTTTTTCAACGTTTATTTATTTTTGGGACAGAGAGAGACAGAGCATGAACGGGGGAGGGGCAGAGAGAGAGGGAGACACAGAATTGGAAACAGGCTCCAGGCTCTGAGCCATCAGCCCAGAGCCCGACGCGGGGCTCGAACTCACGGACCGCGAGATCGTGACCTGGCTGAAGTCGGACGCCTAACCGACTGCGCCACCCAGGCGCCCCTGGAAAGCCACCTTCTAAATTTTAAGTTAATTGTTTCTTCTCAGAGTACAAACTTATTTAAAGTTGGTTCTATTCCAGTTTTTTCCTTACAAGAATATCAAGCAAAATACATAGCATTAATATTTTTAAATTATCTATTTAAATTTCAGGATAAAAATAAGTACATTACTGTTTCTTATTAAGTATACACTCTTATGGGGGAGACATAACCTTTTTCTAACACTTAGTGTAGCAGCCTTAGCAATCCATGTGTTAATCACACAAGTATTACCCTAAATATTTTACTCAGTAAATGAGAATGGAGGTATACCCAGGTCTCACACCAAGCTAAAGGTTTTAGAACTGGGTTGCAAATTAGATCACTGGTTCTATTAGTTTCTATTACTGAATCACAAATGATATAATTTAGTAGCTTAAGACAACACAAATTTATTATCTCACAGTTTGGGTGATCCAGGAGTCTGGGTATGGAATGGCTGGCCCCTCTTCCCAGGATCTCACCAGGGTGAAAGCAAGGTGTTGGCTGGGGCTACAACTCACCTGAGGTTCAAAAAGTCCTTCTGAATTTACTGGTTGTTGACAGAGTTCAGTTTCTTGTGCTTATAGGACTAAGGTCTCTGTTTTCTTGCCAAAAACCACTCTCAGTTCTTTGAGGTCATCCTCAGGGCCTTGCCACTTGGCCATCTCCATTGGCAGTTCACAGTAGACCTCTTTGCTTCTTCAAGGCCAGAAGGAGCACATGTCTGCTGCACTGAATTGCTCTCATCTGGAATCCCTCAACAGCCTCTAGTCTCTTTAAAGGGCTCACCTGATTAAGTCAGGCTCACTCAGGACAATCTCCCTTTTGATTAATGTAAAGTCAACCCATGAAAGGCCTTAATTACTTCTGCAAAATCTCTTAGATTTGCTATATAGCATAACCTAATTACAGGAATGACATCCTTTCCAATGGTATCATATTCATAGTCTCACCCACACTGAAGGGGAGTGGCTTATACCGCCACATGTACAGGAAAAGACTCTAATTAAAATCATGGGGCCCCTCTTAGAATTCAGTTGGAACCACACTGTTCAAACTTTAGTGTTATTTTTAATATTTTCAAGAACTAGTCGTGAAGCATAGAATTAGAGAAAGTAAAAAACAAAAGCCAAAATACAAACCAAAAACCCCCCCAAAAAAACCCACCCCAGCAAGTATATCTGAGGATCGATGAGAAACCTCTCAGGTAATTGAAGGATGTATTTAGACATGGAGTGTTTTTAATGTAAGTATGGTAGGATCAACTATTAAAATCAGCCAGACTCCAGTGTCAGTGTTCTTACCCACTATGCACCACCTCCCACTCCATATATGTAAAACTTAGGATGGTCCCTCTCCCATAGAAATTTCTCAGTAAGTGTTACCTCAGATTATTCTATTTACTGATTAAAATGTGTTTTCTTTTTGATACTACTGCATGGTTTTGAAGGTTGGATAACTGGCATTTTGTTAATGGGATGATTAGTATAAGCTGTGTGGTGTGGCTGAAAATGGGCTCTGCAGAGAACTACAAAATGGTTTGACTTCTTGTCCTTCAAAGAGTGTCAAGAGAAATCGAACTGATTGCAAATTGACTAGGGTTGAGACAATTTTATGTGAAAAATGACTTTATTCACAGAATTCTGGCGAATAATTTCTTTGTATCATTTTTAGGGCATTGTGCTATTGTAGCAATCACATTTATTCTCAGGAATCTCCTCCGCTCTTATGAACTTTCATTATCTGACACTCATTTCATCAGTTAAAATGAGGTGGAAGCACAAAATTGGGATATCATTGGGGAAAAAAAATATCTAACTGGTGATTTGATCATATCTATGTTTCTCAAAAGCACCTATACAGAAAGAAAAAGAAAGAGATTTCTTTTATAGTGGAGAGTCCTAACCTTGGAGTTCATTCAAATTCTCAGCCAACTCAGAAATTAGACAAATCCGACCTTTTGAGTAAATTGGAGAAAAAATTATCTCTGAACCACATTGTATTACTAATGGCTTGGTAATACCATGTGAAATAAATTAAAGAATAATTTCTTAATGTAATTAAATATATGGAATGTATTGATATTAAAACTTTTGTTCTGAATTTTATGTTGAATTTGAGATACATTGGATTTTTGTTGTTTTTTGGTGCATGAATGTGATAAAATTGTGTTTCCATTCTTTAATTTGAAGAGACTTAGATTAAAAACTATATTTGTACCATATTACTATGTGTATTTTAAAATATAATGGAATGGGGCACCTGGGTAGCTCAGTCAGTTAAGCATCTGACTCTTGGTTTTGGCTCAGGTCAGATTGGTGGGATCGAGCCCGTGTTGGGCTCTGCACTGACAGCACGAGCCTGCTTGAAATTCTCTCTGCCCCTCCCCTGCTCTCTCTCTCTCTCTCTCTCTCTCTTAAATAAATAAACGTTTAAAAATAAAACAAAATATAATGGGTAAAGTCAAAGCATAGGGTTGGAGAAAAATAGAAGTTTATTGAATTCAACTTTTTCTTGTCAGTAGATTTTTACCTTTGTTCTTTTATATATCCATTGAAAGACCTATTAAAGAGAAGGCTAAGGGGGCTCCGGGGTGGCTCAGTTCATTAAGCATCTGGCTTTAGGTTTCAGCTCAGGTCATGATCTCACAGTTTGTGAGTTCAAGCCCTGCCTTGGATTCTGTGCTGACAGTGTAGATCCTGCTTGGGTCTCTCTCTCTCTCTCTCTCTCTCTCTCTCTCTCAAAAATAAATGAATAAACTTAATTGTTTTTTTTTTTTTAAGGGAAGGTTAAGTAGTTCAGATTGAGTTTGGATTGATTATAGAATAAATAAGATATCCTACATTTATAGAAGTTTATCTACTTCTTGGATGCCACAAATTCTTGACTTTTATTTTCCTTAAATTTTGAAATCAAACTAAAATGGTTTTTGAGATATTGATTTGAACATTCCATAAAAATCTTTTGCTTTTTGCGACTGAATATTTAAATTTACATTTTACATTTAATTTCATTTTTATTTCAAATTCAATGATTGTACCATTCCAAATTGGAAACACAAATATTTGTCAGTTTACATGTTTAATTCCAAGACTGTACATAAAATAACACCTCCTATGCTATTTCTTTCATGGTTATAGAAAGAATACTTTTCTTGCTATCAGTGATATTTCAGTTCAAAATATGATATTCAGAAGAAGTTCAATTTAAGATTTGTTTTTTCTCTTAATTTCTTCATTATTTTGAATTATGGAGCAACTGAGATGCATATGGAGAACATAAAGGTAAGAATATTCTTACACTTCACAAATGAAAACTTTCAAAGTTGCTTACTTCGACCTCCCTGTGGTATACTTTTTTCCATTATGATTTCTTCTGACACTTTAATGTCCTTTGCCAAACCCTTTTGTAAACCCATGGTGATATTTATCAGGTGATTGAATTACAGACCTTTTATTCTATTCCTACCTCAGCCTCTGACTCTTTAAATGACCTTGAAAAATTAATATTCCTCCTACTATCTCTAATGGTAACACACACACACACACACACAACTAAGAGAGATATTCTGAAGCTTGATTATAATTATGATTCATAATAAAGTCCACTGAGAAATTTCAAGAAAAGGCAGTGTACACAAAATATTATTATAAAATTCTCTAGAGTCTTCATTTATAAGTTATTATTTACAGATTTCAACAGAATTATATTTCATTTGTGCTGGTAGGGTCTCTGATGTTTTTCTGTCAACTAAAACTTTTATTCTTGATAATAAATGTTTACTAAGCCATGGCTTCCTTGAAGAAAAAATGGATCAATTTACAATTGTTAAGTAACATATATGAGTTTTAAATTACATTCCCTTTACAATCAGGTTGGGTGAATTTAAAATATTAATATATTTAACACATACTTAGAGTAAGACTGCATAAATTATCTCATTCAACCCACCATGCTTTCACATTTTGATGGGGTATTTTAACAAGTCACTCAAAGTCACTCAGATTAGATTACAGAGTGTAGTCTAGTATCTAAACATCTGGGTTTAGTGTCAGATTGTCTGCGGCCAGATCTTTATCACATCTAAGCTGTGTGAATTTAAGCAACTATAAAATAGTCTGTATTTCAGCATACCCATTTATTAAATGGAGTGTTACATCAATGAGATAATACATATTAAAGTTTGGCACAATATAAGTACTCAATAAATGTTAGTCTTTCCTACAGGACTGGTCATGGCTTTATTCCTATATGTCAATGGTCTTTTTTGATTCAAATTAGAGTTAGCTTCAGAGCATTGAGTATTTTCATTCAGATTTCCTCTTTGGTTTATGATGTAGTTTATTGCCGGTCATAATTTTTGCTCTGTTCATGTTTAAACTTCTTCTTTAGAGTTTTCATTCATTCTACGATCTCAACTTTCATATTTATAAATATAAATTATACGCTTAAATCTGAAACTGTCATCTAGACATTTATTAATAATAACAAGTATAAAATACTTAGTATTTATGGAGCATGTGTTATGTGCAAGGAATATTTCCAAGGACTTTACATTCATTGTTTTGTTTAATTCTCAAAATAACATTAGGTATCATTAAAATTAGTCCTATTTATAAATAAGAAAACTAAGGCTAATCAAGATTGGCCAAGACCACTTGGGTCTTATGGTACAGAGAAGAATTTTATCTCATATTATCTGACAATAAGCCTATACTCAGAATCTCTACATTCAACCTTCTTATATTTCAGCTGAATGTCCTTCCACCACTGCAAAATATACAAACTCACTGTTTTCCTTCCCAATCTGACCTCTTCCTAATATGTATATTTCTAATATTACTGTGATTACTCCTACTTGAAATTTATGACTCTGTCCTATAACATCTTTTTCTTTCATTTGGCACCAATTGCTTCCATTTTTCCTTAGCAGTATTTCTAGCTTAAAAATATGTTCTCATGAGTTACCTACTAATCTCCATCCCTGTGTGATTGTCACTGCCACTACCCTGGACTAGGCCTTCCTTAATACATGTCTGGATTACTGCCTTAAACCCTCTGTTACTCTCCCCTGCTTTCAACTTTTCCAGATTATACTCCAACTTGCTGTTTACTAGCTATGTAACCTTGACAAGTTAATTTATCTTCCTGTGACTCAATTTTACAATGTGGATAATAATATCTACCTCTTAGAGCTGATCCAGACTTCAAAACCTAACATTGATAGGTTTACATAATTTGGCCTATGTCTAGCCTAATACAGTTTCCTAAACAATCTATTTTAGCAGGACTAGTCAGTTTTTTCTTTCTCTTCTGAATCTTTATAGTCAAATCCTGTAGTTCATTCAACCTAGAATGTCTGTCTCTTCCCTTCTCAGTATCTAGTTTTTATGAGTGCTTCAAGTCCCAGGTTGGGCTCCATTTTCTTAAGGTCAGTAAGTTGTCCTTTTTTTTTTTTTTTTTTTTTTACTCTCCTGTAAAAAACTACAGTGTGACATCTTCCTCCCTTTGGCATTACTTATTTTGCTACTTAATTAGGTATGAGGTTGATTAGTGTTCCTTGTTTCACACACTTCTTCATTTAGACTGCATCTTTCCTTCTTTGTCTCACAGTACCTAGTTTAATGCTTCATATATAGAGGGCAGTTGGCATTTAACAAACACTTGAATCATTTGAACTCTTAGGTAAATTCCTGCTACCCAATTTATTCCCATTAGTTCATAATGGAACCCAATGGAAATTATCATTTTTCTCCACAGCTGCCATTTCTCCCTTTTCTAATTGTGTTGCCATCTTGAGGTTTGGATGGGATTTGTCTCATTTCCAGCTACAAGAAAAGTCCTATTTTCAAAGGCCAATTAAAATTATTATATTTTCATTGTTCCCAGTGATTGAGCGAATCAGTGAATCAGTAAGTATATCAGGCTGAAGCCACTCAGTGTATGTCAGTCACCTGGGTTTCCATAAAAGTAAACCCAGTTCTTTTGTGTATGATTTAGATCAGTGGTTTTCAAATTTGATGTGCATCAGAATTATCTGTCAGGTTTGTTAAAACAGAGATTTCTGAGCCTGACCCCCAGAATTTCTGGGGTCATAGGTGGGGCCCAATTATTACTCTCCTGGTTGGAGGAAGACCATACTTGGAGAACCACCATTAGAACCTTGTTACTCAAAGTGTGGTCCACATACCAGTAGCTTTGATCTGGGAGCTTGTTAGAAATGCAGGAGTCTGAACTTGAAGACCCACAGAATCTAATTTTCAATTTAACAAAATTCCTACCAAGGCGATTCACATGCTCATTAACTTCAGGAAACACTGGTTTAGGGATAGAAACTTATTCTCCCTCTGGCTGCCCAAGAAGCAGATAACTGGTTTTAGTTGCCATTCATCCTGTGACCATAAGTGGAGCAAGCTTTAAAATGAAGCCTGTGACAAAGAAGGTGGAGTGGAGATAAGGTAAACCCTGTATTCTTAGTGAAATTGTTAATCTGGGTTCACTCTTGTCCTAAGTGTGAATTTTATTTTATTTTTTCTTCTTAGACCCCAAATTTTCTTTATCATTAAGGTCATTTTAAGTTAGAATTTCTATTTCTTAAATAGTAGCTGTACTAATCTCTGCTGGGAAAAGTATACAATAATTTAAGTAACTAAACAGATGGGAAGGGGAGGTGGGAATAGAGGAGAGGGAAACAAATTACAAGAGACTCTTAACAATGGAGAAAAAACTGACGTTTGATGGAAGTGGCTGGGGAGTAGATAGGTAATGGGTATTAGGAGAGCACTTTTTGTGATAAGCACTGGGTGTTGTATGTAAGTGATGAATCACTGAATTCTACTCCTGAAGCCAATATTGTACTATATATTAACTAGCAAAAATTTAAATAAAAATAAATAGATAAATAAAATTTGAAATAAGTGAGGGGTACACATGAGGATAATTTCCCCAGGCAATTGGGCAGGAGTTGAAGGAAACCTAGGGAAGGAGAGGATAACAAAGAAACTGCTGATGTAAACATCCCTAATCTCAGACCATATGCACAATCGCATACTTCACCTGAGAGGGAGAAAAATGATAATAAAAATATTCATAACCATTCTTTGAGTATCTATCACATACCATTTCAGTAAGTGTTCTTATACATCATCTGATTTAATTCTCATTTACACCAGACAGTATTGAAAACAACCCCATGTGGTGTGGGCAACACTCTTATTTTGTTTATTAGGAGACAGAAACTGTGAGAGATTAAGTAACTTGACCAAAGTCACACATCACATATAAGTCTTCTCACTCCATGGAGATGGTTATTGTCCACAAAGTATGAATAAAGATGAGGAGTTGAAATTATATAACTTTTTTCTGTAATGCCCCCGATTTCGAATCTGAGAGACCACCAAGGAGCCGATACTGATGCAAACGCACGAGGGTTTATTTGCAAGCTCGAGCTTGGGCCCAAGTATACCTGACACAGTGGAGCAGGGACTTGGACCCCTAGGTTAAAAGGCGTAGCAGTTTTATAGGGGCCAGTGGCCAATGAGATTGTAACACACACAGAAAGTTGCATAGTCATGTCAGTCCACATGCAGGTGGCCAATTGAATTACAAGTTACCCTATACTAACTGTTTGAACTAGCCTATCACTCTGGTCAGAATTGGTGCACAAGTTTGGCGGGCAAAAGCAGGGTTTACATTCTTTGGCGGTTAGGGGTTCCATATTCCTATATGAGCCGGTTTCCAGTAAGGGTATGCTCAGCGGCTTGACTAGGGTGGGGGAGTGTCTTAAGCAATAAGTAGGTCATGTGGGGGTTATACATGAGATGGTGGGTGTGGCATAAGATGGAGTCAGTCTTGCTCTGCTTGTCCCGGGGTAGGGGATTTTTGTTAAATTCCTTGGGTCCCACATTTCCTGGGAGGTATTCTCTTAGAAGAGTGATAAAGACAGTGTAAGCTAGTTAATTGAATGTGCTTTTGGTTTTAAGGAATATTAATTATAAATATATTTTTCTGTAGTTTTAAAGTAGATGAAGTACACTAGTATAGGTATCTGATGACTTAATCTTTTTCATATACCAAAAATGCCACCCCCCATAAATCTATGAATAGTCACAACAACAATAAAACCCTAAATAATAATGTTTAAATGGTATCTTATTTACATATAACACTTCATAGGATTTATTTAATGTTAAAATATGTGGTAATCAACTTGGGCTCTGAATTAACAAAATTAAAATAGTTATTCTCTAATTGACATATGAAAAGCTATGGTAAAACACAGTATTTTAACTACTTATGAACTTCAGTATGTGTTTGATTACTGTTGGCATTACAAAGAAAAAGAAATATTACTATTCTTCAGCTGGCATTTGGTAGAAGAAATAAAAGCCATTCCTTAGAAAGGAAAAACATCATTCTCCGGAAAGTCTTCTTTGTGATGGTTATACTTCTCAGGGCAAAATCTTTCCTCACGAAATCTACAGCAAAAAAATGATTTTGTGTGAATTATCAATTTTACATATTTCTGCTTTAAGTGAGAAAATGTAACTTTAGGGAGAAAAGGAACTCTAAACACAATATTTACTTGATCTGTAATTAGTAGCACATCCTTCATGGTAATTTGAGAACAAGGAATACAACAATAGGTATTAAATCTATTTCATATGCATACAAGGTATTAATGAGCACTTCTAAAATCTAGTGGCTTTTGTTAGTGTCAGACATTGGGCGGGGTAAAGATAGGAGTTAGAGTCAAAAAGAATTTTTTGCAGTCTAAGGCTTTATTGGGAACTAAGGTTCCAGGTGAGGTTCCTTGACTCAGGGAGTGAGAGGAGTCAGAGAAGTCGCGCCAGGATGTGGTGGCGTAGGGTTTTTAAGCTGCAGCAGTTCCGGGTTTAGGTTCCGGTGGGTCTTTCCTGCCAGGTTGTGCTTTTGCTCCGTGATTGGTTGACCTTCAGTTTGTTCTGGCGAACTGCTCGGGGCTCTCCGTTGGGTTGTTTTGGCGCTCGGTGATTGGTTGAACTTCAGTTCCTTCCGGGGCGCTGGCAAGATGGCCGTCCCCTTCCAGGGACATCCTAACAGCTTTTGCTATTAAAATGATTAAAAAAAGATATTCTTTGCCTGTTTTGTGCCGGTCTTAGCTTGTCAGTAATCAATATTGTGATCAATGTTGTGGTTGGACAATGCTCATTGTACTTATTATAATTGCAAGAGGCCCTTCAGCAATAACCATCAGGGAACTTTGATAAAATAAAGGTTTATTACTCAGGAAATTATATAGCACACCTAAGGCCACTCAGGGAGCCTCCAGGGTCAGGTCAGGGGTGGTGGGGGGGGCGAGAAAGTACAGGAGAGCGTGAGGTTTCTGCTTTTACTGAGGTGAGGGTGGGGGCCTGGAGATTCAGGAGTCTTCATTGGTGAATTCAAAATATGAGTGGGAATTTAAAGCTTGAAGGGAGAAAAAAATATGTGTTCTAAATGGTCAGTTGTGAAAATCAGCCAAGATTTATAAAACAAAAGAGTAGCAGTCTGGAGAGGAGGCCTGCCTCTGGTTAGCAAAGTGTTTATTCCAAATGACCCTCTTTGAAGTGGATGCCTTGGCAATTATTGCTTAAGTCAGGTGCTTGCATTACGGAAAACAAAACAAAACAAAACAAAACAAGAAAAAAAACACTGTCAAGGCTGACACTACATTCCAGAACACTTCAATATTATGCCAGAAATTATTTAATACAGTAAAAAAATTGCATTAGATTTAACTGGAAATATTATTTCCAATGCAGCGTTTCCATTACTTTGAATAGAAAGGTGGTAATATTGCAAATCTTGCTCATACATTATGCAACACTCAGCAACGAACCCAGCATTTCAAACACTAAAAATAAATATGTGATTTTTTTACTGATATGTTTTACAACTTTTAGAATTGTTTAAGGTTTTAATTTTGAAATAATTTCAATATTACAGAAGATTTACAGGAATAATACAAACGATTCCTATGTACTCTTCATGAAAATGCATTAATTCATGAGTTGTTCACATTTTGAGAGAATGTGTATGCTGTGGGAAACAAAGGCAGAAGGAAATTGCAGATAAAATTATATTTCCTTATATCCCACAGCCCATTGACAAATACTTGAGGCAGACAGAGTAAAACATTTCTCCTGGAACTCCCTACTGTCTTAATGCTAATGATTTGCTAGAGGGAAAAACAACCTTAGCTTGACAATAGCCAGGCCTCCAAGTATCCTGTGGTCTTCTTTAGTTTATAAAATCTCATTGGAAATTTCCCCTAGACTTTACCTTCCCCCAGCTCCATAGTATATAACCAGTCTCTCCTCATGGTCCTGGGGCAGTTCTTCCTGCCCATGGGTCATGCCCCTGTGCTTTAATAAAATCACCTTTTTGCACCAAAGACATCTTCAAGTATTCTTTTTTGGCTGTAGGCTCCAGACCCCATGAACTCCACTATCATCCCAAAAAACCTCATCAGTGTGTATGTACAAATATAGGTGTGTATAAATAGATATAATGTAAATGTATATAAATTTTATAATATATATATATATAATATTATTTTCTGAATCATTTGCATGTTAAGTTGGTGATATCAAGTTCCTTTACTCATATATACTTTTGAATGCATTTTCCAAGATTAAAGATATTCCCTTGTATAAGCACAGTATAAACTCAGGAAATGGAACATTGTTGCAGGATTCTTTACCTCAAAACCGGGTTTCGTTGTCTTACCACTTGGAAGAATGAAGAGGTGGACACATAATGAGCAGCATGCAAAAGTTAATAAAGGAAGAATAGTATGAAAGCTTTCTTTACAGAGAGTGAGCATTCCAAAGTGAATGCCAGGGACTATAGGCAAGCGTCCTTGTTTTATAAAGTTCTGGTCACCCCTCCCTTCACTCCCCCTCCCTTGTTTCTTCTTAGATTCTACTCTTATTGGCTAGGTAACTCTAAATGCCTAGTCATTCCTTGTTGATTGGCTCATTTCTATCATATGAGGGGTGGTCTATGACCATATCATTCCTTGTGGGTCCTATGTTTTATGGTCTACTACTTATTTTTAGTTAGGTCTTTTGTCAAATTCCTGAGGGGAACCTGAGGGGGAATAGGTGGTGTCTGTTACATTCTTAAGAGGAATCTTATGCCTGAGGGGATTTGGTGTACAGTTTCAAAATATGTGTTTTTCCCCACCCAGGGACCTCAGGTCCTAAACTTTTCATCTCTTCCTACTGAATCCTATCTTTTCCTATCATAACATGACAAATAAAATGGACTTTCAGGGGTGCCTGGGTGGCTCAGTCAGTTAAGCGTCTGACTTCTGCTCAGGTCATGATCTCACAGTTGGTGAGTTGGAGCCCTGCTTCAGGCTCTGTGCAGACAGCTGGAGCCTGGAGCCTGCTTCGGCTTGTGTGTCTCCTTCTCTCTCTCTGCCCCTCCCCAACTTGTGCTCTGTCATTCTATGTCTCTCAAAAAATAAATAAATGTAAAAAAAAAAAAAAAGGACTTTCATTATATCAGATCATCCTAATAACATCTTTTAGAGAAATATTATTTCCCTGGTCTAGGATGCAGTTCAAGATAAGGCATTGCATTTAATTGTTGTTTCCTGTTTAGTCAGACATGTCACTTGAAGACCTTACTTCAGTTCTCTGAATTTTAATTTGCAGCTATGTACCTTTAGAGAAAGCATCCAACTTTTCTAAACTTGAACTTGTAAAGATGTTGTGAGAATTAAATGAGATATTACATTAAAAGTACTTTCTTTTAAAAGTATCAGTCACGTATTTGGTACTCAAAATATTGCAGCTTAAAAAAGATAAATAGCATATATTTAAATAATAATTATAAAATTCAGACTTTAACCTAAATGTAGTGAAAGAGAAACCACTTCCTTTTATCCTCTTCAGAATGCATTTCAGTGGGCCAAGAGCAAAAAGGTCAAAGTCACTTTGAAAATGAAGCATCTTATATAAAGACACTTACTTCATTGAATGGTACGGTGCTTTACAGCACATGATTTCATTACACATCTCACAATGGAAAACAATAAAGTTGTACAGCTAGCATGAAGAGAGTCAACGTTTCAAGCCAGACTTTTATATTATGAAAGAACATCTTAATTGAAATACAGAGAAAGGGTTAGTTTTGGGTAAGAAGAAATTGCTCAAGAATATTCCTATAGGCAAAATATTACCTCATATTTATGTTTAACTCAACAATTATGTCAGAAAAGTGATGGGCAAAGTAGCACTTTTACTGATAGAGGCAGATCCCAAGAGAATGCTTTGGCCCTGAAGTTTTTCTTTTTTTGCCCTACTTCTTCCTGTCTGACATCCACCCAACCATAGGTATAACCAATTGCCAGTCTTCCCAGAAGCGTATAGTTGCTTATCCAAGCCAGGTAGTGATTCCCTTCTTTGAAAACCTTTATTGAGGGGCACCTGGGTGGCTCACTAGGTTGAGCATCTGAGTTCGGCTCAAGTCATGATCTCACAGTTTGAGTTCAAGCCCCACAAGGAGCTCTGCTGTCAACCTGTCAGCGCAGAGCCCGCTTCAGATCCTCTATCCCCCTGGCCCTGCCCCTCACCTGCTTGCACTCTCCCAAAAATAAAACACATATTTCAAAAAAAAAAAGAAAACTGTTATTGAGCCTACGATATTGTGATTTATAATAAGAAATATGTATTCAGACTTTGACCCTGTTCCTGGCACAGAGCTCCTAAAACTCTTAGAATTTCCTGAGATCGCAGTGATAAATGTCTTAGTATGTTAAAGAAGTGATTTTGGAAAGCATTTAGGTAACCTAGGGATGAAGGCTGGTGGCCAGAGGAACCAACCAGGTAATTAGAAGGTTGGAACTTTCAGTAACTGCCCTAACTCCCCAATCCTCCTGGGAGGAGAAAGGGCTGTAGGTTAAATCACTTGTCAATGGCCAATGATTTAATCAATTGTGTCTATGTAATGAAGCCTCGATAAAAACCCAAAAGACAGAGTTGAGAGAGCTTCTCGGTAGATGAACCCATGGAATGGTGATAGAGTGGCATACTCTGAGAGGGCACGGAAGCTCCGTACTCTTTTTCCACATCCCTTGCCCTATGTATCTCTTCCATCTGGCTATTCCTAAATCATATCCTTTTATTATAAAATGGTAATCTAGGAAGCAAAATGTTCCTCTGACTTCTTTGAACCACTTTAGCAGATTAATTGAATCCAAAGAAGAGGTTGTGAGGACCTCTGGTTATAAGTCATTTGGAAGGACAGGTAACAATCTGGGCTTGTGGCTGTCATCTTCAGAGGGGCCAGTAGTCTGTGGTACTGAGCCCTTTACCTGTAGAATCTGATACAATCTCCAGGTAGATAGTGTCAGAATTGAGCTGAATTCTCAGATGCCTTGCTGGTTATGAGAATTGCTTGGTGTTGTGTTGGAAGCCCCTTCCCTACCACATACTTTGGGGCCAGAAACTCAAGAGTCCTGAAGAATGGTTTTGGCCTTAGATCATAGTTTGTCTCACTATACTATTTTATTAGGTCATATGTTTAAGGCTTTTCTCTACAGTGAGATTATTTTCTGTAAAAATTGCCTAGTCATATTTCTTTTGTGTCATTCTACTGTGCTCAGATGCATCAGAAGCACTTAAAGGTGTTAAAAGAATATACATGGAATTGGTTTTTTAATTTAGCTCTGGGTTTTCAGTTTAATCATCTCTCTGGGGTGTAAAGCTGTCTCTTTTTGTCTCTACTTGCCTGATACTGAGTTTAAACAGTGGCTAAATCTGACTGCTTTAGGCCTATAATGACTTGCTACCTCCAATTATTTTGAGATAGGACTTTATGCATTCCTCAAAGTGCAACTGTAGCAGGAATCTCGGAGGGAGAGTCGTGACACCGAGGCTTTTCTTTCCAGGAAGCAACTTTATTCGTGCTGGCACTGCTCAGTTGGGTTCATAACCCAAAAAACTGGGCCCTGAATGTGGCCCGGTATAGCCTTTTATGCATTTTCTACTTCTTTGTCTCCCATATATGGGTAACATATAGATATACAGCCTGATTGAGTGGTCTCATGTTACAGGGTCTTGAGGGACATCACAGGTTACCTTCCCTTACCTTGAGATCTTTTCTCACCACTTTCCTTAGGGAGGGTACTCTATCACACAAGGAATAGAAAAAGGAGCATGGGGCTAGGGAGAGCTATTTTTGCTGGTTTCAAGGTTCTATTCTCCCTCTGGAGATGACTCTTCATGTGTGTTTTTCCTTCTATTCTCCCCATACACTATTACTATTCCTCCTCACCTTGAAGCTCATGCTATGGTACCTGCCATTTGTGATCCTTTCTTACATTTACCTCTATCTCTTCCCCAAAGCCTTCAAATACTACCTTACAAATCTGCGCTTATTTTTAAAATTTTTAGACACTACAATGACTCAACTAATTTTCCTGTTTAATCAGGCTTTAAATATGCAGCTATATTCATACTTTAGAAAATTCCCAACTATTTCTGATTTTCTTATATGGATAACCTATGGCCTTGAGACTTCAGCATTAATAAAATTAATCTACATTAATAAGATGAATAAATAAATATTAATAAAATGAACAGATAAATCAAAGATTGGGAGAAAATACTTGTAAACACATATCTAACAATGAACCCATATCCAGTGTTGGGGAGGGAGAATTTCCCCTGCCCTTCATAATCCTAGCTGGACTGTGGGTACATTGGTGGCTCAGTCAGTTAAGCATCTGACTCTTGGTTTCAGCTCAGGTCATGATCTCATGGGTTGTGAGGTTGAGCCCTGCAATGGGCTCAGTGTTGACAGTGTGGTGCCTGCCTGGGGATCTCTCCCTCTCCCTCTCTCTGTTCCCCTCCCATCACTCACCCTCTGTCTTGCTCTCTCTCAAAATAAATAACTCAACCTTAAAGAAATCCCTCTAGCTGGACTAAAGATTAAATTGACATAAGACATTAACAGGAGAAAATCAAATTTAATAGTGTATGTATAGGGAATCCACACAGTTATGGAAGTTTTAAAGATAGGCAACTGACTCATGATGCTTATATGAGCTAAGAAGAGGTGTATGTCTGAGAATACAAAGAAAGAAAGACCATTAGCAAGAAGGTGAAAGGAGGTGTTTGAAAAACAAAAGGTTGCCCTATTATGTAAACAAGTTTCTTAGGTAAAGAGGAATCTGTTAACAACTCTCTTTCTGATACAAGCAGGCAATTGAGAGGCAGGTAAAGAACTTTTACAAAAAAATCTTGTAAAATGACAATATTTGAATGGACCCTTCTAAAATAAATTTTTTAAATGTTCCATAATCACATGAAAAAATTTTAACGGGAAAATGCAGATACACAGTACAATGAGATATTGTTAAGCACTCATTTGTTGACTAAAATTGAAAGTACTGACAATACAAAATGTTGGCAAGGATGTGGAGTAAATGTAGTTCTCATGTCGCTGATGAGAGTATAAAATTGTCAAATCGTTCTGGAAAATGGTTTGGCAATTTCTAATAAAATGAATCATACAGGGGTGCTGGGGTGGCTCATTTGGTTAAGCGTCCAACTTCGGCTCAGGTCATGATCTTTCAGTTCATGGGTTCAAGCCCCACATTGGACTCTGTGCTGACAGCTCAGAGCCTGGACCCTGCTTCAGATTCTGGCTCTGTCTCTCTCTGTTCCTCCCCTCCTCACGCACTGTCTCTCTCTCTCTCTCTCTCTCTCTCTGTCTCTTAAATAAAAATGAACATTAAAAAAAATTTTTTAATGAATCATACAACTACCCTATGACCTAATTATTCTACTCCTTGGTATTTACCCAAGAGTAATAAAAATATACAACATAGAAAAATTGTACAGGACTATTTATATTAGCTTTACTTATAATCGCTCAGTACTGGAAGTAAGCCAATATCCATCAACAGAGGACTAGATGAATTATGGTATATGCATTAAATAGAATAATATGCAGCAATAATTTACATTTTTCTGCATAATCACTAGCCCATTCCCCTGGCTAGTTCTGGGAATATTTAACAAAATGGATAAATTTTAAAAGCATGTTGAGTAAAGAAATGATTACATTTATATAGAATTCAAAATATGAAAAATTAATCTATGGTGACAGAAATGAGATTAGGGGCCGCCCTGCAAAGACAGAAATTGATTGGAAAGTGGAATAAAGTTTTCTGGATTGATAGAAATGACCTATGTATTTATTGGAATATTGGTTAGATGAGTATAGACATTTGCCAAACTTCAGATCTGTATATTTTACAATATTTAAATTAACCTAAATAAAAAATAAAACAAATACTTTGTTTAATATGCAAATACATGTTCCCATAGTTGTGGTCCCTAGGGTTCAATATGTACATTAAAATAAGCTTAAGATTCTTACAAAAAATATTTTGGGACATTTAATTCATTATATAGCCCATCCCATGTTATAGGAATCTAAGCATACCTTAAAGAAAAGTGACTTCATGAAGATTTTAGAAAATAGATTCCCGGGTTTTCTCTTTACTTGTTGTCATCAAACATAACACTTTATGATGAAGAACTGAATCAGTTGGAGAAAACACTATAACATTATATATTATATATTATAATTATTATATATTATAACATTATATATATTATATATAATATATATATTATATATATTCTATATATAATATATATAACATTATAACATTTTATATATAATCCCTAAAATATATTTTTTCTTTAGCTATCTTTGTCCTCCATATTTTTATTTTATTTACTATAAATGCTTGGCCTCTTAATTTCTTTGAATTAGCTTTATCTTCCCACTTGATCCATTAATTAGCTAGATAAATCTTTAACACATGGTTGCTTTATATCTATTTGTATGAGAGTCATGTTTTTAATGTTTTCAAACTATAATTTGACAACAGTAGGAGGGAGATTATCACTAGCTAGGGGAATGGAATTCTTGAGATCTTAATCATTCAAAGACCATTAAACAAAAGGTATCTTTATCCTTTGAGGAAAATGATATGTCAAGACAGTGCCAATGAGGTTGGGGAAGTATTCTGTGCCTTGCTTAGAAGAACTGGACAGTTTAGAGTCAGAAAGACTCAGACATTAGGGAAAGTTAAGGAATACATATTTCCTAATCTAGTGAACCTCTGGGAAAATCATCCTGTATATAACAAACCCATGTAGTTTTCAATTATCCAAACCAATTAATTCTCTTTATTCTTTTTTTTTTTAACGTTTATTTACTTTTTTTGAGACAGAGAGAGACAGAGCATGAACGGGGGAGGGGCAGAGAGAGAGGGAGACACAGAATTGGAAACAGGCTCCAGGCTCTGAGCTGTCAGCACAAAGCCCGACTTGGGGCTCGAACTCACGTCTGCGAGATCGTGACCTGAGCTGAAGTCGGCCGCTTAACCGACTGAGCTACCCAGGCTCCCCTAATTCTCTTTATTCTTTAATACAATTTGAATTTTCTGTTTCTTATGAAAAAAAATCAACTTAATTCTTGCAAGACTATGTTTAATCTTCAATAAAACTTCAGAAACAGATACTTCCAGAGGAGTACTATAATTTCTGGGCACTGACTATACTGTGATGATAGGTATAACTTCCACGTAAAGATTTTGTTCAATTGCTTCTAAAAACATCTTTATTATCACCGTCCCTAAGTTTATTGATATGGTGAACTGTTCATTGAAATAACAGTAAACGTATGTAATATGGACATATTATAGAACATCAAATATTTTTTAAGGAATAATAATATGTCAAGAAAATTATGTAGGAAAGAAGAAAAGAATGGAAATAATATATTATTCAAGTTAACTATAAATGGAGAGCTAAAACAAGTAAAAGTCCATTTTAATACTAAAATAATTTAAAATTTGAGGGGTGCCTGGGTGTCTCAGTCAGTTAAGCATCCAACTTCGGCTCAGGTCATGATCTCATGGTTCATGAGTTTGAGCCCTGCATCGGGCTCTGTGCTGACAGCTCAGAGCCTGGGGCCTGCTTCAGATTCTGTGTCTCCCTCTCTGTGCCCCTCCCCAGCTTGCACTCTGTCTCTTTCTCTCTGTATCTCTCTCTCAAAAATAAATAAAACATTAACAAAAACTTAAAAAAATAAAATTTTAAGTGAGTAAATATGATGGGTTGTAGGAATAGTAAGTTGGAGTTTAAAGATCCAAACTATTTTGTTCACAGCCAATTGAAGGAAAATAATTTTTGATCTGAACTAATAGTTATTCTGGACCTTTTGGAAATCTTTACATTCTGTTTTTTAGGTCAGAAACTAGAAGAAAGACTAAAACCATGTAAAGGCAAAAATAATTGGAACCAAGAAAAGTTGTGTTTTTTTTTAATTAAATGATGATTGAATACACAAAGGGTAACCATTATGGGCCTTGAATTTTTTTTTTTAATGTTTATTTAGTTTGGAGAGAGGTAGAGAGACAGAGCGAGAGTAGGGGAGAGGCAGAGTGAGACAAAGACAGAATCTGAAGCAGGTTTAAGGCTCTGAGCTGTCAGCACAGAGCCTGAAGCAGGGCTCAAACCCACAAACCAGGAGATCATGACGAGCCAAAGTCAGCCGCTTAACTGACTGAGCTACCCAGGCACCCCACGGACCTTGATTTTTAAGTGCTCAGTATCTCAGTCATACAGGAGGGAGGCTATGACATTAAGTACCAAAGCTGTTTTCAATAGATTCTTTTATTTTTTAAGCTTATTTATTTATTTTGAGAGAGAGAGAGAGATTTTGAGAGATGCACATGCACGTGCAGGGAAGAGGCAGAGAGGTGGAAAGAGAGAATACAAAGCAGGCTCCCTGTTGTCAGTACAGAGCCTGATTGTGGGGCTCTAACTCACAAACCATGAGATCGTGACCTATACTGAAACCAAGAGTTGGACACTTAACCGACTGAGCCACCCAGGTGCCCCTGTTTTCAATAGATTCTTAACAAGTTCACTTTGGTGAGCTTATAATGCAAAGAGACATATATAAGGTTTCAAGAAGATACAGTTTCTGTGTTAAAAGGAAATTAAATAGTCTTTTTTATTTTTTGTAATGGATTAGACTTTTAAGCCCTGCCTGTGTTCCCTTACTATTTTGAATGTTTACTTTTTTATAGAAGGGAATATACTTTAAAATTTTAAATTCTAAGACTTTAAATTTCCAGTGATTTCCAATAGATTTGCCACTTTTTCTCTTCTAAATGTTAAATTTTCTCATAATTTATAATATGAACCCAATAAAATAAATGTATTTAGTAATAAACTAAAATTAGCAAGAGCATTTACATAAAATCCCTGAAATAATAATGTACATATTGAATAGTAAAGGTATAATCTCTAACTTTGAAAAATATATTTTGTTTATTTATTTATTTATTTATTTATTTTTATTTATTTATTTTAGAGAGGGAGAACATGAGCAAGTAGAGGTGAAGAGACAGAGAGGCTTTTAAGCAAGCAGTTTCTATGCTCAGCTCAGAGTCTGATGCAGGGTTTGTTCCCATGACCCTGGGAATATGACCTGAGCCAAAATCAATAGTCCAGACACTCAATCAGGAATATTATGTAAAATTCTAAAATTCCTCAGTATTGAACTTAGTGGAGCATGGCATGTTTCAAGAAAAATTCCACAGTTTAAAAGATAATAGTAACTAGCAACTTCGTATTTGTAGAGAGAATTGTAGGAAAAGTAAGGTCATATTTAAAAGATGAAATACATGGATTACAGGGCAGAAGATCCATTTATTTGGCTATACTAATGACTGGAAGATTACCAGTATGATGGCTTGCTTATTGATAATTAGTGTGAAAACACTGAAAGTCAGTGGACTATCTAGGCTTTAATTTCTTAAACACGGCTTTGAAGGCAATTAAAAATTTACCTTTTCATTGTAACTACATATCTTAAGTAATATGTACCTTTGAAGTAGAGATAAAATAACTTTAAAAAAGTTAATGGACTGGGGCACCTGGGTGGCTCAGTCAGTTAAACATCCGACACTTGATTTCAGCTCAGGTCATGATCTCATCATTCTGTGCTGTTAGCATGGAGCCTGCTTATTCTCTCTCTCCCTCTCTCTATGTCCCTCCCCCCCACACTCTCTCTTTTTCTTACAAAATAAATAAATAAACATTTATATATATATATATGGTACCAATAATAAAAGGATAGAAATGATATATAATATAAACTCTGTTTCAAAACGAAACAGGAGTAGATATGTTAGTAGTCAAAGAAGATTTCAGATGAAATTCATGCACAAAATTTGATAAAACTTGAACAGAGATGGACACATCCAAAATTGCAATGGAAAATTTCAATATTCCTCTCTCAGCAATTGACAGAGCAAGTAAAATAGCAAATAAGTAAGTGTGTGGAAGATTTGCATGATACCATTACCAACTTAATCTATTCACATTTATGGAATGCTACAACCAATGAGAGCAGAATACACATTTATTCAACATTTATTCAACTACTCTGAGTATATTTTTGTGCGTTGTAGGCTATGAATTTTCTTGGGCTGAGTAGGTGCCTATGGCTTGAGAAGCCTGAGTCAGAAACAGGAAAGTTGTGAAGTATGGCATGTGCCTTATGTGAAACACTTGTCAATGTAAATGTGATACGGCATGAAACTGCCCACAGAGCTGCTGCTAAAATCATAGGTGGACCAAGGGGAAATGACAAAGCAAACCACAGATGTCTGCTAGAGAGTAAAAGATCTTTCACCTATTGTTCAGCTGAAAACTCCTGTATGATTCTCAGAAGGTCACAACATAACTCATTTTGGAGGGGACCTAAACTAAAAACACTATTCTCAGACTCCAGGGCCACGTTATGACTTTCATGAGCCAAAACCACTTTTGCCTTCATGGGCCTTTCCTCCATAAAAAAATCTTAACAATTATATTTTACAACTGAATTGGTATAAAGACAAATAAATTAATAATACATATTACAACATTTTCTTTGACCTAAAAGCTCAGCTTTTCCTTCAGATTTTAAAAGGTGTGAACCATTTGGTGGGCTTCTAAAAATACCATGTGTCCTATAAGCCATGACTCTTGTGTCTGGTGGATAACTTGACCCTGTCTTACTCAAGCACAAAGTAGGATTGGAAGCAGGGGAAACATGGTAGGAGATTGCTATCTCTTAGAGCGCCTTAATACCCCAAGAATTCTTTTAAATTCCAAATCTCTTGTACTTGCTAAATCTATGAGGGTTTTATAATGGTTCTGTTTTGATTGATGACATCTGATTTTCTCCAAGATTTTATTTATATATATGTCCAAAAATTATTTATTAATTTGCTCTTCAAAATTAGACAAGGTAGTGGTAAAAAGGAAAAAAAAAATGTATCTTTATCACTACTCCAATACAATTTGCTTCTTGTCTTGAGCAAGTGCCTATGCAAAGACTGTTAAATGTTGCACAGAAATCAAATAGACATTTTGAAGAATATACCTGAAATATACTTTCTCAGTTGCTGACTGTGGAAGAATCTTGACTACACATTATACTGCATTATTATGAAATAAATATTTTTCTGTAACATTTATCAAATTTTAAAAATGTATGGACTGTCTTTTGTAAACAAAATGCTACATAAAATAAGAACAACATAAAATAAATTGAATAAAAGCCTTATATATAATCTTAGAACTTTAAGGCTAGCTAGTGCAAACTCTTTATACCTCTTTTAGGTAAAAATATTTGCATTTATCCTCACATCTTTTCTTGTAATTTAGATAGAGTTGTTATCCCACAACCTCTATGCTTGATCTGATTCCCTTCAAAATCTTCAGGGTCATGGCAGATCCATTTTTATCATGCTTACTTTATTTTCAACATTTCTACCATCCTTTCTTTTTTTTAGACTAAGATATATTCAAGTTTTTCCTATTTAAATAAAAACAAATATAAAAAGAAAAAGAAAACTCTCAATCAACTGTTTCTAGGTGCCCTTTTATGTTCCTTCCCTTTAGTGATAGATCTCAAATGTAAGTCTCCTATACTTGTCTTAACTGTATCATCTTTTATTCATTCTTGTCAGTTTTGTCAGGCTTCTGGCCCCATCAAAGTGGCTCAGCAGATTTACTAACTTTTAAATCTCTGTACGTCATTTGGTGTCCCATCTTATTTGACTTATTTGACACCATCAACCACTTCCTTCCTTATTAAATTAGCCACTAGTTTGCCACACTCTGGAGAGCTGTTTATATTGCCACTGGAGCAATTCACCTCGGTATACAAATGGTGTCTTTTGTTCAACGTGTTGAAAAAGCCATCATCTTTCTCTCCAACCTGATCCTCCTTCTCCATTTCCTAATTCCAAGATTGTAAATACCATTCAGCAACTCAAGGAAAACAAACACACAAAACCAACCAAACAAAACAACTTGGGTACGTTAGACTCCTCCCCAAAATCCCACTCCTATTTCCCTTGGTCACCAAATCCTGCTTTTTCTATTTCTTTGACATATCTGATTTCCATCTTTGTCTCTTCACCTACATAGGCTTGTTTGAATTCAGATATTCATCTGGATCAGTTCATTAGAACCCTATTTTAATCTAGTCTTCCATGTGCATTGCTGCCAGAGATAGCTAGTTGTATTATGCCTCTGCTTAAAATGCTTCAATGCCTTGTGATTCTTTTTTTTTATTTAGTTTTTTTTAATGTTTATTTATTTTTGAGAGAGAGACGGAGAGGGAGAGCGAGAGGGAGAGAGAGAGAGAGAGAGAGAGAGAGAGAGAGAGAAAGCATGAGTGGGGGAGTGGCGGAGAGAGAGGGAGACACAGAGCCAGACACGGGACTCAAACTCACAAACCTTGAGCTGATGGCCTGAACCGAAGTTAGATGCTTAACTGACTGAGCCACGCAGGTGCCCCAATGCCTTGTGATTCTTTACTGCACAAAGGGAGACACCTTATTATAACATACCCAATCTTTTACAATCAGTGTCCTTTCTACTTCTTCATTCCTGTGTCCGTCTAGTGACACATCCCATCTGCTCCTTACACCCTTTCCTTCGATGCACAGTCACAGTCTCTGCTCCTGATACTGGGAGATGTCACACACAGCAAGACTACTTAAGACTTTGATTTTGTTCAAACTGCTTTGTATGCCTGTTATCGGATCCCACCTTTCAGCTGGTGCATGCCTATTTAGCTTACAAGTTTAACCTTTATTTGAAATCTGTTTGGCTGGTAGAATCATGTTCATCTTTCTTTTGCCACCACTATGACTCATTAACATATCTATTTCACCACCTGTAATACTTTGTTGCATGCACTGTGTGTATATTTGTGTTGATCTTTCTCTATTTCATGACCATGTCTTCTTCCTTATATGATTTCTTCCAGTGCAACGATTTAACACATGACTTATACAAGTTGAACACACACATGAAGAACAGTATGATCATGGTAAAAGAAGAAACAAAAGAGTGTTACATTTCAAGAAAGAGAAGTTCTCTTATATCGGTCTTTTCTGCTTGATAATATTAAAGAATATATCATAACTCCAAAAGAAATTGAGATTAGCAAATTACCTAAAAAAAGAAGCCCATATTAAAGTATCTAATCTGATTCAGAGAAATCATCTGTTAAGAGCACACACATACACAAATAAATAGATATCTAAAGTGCAGCCAATAAACGGAATTAAGAGGGATACAATAATAAGGCTTAAAACACCCAAAACAGTGATGTTATGGAAATGAGTGAGCAAATAATGAATAATGAGCTGAATAATGAGGAGGTGGGGCATGTTACAGTTAACCCTATTATATAGTGAAATTGACTTGAAGCAGTAAATGTTGACTGTTCTGTCATCAGCATAAAATAACCTCTAAGCTGCATGCTGAGCATCTTCCTCTGTAGTTTGAGACAGATGGCATCAGTTCTGCCCTGCTACATGTCTGAGTCTGTGTCACAGTTTATAGAACAAATGTAGCAGTACCATACTTTCAAGGTGCCATGAGAAAATTTGACCTGTCACTTTTTGGTCAAATCCTGCTTAATCACATGTATCTTAAACTGTTAAGTGATGAGTCAGGAGAATTTTCTTTTGCCAACAACTGACAGTGCTATAAAATGGCTAAGGTCATTGTAATTTTGATGTTGTTAATAATATGACTTGAGATTAAACTTGGAGATGTTATTACATTTGTTTCATACTGCTGAGTTTATACAATAATTATTTTTAAAAACTTGCAGATTTAGATTAGGTTATAGAGATAAAAGTTAGTGAAGATTTGAGAAAAAGTCAATATTAGAATATTTTTTAAAGAATTGCAGTTTTGTTACATTTTGCTATGTGTAAGTGAGGCTAGTGGCCAATAAGGTATAATGAGTAGATTAAATCACTTATTTATAATCAGTGTTATTTTATTCATAAGTATAAAACAATCATATTATAACCTGTTAAAATTTTTCTCTTGTTCCCATCTCTACCCTCCTGATGCTGCAGTCTGATATGCAATGGTGACCTACTAAGGAAACAATTTCATTTTTCAGTAGGGATGATATTAACAAAAGGGTGAAAAGAAGAAGGAATACAGTGCCCAACACAATCTTACATACATACCTTAGGAACTTGACAAACATTTGCTTCTTAATTTACATGCAGATAAGTACACAATTAATAAACTCTATAAATTATCCCAAAGTAAAGACATCCAGTAGCCACAGTTTGGATCAAGGATTATTACGTTATCAACAGTAGCCACAGTTTGGATCAAGGATTATTACGTTATCAACAATTTAGAAACTTCTCTAGAGCACTTTACTCTTACTACCCCAATTTTTACCCAAAGGTAAACATTATTCTAATGTTTAACACCATAGTTTATTCAGTGTTAAATAATGGAAGATAATAAATATCTTCCACACAATGAAGATAATATTTATTCTAAAACCATAATTTAGATTTGCCCATTTTTTAACTTGATATAAATGCAGTTGTACAGTATATATGTTTGTTCAGTTCATCCAGTTTGGATGGTAGCAGTCCAGGTCTGCTATTTTTTAGAAGAGTTTTGGAACTGTTTTATGTTCACAGCAGAATTGGGGCAGGTACAGAGATTTCCTATATATCCCCTGTCCCCATACATTGATAGCTTTTCCCATTATCAATCTCCTCAACCAGATTTTTGTTACAACTGATGAACTACACTGGCACATCATAATCAGCCAAAGTGCATAGCTTACATTGGGGTTCATTCTTGTTGTTGTACATTTTGTGGGTTTAAGTAAAGGCATAATGATGTATATCCGTCATTATAGTGTCATACAAGGTATTTCCACTGCTCTGAAAATCCTCTGTGTTCCACTTAATCAGCCCCCAGCCCCAACCCCTAAAAACCACCAGGGGTTTATTAAACCTGGGGGTTAATTATAATGTGTTCATAATTTTCCCTTTTTCTTGAATGTATTGCCTTGAATCTCATACAGTTGTAATCACACAGTACGTAATCTTTTCAGATTGGCTTCTTTCACTTAATAATAGGGATTTAAGATTCTTCCATGTCTTATCATGGCTTGATAACTCATTTCTTTTAAGTGTTGAATAATATTTCATTGTCTAAATGTACCACAGTTTAGCTATTCATCTACTTGGTTGTTTCCAAGTTGGGGTAATTATGAATAAAAAAGCTGTTAAAAACATTTATGTGCAACAAATCATTTTTTAAAGATAAAAGTAAACCCGATTCTATTTCAAATCTAATTATTCCTAATAACGAATCAAGTTCATGATTAATAAGTATGGATATAACACAGAAGAAAGAGGAATCATTGGGTTAGAGGGTCACATGATGACATCATATGGTTTTAATTTTCAGTGATCTTTGTGCTAAGTAGTTATTAGTCATATGAACTAATATGATGAACCAAAGATCAAGATATCTATTGATTGGTGCAAAATGTTTTTCTAAGATATGACTCATTGCTTTGCCTCAAGAGTCTAAGAGGACATTCAAATTAGGTCTTTATTTACAAAGGCTATTGCTTGTGGTATTAAATTTCATAATGACAACTGTAAGACAAGGATCACATATTATCTTTAAGACAGAAAAATGTTTTGTAACCTAGGGTAATAGTGAGATCCTGTTTCATTTGAGAACAATGGCTACCAGCAGTGTTTTTCTTTTTATATTAAGATACAGATGCTTTTTCTAATAATATATACAACAGCATTTTTGTTAAGTGCCAACTAATCTTTTGTTGTAGCAAGTAAAAAGAAAATGAATTTTTAAGTTTCATGAATTCTCCTGTGATATTCTTTTACAAACTTAAAAAAATCATGTTTCTGTAGCTATGTAAATGGTGTTACTTTCCTCTACTCTTCTTTCTAAAGCTAAGGTTACTAAAAATATGTAGTGCCAGACCACAAAGAATTAAATCTGAAAGCATATGCTGGTGGAGCCAGGAATTATTAAAACAGACACAGTACATGGTGTGTTGAGAGACAAAGGAGCTTAATTATTTAGTTACACTGTTTCAACCTTCATAGTTGATGTTTCAGGACTAATGCATTAAAGAGGCCATGCCAAAGAATAGAATCATCTCTTTTTGTCTATTGTGGCTCAAGCGGGATCTTGCTTAGAGACAGAAATGTGGATGAGATAACCACACTGAATTAATTAAACTAGCTGACGTTCCGTCCTTGGCCTAGACCTGTAATTCTCAAGCTTGACTGCATGTCAGATTCACCTGAGGAGCTTTAACTGTTATTGAACCCTGGGTTCCATGCCCAGACATTATGATTTTATTGGTCTAGAGTGTGGCCTCAGCTTCCTGATTCTTATGTATATCCAGGATGAGAAATACGGACTTAGTCAGGTAGCATATTTGAAAGGAACATGGGTTTTAGAGAGTCAGAATTGACCTAGTTGGAATTTCAGCTATAAGTGTGATTTATGAAGGTCAATAAAACCTAATGAGCCTATAAAACAGACTGTTGAAAGAATAAAATAAAATTATTCATGTGAAAACTGATGGTATACTATTTGGCATGTGGTAGGAATTAATAAATATTATTTCTCCAATTTCTCATATCTCACCTCTCTGTACCCTGTCCCTTTAAAGTATAGGGGACCAAATATAATAGCCACTGTTTGCTACCTGTGTGGTGCTTCTATTTTCTTTATATTCTAGTTTTGGTTCAAAGAATTTTGCTGGGTAATATGGGAGATAAAGAAGTTGATAAACATATTATTCTTTTTTTTTTTTTTTTTTTTTTTTTTTTTTTTTTAAATTTTTTTTTTTTTTCAAAGTTTATTTATTTTTGGGACAGAGAGAGACAGAGCATGAACGGGGGAGGAGCAGAGAGAGAGGGAGACATAGAATCGGAAACAGGCTCCAGGCTCTGAGCCATCAGCCCAGAGCCCGACGCGGGGCTCGAACTCACGGACCGCGAGATCGTGACCTGGCTGAAGTCGGACGCTTAACCGACTGCGCCACCCAGGCGCCCCTAAACATATTATTCTTTATTTCTCCTACTTCATATCTGATTTGCTGTTTTCTTCAGGTCTTTATTTAGATGCTATATCCTCTGAGAAGCCTTTCCTAACTGTTCCCCCCATCCCAACCTAGGTTGAATTCCACTGCATTACACTTCCATGATGTTAATGATGAGTCTAAAGAATTTAATGCTGTATTTCCCAAGTCACATAGTGCCCACTCAATAAATTTAACTGGATGAATAAATGAAGCAACTTAAACTAAAGTGATATTACAACAGATAGTATAAGGCAGTATTTATCTGAGTGTCAAATAGTTGGTTATAATATGAACATCATTTTTAACAGTATACAAAGGACTTTTACATGAGCAATTTTATCTAAACTTTTCATTAATTTTTTTCTTTTTTCCTATTTCTGTTCTCAAAAGATAATTTTTACTGTCTACTGCCTTGTGACAGACACCTAAGTATTAGAGATATAGAAGTAAACAAGACCAATAGTGTCTTGTTTGTATTTTTTTGTTTTTTTGTTTTTTTTTTTTTTTGAGTTCACATTAGAGTCAAAGTAGACAGGGGGAAAAAAAAGACTAAACAACTTAGTATTATGCCACTAGCAGTAAATGTCCCCAAGTAAGGGATATGAGAGAAACTGGCTGTGGTGTGTGTGTTAGGGATGTTGCTATATGGTCTTCCCTGAGAAACTAACATCAGAGCTGAGGTCTCAAAGACAATGAGCCAGCCATATGGAGTTCTGAAGATGGAAGATTACAGGCTAATGAAACTGAAAGTGCAAATTCCCCAAACAAGTCTGAGTTGCTATGTTCTATGAGCAGTGAAAGGCTCATGTAACCACATAGAGAGTGAGGAGAGAAGGCTGGAAAATGAAATTAGAGGACAATAGGGGACTGGTTCCTGTAGAACCTGAGAGGCCACAATGAAAAGTTTGTTTTTTATTCTAAATATTATGAGAAATCATTAGCTTGTTAAAGATTCTGGAGGCTGGAAAGTTTATACTTAAACCTATTAGATTTATATCTATATCTATATCTATATTTAGAAAAAAACTACTAGACTGACATGTGGAAAATGGATTTTGGGGTGGGAGTGGTAAGGAGTAGGGGACATATGGGCACCAGAGTGGAGGCATAGCAGTTGTCCATGCAAGACATGATGGCAAAACATCCTAAGGAGCAGCAGTTAAGATCAAGAAGTGGATGGAAAGAAGACATTTTGGAGTTACAGCAGGCAATATTGCTCATGGACTGTGTGTTGGGTGGTGGAGGTATTAGTTGAATGTACGAACAGGCCAGACCCACCCTCTGTGGTAGGGGCTTGACATTTGAGTGGTACATGTAGGCCTACATTTTTTTGTTTGTTTTTTGTTTTTTCATTGCACTCCTGGGGACGTGCAAAGAACAGGGCTTAGGCAATGATTCTTAATCACTCCTCCTGAGTACAGCTTTAGCTATGGTTGGCAGGAAAAGACTCTGCTGAAGATTAAGGATCTCAACAGTTCCTCAAAAAATGATTAGGGTTTGGCAAGTTGTAAGCAAACACGTGAAGGCAGAGAAGAAAACGACTTGAAAATGTTTGAGAGGCAGTGAGTAGATCCGTTTGTGTGATTCAAGGATTAGCATAGGGCAACAGTGAAAGATACGTACAGAAAACAATTCTGGGTTCATTTTGTAGAGAACCATAAATGTCATATTGGAGTCCATGCTTTATGACTTTATGAAACTAAGAAAGATTTTGAGAAAACCTGATGATAACACACTAGCAGGATTGATCTAGCAATGCTCACATAATGGCTTAAAGGGGAAAAAAGCCTGAAAACAGGGAGATTATATAAATATCGTTCAATCAGGATTATTCATCCGTTAATTTATTCACTTGTTCAGTTAACATATATGAGTACCTGCTGTATGCTAAAAACCAATGGTCAACAGGGCTCTGTTTTTGTTGCTTATTTATTTATTTTGAGAGAAAGAGGGAGAGAGAGTCAGAGAGTGAGTGGAGGAGGAGCAGAAAGAGAGGGAGAGGGAGAATCCCAAACAGGCTCTGTGCCATCAGCGCAGAACCCTATGTGGGGCTCCATCTCACAAACCGTGAGATCTGCTTGAGATGAAATCAGGAATCAGACACCCAACCAAGTGAATCACCCAGGTATCCCAACAGGGCTCTGCTCTTATCTAAAAGTGAAATTAAATATGATTGAGGAAAGCTGTATGTAGGAGCATAGACACTCACAAGGAGAGGTTGCAGTACGAATCTCTTAAAACATCTAAGAAAATGTCTGGAAAAGCAGCTTGCTTTTATTATCTGATTCTGTGACATTATAGGTTCATAGCTATAAGGTGCGTTTGTGCAGATGAAACTGATTATTTCCCAAAGGATATATTTTTAAATACCTTTAAACTGTAAACTAATTATATATTTTATATACTCACAAATGTGTGTTTTAAAGGCCATCCAACTGACTGATATTAAAAGAGCCAGATAATACAATTTAAATCAAACTATTATGCTATTTTATAATATTAGTACATTGTCTTCCATGCACTTTAAACATATGTTTTGCATATAGACAAATTTGTTGTGATACAACTAAAAGATACCACTTATCATTGGATGATTGCACTAAACTAAGTCCTTGTTAACTTATATATGGAAAAAGCTATTAAACTAAAATCCAAGTCTTTTTCTTATCTTAGATTACATGATATCTGATATGGATTTTTGTTAGAACTTTTTTTAATGTTTATTTTTTTTAATTTAAAAAAATATTTATTTTTGAGAGAGACAGAGTGCTAGCGGGGGAGGGTGGGGAGAGAGGGAGACACAGAATCCGAAGCAGGCTCCATGTTCCAAGCTGTTAGCACAGAGCTTGAGGTGGGGCTTGAACTCACGAATGGCAAGATCATGACCTGAGCCAAAGTCGATCTCTTAATCGACTGAGCCACCTAGGCACTCCAATAGAACTTCTAAAAGTAATGTATGAAACTGTAGCCCAACTATATTTGACATTATAATCCTTGACCAAAAGAGACATACAGGAAATGAGGGGGAGCAATATACATGACCCCAAAATATGCCACTTTGGCTTGTGTATTACTTTGAGCTGAAGGCAATTAAGACCCAGCAGACTAAAGAAAAACTTTTCCCTCTCACTTAATTACTTAAAATAATTTAGATAGGGGGACTGGCAAAAAGACAGCTATTAACAGAGATAACTTTTTATCTGGAAAACCTATCTGTATGGCAGGACATGCATCTAATTACAAACCCTCTGCTCTTCTTCTTTTCCTATGAAATATGTTCTTCCCCTTTGAAGCCCCAGGCCCCTATCCCCTTTCTTAGGATGGCATATAAGCCATCTGACTTGTCCTTGGGTCTCAAATTTTTTACGGGGCTCCTGTCCATGTATAAGTAATTAGTTATTTTCTTGTTAATCTGTTCTACATCAATTTAACTAATAGGCCAGCCAAAAGAACCTAGAAGAATAGAGAAAAGAAATTTCCTCCCCTATAGGAACAAAATAGGTATGGCGTATATTATAGGAATTTGAAAACAAAGTGAACATTTCTGATTTGTCAGCCTGAACAGAAGAGTACTGGCTATAGATTGAAGGAAGATTTACAAAACCCAATGAAAAGAAAAATGCATGCCGGAAGATGGGAGTGGAAGCTACTGTCAGTCACAGCACTGTTGATATGCTATACTGACCAACATTTTGAGAGGCTGGCTCCATCTTCCCATTTTTCCCCAACATGTTTCAATTCTAAGATCGGGGAACTCTTTCTCTGAACACATACCTAATTTTATGTAAATATCAATGCAAAACAACAACAACAACAACCTACCTGAAAACCATTCAGATATCACATTTTCAGGAACTTTAGGAAGTGAGATTTACCTATAGCAAATATAATTTTACTCTAGAATAGGATGCCATCATATGGAAAGGAACGTTTGAAAGAAAGGAACGTTTCAATATTCCTAATAAAACCACATTTCAGTATTTATGTATTGGAGAAATTGGCCAGTCAGCTCCTAAAATTCATAATTTTACCATGAATTTTACTCAGAGTCTCTGTGGTTATTTTTATACATTTACTTTGGGTCCATTACAGCCAAATGATAGTTACATTGTTCTTTATGTTTTCCTAGAAAATAGAACATAATTCTAGGTTTTAATTACTCACATGAGATAGGTAAATTTTTGAGTTGAAAGTTATCTGATAAATGCATTATACAGACCTGAACAGAGTTATAACTACAATATGTGCTTGGGAGTTTTCTTTCAAAGAGTATTTATTTCACACAGTGTTTTTGAAACTTACATTATGTTTTCAAAGTAATACCTGTATTAGGAAATATGCTGATAATATCACATTTTTTACTTTAGAAAATTTCTAGAAAATGTGAAAAGTGTGCTTATGGTTCTCATCTGTAAATAATTTAACTTAATACTTATAGGAAATCGTTGAATAAAACTTCAGATAATTGCATTAAACCAAGTAAAATTGCATTGTTTCTAACACAAAATTCCTTATTAAGGACTGTATTAGCTAATGAGCAGTGTTACAAGAGGGAAAAAGAGAGCATTTAATCAAGATGTAGCATGGCTCTAAAGCTCATTTAGCAAGCAATTACTTCTATTTCACTGAAAACTAGCAGGCCGTGCCTTAAGTCAATTTCCAGGTGAGGCAAAGCAAATGCCACTGATGTCTTGCTTTAAACATAGACAAAGTTAACCAATCAAAATCAACACAATTCACGACTACAAGATGCATGAATTTTTAAATTAATTAAATTACTTTTAAATATACTTGAGAAGAGATCTTGAAATGGTTCCCAGCGGTCAATTAATAAAGCTTAATTTAGCCCCATCTCTTTAACAACAAAAGACTTTAGAATATAAAAGTGTATTTTTTTTTGATGGTTAAGGTTTATCATTTACTCAGCTGTAAGCTTTTGAGTCTTCTCACTCAAAGAAGAATATAATAATGCATTAAATTGTCCATGTGACAAAACTCCACATAAAAATGAGTTAATAGCTACCATTCTATTTCTTCTGATCCTATTTCCTCTGATTTTACAAAATAGTGATGAATGATTGAGTACAATTGGTTGCTCAGTGATATTAACAGATATTAACAGAGGCTGTGTAACAGATGAGGACATTTATTGAGCAACAATTGAACAATGAACCCATATAAATAGCTGAGATTGTGTTTATGTTCTTTGACTTCTAATGATATCTAGTTTTTATTCTACAGTTTTATTGGTTAATAAAGTTTAGTTGGTATACTTCCTGATTCAGCCTGTCTTTCTGCAACTAATATTTATAGCTTTATGATGTTGAAGGCAGACAATTTAATGACATAAACAAAAGTGCAGAGTTAATAGCATACGACTCTCCCAGTAGAAATCAGGAAGAATTGTAAATGAGGTGATAGTTGAACTAGATCTCAAAAAGTTAACTTTTCCATTAAAAAAAATATTACACTGGGTGAGATACACAAAATCTTATTATCCTAAGCTCTTAAGTTCTATTAACTATTTCAGGAAAAGTTAAAACTTATTTTAATAAGTCTATCATTAATTTTGCAGTTAAGTAAGTCACATATGTAGTAATTAAAATTTTTAGAGTAAGCATTTTTGTGAGAGATGTTAATCCTATGATGAAATGCCTATTATAAAACTAAAAAAGAGAAAGTTTTAGGACTAAAACATGAATTTGGTGTGTTGATTCCCCCCTCATTCATCAGTTGAAAAAAATATGATTTAAGTACCTACTATTTGTCTAGAACTATGCTTGGCACTGGAAATTAAATGATGAGGTAAAACATCATTCTAATAAATATAAAAATACAGTTGGGACAAGTGCTATAAAGGAGAGCTATACGCAGCAATAAGAGAATATATAGGAGGAGTCTGACCTCATCAAAGACATCAGGAAGGTCTTTCCAGAGCATATGACACAAGACCAAAAAGGATGTTGCTAATTAACAGGTAAAAACAGGTATGTTAGGGATAAGACAAAGGAAAATCACATGCAAACGTGAAGGCTTGTTAAGAGCAGAGCAAGTAAGATTAGTGAAAGGAAGCCAGCGTGCCTAGAGAGAAATGAGCCAGATCTTTCTGAAATTTATAGGACAAAATATGGAGTATTGATTTAATTTTGAGAAAAGGGTAACCCATTGAAATGTTTTAAATGAAAGGTGAATTCAATTTATGCTTTGAAAAGATAATTCTGGCTACAAGATAATTCTGGAGAACTTTTTAACAAGAGTCCAGACTGGAAGTGTGCACAAAAAGTAGGGGAAAAAAAAGAAAGAAAGAGAATGGTCACTTATTTTTAGATACAGGTATGGCAGATAGAGAGAAATGGACATATTTGAGATATTTTTAGGAAGTAAAATCAATAGAGCTTGGTGATAGATTCATGTGGGATGACTCTATAAGCATACTTAACTAGCAGAATCATATACCATTAACTAAGTAAACACTGAGAGAAGATCAGTTATGGGAAAGAGTTTGGAGGCTATTCATGAGTTTAATTTTAGAGAAGTGAGATTCAAAATGCATCCCAGGAAAGGGCACCAGGGTGGCTCAGTTGGTTGAGCATTTGACTTCGGCTCAGGTCATGATCCTTGGTTCGTGAGTTTGAGCCCTGCATGGGGTTCTGTGCTGACAGCTCAGAGCCTGGAGCCTGCTTCAGATTTTGTGTCTACCTCTTTCTCTCTGCCCCTCCCCTCTCATGCCATGTCTCTCTCTCTCTCTCAAAATGAATAAACTTAAAAAAATAATATATCCTAATATATCCCAAGAAGATATATTCCAGGGAGATATCAAAAATATCCCTTCTTAGTTGGTCTAGACTTCATATAATGGAAGTCTGAATTGGAAATATTGATTTGTGAGTCATTTGTTGCTATTGTCTGAATGTTTTTGTCCTCTTGAAACTAGTATATTCAAATATTAACCCCCAAAGATGATGGCTTTAGGAAGCGGATCCTTTGGCAGTTGCTTAAGCCATGAGAATGGAGCCCTCATGAATGAGATTAATGCCATATGGAAGAGGCTCCAGAGAGAACCCTAGCCCCTTCTACCATGTGAGGACACGTGGCTGACAATCAACCAGGAAGAGGGCCTCCACCAGAATGTGACCATGCTAGTACCTTGATCTTGGACTTTCCAGTCTCCAGAACCATGAAAAGTAAATTTCTCTTGTTTATAGGCTACTCAGTCTCTGGCATTTTATTATGCGGCCCCAACAGACTAAGGGCTAAGGCCTCGGCCTAAGGGATGTAATTGAAACCAAAGATGGGGATGATGATATCTCAGAATAGAGAATGGTAGGAGCAGAAAAAGAACAGAATTTGGAACTATTTACTGCACATTTTAATGGCCTCAAAGAGCTCCTATTCTAGAAAGAAAAAAGAAATATACATACACCTACATCAACAACCATTAAAATGCACATTGTTAATGGCCATTAATAATCTAATTTCCTTCTATGAGCTTCAGAACAGAACATGTGACTGGTGTTGCCAAGGAGTTCTGATCAGTGGGATGGAAGAAAACATACAGACATCCAAGAGCAATTCATACAACTAAGGATGAGATCATTTCTATGAAAATGTCAGCTAATCTCAAATGAAAAAAAAATTGAGTCCCCATACACTGGGACTGGAGCACAAAGCTGGAATAATGAAACACAAAGTGGAGAGTGGGAGGAAGTGGAAGATATGAAATGCTTCCAGGCACAGACTGTCAATGTTTGTATTTTGAATGCAGAGAAAAATTAGAAGATAAAAAAAATATGCTCACAATTTTGGGGGAGCACAGAGGGCGTAGTTTCTACCTCCCTCTAATGGAATGTCAGAGTCTTCATAGATTAAGTAGCCCTTGTTATATAGGAATTTTCTGGGTGAACAAAGGAGAGAACACTTTATCAAGTTAAATTATTTTAGGAAATTTAAATTATTCAAATTATTTTATTTAAATTTATTTTATTTAAATTATTTAAATTTAAATTATTTAGGAAATTATTTTAAATTATTTAAATTATTTATTTAAATTATTTTATGAAAGAGATGGTACCCTACCCATGAGATGAAATATCTGAGGATAGAGACAATAGATAGAATAAATCCCACTGAAAGGGAAGTGATGGCAGAGGTGGAGGTAGGGTGGAGGGCAAAGGGGAAGGAGGGAACTACTACAGGATAGAGGATTGACTTTGAACAAAACTTGCCCCCAAACTTTCACAGAGGGATGAGTTATGATGAGAAATGGGTTGTGGAGAACAGGGAATGATTTAAGGATATTCATGCCTTACTGTGAAGAAGGAGATGATGATATTATTGAGAGAGAGAATGGATGTGTGGGGTGACTTAGGCAACCTGAATAATGATTTGTGTACCATGGTAGTTTCAAAATAGCAAAAGTGCCTATTTTCTTATATTCTGTGTGTGTGTGTGTGTGTGTGTGTGTGTGTAGCCTTTGACCTTTATATAAAACATATTTTATAAAATATATCTTACGTATAGCTTTATAGTATATATATATATATATGTGTGTGTGTGTGTGTGTGTGTGTGTGTGTGTGTGTATTATAACATGAACTATTTTGGATCTTAAATGAGTAGGCATTGACAGCTATATTATTTTTTATTTTTTAATTTTTTTAATGTTTATATTTTGGAGAGAGAGAGAGAGAGAGAGAGAGAGAGAGAGACAAAGTACAAGTGGGGGAGGAGCAGAGAGAGAGAGAGAGAGGGAGACAGAATTTGAAGCAGGTTCCAGGCTCTGAGCTGTCAGCACAAAACCTGAAGTGGGGCCTGAACCCACGAACCACGAGATCATGACCTGACCCAAAGTTGGATGCTTAACCAATGAGTCACCCAGGCGCCCTGGTACTCCACTATTTTAAACTGTTACTTGTTTTTGAGAAAGTGATATTACTTACAGAAGGCAAAATCTTAAAGTAGCATATGTATCAGGAAAATTTTGATTCTATTTTGGAGAGGTAATTAACGTAGTAAGAGCTACCATTTATTAAGCAATTACTATGTTCCAAATATTGTGCTGAGGATTTTGTATCTATTATCCACTTTAATCTTTATATATTGGTTTTATCATTTCCTCATTTCTATTTTGTAGATGCCAAAATTAGTTAAATCATTTGCTCAAGATCACTGCATTCTGAATGGAAGAGCCAGGTTTCTAAGAGTGGTCTATTGAAGTTCAAAGTCGTTGGCCCAAACCACTAGCTTAAACTTCATAATGATTTATTTATGTTTCACAAATCAAATCTCACGAATTTTGTTTGTTTGTTTTACCTAGCTTTGCTAATTTTCATATTTCCTGAATTTAGCCCAAGAGCAACTGGGCTTCTCAGGGGTCAGTCTTAACAGATTTATGTAATCCCCTGCCTCCCAAACACACCCAAAGAAAAACACATAAATACACACATGAAAACATATACCTGACTCCTAAAACCCTCATGGGGACTGCATATTTTTAATGAAGTTTTCATGAAGCAGTGGGGAAGGGTATATTGCCTTTCCCACTACAAGACCCCATTAAAATCTTCAAATGCCAGATTCCCACCTGAATTCCTTTTCCTTTTAGCGATTGTGGTCATTTCCTTAGTTTGGGTGCTATCCTTCCGTTCAAAAACGTGTTTGTAACCTCTCTCTTTTGCTTTTCTTGCTTATGGCTAGTTTATGCTTTCTCCTTCCACAACCAGAGTTTTCTAGAAGGTTCTGTCCTTTCCTTTTTTCTCTCCTCTCCCATGTGCAGTCCATGTACCAAATGGCCTAGCCAAAAAGCTGATTTTCCTGAATATCTAATCTGCCATGGGATAAAGGAAGTAATCTGTGATTGAAAATTTTAGACAGTATGCACGCACGCGCGCACACACACACACACACACACATAGTAGTCATTAAACTTTAGGAACATTTTTGAATGTTTATAAATATATGCCTTATTATAGAAAAAAACTAGAAATATGGTTCTACCCTAATTCTAAGACTGAATTTGTGTTTATGGTTAAGTGCCAAATTATGAATTGCAAATTTGAAAAGTGTGCACAAAATATATTTTCTACTTTTCCTTTGGAAAAGCATGAGTTAATAACTTTTGCTGCTTTTGTAAGAAAAATCCTAGACTTAAATTTGGCTTCTTTTTCAGAAATTCCTGTTATGTCCTTAGACTCAGAAACATATATTGTAAATAACTTTGTAGCTCCGTGTTTTTATTCACAATATTTTTACCATATTTGTTTGTTTGTTTTGATGTGGTAGAGGGGAACTAAATTGAAGATCTGAGTCTGCGATGGCTCATTATAAAAATTTAGGTAGACATTTATCATGAGTAAATATGAAATATACTGATTCGCTATACTTTATACATATAGAAAGGGGCAGAAAGAAATAGTGAAGGCTTAGCCTAGAATTATTAATTATTAATGTGGGAAACCTCAGAAGAGGTTGAAGTTTAGAAATTGTATGATCAACAGATATCAGCTGGTAATTAGCACCACCTGTCAGAAATTATACTGATAAAAAAATAAAGGACCAAAATAAAAATTAACTCAGCATAAAACCTTTTAAGAAGCTCTTAATTTTTTTTTATCCACTGCTTGAAACTGAAATGAAGCAATGAAACGGCATTCTGAAGCTATTCTGAACAGAACCACAGAGCTAAATGTGCTAGAAAAAGCAGAGAATTTCTGCACAGATGGTCTGCCATGGAACTTGCCAAATTAGCCCAACGCATAGCAACTCTGGGAGAGGCTTTTCTGCCAACAGACAAATATAGTGCCTTTCAAATCTGGATTGCCAAAACTCAAGTCTGAGAATGCCGTATTGTGATACTGCTGATCTCTGATGAAAATCATAAATAACAAGAACGTTATATTATATAGTTATGATTTTAAAAAATGTGACCCAAATTACTGTACTGAAATTGTAGCCTGATAATGTTGTCCTTGCAGCCACTCCTCCCCTCCCACCCCACTGCCCCAGTCTCTCTTCAGCCAGTGTGATCTGTTTAATATGCGGATGTCATCATGCCATGCCCTACATAAAACCTTTCAATGGCTTCCCTTTGTTCTTGGGATAAAACCCCAAATACTTGACACATTCCACTCCTGCATGGTGTGACAACCTCTCTTCCATCTGACCACAAGCCACACTGGCTTGTAGCTCTCGCTGACCTAGACCCATCAACCTCATTCTGGCCCATGGGCATTTGCTGCTTCTTATTCATGGAACTTCTTCCTAGACCACTGGCCACATCACTTCTGAGGATTACACAGTTAACTGGAGGTCATACCAAACTTTTTCTTTCAGGAAAGCCTTCTCTGATCAATCGCCATCTCCCCACACTAGATCAGTGTGTCTTGTTTGTTGAATCTCAAATAATCTTACATTTTTCCTTTAAAAAAAGTTTAGCAAAGTGCCTAAAGTATATATGTGTTAACATTTATAGAATAGTGCATGAATGGAACTAAAATGTTTTAAATGTAGTTGGAAAATAATATAATAGAGGCATTGACATTATAGTCACAGACACATTTGGAGTAAAAATTCTAATCTTAAGAAATGTGGAAATGAGTGTAGAAATTACATTTATGTAAACAATTTTATGCAGGATTTTTAAAAACAAATGAAATGCTGGCTTGCTACTTTACTCACAGTTCAAAATGCAATATCCTACTGGTAATCGTTGTACAACTCTCAGAATATGCTAAGAATCAGTGAATTGTACACTTAACGGGTAAATTTGGGATGCCTTGCTGGCTCAGTCCACAGAGCATGCCACTCTTCATCTTGTGGTCGTGAGCTCAAGCCCCATATTGGGCATAGAGCTTACTTAAAAAAAAATTAAGGGTAAATTTTATGGCATGTGAATTACCTGTGAGAAAAGCTGTTACTAAGGGAGAAAGAAAAGTGATGTTCTAATGTAGCAATTTGAACTTAAAGAGAAAATACTCAGCTCCCAGTAGCAGTAGTTTATTCTCTATATTTTTGATGCCATCAAATAAAAAGACAAATCCTGACTGGTGAGGAGAGACATTATTCTAAAGGACTACAGCAACAGGGGGCAAGAATAATGCAATAGAAAGAACATTTCCATTTATGAGAACTCTCAGTGTCTCCATGGTCAGGCAGAAAAGGCTTTTCCTTTATAGGGAGGAATAAGCAAGGCTAGAGATAACTGGGCACCGGGGAGTGGGGTGAGTAGATGGCAGGGTTGGGCAGTTGAGCAGGAATTCCCTGTGGTCAGCTGATTCTCAGGGGAGCAGTTAAGAGCAGATTGTTCAGCCTTCCAACACTTGCTCACACTTGAGGATGGACCAAACTTAGGGATCTATGGGGAGCAGAGAAGACCAGCTAAAGTTTGATCAATTTAGATTAGTGAGCATTTTGTCCAGATTGGTCAGTGGGTACAAACAGTTCAGCTAATCATCTATGAGACAAAGAATGGGAATTTGGAGAGTCTGTGCCCAGGTTTGCCAAAGGTACAAAAGGGGGGACACCCGCAAGTCTAACCTCAGCCATATGGGGAAGAGTGATTCTTTGTAGTTAACTGTCTCCTGGGACACAAAAGGGTGGGGAGATTTCCTAATCATCACTTTTTTTGCAGGAGGATGGGGTTCAGTCGAACTTCACTGTCAGTATTGTCTAGTAAGAATTCCTCAAGGAGGTGTTTTTGGTTACATTCATAAATGCAGTGGTCAGTGCAGACTGTAAAATGGAACAGATCTGAGATCACATTAAAACAGTGAATTCTCAGCACTCCATACATAATTAGCCATGGATATCTGTAACAGATGGATAGGCCAAGGAGGAGGTTCAGGTTTGTAGCGCAAGAATTTTCTGTGCTTGAAATATCGTCACTTTATTGTAAAATATCATAGTGCACAAATTTATTATTGCTTTGGGAAGCATTTCCGTGGGCATCCTGATAGAGAGGGTTAGAACATAGTTTTGGCAATAATTGTAGGCAGTATTAAATATTTTATGAGAAATACATTAGTGTAAATCACCATTTTTAAAAGTGAAACATGAATCACTACCCAAAGAATTGGACTTAGTGCAAGAAATCCTGATTTATCTGCACTGTTGATACTGTATATGTAAATGCCATTTCTCAGAAGCATAAAACTCTGAGTATAATATATTGGTTAGTGTAAGCAGTATAATATATATTTTTCAGGCTATGCTAGTTTCATTAATCATATATTTTAAGAATTTTAAGCTTATTTTTTATGAGGCATTGCATTACATGTGGCATCGATATGCATGTGTAATTTATTACTTGGAAGTGAATTATCCTACACTATTTCATGTGCTTGATATATTGATTTTCAGTTGTGATAGATCATTTTAAGATTGTACGACTTTACTCATGGTGATTTATCCACAGAATCACATAGGCCGGGGCAAGCTGATGCAGCCCTTTGAACACTTTCTATCAGCTATAAATAGAGTTGTTAACTGGAATTCTTAACCCCAGCAGGGAAACATATTTAGCAAGTTGAAAGAAAAAACTTTCATCCAAATCTAATTAGCTGTTGAATAAGTGCCCATAAAAGGTAGTTTCAATATGTCTTTTTCTTCCATATGCTAATCTTGTAGCCCATTTTTTATCGATAGGCAGTAAAGCATACAGTCAAAGGAAGAGAAAGATGTCATCAGTTTGCTTAAAAGATGTCTTCTAGGGGCGCCTGGGTGGCGCAGTCGGTTAAGCGTCCGACTTCAGCCAGGTCACGATCTCGCGGTCCGTGAGTTCGAGCCCCGCGTCAGGCTCTGGGCTGATGGCTCTGAGCCTGGAGCCTGTTTCCGATTCTGTGTCTCCCTCTCTCTCTGCCCCTCCCCCGTTCATGCTCTGTCTCTCTCTGTCCCAAAAATAAATAAACGTTGAAAAAAAAAATTTTTTTAAAAAAAGATGTCTTCTATGACTGCAGATTGTCTCTTAATTCTTATCAACTCAAACACACACATTTGCATTGACTTGAATTATTATCACCCTCTTCCTTTGTAGAAAACTCCCTCTGAACAGAGTTCCATGGAGAAAAAAAAAAAAACATACAGTGCCCAAACATCAAGTATGTGAAGATATTGCATAGAGGAGCCATATAAGTGAAAAGGAGTATTTTTGGAATTCAAGCAGTATTTTTGGAATACTTCCTAGAATTTCTAATAAACAATATCAAGGCTACCTTGCAAAAATATGCTGTCTTGTCACTGGTGCCAAGGTACTTAAACCACAGGAGCATTTGAAGGAATATATACTGAGAGATTTCTTTCTTGCTCTTTTAGCTTAGATCCCACCTAAATTTCTCCATCTCTTAATTTTCATTTTCCCCCTCCTCCTTTTGTTGCTATTGTTATTGCTGTTACTGTTATTGTTTATAAATATTGCTCCCCACTTTGGTTTCCTAGAGACTAGGAAGGTTGTTCCTAATTTCCACCCGTCTCTGCTTAAAGAGCATTTTACTAAAGTGTTTCCTACATAAAAAAGAGTTCTAGGCACACTCTAAGCACTTGATAAATATTATTGAATAAATTAAGGAAAGAATGAATGAGTAATATTGGATTTGAAGCTACAATTTCACTGTAATAGTTCCAAAGTTAGCCCTCGAGTCAAACACTTTCTTACTACTTCCTAGCTGTTTAGCCATGGACAAGTTACCTAACCTTTTAAACCTCAGTGTTTTCTGAAAATGCAGATAAAGAAAGTATGTTATCTTAAAGAGTTTTTGCTAGCATTAAATGAAATGATACAGGTAAATCACTTACCACATTTACCTGGCAGATTGTAAGCTCACAATAAATATTGACCATTCTTGTTATTATTATTCTTTATGTACATCACTTAATGCTTTTCCCTAAGCCTCTTCATGCATTTACACTTTTCACAAATGTGTTGGTTGGCTTGAAAATAAGAGCTATAATTAATGAGGATGTGGTTCTTTTTTAATAGCTTGCACCTAAAATGAAATCTAAAATTTGAACTTAAGATAGTTATCTTTGAAATAGTTTTCAACACATTAATTCAAATGTGAAAAAGCTGATTTTATGAGATGAGCAATGTGGTGATTCTTTGCTGTGTGTTTAGAAGGAATATATTTAAGGAAAATGATCAAAGGGAAAGGTATGTTTGGGGAACCAGCACGCATTCTTTTCAGACATGGGACTGAACTACCATATGACTAAAGTTGCATAAAAAGATGATATGACTCTCATATGTAATGAATCTGTAATTGCAGCAATGAATAAAAAACTTATAAATAAGTGACTCAAACCTACCTGTATAGAGTTGCATTAAAAACAAAGCAAATTTCTGAATAACATATTAGGACTCTCAGCTGTTAGTATAGCAACTACCACTAGATGTCATGCATTTCTTATTCTGTCTTCTCACAAAAGGTCTGTAGGTTCTGGTAAAAAATGTTACGTCCTTCAGAATTTAAATTCCAGGCTCTTGATGGACATAGGTAATAAGTCTTTAGAGGTACATTAGGATTTGATAAAATTAACTGTCACTAAGATAGTATCTGTCTATATAACTAAGTAACCATTTTGATCAAATTGACCTGTTAATTTAGTCAAACTTAGATTTAATTAATTTGATAAATCTGTTTTACGAATTTGACAAATACTTGCAAGGCATTTTATCTAATTTTACCTATAAATATGGATTTAAAGCACGAATATAGTCCTTGTTGTACTATGTATTTATTCAATTTCAGCCTCTGAGGAGCATTTTTGCATTCATGTCATGTAATTTCAGTGCATATTGGGTCTGTGCTGTGACTTTAACAGAGCCTATTGTAGAAGCAGAGCCATCTTGCTCTATGAAATTTTGTAACTGGAGGAACAAGGCACAAAAACAACTCTAAAATATGCTCAGAGATCAGGAAGGTAATTCTACCTTGTTTTTAAAATAAATTTTTAAGAAGCTTGTTTACACAGTCTGATTTAAAACAGAATATCTAAACTTTTATTTGGAAGCTGGTGTATATTTCTTCATCAACAATGTTTGGAGATTAGTGTAGCTGAAAGAACATGGGGCTGTAAGTTCGAAGACTTGTATTAAATTGTTTAGCTTTCCCTTACACCTGTGTCAAACATGGCATAGTCATTTATGTATCTTAATTTTAATTTTCCCATCTGTAACTTAGTTATGAGAGAATCACATGAGATAACGTGTGAAAAATTATTTGGCAATTAGAAAGTCCTGGTCATTGCTACAGTGTACATGTGAGCTAGGCAGGGGGAGGTCCTAGACTCTCTTCAGGGATCATTGAGGGGGAGAGTAGGGGTGTATATGCAAATGGACAAGAGACAGACTTGCATTTTTCCTAATGGCCTTTTTTCCTAACCCTGCTCTTTTAGAATTAGTTACATGTGTCGAAATTCTTTGCTCTGTGCTGAAAGTCAGCCCAATTTCTTTATTTTTCAAATGTCACCAACTTGAGGCTGAATTTGCCTCAGAGTTTTCAAAGCAAGGCAAGTGTTCATGTTGAAACACCAGAAACGTAAAATTGAATATTAAACTTCCTTATTATAAAAGAAGTCCCTCGGGTCCCCTACCACCATTGGGTATCCCACCAATGGCATTTTCTCCCTAGCAACATTATCTCTAAGTTCCAAGTTTTGGCCATGCTCTGTTATAAGCTCTATATGTTTCTTGCTAACTTTTTATGTGGAATCAATTTCCTATTTTAGATTTACTGTTTCTTTTCATATCAGGTTCTTGAGACATATAGCCACTTAAAGTGGCATATCAAGATATTTCCTGAATAAAGGTGGTTCTTACCTGGAGTGGAGCTCCCAAATGCTAGTTGTAAAAAATTACATTTTATTTCTTTTAAAATTTACATGTTATATACTGTGGTACTTATTGCACTAAATCAATAAGATTGTAGACCTAGTATCAACAGGAATTATGGTACGAAAAATGAGAGATTATAGTATGAATCTTTACATTTTTATATTATAGATGTTGTTTTCCAGCATTTTAAATTCACATTCAAAGAATTAAATTGATCCTATTCTATTTCATGATATACTATTATATTGGTCTGCCCAAGTCTCTTTATTTATTCTTTTTTTTCTTTTTACTTTGGTTACTCTTCTCACTGCCATATTTTTCTTGCTCTTATGAATTTACGTATATCTATCAAACTTTCTTTTCATATATTTACATACATATAAGTACAGAAATGAGAAAAACATATACTATTCCATGTGTGTATTTAAAAGAAATAAAATGACTTTATCTTAAATCTTATTCTCTTCCTGAGTGCTCTCAAATATTTAGTTTGGAATGCATTCTGATTGCTATATGTAGATCTGGCACCAAGTGGTATATCCTTTTGTAGCATCTTTTTTTCCCCTGTGTCAATGAAAAAATGTAGCAAAACAGGGCATATTTATTATCTATATAATAGGAATCATTCACTTAAACCATAGATAGGGTTTACATGAAAGGTGTTTAGTCAATGGTAAAGGGGTCCAAAACATGCCTCTCCAAAATGTGACACATTAGCATGAAGACTGGCTAAAGCCAAACAACACCCAGCAGACTCAGGAAAAGCTCTTTACCATCTCTTAGCTGCCTAAAAGAAATAGAAATTTCCTTATTTGTGGGGAAATCTGCAATTATAAATTTTTTTTAATGTTTATTTTTGAGAGAGAGAGAGACAGAGTGCAAGTGGTGGAGGGGGCAGAGAGAGAGAGAGAGAGAGAAAGAGAGAGAGACAGACTCTGAAGCAGGCTTCAGGCTCTGAGCTGTCAGCAGAGCCCCACACAGGGCTCAAACTCAGGAGTTGTGAGACCATGACCTGAGCCGGAGTTGGATGCTTAACCGACTGAGCCACACAGGCACCTTTATAAAGGAAACTTATACTGGAAAGAGGACCTGCACCAGGATAGAGCTATTACCAAAGATAACTTTTTTTATTAGGAAATTTATCTGCATAACAGGGCAACTTTTGTTTGCCAAACATTTCCTCCTCTTACCTTCCTGTGAGTTGCCTTTCTCTCCCTTTTATACCCAGATCCTTATTTTATACATCTCATTTGCCTGGCTGCCTTTTGAGTCTCATATCTTTGTGGGGCTTCCATATGTACACAGTTAAATTTGTTTTTCTCCTTTTAATCTGTCTTATGTCATTTTAATTGTTAGACCAGCCACAGAACCATGAAGGGTAGAATGAAAATCTTTCCCCCCCGCAACAGTGGTAATTCATTATATGAGACTAATCTGAACATAGCAAACACATTTAGACTTTGTATTTAACATTTCTGATTATATGTCTAAATACTATGTCTTTTGTTACTTGTGGAACCAAAATTATAAATTCCACACTGAATAATACAATTAAGGAGATAGAAAATTTCCTGAGAAATTCCATGTGCTCTGGCTGGAGGTTTCCAGATGTGCTGTACAACAAAGATACCTAAAGTCTTTATGAAAAATACAATCCTCAGCTACCCTAGCTCTACTGAATCAGAACCACTGAGGAGAGTTCTGGCCATTCCTCTAATTTACATGTCAACCGAGTAAGAGGAAGTCATGGAATCTCTCTTAATCTCTCCAGGGGTAATTTGAGAAGGCAGAGTAGGAGTGTGTGAGGGGACAAATCTGGAGTCTGTATTTCTATCTGTCTGTTTCTCTATCCATCTCTAGGTATCCATCTATCTAGATCTAGATTATATGTATATAGAGAGAGCTTATATGTATGTATATCTTCATCTACATCAATTGATCTCTCTTTTTAGAGACAGCTAGAGCTAGAGCTAGATCTGGATCTTATACTGTATATATCTAAATATATATACATATATATAGTATACATATATAATATATGTATCTGTATATTCTCAGGCAATGCTGATATAGGTCGTTCTTAGTACCACTCCTTAGAGCACAGCATTTCTGAAATTGATCTGAGATGGATAGCCCAATCTGCTATTACTGTTCTAGCACAGAAGGGATTAAATTTAATGGTATTGGTGTTGTCATATATATATTTAGAGACTGAAAAATGCTACTTGTTGGTTAAGCTTTTAAAATCATGGAAAAAGTAATGGTCATGGTAGTTATTGCACAAGAGCTTCAGATTAATGATTCTCATTGCTACTATTAGCTAAAATCTGACAATTTTAACATTTGAATTTATTCTTGGTCTAAAAATTTCTATGTGTGGGTGTTTGTGCATTTCTCTGCACCAGGTATTGATGAGTAAAAGCATTGTCAATATTATTTTACATCAATTAATTTAACAGTGGGTCGTTTCAGTACATTTTTGTATGGAGTTTCTAATTCCTTATTTTAAAATCTTGTGTGTGTGATATGTGTGTGTGTGTGTAAATATTAGTGAAAGTAGAAGCTATAAGGGTATGTATAAAGCTCTATATAAGACTTGAATTACTAGTCTGAAGATCATAAATATGTCCAAAATTCATCTCAACACTTGTTCACTCACAGGATGAGTGCTTGGTCAATTCAGATAAATGCAAAACAAACTCCTGTATGCATGTGTACTTATTTCTTGGTTACCGAGGAGAAAATGGCTGACAGGTGTGCTCTTGGGGTGAAATACACTTGCCTCAGCCATTTAGGAGGGAAAATTACTAGACATTTTAGTTGCCACCCAGAATTGTACCACAATCATTTTTAAAGCCAATTTTGTAATGCCCCATGAAAATATGAAGTCTGATACGGCCAGAACTGATTAGTATGGTTTCATGCCAGACTTTTTCTTTTTTAACCAACAGCTGGATGATTTCTGCATATAGGAGCTGAAAAAAATATTTTCTAAACACAAGTTTTTCAGATAATGTTTGCAGTTTGTTTCACTGAAGAAAAGTTATAGACACTGTTTAACACATAGTGCCTTATATTCTTTGAGAAGAAGAGATTTCACTTATAAAATGGTGGCAGAAGTGATTATGTAAGGTATTACACTGAGATTATATTCCCTGAAGATGTGATGGTAGTTATTCCCCCCTCCCCCCCTCCTATTAAGCTATTGGCAGCCTGAGGCTCTTTAAACCCCAAAGGTTTGATAAGGGCAATTGAAAAGCTGTGAACAAAGTTTTAACGCTACTCCATTTCAGCAAAGAGGGATTAATTAAACTCAATTTGTAAATCTTCAGCTACTCTGTCAAGACTTCAGGGTTTAGGACTGCTAAAGGAGGAAATGTATGTGACAGAAAAATGTGCTGTGCTTTTCTTCAAATGAAAGGGAATGGAAATACAAGATAAGAAAACAAAAGATGATTACATATAGTCTCCGATGGTAGCTAACAGGTAATGCAGGCAGTCAGAGAATAGAGAACACTAAAATAGTGCTTATTTACTGGTGTTTGGGGTGCTCTATTTTTTTTTTTTTTTTGATGAAAAAAGATATTGTCTTACTTAGGAACTCCTTACTTGGCCTTTGCTGAGAAATTTCCTCCCTCTCTTTTTCATGTTCTAAAGACTGCCAAGCATCTCAGAATTGCTCCAATATTGGAAAGGTAGGAAAAACCAAAACCAAAACCAAAACACAGAAGAAAACTGCCTATACAGACTATTAGGTTTGGGGCACCTGGGTGACTCAGTCAGATGAGCAACCGGCTCAGGTCATGGTCTCCTGGTTTGTGAGTTTGAGCCCCATGTCAGGCTCTGTGCTGACAGTTTGGAGCCTGGAGCCTGCTTTGGATTCTGTGCCTCCCTCTCTCTCTGCCCCTCCCCTGCTCGTGCTCTGTCTCTCTGTTTCTCAAAAATAAACACATGTTAAAAAAAAAAAAAAGACTGTCAGATTTGGGCCCAGTATGACTCAGTTAAATATTAGAAATGACTAAAGAATCTGTTGAATTGCAATAATGGAAGAATGTTTAATGCTTAAGTAAAATTCTGAATGCACCAACTTTTAAGCAAGTCCCTTTAATAGATTTTTGTTCATAACAATTTTTATCAAATCAAAAGTTCACATTAAGAACATAAAAAAGAAAACAAGTACGTAGTTTTTATGTAGAATCTTTTCTTAAAGATGTGCTATTTGTATATGCCTCTAGATTTCTGGCATTTAATTCACTGTACCAAAGATCTATGGCATTGAGTAATATAATTTTCTCAGGAAAGACAAACATGTTAATAATAATAATGGCAGCACCAAGAAAAGTGACATTTAAAAAAGCATTTTACATTTAAATATTTTTTAAATGAGAGAATAGGGAATATATGAAAAGATAATTATAGAAAACATAAGCATTATAAGCTGTATTAGTGTGAAAACAAAATAATTTTATGTTCATAATGTATGTTTATTAACATATATGAATTAAATTTTAGCATAAGTTTGAAGTGACCTACGTAAGGGAAAAATATACCAATACTTAGAATTGGAAAAGATGTCTCAGACCATACCAATAGAAAATACCAGGAAATAACTCTTAAGTATTATTTACATAGATTAATTTTTCTTTTTCTTTGCCAAAAGATGAAATGGATTTCCTACTTTTCCATGCTGATTCATTTTACATATTTTACCCCTATTTATTTTTATTGCTACCATGCAATAATGTCTGATGAGAAGTCCCTCTTAAGCATTCCTATGGGAAGACAGTATTGAAGGAATTTGCTTTTAGTGTTCAGGTATAATTTTCCAGTAATAAAAACCCATTAATGTTTTTCTTAGTGAATATGTATTTTCTAATTAGCCACATAATTTTTTTATCTACCAACTCCACTAAATCAAAATATTTCATTCAAGAGATACAGTTTCTTAACAAATATATTTAATAGCAACTTAGACTCTTGGGAAGTATTGTTGCTGATGAAGGGTAGGGGGGCATATGGCACAGTCTTTGGAATCAGAGAAAACAATAACAAAATCCTGGCTTTGCCATTTAAAAGATAAGTGATCTTGCAAAATTGCTTATCCCTCTTGAACCTCAGCGTCATCATTTTTAAATTGGGGATAGTAATGATCCCTATTTCACAGTGTTGATAAGATTAGATATAGCAACACATACAACATCTCTAGTACAATCCCTGGAATTTAATTATCTCTTAATAATGCTAGCTATTATTATTATTATTATTATTACCACCATTATTAAAATCCTTCAACCTATTGCCTATGGCCCAGACAGCCCTAATGAGCTTAATAGAGCTTTTTCCTGAATCTATGCTTCTGACCTCCCTTTTCTTATAGCATTTACTTTAGAAAACTAGTTATTGTATATTTTCTCTCTGTCCCTGTGAGATGCAAATTTTTTTAAACTATTGCCAGTTTTATCATCCAGAACTGTATTTCTCGATGACCCTGGAGCCACCCTTTGAAATGTAATCATCAAAGAAGATAACAACCTGTCTCCAAGTCTCTGTGGGAGGGTAAGAGCCTAACTTCAGTGGACGTCTTGCTTCAAGTTGTAAAACCACATCATTGCAGAAAACAGAACATTTGCTTTTCTTTTGGTAAAGCCAGTCAGCCAACTCAGATCCTATTCCCCGTAACCCATCCCAATTCTTAGAAACCCTTCTGCTTTTTATTTCAGCAGAGTTGAATTTCCATACTCTGTGCTCTCTCCTCTATTGGTAGCAATTGTATCAAAGTAAAATCAACATTTCTCTGCTCATCTCGCCTGTACAAACTTTTTTTCTATTTTTTCTTTTAGTAACTAATAAATAGTAAGTACTTAATAAATGGCAGTAGATATTGTTTTTAATTTTTTAGAATAGTGATATGAAGCATTACTTTTTAACCTATTTGCTTGAAGAATGACTATTTATACTAAAGGTGTTTATATAAAAATACTAGAAGTGTTGAAATTTGTGATGGAAATATGGCATTTTGCATTATTTATTTATGAAAAGGAGAATTTGGGGTAAAGATAAGACAGATAGCTGTGGACATGAGTATGTAATGGTTGAGTCATACATGATTTTCTTCAAGATGAGGCACTAAAGGAGCTATGAAAACTAGATGCTGATGGGGTAACCAAATGCCTAATATAAAAATATAAGATACAGAAAAACAACAGGTCTTAGAATGAACATGTGTCCCTGTGTCCCAATGATGGTGGGTAAGGGGATTCCAGCAAGTGTATGGTTGACATCAACAGGGATAAGAAGACAACAGCATCTTCAAAGGAGGGTGAAGGGAAATGGCCTGGAACCGGTAATGACTTGGAGTTTTCTGTCCTTGAGTCACATCAGCTTGATGACATCCCAGGATTCAGTTCTCAGTATGTGGTGCCTATTCCAGCAGCATCAGTATCACCTGGGAACAACTTAGAAGTGCAAATTCTTGGGGTGCCTGGATGGCTTAGTCCATTAAACGTCCAACTCTTGATCTCAGCTCAGGTCATGATCTCAGGGTTCGTGAGATTGAGACCCACATTGGGTTCTGCACTTACACTGGGGATCCTGCTTGGGATTCTCCCTCTCTCTCTCTCTCTCTCCCTCCCTCCCTCCCTCCCTCCTTCCCTCCCATCCTCCCTCCCTCTAAGTAAGTAAATAAATGTTTTAAAAAAGAAATGCAAATTCCCCGTTCCCAACCCAGATCTCTCTGGGTTGAGGTTCACAAATCTGAATTCAGTAAGGCTTTAATGTAAGTAGCTATTGATATTATTAATATTTACTTGTTAGGCAAAGCCTTCCAGTTAAATGTGTTTTACTATTTTTAATAGACATGTTCCAGAAGGTTTATTTCAGCCTCAAATTTTTCTTTTTCAACTTAAAAAGCTTAACATTAAGGTACAATAAAAATAGGAAAATAATGAAAAAGAAAGATAATGAAGTAAAAAAAAAAAAAAGAAGTACAAATGAAAGAGGAGTGGGGGAGAAAAAAGAAACCAAAGCCTTAAGGCTTTTTATAAAGAAAAGCTACTTCATTCATACCTAAGACCAAATATGCCTTGCATACCAAAAGTTCAAGAAAGGAGAATTTTCTGTTTCACATGTAACAGAACAAGCAAGTTTGTTTTTAATGCCTATTCTGATACTTCAGGGAAAATTGCAATGAGAAAGGAAGACAGCACAGCAGGCCTGTTTTCTATGTCAGTAGAGGCATGATCAGAGGCTCTTAAAACTTTTTGGTTTCACAATGCTTTTCAAGTCGTTAATGTCCACAAAGAATTTTTGCTTGCGTGGGTTTTATCTGTTGATATTTACCATAGAAGAAATCAATACAGAATTGTTTTAAAATATTATTTTAAAATAACAATAACAAATCATCTACCTTTTAAAATGAATGTGCTACTTTCAGAAAAATTACTATATTTTCCAAAACAAAACATTAAGAAGAGTGGCATTGTCTTCTAAGTTTTTTTTTAGCAATTTATTTCATGTCTGGCTTGTTAACAAAACTAGAATCCTCACTTGTGCTTCTTTTACTCTTTGGCAATATTTTGTTTTGGTTGATGAATGTAAAGAAAATCCAAAGCACACAGATGTGGAGTAAGAAAGGCAGGATTACATGGAACACCCAAATGGGTTTTGGGGACCCCTCAATTCTCACTTGGAAAACTGCTGGACTAGATTATTCCAGAGACCCCAAATCACAGTTGTTTACAACAAACACCTCTCAAATCTCAGAGACTTACCACAACAAAGGTTTGCTTCTTGCTCCCTCATTTTATGTGGATCAACTGGGGGCTTTGTTCCATAATGTCTGTACTCAGGGACTCGGACTATCTGGGCAGCCGCTGCTTGGGTATTGCCAGTTCTTGGGGAAGAGCAGAATGAGCACAGTGATACATGCACTTGTTCTTAAAGATTTTGCTGGAAAGTGACCACCTCACTTCTGTTCACACTGTGTTAACCAAAACACCTACTTCAAGAAGTAATAAGCATAATCATCCTTCAGGGGGAGCACTGAATATTGGTGACTAGAACCTAGTTTACCATACTTACACCTACAGATGACCAAAAGATGTTTGTTAAAAATGCTCCCCAGTCTATCTTTTGCTGAAAGTGTTATTTCAAAAGGAAATAATTTTTAAACATAATTATAACATTATATTAAGTTAGATATGATTTGGTTTCTGTGTTATTTTGGCTTCATTGATGGATATTCACTTAAGAAATGTTACCACAGGCAAACAAATTTTAAGCATATTGTATATTTAAGGATTTCTTTTTAAAACTGAACATTAGTTCTTTATAAGAAATGTGATTTTGTGAGAAAATAAGACATGGCATAATTTAAGCCAAGAATACTATAATAAAAATGACAACATTTGCAAATATTTATTGAATACCTACTGTGTACTCATATATATACTAGGGATTTTAGGATTTTGTCTCTTACCTGGATGAATTTCTGGATGGTTTCCTATATGTGATCATGTGTGGAAACTTTGATACATAGTATAGTAAATACAAATAAATGTCTTGAAGATAGTTAAAATGATTTGGATATAAAAAGAGTTGGTCATAATCACTTATTCAACTCAGAAAGAAGATTTATTATAGGTGCTAATAACTTAAAAAGAAAATTATTTTTCTTTCTTTGGGAAATAATAGTAATTTCATAGTTTGATTATAGATCACTAATATATTCATTTCCTCTTGCTGCTGTAACAAACTACCATACATTTAGTGGATTAAAACAATACAAATTTATTATACTTTAGTTTTGGAGATGAGAAGTCCAAAATGATCTTACAGGCTAATATACCAAGTTGTCCACAGAACTGCATTCCCTTTGGAGGCTCTAGGAGGGAGAATCTATTTCTTTGCTTTTTCAAACTTTCAGAGGCCTCATGCATTCCTTGGCTTCTGGCCTCTTCCTCCAATTTCACAGCCCATCACTCCCACTTTTGTTTCCTTCATCACATCTTCTCTTGGTCCCTGACACTTCCACACCCGTCTTTTAAGGACATTTGTGATTACATTGAGCTCATCCAAATAATTCAGGATAATCTTTCCAATCAAGAACCTTAATTTCATCACATGTGCAAAGTTTTGTTTTTTGATTTTTGGGTTTTTTTTGTAGTGTAAGGTAACATATTCTCAATTTTGAGGATTAGGACATAGACATCTTTGGGGGGAGGGTGTTCATTATCATGTCTACTGTTTCCACTATGGTTTTTATTATTGTTATTATTATTATTAAAGGTTTTAGGGAGATTTACATGGGTTTCAGTTTACTTGTGGGACCAGAGGAGCTGCATGTTTAGAATTTAGGTGAAAATGCTCTTTTTTTTTTTTTTTTTTTTTTTTTTTTTAGTATCTTGAAAAACTTCAGAGTACTGCACAACACCCTTTCTTATCCTTAGCTGCAGATCACTTTATCCATGAAGACTGGTAACCATTGCAATTTTACTTTTTGGGTTTCAAGTACTCTTATTATCCACATAAAAAGCCTAATCATACCTTCCATTTCCCTAAGTTATTTTCATACACAGCTGGGCAGCCCAGGTATGCCTCAGGATGAATGGTGGAGATCTTTAAAACAAAGCAAAGCAATGCAAAAGACACCATTTAACTGCCTAGACTTATTTCCAATTAAGTAATTATTAAATAAGAATGTGACAAGATTATCCATCAGATTCAAGGATATTTTTTTATCACTCTGTAACACAATCCATACCACTTGTCACTATCTCAGGTAGATCACTTAGTTTACTCTGACAAGGAGGAGATACAATATAGAATAACTGCACTGAAATGCCATACACCAGAGGTTGTCAGAATTGCCATCTGTTTCATTTTCTTTAAAAAAAATTTTAATGTTTATTCTTGAGACAGAGACAGAGCATGAACAGGGGAGGGGCAGAGAGAGAGGGAGACACAGAATCTGAAGCAGGCTCCAGGCTCTGAGCTGTCAGCACAGAGCCCAACATGGGGCTTAAACCCGTGAACTGTGAGATCATGACCTGAGCCGAAGTCAGACGCTTAACCCACTGAGCCACCCAGGCGCCCCTCATTTTCTTTAAAAGAAAGCAAAAGTCAGTATATAGCACAACTTTTAAGGCAATGACTTTGTTATTTTATCAACATTTTGGAATAATTTTCTGTGGCAATGATTTCTTAATCTGATTTATTTTGTTTGTATTAATACTAATCTTTGTTTCTTATTTTTGAATTAATGCTGGTAACATTTATTAAATTCTTACATTTGCTAGGCTACATGTAGACCCCTCACACACCTGTTCTGATCCAATACCAGTATGAAGCACACAATTGGCCCCAATGCATATGTAATAAAGGTGAATCTTACCTTATTCTCAGCTACTTCTGTCTTTTTATTCAGGTAAACATTTTGTTGCAGCTAACTTGGATATGAACCCAAGATTTCAAGTTACCTCCACAGACCTACTAAAAAAAAAAATTAGTGAGCAAATTGGACTTTCACTAAAAGTTTTATAATGAAGATAGAGGAACATGTTTACGTACCACATATCTGTCCTATTCAAAGTATGGTCCATAGACTGTTGCCTATTTGCAAATTATTTGTTACCTGGCCAATGATGAAGTAAGCACAAAACTCATGTTGTGGGAATGAGAGATTACCTTAAGAGTTTCTAAGTTATTCAGCATCCTTACTTGTCCTGTCATGGGCCTATATCAAATAACTCATTGACTGGCACTGGTTGGGGGTTCACATTAGGGAAGCCCTACTCTGTAGTCTAGTAAGTAACTTATAATAACTCATTTGAAACTGATTTTTCCAAATATCTTATAAGCCATGTGTCTACTTGAGGTTTTATCTTTTGCAACTTTTGTTAATTAGGGTCCAAATATTTACAACCATCATGACACCTCCAAAAAATTCAAATTTCCCATCTTTTGTTATTTGTTCAATTTTTGGGGTATATAATCTATTCAAAGCAACATATTGAGCACCATTATGAAATGTTCCCTTCAAAAGGAATTTTTTTTCCTTAAAAGGATAATCACAAGACAACTCATAGATTCATACACAAAAATAACACGGCCAGAATGTAAACTGGAACTGATTCCAAAGTCTGTGAGCAAAAACCTCCCTTAAAGGAAATTTTATAATACTATAGATACTTATTAGGGAGTTGAGATTTTTTTTATGTTTATTTTACCCTCTTTATATTTTTATACACAATTTGGAAATCTTGAAAAATAAAGCTGAAAATACTCCTTTGAAAATAAAGTTGAAAATGTCCTTTATATATTTGATGAGCAATTGATACCAACTAATACCATTTCCTCTTTGGAAAAGAAAACTTTATGGAATAACAAAAAGAGACTTGAAATTGCCAATTGTCATCAGAAAGGGAAAATTCAGGTGGTGATTAAGTGGTGGAAACGGAAAATAGGATACTGGTAAACCTGAGAACCTCAAATTAAACCTTGTGAGACACAACCCTGTTATGTATGTTTAATCTAAATATACATTCTGGATGCATGGCTATTGCACGTTCTTATTTATGAATCTAGCATACTAATCCCCAAATACTAAGTTGAGGCCAGTGCCTTATGAACAAATTCTGTTCCCAAAGATTTATTTTTATCAATTTGCTGCTAATTGAGAAGAATAAGGGTTGCATTTTTTTAATAAAATAGGAACATTCAAAGAACAGAATTTTATTCTTAGATTTCCAAACCAAAGTTTTCAAAATTATCCCATTCTTCAAGACCTTTTTGAGATATATACGTATAAAATTCATAGGCTGGGCACCACAAGTCCAGTGCAAAGAGTACAGGTGAAGGAATCTGAGGGCTTATAATTTATTTTATCATACATTTAATATATTTTAATATTTATAAATAAAATATTTTTTCTATATGTAACTGAAAATATACATATGTCCCTCTGCTATAAATATTATGTGTTTAGACACTAATTAATTGATTTATTACATAAGTAGACATGGAAAAGAGAACCATCATTCAATGTAATTGAAAAGCTTTAGTAAAAGCCATGGCCAAATATATTTTCACAGTCTGAAGCACATGAGGAAAGTGGGGAGCTGAGTGATCATGCCATAATGCTACAGCAGAATGTTCAAGTTTGTAGAGAAGAATAAATTTTTTCTTATTGATCTTTTTATCCACATGTATCTAATTAAACTAGATTTTAATTATCATTCAGGGCTCTCTCATGGGTAGAGGAAATGCCAAAATAGCAGTTTTGCTCCCAGCAAAAGACAATGTGGTTTTGGCAGTGATGTGTATATCTTTCTCTTTGCTTTTGTGCTCCTCAGGATAACATGTAGGGAAATGACTAGGAGGGTGTGACATAAAAACCTCCCTAAATGAAAGAAACAACTATCTACTCTAACCTCTTCTATATGAAAGGATAGTAGATGCTAGCACAATAAGAACATTACAATAATTCATTGCTGATGCATAAACACTTAGAAGGGGTGCATTTCATTTATATAAAAATTCTCTGAGGTAAAGAACCATTTGTGTTTGGTAAATAGGTTTAGTCCTTGTTATAGAAACTGAGTCTCCAGGGTCTGTTTATTGGCTTGAAATAGTTTTACAAAGGAAAATGGAAGGTGCTCTGATTACTTAAGAGAAAATTTGAAACTCCAGAGGAGAATCCAAAGGACAGAAAATGAGCAGAAGAGAAGGGCAACAAAGGGATGACAGAATATTTTATGCTGTGAAATATAAATCCTCCTTTGAATACATACAGATCTTTAAGTAAAGAATAAAAATCTAAGGAACCAAAAATTCTGAGGAGAGAGAGAAATATGAACTAAGATTTCTTAATATCTATTGAGATTTTGGTTTTACTAGGATGGACTTGCTGTTTTCATTGTCGTTGTTTTCCCATTGCTGAGAATTAAGTATATCGCGTTAGACTGTGTAATAGTTCATTTTATATCTCCTGGGTAAGGATTACATTTAGAAGTACATAACACGAAACCCAAACAACACTGTTTAAACAATTTTTTTAAATCCCAAAATAATGTGAAGACCCGTAAGAGCATACTCTCTCTCCAAAAATGTCATCAGGGAGCCCAGACACAGTCTTTAGCAGGTGGTTTTTACCCTAATGTTTGCCAGCACTGGTTCAAACTGACTGCTAAACTAGCAAGTATCAAGTTCACAGGCAGGAGAGGGGAAAGGGGGGAGGGGAGACAGGGAGCGGGAGAAGGGAAAGGGGAGATTGGAGAGGGAAGCTCCACTCCTCAATTTCTGCTTTGTCTCATCGGCTGAGCTGGGTTCTGTGGCCAGAGAGAACACACTAAAAATGTGTGCCACGAGTTTTTTCAGATGAATTAGTGATTTTTTTTTGGAAGATATTGACAGTATTCAGTTTAAATCAATGTCCTAAGTATAGTTAATGTTCAATTGATGCCAAAATGTTAACCAGGCTATTTAACAGATTGCTGATGTTGTAACTAAAATGTTTTTAAAACTGCTATAACATTGTCCTATTTAGTAATTTCTTGTTTCTACTGATAAGTTATTGAGACACAAAGATATTGATAAGAGTAATTGGAATGACTACAGTTATGAAGACTGGAACAATTAAAATAAATAGATTATTTGTCCAGGTTGTGATAAAAATATGGACAGTGTTGATAGTAAATATTGACAGTAAATATTGATCAAGTATTTGCTGTGGGTATTGTGTTAGGAATTATCTTCATATTTACTTTAACTTTCAGCTATACATCCACATGAAATATTGGTGGGGATGTAAATGACAAGTGCAGGTGCCTGAAATTGTACATGTTGGAGATTCACAGCCCCTCAGAGAACCAGCATATATCTGACAGCCAAAATACAAATATTACTGGAAGGGTAACATATTTTAACCTCCAATTCTTTTGTATTAAGGAGTTAATTAGAAACCTACTTTAGAGACCTCTTAGAAAGGACTTTAGGCTTTGCCTGACCTCCAAGATTTGGGGATCTAGAGAAATAAGTCAGGAGGGCTCTGAATAGAGAAATTGAAGGTTAATATGTTCTTTGCAATTTTGACCAAAACTAATGCAAAAAGGAAGCCAAAGAGTTAAACATTTAATGAGATCTGTTACAACTTTCAAAATTTAGAGGTTATCAGTATGAAATCTTTATGACAGCCCTCCCTGAAAATCTACTTATGCTTGAGGAATTTTAAAACATATATCTTCTGCTTCTGAATTATTCTTGTGAGAGGTTTTCACATCCAACTTAGTAGAACACCCAAATGCAATGAGATAAATGATGTCCTCTCTGGTTGGCAACATGTTGAGATTTTTCATCTTTAATTCTGTTAACCTATGGTTATCTTCTCCTCTGAATTATGTATATACATTGTCAAATTAAAAGCCTTTCAATAAATTATGCTTAGGACTGTGGAAACAGTGAATCTATTCTGAATTAATGTGATATTCTCTCTTCATTATCCTTTATTGGTTTAAGAAAAAAGAAAGCGGCCTCTGAACCTTGCTCTGGCATATGAGTTTGAAGGACTATTTGCTTGAAATTAGGAATTCTCTCTACCTATCAACAATCTTACAAATGAGCAATAAAAAGTAGTCCAGATATCTCACAAATGGTAATTGGTTATTAATCTACATTATTCAATTGTCCTAAAAGTAATACAGAAAAAAAATCTCCACTAGAACATGTCTTTCTGCAGCGATTTTTATTGGCAAAATCAGCACACATAACCTCCTTACTATAATATCCAGGACTAGCAGAGCCTCTCTGTGGTCTGCAAAAGGAAAGAGAAAAATATAGGGAGCAGAATGTAGGTTATACTATTTTTTTCTTTTTAGTTTAAAATAATTTCAAACTTACAGAAAAAGTTGCAATAATATTGCAAATAATTTTTTTCCTGAACTGTTTGAGAACAAATTTCCAACATGATGTGCCATCATCTTTAAATACTTAGGTTTCTATTTCTTACAAAAAGAAGAATTTCCTGTATAATTGTAATATGACGAAGTCAAGGAATTAATACTGATATTGTATTAGTATAAACCACAGACCCAGTCAATTTTTGCCAACAGTCTCAATAATCCCCTTTTTGGCAAAAGAATCCAGTCCAATATCATTCATTGCATTTAGCTACCATGGTGTTTTAGCCTTGCAATCTGTAACTGTTCTCCAGTCTTTCCTTGATTTTCGTGACTTTCGCACTTTTGAGGATCAGAGATCAATTACTCTGTAGAATATCTATCGGTTTGGGTTTTTCTGATGCCTTATCATGATTAAATTCAGGTTATGCATTGTTGGCAGCGATGTCACAGAAATGATGCTGCATTCTGCACATAGCATCCTATTAGGTAGCACATGACTGATTTCTCACATTACTGATGTTGATAATTTTGGTCACTTTATTAGAGTGGTCATTGCCTGGTTTTTCCACAGTAAAGCTTCTTTTTTCTCCTTCACATTTAATAAATATTTTGTGGGGAAGTAGTTTGAGAGGATGTGGATATTCTATTCCTCCTCTAAATTTTACTTACTAGATTGTGTGCATTGGTGTTTCTTGACTGAATTAGTTTTTGCTATGATAATTTTCAAATGATGATTTTCTAATGCTACTATTCCTCTATATTAATAAGTTGGCATTCTTTTATATGGAAAATTTTTCTTTTAGTTATTATGTCAGTATTGGCTAATAGAGTATTGTTTTGCTTAGTGAACTATTTGTTATTTGTATCATTATTCATTCATTGCTCACATATCCAGATTTGGCCAGTGTGAACTCCTTGAAGTTGACTTCTAAGTCAATTTTGTTTTGTTTTGTTTCTGTTTTTATTTTGATATGTTCCCATCGTTCCTTTTGATAGAGAATCCTGTTTATAATAAACCAAGATCTGTGATTTTTGGTGTGGTCATTGCCATTAAGCTATTACTCTTCTCAGGCCATACAAGTAAATAGAGCAATGAAATACACACACACACACACACACACACACACACACACATCCTTCCTTTTATAACCATATTTACTTCTATGTAAAATTATGTGATTTCACACAGATACCTCCAATTCCAGTATATCACTGTCTATATTAAAAACCATGGGGCACCTGAGTGGCTTAGTCCGTTAAGCGTCCAACTTTGGATCAGGTCATGATCTCACAGTTCATGAGTTCGAGCCCTGCATCTGGCTCTGTGCTGACAGCTCAGAGCCTGGAGCCTGCTTCGGATTCTATGTCTCCCTTTCTCTCTACCCATCTCCTGCTCACATTCTGTCTGTCTGTCTGTCTCTCCCAAAAATAAATAAACATCAGGGGCACCTGGGTGGCTCAGTCAGTTGAACGTCCGACTTTGGCTCAGGTCATGATCTCACGGTCCATGAGTTCGAGCCCCATGTCGGGCTCTGTCCTGACAGCTCAGAGCCTGGAGCCTGCTTCGGATTCTGTGTCTCCCTCTCTCTCTGACCCACACCCATTCATGCATTGTCTCTCTCTCTGTCTCAAAAATAAATAAACATTAAAAATTTATTTTAAATAAATAAACTTCAAAAAAATTTAAAAAACCCCACGAATTCGTACTAATGTCTGCTAATAAAACCAATACCTCAAATTCCTATTCCAATTTAACACCACAAGGTCCTTTTTAGTTTTCTCCTTTTCTATATATGTAAGCCCCTTCTCAAACAGTAAGAAACCTAGCTCCACTTATCCACAATATATTTACTATTGGAGCAATTCCCCTTTTGTGTAACCACTTCTCTACTGTCACAGCTGCTACCCCCTCTGCATAGGTACCTCCTCATCCTACTTGGGCTTTCACCACCACCAAGATCTCCTCCTACCCCTTCTCTTGTCCTCCTCAGACCCTTGTTTATTCCATCCAGGCTCTAAGACACCACAGTGGGCTTCTGTTACTTGCCCTCCTCACACCACTCAGGCTCTGATAACACAGACTCTCTGATGAACTTCCTCTCAGATGACTAGCTCTCCATTTGAGTTTCAACACTCAGAGATGCACACTGCCCCACCTTCCCCATACATGCCAATTTGCTAAGGTCACATAATGGTTTTAGGGACAGTGGAGGGGAGAGAGGGAGGCAAAGGAAGGGACAGAGAAGGACAGAAAAAAAGGCAAGAAGGAAGCTGTACCATTATTTAAAAGTTCAGAGAATACAATCTACTTGTAACAGATGTGAGTGTGAACACTTCCCACATACAACTGGAGGTGCTGATCACATCAGCTCTTCCATAGCAAAATTTAACTGGAGGTTGCTGAAAACAGTAATCATGCCCAAAAGGTAGTGATTTTATAATCATTTGCTCAACGATCTCTGAGGTCATCTATTCTTAGGGGAGAAATAGATGAGTACAGGATTTGAAGGAAGATTTCAGAAAATTTTTGTTTTCTGGGATTAGCCATGTGGTGTTTTGTTTTTGTTTTTGTTTGTTTCCCGCCCCCCCAAAAAATACCAGAGAGACAGAAAGAGGATTAGATGGTACAGGATTATATCTTTCTGGTGTTGGTTTATAGGTTGATTATTATAATTTGATTGCTTACAGCAGTGACTAAACTCTGATGCACAGTAGATAGAGAGTGACTCTTGAAATCAAAGCCTAAACTGAGTGCATTGACAATGATGACAAATCACATCCATTTGAAGATCCTGGACTGAAAGGGATTTTTGCATATTTTCAATTTCAAATTCTCATGTACTTGGATGAAGATCCTCATATTTTAGGCAAATATGGTCCATGTTCTTACACAGTCAATATTTATGATGCTAAGCCTGTGTCAAAACGACTCTAAATGATCATATTTGGCAAAATAGTATATGTAACAAGCTCAGAATTAAGTACAAATATAATTACTGTACTGAGTAAGGGAAAACATCCAACCATTGTTAGTTTATGCATTTCAGAAAATGCACATTTACACACACACACGAGTGGCCAATGATAAGAAATACTTAGTGACATAATTTGGTAAGTATTTTTTAAGAAAATATGTATTTTCCCAGTATTACATTTATACCTTCATCGACAGTGGTTATTTCTTTATTTCTACATGTATTTCTACATCACTTAGAATAAAGTTCTATACCATTTGGATAATTCCCAAATAGGAATAATCATATTAAGTAATCTGTGAAAATGAAAATGCCTCCCCTAACATATTAAAAAATGATCATAAGGTTAGTAGGTAAAATTATTAATGTCGAATATTGAAAATTTACCCTTCTTATACTGCATATATACACACCTCAACCTCCTCTAAGAGGGGCCTGTCACAGGGCCTGCTCCACAGAGACTATAAATAACAGATAATGATGGAAGAAGAGCAGAGATGCCAGACAAGCTAAATTAACCTATATATTACAGAGCTTAGAGAGAATGACAATTATTTGTATTTAATTATGTTTCCCTTGAGTCAATATTCATTGCAAAGACTTCCATAGCAGGACTTCCTTCTCCATTGACAAAATTGTCACTTTGATTTGATAAATGTACTTGAAAGATATCTTTACGTGGATTTGATAATTTTTTGAATGTATGCAGTTTGAGGATTGCTTTCTGTTGACTTCAAACATGGACAATGACACATGACATCTAATAGTACAAAAGAGAATTTTAGGATGAGTTTGATATTTTTTTATTTAAATCATGTGTAAGTAGACTTTTTTTCTTTTTATTTTATTTATTTATTTATTTATTTATTTATTAACTTATTTTGAGAGAGAGATAGAGAGTAAGCAGGGGAGGGACAGGGAGAGAGGGAGACAGAATCCCAAGCAGGCTTTGCACTTTCAGCTCAGAGCCTGATGGGGGGCTCGAACCTATGAACCATGAGATTGTGACCTGAGTTGAAACCAAAAATCAGATGCCAACTGAGCCAGCCAGGTGCCCATCTTCTGTCTGTTGTGATATGAGATTTTTGTGTTTATCCTAGGAATTTGATGATGTCACTAGGTTCTAATCTGCTGTTTATTAACATTTTAATAAAATTATGTTTTGTTTTATTGTTTTTTTTTTTTTTTTGGTTACATGAGATCCCCCTGAATTTACATGTTCAACTTTTTCTTCATTTTGGATATTTAAAAAATAATAACTATTAAAATTTTAAATTATTTTTATTACTTTTGTTATTTTATCTTTTAATAAAATGCAAATAATATGTTTTTATTGCTTTCAAGTTAGTTATTCTGCTCTCCAGTAATCTAAATCATTTTGATGTTAGACCTTTATGTCAGTCTTCCAGGACTTTTAATCCCTCCATAGCTGTTTTTTCATGTATTCCATTTCATTTGCATTATAATTGATTTTGTCAATTGTTTTCTTCATACCTCTGACTTGGTTTTCTATATTGTTGAACCTATTTGTTTAAGTTTATTTTTGTTGATTTTTGAGAGAGAGAGAGATAGAAAGCAGGAGAGGGGCAGAGAGAGAGGGAGACAGAATCCCAAGCAGACTCTGTGCAGTCAGCACAGAGCCTGATGCAGGACTCGAACTCATGAATCATGAGATGGTGACCTGAGCATAAATCAAGAGTTGGACACTTAACCGACTGAGCCACCCAGGTGCCCCTTGTTGAATCTATTTTTTATTGTTTCTGTTGTGCTTATCCCGTTAGTCTGTCTGTCTTCCACTTTTCAGGGATTCATCATCTCCTAGTTTTCTTCTTTTTTAAAAGTAGGTTCTACGTCCAATGTGGGGCTTGAACTCATGACCCAGAGATCAAGAGCTGCATGCTCTACTGACTGAGCCAGGCAGGCACCATTTCCTGGTTTTATTCTCTATATGCACTTTTTATGCTATGCATAATTATATTTAGTTACAGAGTATTTTCATAGTTTGTCCATTGCTTTCTGTGGAGTAATTTCTACCAATCATAATTGCCAAACAAAATTATTTGGGATGGAATTTTCTTGGTTACACTCCCTATTTCTTGGAATATACCTCGAATCCTCTAGTTAGGGCTTGTGTTGAAATTTTGTAAGTTGAAGGATGATTTTGAATAAATTACATGGTTTAGACAAGTGGGTAGGACTATGGAAGGTTCGAGGCAACCTGTTTGTTTCTGTACCTTTTGTTTATATGATTCTTGAAAGCAGAGAAATTTGGGGGAAATTTTGCCCAAATGAGCCAAAATTTCTTATTTTTGAATCCTTCAGATTTTGGTATACCCCTTTACATTGTGGTAAGACCAGACTTGAATGAATAAGTGAAATAATGAGTTAATGAATGGATATATTGAGTTATGGCCTCCTGTATGCATGGGACTGTCAGAATGCTTTTCATTTGTATATGAACAGGGATTCCATATAGGAAAAGTTCCATTTTCCCAATTCTCCCAGTTAGAATACACAACAGTTAAATTGCTGTCTGAAGAGAGGGTTTATACTAGCCATACACCTTTATTTTTCTAAGTGGGTGAAGAAATTTTTCTATTTGTTATTTTTTGTTTTTGTTATTTTGTTTTCTTAAAAACAAACCAAAAAAACCAAAAAACTCCTTCTGTTTCTATTCCTACCATAATGTTCCACTTTTAGGAAAAGTAATTTTATATAATTTCAGTGTCTTTTTTCAAATTGGACATTACTTATAATTATTTATATATTTCTATTATTTATATATTGCATTAGCAACATATCCTCAATTTCTGTGACATAATATTGAGATGACCTCTAGTTTCAGCATTTTGGCATTGGTAGTATTTCCTTAATTATGATCTTTTACTTTTCTAAATAATTTTTCATTCACAATGACATATTTTCTGCACATCTTATTTCCTTTTCTCAATTTCAGCTCTATATTGCTAGATAACCAGAGACATCTAGATGTGATAGGAACAGGTGTTAGCAGTAAAATTTCTGTACTTTTCACACACCATTTTAGGTGTTCAGTGTGACAAACCATTAGATAAAGTTAAGTAGTCTCTGGGTGTGAAGTAGCTATTAAATCACCCATGTTGCCATTTATATTTTTAGTTTATTTCTCTTCTATTCCACAGACTGGTCTCTCTATCCTTGAGTATTCAATGTAAATGTAGGAGTGTAAAGGAATAGAATATTCTAAGGTTAACAGGTCATTCTGCTTTTTTTTCTAAGAAGCCAGAATCAGCAATAGGGCTGATGAATAAAGAACCCATCATTTCTGCTTGTCAGAGTTAACATACCAGGTAGTGCTTGGTAAGGAATATTAACTAAAATTTTTTAAAGGCAGAGATATTTTTAAATCATCTTTCTTATAAACTCTGTTTCAAAAAGTTCTCATCCAGTCATTTTATATTTCAACTTCATGAACATTCTAAGTTTACATGCTATATAAAAACAAAATAATTTATTGATATAACTTGAGACTGAAAACATGTGATTTTTTAAATATTTGTTCTTATATAATTGAAATGCTTCTGAAACTGTTTATAAGTTTCATATTTTGGTAATGATATATGCAGCAGTGTTTTTATTTAAAATGATCATGTTTTGGATCCTATTATAGAGGGATGAATAATTTTCCATAGAAGATTATTCTTTCCCCGTGCCTATGCCTTTTGGCATATTTTTTTTTAGGTGGTGTGTGCAAGCAAGTGCGTGTGAGTGCACATATGAGTGTGTGTATTGGTGATATTATGAATACATACGATTTTCTTAATAATAGAATCCCTTCCTATGAAAAGACCTATGCTTTTAAGTGACTCTATTGATAAGTCAATTGGGTGGAAAGTGAGATTTCCCTAAATGCGTTAATAGTGTGGTAGGTTGCCTTTTAAGATGGTCTGAAATGATCTGACTCCTGGTATTGAAGTCTTTGTCTATCCCCCTCTGTTAGAGTGTGGGTCATCCTAGTAAATCTCTTTCTAATGGATAAAATATTCCAAAAGTGATGGGATGCCTCTGCCAGGATTAAGTTACAAAAAGACTGTGACTTCCCTCTTGTATCTGCTGTCTCTTTTTCTATTGCTCTCATAAAGCAAGCTGCTTCATTTGAGCTGCCTTTTGGGAAAGGCTAACAGGGCAACCAACTGTGGGCAGCCTCTAAACAGCCAATAAAGGGTTAGATTCTGCCAACTACTGCATAACTGAACCTGGCAGATCCTTCCCCATTTGAGTCTTGGGATAACTTCCATCTTGACAGAACTCTTGACTGCAGCCTGTGAGAGACCTTGAGGAAGAGGACCCGGATATTCTGCTCCCAAACTCCTGACTTACAGAAACTATGCAATAACAAATATTATGTTTATTTAAACATTTATTTACTTAGATTCAAGTTAGTTAACACACAGGGTAGGCGTGGTTCCAGAAATAGAATACACTGATTCATCACTTACATATGACATCAAGTGCTCATCCTAACAAGTGCACTTCTTAATGGCCACCACCCATTTATCCCATCCCCCGAGCCCTCAGTTTGTTCTCTATAATTAAGAGTCTCTTATGGTTTGCCTCCCTCTCTGTTTTTATCTTATTTTTCCTTCAGTACCCCTATGTTCATCTGTTTTGTTTCTTAAATTCCACATGTCAGTGAAATCATATGATTTGTCTTTCTCTGACTGACTTATTTCACTTAGCATAATACATTCTAGTTCCATTCATATCTTGCAAATGGCAAGATATCATTCTTTTTCATCACAGAGTAGTATTCCATTGTATTTGTATACCACCTCTTCTTTATCCATTCACCAGTCAATGGACATTTCAGCTTTTTCCATACTTTGGCTATTGTTGATAGCACTGCCATAAACATTGGGGTACATGTGCCCCTGAGAATCAGCATTTTTATATCCTTTGGATAAAAGGATATAAGTGTAATTACTACTAGTAATTACTACTAGTGTAATTACTGAGCCATAGGGTAATTCTATACTTACATTTTTTTGTATTTTTATTAAATTTATTTTTTTAAATTTACATCCAAGTTCGTTAGCATATAGTGCAACAATGATATCAGGAGGGGATTCCTTAATTCCCCTTATCCATTTAACCCATTCCCCCTCCCCAAACCCCTCCAGTAACACTCACTATGTTCTCCATATTTGAGAGTCTCTTATATTTTGTACCCCTCTCTGTTTTTATATTATTTTTCTTCCCTTCCCTTATGTTCATCTGTTCTTTATCTTAAAGTCCTTATATATATGAGTGAAGTCATATGATATTTGTCTTACTGACTAATTTCGCTTGCATAATACCCTCTAGTTCCATCCATGTAGTTGCAAATGGCAAGATTTCATTCTTTTTGATTGCTGAACAATACTCCATTGTGCATATATACCACACTTTCTTTATCTATTCATCCATCGATGGACATTGGGCTCTTTCCATACTTTGCCTGTTGTTGATAGTGTTGCTATAAACATTGGGGTGCATGTGTCCCTTTGATACAGCACACCTGTATCCCTTGGATAAATACCTAGTAGTGCAGTTGCTGAGTCATATGGTAGTTCTATTTTTAATTTTTTGAGGAACGTCCATACTGTTTTCCAGAGGGGCTGCACCAGCTTGCATTCCCACCAGCAATGCAAAAGAGATCCTCTCTCTCCGCATCCTTGCCAACATCTGTTGTTGCCTGAGTTGTTAATCTTAGCCGTTCTGACAGGTGTGAGGTGGTATTACACTGTGGTTTTAATTTGTGTTTCCCTGATTATGAGTGATGTTGAGCATTTTTTCATGTGTTAGTTGACCATCTGAATGTCTTTGGAGAAGTGTCTATTCATGTCTTTTGCCCATTTCTTCCCTGGATTGGTTTTTGGATGCTGAGTTTGATAAGTTCTTTATAGAATTTGGATACTAACCCTTTATCTGATATGTCATTTGCAAATACCTTCTCCCATTTCATCTGTTGCCTTTTAGTTTTGCTGATTGTTTCCTTCTCTGTGCAGAAGCTTTTTATTTTGTTCGCAATAGTTCATTTTTGCTTTTGTTTCCCTTGCCTCCGGAGATATGCTGAGTAAGAAGTTGCTGTGGCCAAGATCAAAGAGGTTTTTGCCTGCTTTCTCCTCAAAGATTTTGATGGCTTCCTGTCTTACATTGAGGTCTTTCATCCATTTTGAGTTTATTTTTCTGTAGATGTATGAAAGTGGTCCAGGTTCATTCTTCCGCATGTTGCTGTTCAGTTTTTCTAGCACCACTTGCTGAAGAGACTGTCTTTATTCCATTGGATATTCTTTCCTGTTTTGTCAAAGATTAGTTGGCCATACGTTTGTGGGTCCATTTCTGTGTTCTCTATTCTGTTCCATTGATCTGAGTGTCTGTTTTTGTTCCAGTACCATACTGTCTTGATGATTACAGCTTTGAAATACAGTTTGAAGTATGGGATTGTGATGCCTCCAGCTTTGGTTTTCTTTTTCAAGATTGCTTTGGCTATTCAGGTCTTTTCTGTTTCCATAGAAGTTTTAGGATTGTTTGTTCTAGCTCTGTGAAGAATCCTGGTGTTATTTTGATAGGGATTGCATTGAATATGTAGATTTCTTTGGGTAGTACTGACATTTTAACAATATTTTTCTCCCTATCCAGGAGCATGGACTATTTTTCCATTCTTTTGTGTCTTCTTCAATTTACTTCATAAACTGTCTATAGTTTTCAGGTATAGATTTTTCACTTCTTTGGTTAGATTTATTCCTAGGTATTTTCTGGTTTTTTGTGCAACTGCAAATGGGATCAATTCCTTGATTTCTCTTTCTGTTGCTTCATTATTGGTGTATAGGAAGGCAACCAATTTCCGTGCATTGATTTAATATCCTGCAACTTTGCTGAATTCATGGATCAGTTATAGCAGTTTTTTGGTGGAATCTTTTGGATTTTCCATATAGAATATCATGTCATCTGCAAAGAGTGAAAGTTTGACCTGCTCCTGGCCAATTGGATGCCTTTTATTTCTTTTTTGTTGTCAGATTGCTGAGGCTAAGACTTCCAATACTATGTTGAAAAACAGTGGTAAGAGTGGACATCACACCCTTGTTCCTGATCTTAGGGGGAAAGCTCTCAGTTTTCCCCCATTGAGGATGATATTAGCGTTGGGTCTTTCATATATGGCCTTTATGATCTCAAGGTATGATTCTTCTATCCCTACTTTCTTAAGTGTTTTTATCAAGAAAGGATATTGTGTTTTGTTGAATGCTTTCTCTGCATCTATTGACAGCATCATGTGGTTCTTGTCCTTTCTTTTATTGATGTGATGAATCACATTGATTGTTTCGCCCCCTATTGAACCAGCCCTGCATCTTAGGTATAAATCCCACTTGGTCGTGTTGAATAATTCTTTTAATGTATTGTTAGATCCAGTTGGCTAATATCTTGTTGAGTATTTTTGCATCCATGTTCATCAGGGAAATTGGTCTATAGTTCTCCATTTTAGTGGGGTCTTTATCTGGTTTTGAAATCAAGGTAATGCTGGCTTCCTAGAAAAGGTTTGGAGGTTTTCCTTCCATTTCTTTTTTTTTTTTTTGTCTTTCTTTCTTTCTTTCTTTCTTTCTTTCTTTCTTTCTTAAGAGCCCCAAGAGAATAGGAGTTATCTCTTGCTTAAATGTTTGGTAGAATTCCCCTGGAAAACCATTTGGCCCTGGACTCTTGTTTTTTTGTAGACTTTTTGATTACTAATCCAATTTCTTTACTGTTCATGGGTCTGTTCAAATTTTCTATTTCTTCCTGTTTCAGTTTTGGTAGTTTATGTTTCTAGGAATTTGTCCATTTTCTCCAGATTGCCCATGTTATTGGTGTATAATTGCTCATAACATTCTCTTATTATTGTTTTCATTTCTGCTGTGTTAGTTGTGATCTCTCCTCTTTCATTCTTGATTTTATTTATTTGGGTCCTTTCCTTTTTCTTTTTGATCAAACTGGCTAGTGGTTTATCAATTTTGTTAATTCTTTCAAAGAACGAGCTTCTGGTTTCATTGATCTTTTCTACTGTTTTGTTTTTGTTTTTGGTTTTGATAGCATTAATTTCTGCTGTAATCTTTATCATTTCCTGTCTTCTGCTGGTTTCGGGTTTTATTTATTGTTTTTTTTCCAGCTCTTTAAGGTGTAAGGTTATGTTGTGTATCTGAGACCTTTCTTCCTTCTTTAGGAAGACCTGGATTCCTATCTACTTCCCTCTTATGACTGCCTTTGCTGAATCCCAGAGGTTTTGAGCTGTGGTGTTATCATTTTCATTGGCTTCCATGTACTTTTTAATTTCCTCTTTAACTTCATGGTTAGCCAATTCATTCTTTAGTAGGATGGTCTTTAGTCTCCAAGTATTAGTTACCTTTCCAAATTTTTTCTTGGGGTTGATTTCGAGTTTCATAGCATTGTGGTCTGAAAATATGCATGGTATGATCTCAATCTTTTTGTACTTGTTAAGGGCTGATTTGTGTCCCAGTATATGGTCTATTCTGGAGCATGTTTCATGGGCACTGGAGAAAAATGTACATTCCACTGCTTTAGGATGAAGTGTTCTGAATATATCTGTTAAGTCCATCTGGTCCAGTGTGTTATCCAAAGCTATTGTTTCCTTGTTGATTTTCTGTTTAGATGATCTGCCCATTGCTAGAATTGGGTTGTGAGGTCCCCTACAATTATGGTACTATTATTAATGAGTTTCTTTATGTTTATGATTAATTGATTTATATATTTGGGTGCTTTCACATTTGGAGCATAAATGTTTACAATTGTAAAGTCTTCTTGGTGGATAGACCACTTAATTATGATATAATGCCTTTCTTCATCTCTTGTTACAGTCTTTATTTTAAAGTCTAGAATGTCTGATATAAGTATGGCTACTCTCGCTTTATTTGGTGACCATTAGCATGATAGATGGTTCTCCATCCACTTACTTTCAATCTGAAGGTGTCTTTAGGTCTAAGGTGTGTTCTTGTAAACAGCATATAGATGGATCTTGTTTTCTTGTCCATTCTGTTACCCTATTATTTTTATTGGAGCATTTAGTCCATTGACATTTAGAGTGAATACTGAAAGATATGAATTTTTTGCCATTATGTTTCTTGTAGAGTTGGAGTTTCTGGTGGTGTTCTCTGGTCCTTTCTAATCTTTGTTGCTTTTGGTCTTTTTTTTTCCCCCAGTTTTTCTCCCCTCAGAGATTCCCCCTTAAAATTTCTTGCAGGGCTGGTTTACTGGTAATGAACTCCTTTAATTTTTGTTTGTCTGAGAAAATTTTAATTTCTCCTTCTATTTTGAATACAGCCTTGTTGGATAAAGAGTTCTTGGCTGCATGTTTTTCTGATTCAGCATATTGAATATATCCTGACACTCCTTTCTGGCCTGCCATGCTTCTGTGGAAAGGTCTGCTGCAAACCTGATCTGTCTTCCCTTGTAGGTTAAGGACTTTTTTTCCCTTGTTGTTTTCATGATTCTTTCCTTGCCTGAGTATTTTGTGAATTTGACTATGCTATGCCTTGTTGATCATTGGTTTTTGTTGAATAGGAGTACTCTGTGCTTCCTGGATTTTGATGTCAGTGTCTTTCCCCACGTTAGGAAAGTTTTCTGCTATGATTTGCTCACATAACCATTCTACCCCTTTTTCTCTTTCTTCATCTTCTGGGACCACTATGATTCTGATGTTGTTTCTTTTTAATGAGTCGCTGATTTCTCTAATTCATAAATCGTGCTCTTTTGCCTTGGTCTCCCTCTTTTTTTCTGCTTCATTATTCTCAATAATTTTGACCTCTGTATCGCTGATTCACTGTTCTGTCTCATCCTTCCTTGCTGCCATGACACCATTCGAGATTGCAACTCCATTATAGCACTTTTTATTTCATCCTGACTAGCTTTTACTTCTTTTTTCTCTGCAGAAAGGGATTCTAATCTATTTTAGACCCAGCTAGTATTCTTATTATCATGATTCTAAATTCTGGTTCAGACTTCTTGCTACTATCTGTGTTGATTAACTCCCTGGCTGTTGTTTCTCCCTGCTGTTTCTTTTAGTGTGAATTCCTTCATTTTGTCATTTTGAAGGAAGAAAAGGAATTAATAAGCTAAAAAAATAAAATTAAAAGATTAAAGAGAACACACACACACACACACACAAATCAAATGAATGATGCTAGATGCTAGGTGTGTTTTGGTATGGTTGTTGAAAAGAGCTCGATAGATTAGAGAAAAAAGGGAAGAAAAAAAGAAATAAAAAGGAAAATGTTTGAAAATTTGAAAAAAATGAATACAATGAAATTATGGAAGTAAAATAGAATTTGATAAATTTACAAAGAGTAAAAAATATAGTAGGAAAAATTAAAGAAAAATATTTTTAATAAAAATTGAAAATAAAAATATTTGTTTTCTCTTTCTGTATTCAAGAAAAAGAAAAGAAACAAGAAAGAAAATTGAATAGATGGACCAGCAAATAGAGTGAAATACAATTGAAATTACATTGGTTTCCCCTCAAAGTCAAAGTATGAGGCACTTTATACTCTGTAAACTAAGCAGGCAGAGAGACATGTGGTGTTTCTGAAGAGTGAAGTCAGCCCAGTTGGGCGGGGCTTAGTGTAATGGCTCCATTTGCCACCAGATGGCACTGCTTAGCTTACTGGGGTGGATTGTTGTGGCACATGTAGGTGTATATGCACATGAGTGGGAGTGGTGAAAATGGCATCATCCAGTTACCCAGTCTCTAGTATTGGAACTCTTCTCCCCAGTCAGCAATCATGCACCCTTCCTTTGTCTCTGGCTTCTGTCCACTCCCTGTATTTACATTGTCTGTGACCAAATCGTGTGGTTGCCAGGCAGCACCTCTCTCCTGAATTTTATTTCAGATGGGGCTCTGTTTCTGGACCTTTCACTTCTGAGGGACTGGGGCTTTGACCCATTCTGACCCTCTGCAGGAGGATCTCACTGAGCAATGGCTGGGTATTGGCTGTATCCAGGAATGTTCTTGGGACTGTGTTGTTGCCAATGTCCAGAGACTGTGGCTGGGTGCCAGCCCACCCCAGAAAGAGTTCACACGATCATGTAGCAGGAGCATTTCAATGATTATGGAAAATCACAAGACATATCTGGCACCAGGCTTCACCCTTAATGACCTTCTTACAGCACCAGAGAATGTGGTTGTTCTCCAGGGTCCACTGGGACCTTTGCCTGTGGGGTGGCTGCACAGCCTCTACCAAATGTCCTCCCAGCAGGGAAACCACCTCTCCCCATGTGGCCTGAGACATCCCTGGACCTTACTCTGCTCCTAGGGATTTGCCCTTCCCACCAGAGCACCACCCGGTATTGAGCTGTAGAGTTTCAGACTCTGTACTCCTCTTGTTTATAGAGTCTTAATGGAATTTAATCTCTCTCCTTTCTCCTTTCTTCCTTTTCAGTCCCTGTGGCTGTTTCCACTTTTCCCCTTTGTCTCCAGCTGCTTTGGGGGGCTGCTTTTCCCATATCCCCCTCCCCCCCCCGCCACCATTTCTGTCCTCTTTCCCCAAGCAAAAACATCTCCCTGCCCTCCACGGCTTCTCTCTACCCGAGTTCACATCTCCACTCCATGTACCTGCTGAGTTCTGTGGTTCAGGTTGTGCCAATTGTTGTGTTAATCCTCAAATCAGTTTTCTAGGTGTGCAGGATGGTTTGGTTTTGATCTGACTGTATTTCATGAACACGAGATGCAAAAAAAAAAAATTCCATTCTGTTCTGCCATCTTGGCTCCTCCTCTATTTTTAATTTTTTGAGGAAATTCCATACTGTTTTCCAGGGTGGCTGCTCCAGTTTGCATTCCCACCAATAATGCAAAAGTGTTCCCCTTTCTCCACATCCACACCAACATCTGTTCTTTTCTGTATTGTTAATTTTAGCCATTCTGACAGGTGTGAGGTAGTATCTTATTGTGGTTTTGATTTGTATTTCCCTAATGATGAGTGATGTTGAGTATTTTTTCAAGTGTCTGTTAGCCATCTGGATGTCTTCTTTGGAAAAGTGTCTATTCATATCTTCTGCCAATTTTTTCACTGGATTATTTATTTCTTGGGTGTTGAGTTTGATTTCTTAGGTGTTATAGATTTTGGATACTAATGCTTTATCCAATATGTCATTTGCAAATACCTTCTCCCATTCCTTCAGTTATCTTTTAGTTTTATTGATTGTGTCCTTCACCATGAAGAAATCTTGATAAGTTCCCAAAAGTTCATTTTGTTTTTATTTCCCTTGCCTCCTGAGATGTGTCACCTAAGAAGTTGCTACGGCTGAGGTCACAGAGATTACTGCTTATTTTCTCCTCTAGGATTTTGATGGTTTCCTGTCCCACATCAGGTCTTTTAAGTATACTCTTAGTGTAGCTAAGTACACGCAGCACTACTGATGGTGGTGGAGCACAAAATATGGTAAATTGTGTCATTAACAAACCTGTCTCTCATGTATATGCACACTTGTATATTACATACTCATATAAAATCCATTAGTAACAAAGATTTTGAGGGCATCATTTGGGTCAGGTCTTATATTCTCTCTCTCTGTGTGTGTGTGTGTGTGTGTGTGTCTCTCTCTCTCTCTCCCTATATATATGTACATATTTGGTATATAATTATATCTTTTCCATAGTTAACATCTGCAAGAATAAATAGGACTCCATGTAAAAAGTTCCAGTTAATAATATATTATTTTGGAAAATAATTGGGTTTTTTTGTTTGTTTGTTTCATTAGGTAGTGTTTAGTGGTTTTCAATGCAATTTTTAGGCACTCTAAAAATAGATCTTTTCTGAGCAAATATGAATCTAATCAAGGCAATGTATTGTCATATTTTATGTCTTGAGAAAATATGATTAATGTGAATAAGTATTTCTTAATATGACATATTTAAATAACTTTTCCATGGTTGGCTTGTGTGTTAGGAAATGATCTTCAGATTTAAATAATCCTTCATTGTTTCTTATGTATAAGAATATCAGCACCAATGAGGAGCTCCAGCAGGAAAACACTAAGCTATTTGTCTTTTTCAATACATGTGCCAAGGCTAGGAAATGATAAATCAGTACGACTTCAGAGGACAAGTTTTTAATTAAATGATACCCATAAGTCACCCTTTCTGTTTCCTTAGAGGTTTTTGAAAAAATCTTTCTAATTTGGCTTTAATGCTCAAATGTATGAATACATTCACTCTAAATCTAAATTACTTCACAATTTTCACCTCAATATTTTCTACTTATTGTAAAATGTCACTTTTTAGCATTTCCAGAGTCTTTTATTAGGCACTTTTTTTATTATTGCCCAACTACAGCCAGCTTTACAAGTTTTAAATGTTTATAAATAGGGAAAAGCAAAACACTTTCCTATAAAATCTTGAAGTGTTGCAACAGAAAACAAACTTTAAAAAAATGAAACTTCATTAGAGCTTTACTGGGTTTGTGGACCATTTCCCTGCCATTCTCTTAAAGTGTCTTTTAAATCTCAATTTCAGAAGAGGTTCAGATGCTTTTGAATATATACTACTTACTTGTCTGGATAGCCCTTAAAACCAGTCTTAGGTCAGGCAGCTCTGAAATTAATGATAAGAATTCAATAGTATTCTTTCCATTCACAAAATAAAACAAAAAAGGGGGGGGGGCAATAATTTTAGAGTTATAGAAGAGAATAAAATATGTAACTTATGAGCATGTATTAAAAGCTAGGAAGTAGGGGCACATGGGTGGTTCAGTCAGTTAAGCATCTGACTCTTGATTTCAACTCAGGTCATAATCTCATGATTTTGGGTTTGAGCCCTCCATTGGGTTCCATGCTGAGTATGGAACCCACTTAAAATCCTCTCTCTCTTTCTCTCTTTCCCTTTCTTTCTTTCTTTCTTTCTCATTCCCTCTGCCCCTCTCTTCCACCACCACCCCCGCCAAAAAAAAAAAAAAAGGCTAGGTAGTGTTCAATATTAGGAATTTTAGTTTTCATAACAGTCCCTTAATTATATCTCCCTTGGAAATGTTGAAGTAGAAAAGATTGTGAACCTTGCCTAGAGGTGTATAGTCAGGCATGGAATTTCAATCTAGGTTTTTTCTGATTTCACAGTCAGATCTTCCTTTCATTCCCTCCTATATAGTACTCACATTCCTGTAAGACTATTTTAACTTGTAAATTTTAAAGTTTTACATATAATCTAGAAAGAAACAGAGGCCCAAATTACTCATGATGGTAAGGGCATAAGGTTCTTGTTGTTCTTCATTACAATTCCTTCATTTATAGTATATTTTAGAAAAACAAAATATTTTGTTTTTGTTGTAGAGAGTGAAGGGGTTTGGATAGTTAAGTAACTTTAGGTTGCAATGTAATCAATCCCTGGAGGTGAAGGGTGTGAGGAATAGCAGCATAAAATTTCCACACAACCACATGGGGGCAGTAGCACAGATTGTTAGGGTTTATGAGTCATGGAAAAAGGAACGGATTAGAGGACAAGAACTCTTTTTGTCGGAGTTTTGTATAAATAAAAACATGTAAAAATGTAGTATTTCATCAGCTTAAGTAGAGAAAAGCTATTTCAATCAATCAAGACTATAAGATTGATAGGAGATGTCTTATAGGAGTTTGCCAATTTATTTATTCAATAATAAAAACGTCTAGAAACACTAAATCACTGAATATTTAGTCAATGAGAAATTGCTATGTTATTGTACTAACCTACTGTTTTCAAAATATATTACAGGAAAGGGTAAAGTTCAGGGAGAACAAATTGAATATTTTCCAGTTTATTCAACATTCTACTCAGAGTTGTGGTTAGGAGCTTTCTGCTGGGATAATATTATATAGTAAGAGATAAAACCTCAAATTACCTTTTCAAAACATGCATAAATAACTAAGTAAAATTTAGTCAAATTAACAAATTTTTTTGGGGAGTAAGTAAAATAATTTTGAGCTTTATTAAATATTTGATGCTACCATATGAATTATATTTTTAAAATTTATTTAACATTATCTGAGGCCATGTGTAGATACCCTGGTTGGCAAAGCCAGTGGAGCCCCTATCTGACAGCCAGCAATTACCATTCATGTGTATGAGTGATTTGGTATGATCACTCTAGTCAAGCCTTCAGATGACTACAGCACCAGCTGACATCTGACTGTGACCACATGAAAGACTCCAAGTGAAAATCTTTCACCTGAATTCAGTTACAGAATTCCATTATGGAATAGCATATGCCTCTGCTCACAAGTATATGAACGTTAACATTTACAAAATATATACATGAATATATATTTGCATATATATATTTAAACCATAATGCAATATGCACTCTGTAATATGTTTCCTACGACTGCCACAGTGTATCTGCTATTTAAATAATCTATTTCCTCATATCAAAGTTAGTCAGATTCCCCAATAGACAGACATCAGGTGACTGCTTTTCATGACTGTATACTTAGAGAACAGTCTTTGAGACGTTTCACTTACATGTTAACTATCTCTTTCTATTTCTCTCCTTACTTTTATTCCATTTATAGGATATTAACTTGGGACTTTTTTCCTTAAGTTTACATTTAGAAGTAAAGACTGAGAACTAAGTCTGAGACAATAAATGGTGAGCATTTTCACTTTCCAAAGCAAAGCAAAGTGCTAGACTCAAAGCAGCACTTATAATGGAGGTAGCTAAGAGAGAGTTTTGTGAACCATAGTTAAGACATCTTATTTATAATTTAGGTTGACAGGATGTGCAATAAACACAGGTTACTTTGGAAATGTTTGGATTTTAGTCTCAACTCCTTTTCTCAATTTCATATAAAATAAAAGAAACTTGGAGTTTGAGAGACACGGTGGACTGTGGTCGTAAAAATCTAAATGACAAGAGGCTGGCTCCTATAACTCATGATTATAGTGTAGAGGACTGCCATTGGGAAGTATCTATAGTAGTAACAAAGCGAGTGGACCATTGGCCCTGTTTACCATGGTCCTATGTGTAGGCCACAGGGAAGCTGAACTTGAATCTTCTCAAGTCCTGAACAAGAGGGATGCATGGAAGCTTGAAGAGATCTCAGCAGAAAGAGGGTGGAAAATTTATCTGATTGGTCATGGGTTAAGGAGAAATTATAAATAATCAAGCAGAAAAGTCACATTTACATGTATCAAGGATGCTGCAGATAAAACATCCCTGGCAAAGAGGACCTTATCCACAATCCACAACATTTCTTGTGAAAGAATCAGTTTTCAAAAACGTGAGGCCAGTTCAGACAGTACCAGTCAAGTAAGATATTTCCTGTTGCGCTAGTTTTGACTACTTCAGGAGAGGTCAGAAACTCAGCAAATTGAAGAAAGAGGGAAAGAGAATCTAGGAGAGGAAATAGAGATCACTATGATCCTATTCTACATGTCGGCTTCCACCAGCACAAATTAAAGGAGGGAAGCATTAATTGTGAGCGAAGTTTGGAATTGTGGTTATCACACTGGGCTAGACATAATAAATTGATAACAACGAGACTGACTGTATGGGGGATGAAAGTGATTTGTTTTCTAAGATGTAAGAATTGAGGACAACAAGCTAGCCCAAATGAAGTGAAGCGCTTGCAAAATTTGTCAAAATTTGCAAACAAAAACTTTTAAATGCTTTATGATTATAGCCCATGTCCAGATATTTCAATACACTTGATTCAAGCACATCTCTATCAGGGGTGAAAACTCATGGATAGAAATATTGAAGCAAAATCTGCATAATCATATGATAAAGCTATAAATAGCATTGCAATGTTTTACATAGTGTGCTTAATGCCAAGAAATAAAATTTTAAGTTGAGAACTGTCAGAATAGGAAAAACTATAGAGTAAGAAATAAACATTTTTTTTCTGTGTAAAACAAGGAAAATAAATAGACGTTCCTGTCGAAATGTCTATAGTAGGGGAAACTACTCAATTATTGCTTTATACCCCCTTATCTCTTTTGTTCCTATATATGCTAGAAATTGATAATATCACTATAGCAGAATGCATTTTATAGAGTTTGTCACATCTCTTTCCTGTGTGTTCTTCCATAAAGCTGTATGAACAGACTATTCCCCCATCAAGGAGTAGAGTCTATAGCTCTACTTCCTTAAATCTGCTTGGACCTTGTTATATCTTTGATCAATAGAATTTGACAGAGAGACAATGTGTCAGTTTCCAGCGAATCACTTAACTGGCCTCATGGTAATATTTTGTTGAGAATTTTTGCATCTATGTTTATCATAGATGAATCATATAGCTTTCTTTTTTTGTGGTAACTGTGGTTTTGGTATCAGGGTAATGCTGGCCTCATAGAGTGTATTTGGAAATGTTCCTTCCTCTTCTAATTTTTTTTTGTTTTTTGGGGGGATGCTTTGTAGAGTTGATATTAATTCTTCTTTAAAGGTTTCATAGAATTCACCTGTGAATCCATCTGGTCCTGGACTTATATTTTTTGGTAGTTTTATGATCACTGATTCAATTTTGTTTGTTTTAATCAGTCGGTTTGGATTTTCTATTTCTTCCTGGTTCAGTTTTAGAAGATTGTATGTTTCTAGGAATTTAGCCCGACTCATTAAGAAAGAGAGAGAAAAGATCATAAATGAGAGAAGTAACAACTGACACCACAGAAAAACAAAGAATTATAAGAGAATACTATTAGCTGGCTTCTTAGATTTTCACCTCTTACAGTGCTCCCTCTAGATACTAAATCACCATATTGTAAGAATCCAAAGCCACTGGAGGCCATGTGTAGATACCCTGGTTGGCAAAGCCAGTGGCAAAGCCAGCAATTACGATTCATGTGTATGAATGATTTGGTATGTCCACTCTAGTCAAGCCTTCAGATGACTACAGCACCAGCTGATATCTGACTGTGACCACATGAAAGACTCCAAGTGAAAATCTTTCACCTGAATTCAATCAACTGGCAGACCCATAACAATATTAATTCTTTTTTTTTTTTAAACGTTTATTTATTTTTGGGACAGAGAGAGACAGAGCATGAACAGGGGAGGGGCAGAGAGAGAGGGAGACACAGAATCGGAAACCGGCTCCAGGCTCCGAGCCATCAGCCCAGAGCCCGACGCGGGGCTCGAACTCACGGACCGCGAGATCGTGACCTGGCTGAAGTCGGACGCTTAACCGACTGCGCCACCCAGGCGCCCCAGTAATTCTTTTTTTTTAAGGCATTATGTTTTTGAGTATTTTTTCTGCAGCAATAGATAACTAGAATTATCTATAATTCTAAAACTGAAGATGATGGCTTCATTTTTGCTTAAGTTTATATAATTTCTTTGAAGTGTAAAGAAGTCTTATTTTATGGTAATATATCTTAGTTTGGATTCTCAAAAACATAGCTTATGTGATAATGCTTTGTTAGGGAGTATAAAGCTAGAGAAACAGTAAAAGAAAAAGGCAGTGAGACAGGAGGGAAAAAAAGGCAAAAAATTCGGGCATATTTCTAAAGTGGCTACAGTATTATAAACACAACTGCTCACTGAAATCATGCAAATGTCTCTGGATAGGCCATATGGAGTTATTATATCTCAGAATAATTGTCTGTGGAGAACAAAGGAGAAGAATTCATTCCATGGTTCCTTCACATTCATTGTCTCTCATTAGTCAAAATCTACCCAAAGGGTGTTTAGTCTCTCATCCTTCCAGGTTGTGTTGCTTACGCCTCCTTGACAGCTGCAGAGGACTCCAGAATCATAATTGTTAGCATGGCACTTTGAGTGTGGAATTTATAGGAAGAGTCAAAGGCTCTACGGGTGAGATCAGTCCAGGCTTAGATGCCATAGCCAGAGCTTCTGCTCCATTGGAGCAGTTGATGCCCTGTCAGAGCCTGGCTCTCACTCTAACAAACCTTGAAATATTCAGGAATTCTAAGAGATGAGGTCAGAACAGTGGCAGTTGGAGCACTCCATTGATCAAATGCCTGAGGGATCAGGAGGCAGGTAAAGCCAAGTGAAGCAGGGGAAGCATATGAATTGGATGTGATAAAATCCACCTGATGGGCCACTCAGATTCATATACAGATCTTCTATAAAGAAGGGGGATTGGAAATCCAATTATTCAAGGTACTAGTTTGCAATATTTCTTAAAAGGCTAAAGAGAATTTTTTTTTAATTTTTTTTCAACGTTTTTTATTTTATTTTTGGGACAGAGAGAGACAGAGCATGAACGGGAGAGGGGCAGAGAGAGAGGGAGACACAGAATCTGAAACAGGCTCCAGGCTCTGAGCCATCAGCCCAGAGCCTGACGCGGGGCTCGAACTCACGGACCGCGAGATCGTGACCTGGCTGAAGTCGGACGCTTAACCGACTGCGCCACCCAGGCGCCCCGAAAGGCTAAAGAGAATTAAAAGACTGAGGTACAACTGGTGTTTGGGCCATAATTATTTCTTGCCATCTCTTTTTTCCAGCACTCCTTCTAGAGTTTTTGTTGTTTTGTTTTTACCTTGAGCCTGCACCTTGGCTGGTCTAAGTCATTTGTATTGTTGAATTGTCCAGAGTATCACATCCTGCTGAAGGAGTTTCACTGACCCTTTCAAGGCTGAAAGTATATAATTGACTTGTCAGAGTGGCTACATGACCTTTCTGAAGAGTGTTGCTATATAAGGGACTCAAAATCAGTCTCAGATGTTGGCAAATTCTTTATTCAGTAGGATCAATAGCTAGATCAACATAGTGAGAGGAAATCTATGCTATTAGTTCATCAGTAGCTACCTGTTTTGCAAACATAGTCCTTTCTTTTGTGGGCCCACAGTGCAATCCCTGGAGTGGCTGATGAGAGTATCTGTCTCACATCCACAAAACAGGTAATTTTATCTTTCCTGAAGTATATCTTCTCTGGTTGGTATTATATGAGTTACAACGATACACATATTTGTGCCCTCTTCCATACAGAGATCCATGTACCTCTTCCACAAACTTTCTTGTCCCCAACCTTTCAGTGTCCCCAACCTTTCAGATTTTTGACCCACTATCCAGATAAGTCCTACTGCCCAGTAGTCAATATAGTATATCCACATTGCAGGCCAACTTTTCTTGCATATAAGTTATAATCAAGTGTACTGCTCACAGCTCTGACTTCTGGAAAATTTTCCCTTAACCATTCTCCTTCTGGACAACCCTTAGGGCAGCAATCATCCATCTCTGGCTTCAACCAATGTATTACATGGACACATCTATGATTCAGGCCCAAATCCTTTAATTTTAAGTTACTTGGTTATAAGAAACACTGAAAAGGCCATAGGTGTGAGTTAAAGGAGAAGCAGAACTGGGCCTGCCTTTAAAGCCTATTTATAAGTAAAATAATTTTCACCGTATTCTGGGTTTTTCTGCTATGTCCACTCAGTCTTGTTATTTGCTGGATCTTTTAATGTCAGCTGAGAGTAAGTTTCACTAGTCTCAAGGTCATTTAGTACTCCATGGTCATTCTTTACTCTAGCCTAATAATAGCACATCAAGAGTTGAGTTTCCTCCCTTCCTCTCTCCCCCCCCCCTTCCTCCCTTCCTTCCCTTTTTTTTTTTTTTAAAGCTTATTTATTTATTTTGAGAGAGAGAAAAAGAGAGAGAGAGCATGAGCAGGAGAGGGGCAGAGAGAGAGGGAGAGAGATACAATCCTGAGTAGGCTCCCCACTGTCAGTGCAGAGCCCGATTTGAGACCCGAACTCAAAAACTGTGACATCATGACCTTAGCTGAAATCAAGTCTGACGGTTAAGCAAATGAGCCACCCAGGCACCCCAACGGTTCATTTTTCAAATGGAGAATTTTTCTCTACTGTGAAGGAAGGACATGATCTTGTTCCAAATAACCGTAGTGGTTTACATAATGATATATAAATTTGATAGTCTGAAATGTCAGTATTTTATAACTAGAATTTAATTCATTTCAATTTTCCTTATATTATTGGGATACAAATATTAAAATATATTTCCATGAATTTTAACACAAGAGATTCTATTATAAATATTTCACCAAATTAAAAAACTTTTGTGACTTACAGTAACACATATGCATGTACTCATGTAAATTATTTATTAAGTATTTCTGTTTTTTAAATTTTGTCTATAGGATGTATAACTTTAGTCAACAGTAAGTGTGGTGCAGAGGAGGGAACACTGGACAGAAAGTTGAAAATATGGGTATATGTTTTGTTTTCTCTATTTTCTTGTTCTACACTGCATGTCACATAGTTAAACCCCATTGATTTACTAAGTGCCAGTCACAATTCTAAACTTAATTGTTATAATTTCTGAACATCAGAGGACCAAAGGGACATTTTCTTTTATTTTGTTTCTGTCTCATAATTTTTAGAAAGTTTCTTTTTTTTAATTCTTGACCCTGTGCCCCCAATCCTCAAATATGAGGATTCACAATATTGGAATATTTGGCTACAACTAGTAAGATTACCATAAATACATATAAATGCATCAAAAAACTAATTGTTCCTGTCTATGAGCTTGAAGCCATTCCAGAGAAGAGATGAGTATTGAGGTTAACTAGAAAAGTGGGTATCTTGTAATTGAATGATATGTGATGAGGTATTGTTCTATCACAGTATAGTGGGATAAACTATAACTTGAGAATGTGGCACATATTAATATTTTTTCAATGTCTAAAAATTTAATAGAAAAAAATCAGTTTATTTCTTTTTGGTTATATTTATTATCTTTATCTTTATTTATTATATTTATATTTATTATATTTATATTTATTATTTATTTATTGTTCCTCAATCCTATAGAAAGTAAAAAGAGAAAAAATATTTTCACGTAGTATTTACTTTCTCATGAGGCTTATATTCATATTTTACTCATATTTTCTTTAAAAAATTTAAAAAAATAACGTTTATTTATTGTTGAGAAACAGAGAGAGACAGAGCATGAGTAGGAGAGGAGCAGAGAGGGGGAGGCACAGAATCTGAAACAGGCTCCAGGCTCTGAGCTATCAGCACAGAGTAAAATGCAGGGCTCGAAGTCACGAACCATGAGATCATGACCTGAGTCGAAGTCAGATGCTCAACCAACTGAGCCACTCAGGCACCCCACTCATATTTTCTAGGATGAAATAAGCCAATTATTTCCATACATTAAATTAAATACTAATTTTGTGTTTGATTTTTTACTTTGTAATTGTCATTCCTTGAATTAATTCTGCTCCCCAGATTATTGAAATATCTCGAGCTTTGTAATGCTTTATATATGGTTGTATAAACTTTCTTTTAAACTTTTATTTATTTATTTAAAAAAATTTTTTTAACGTTTATTTATTTTTGAGACAGAGAGAGACAGAGCATGAATGGGGGAGGGCCAGAAAGAGAGGGAGACACAGAATCTGAAACAGGCTCCAGGCTCTGAGCTGTCAGCACAGAGCCTGACGCGGGCCTTGAACTCATGGACTGCGAGATCATGACCTGAGCCAAAGTCGGACGCTTAACCAACTGAGCCACACAGGCGCCCCTTAAACTTTTATTTTGAAATAATTTCAAACTTACAAACATGCAAGAATAGTAATAATATAGAAAATCCCAGTATATCCTTTACTCAGATTCATCAATTTTTAACATGTTGGCATATTTGCTTTTTCACTGTGTTTTTACCCCTTTTTATTTCTTTTGTTTTAAAATATTTACTTTTTGAGGGAGAGAGAGCGAGCGAGCAGGGGAGGAACAGAGAGAGAAAATGACAGAGGATCTGAGGCAGGCTCTGTGCTGACAGTAGTGAGCCCCATGTGGGGCTCAAATTCATGAACTGTGAGACCATGACCTTTTTTATTTCTAATAAAGATAGAAATGACCCCAGCCCTTTTTCATTTCCAATAACGTTTTTGTATTTCATTTAAAATAATAACATAGGGGCGCCTGGATGGTTCAGTGCATTAAGCATCAGATTCTTGATTTCGGCTCAGGTCATGATCTCATGGTTCCTGACTTTGAGCCTAGCTTTGGACTCTGCACTGACAATGCAGAGCCTGTTTTGGATCCTCGGTCTCCTTCTCTCTGCCCCTCCCCAAATAGTGCACATATGCTCTCTCTCTTGTCCTCTCTCTCAAAAATGAATATAAACATTAAAAAAGTAAAAATAAAGTAAATCATAGTACAATGATGAAATTGAGGAAATTTAGCATTGATACAATGCATTGATACTCCATATCTAAATTCTATTAGCTGCCCAATATCGTACTTTTATGTTATTTATTTTTGCATTACAGGATCCTCCCCATGATCATGTACTATATTTAGCTGCGAAATCTTGTTAGTGTTTTTGAATCTGGTGTTATTTTTTAGTCTTTCTATGACATTGATATTTGTGATAAAAACAGGTCAATGTTAAAATTAAAATGTTTCTTATTTCAGGTTTGTTTTTTGTTTTTTCATAAAAATCCTCCCTTAAATATGGAATCCACTAATGATTCTTGCTGAAACAATTTTTCTTATGATGGTGGCAAAATGAATCTTTTCCAGCTCTACCATGTATACTAAAAGCCATGCAATCCTACAAACAGCCGAATAAGGGACAATTTGTGCATCAAATAAATTAGGACATACTGGAATATAACCACTGAGTAAAATAATTAGCGAATATTCCTATATCTACATAATATACCAAAATTATTCCCATACCTTGTAGTGAAAGAGAGAAAAAAAACCACTATTCATTCCCCAATTAGAGGAGGTCATCCAGAGGGCATGACCTTTAGTTGACCTGGAAGCCAGGCCCAGTAATTAGAGTATCCTGCCCTCAGAATGTGGGTTCCGCCCACCATTCCCACAGTCAGAGCCATTTCAGTGATGGAATCTTGGGAGGGCAGTACTTCTTGAGTCTGTCTGGGAAGTATATGTGGCTGAACCCTGCTAAAGCCCCTTTATAAAGTTTTAAAATTCCAGCAAGCAGGTGCCAAGATCTGTTTGTCTTGAGACGGCCAAACACAAACCTTGTAAGTAAATTCCCTTGCTTAAATTAAACCTGCCACTTAACAATCTGGAGAGGTCTTTCCTTGCCCTTTACTTACGGGGCGTGGTTTCAAATTTCACCTAGGGAAACTCCCAAAGTTGCAAGCCAACAATTGGCTAGAAGAAATGGGTCTTGGGGAAACAAACAAACAAACAAACATTCGCAGGGGAAATGTGGAGAGAGATGGCCTGTATGTTAGATGCTTGTGGACCGCCATGTGAGTACGCAGATGCCCTGAGAACGCACGTTACTTTTCAGGTATTTGTTTGAGAAAATTGTGTACCGTGCACTGCGGCAGCAAAGAGAAACCAAGGGCTGCCACAGCGGTCTGGCCTCTACTCTGCGCAGGTGGACTGACCACCGGTGCCCAAATAGAGGCTGAAGCTCCAGTTAGCAGGTTGGTTGAAATAGATGAGGTTAGAGGAGAACATGCAGTTGTCCACTATTCTTCTAGCTTCAGAGCTGGCAGACAGGATGGGAAAGAAGGATAAGCTGGACACCTGAGTGTGCCATTTTGAAAATGCTGGACAGAACGTATGGCTATGGATTATGTTTCCAGGCTTCAAAGCCTGGTTAGGAGACTACAAGGGGAATCCCTGGAAGGTGAGGAGAGCAGAGGAGAGGACGTTAGAGTGATTGACAATGAAATGGAAGAAGCCTTCCACGTTGTCTGACCCCTAATACAAAAGAAACTTTTATTTTTAAAAAAATTTTTATAATGTTTATTAATTTTTGAGAGAGATCGTGAGTGGAGAGGGGTGGAGAGAGAGGGGGGTGACACAGAATCTGAAGCAGCCTCTAGGTTCTGAGCTATCAGCACAGAGTTCTAGCCTGGGCTCAAACTCATAAACCACGAAATCATGACCTGAGCTGAGGTGGGACCCTTAACCCACTGAGCCACCCAGGCACCCCCAAAAGAAACTTTTAAATAGTAATTATTCTAGACTTCTTATAATGACTGATGCCCTAGCCTAGTTATGAGCCTTAGCAACTGACCCTTCAATAGATACATGGATTGGGTGCATAGAAAGACCCAGGTGAGATGACTTATTGCAGAGACTGCTGGATTGTTTTTTTTTTATTTATTTTTTTATGTATATGAAATTTATTGACAAATTGGTTTCCATACAACACCCAGTGCTCATCCCAAAAGGTGCCCTCCTCAATACCCATCACCCACCCTCCCCTCCCTCCCACCCCCCATCAACCCTCAGTTTGTTCTCAGTTTTTAACAGTCTCTTATGCTTTGGCTCTCTCCCACTCTAACCTCTTTTTTTTTTTTTTTTCCTTCCCCTCCCCCATGGGTTCCTGTTAAGTTTCTCAGGATCCACATAAGAGTGAAACCATATGGTATCTGTCTTTCTCTGTATGGCTTATTTCACTTAGCATTACACTCTCCAGTTCCATCCACGTTGCTACAAAAGGCCATATTTCATTTTTTCTCATTGCCACATAGTACTCCATTGTGTATATATACCACAATTTCTTTATCCATTCATCAGTTGATGGACATTTAGGCTCTTTCCATAATTTGGCTATTGTTGAGAGTGCTGCTATGAACATTGGGGTACAAGTGCCCCTATGCATCAGTACTCCTGTATCCCTTGGATAAATTCCTAGCAGTGCTATTGCTGGGTCATAGGGTAGGTCTATTTTTAATTTTCTGAGGAACCTCCACACTGCTTTCCAGAGCGGCTGCACCAATTTGCATTCCCACCAACAGTGCAAGAGGATTCCCATTTCTCCACATCCTCTCCAGCATCTATAGTCTCCTGATTCCCAGTGAAGAAATGGGCAGAAAACATGAATAGACACTTCTCTAAAGAAGACATCCAGATGGCCAACAGGCACATGAAAAGATGTTCAGCGTCGCTCCTTATCAGGGAAATACAAATCAAAACCACACTCAGGTATCACCTCACGCCAGTCAGAGTGGCCAAAATGAACAAATCTGGATTGTTTTTTAAGTTTATTATTTTGACACAGAAACAGCATGAGTTGGGGAGGGGCAGAGAGAAGGAGAGAAAGAGAATCCCAGGCAGGTTCCACACTGCCACCACAGAGCCCCATGTGGGACTCGAACTCACAAAACCATGAGATCAGGACCTGAGCCTAAAGCAAGAGTTAGTCGCTTAACTGACTGAGCCACCCAGGCGCCCCCTTGTTTTCATTTTTTATTTAAATTCCAGTTAGTTAACATACAGTGTAATATTAGTTTCAGGTGTACAATATAGTGATTCAACACTTCCATACAACACCTGATGCTCATCACAGCAAATGAACTCCTTAATACTCTATCACCTGTTTCACCCATCCCCCCACACTCCCATCAGTTTGTTCTCTATAGCCAAGAGTTGGTTTCTTTTCCCCCTTTGCTCATTTGTTTTGTTTCTTAAATTCCACATATGAATGAAATCATATGGTATTTGTCTTTATGTGACTGACTTATTTCAGTTAGCTTAATACTCTCTAGTTCCATCCATGTCATTACAAATGACAAGATTTTGTTCTTTTTTATGATTAATTTCCATTATGAACACACACACACACACACACACACACATACATGCATGCATATCATGTCTTCTTTCTCCATTCATCAGTTGATGGACATTTAGGCTGTTTCCATAGTTTGGCTGTTGTAGATATGCACCAGCATTTCTTTGTAGCACAGATATGGTAGTAACAAATTCAGGTTTTCTTTATCTAGAAATGTAGAAATGTCTTTTTTTCTATACTTTAAGTTTTGAAAAATAATTTCACTGGACATAAAATTGTTACTTGAAAGTTATTTTTTTTCAGCACCTTTGAATATGCCATTCTTCTGGCTTCCATTATTTCTGATGGAATTTCAGCCATTAATATTCATTGCCCTGTATGTTTTGTATTAATTTATTCTTGCTCTTATTAATGTTATATGTTGGCTTTTAGCAGTTTAATTGTGATGAGTCCACGTGTGATTTCCTTTGTGATGTTCCTATATTTTCCTTTGTGAGGTTTGTTAAGTTTCTTGGATCTGGAAGTTACTGTTTTATACCAAGTGTAGGATGATTTGGCCGTTATTTCCTCAAGTATTTTTCTGCTCCTCTCTCTTTTTCTTGTCCTCTGGACTGTACTTTCACACAGTATGGAATGCTTGATATTGTGCCACACATTTCTGAGATTTTTTTCATTTTTCCTTTATCTTGTGCTTTTGATGGTAGACGATTACTCTTAGCCTACTTTGAAGTTCAATAATTCTTTCTCTGACAACTCAAATTTGCTCTTAATTCCATGTGGATAATTTTAATTTTTATTGTGTTTGTCAATTCTAGAATTTCCATTTGATTTATTTAATAGTTTCTGTTTCTCTGATGAAATTTTTTTCAGTAATTCTTAGCACATAATCCTATTTCTGTTTTCCTTTAAATTTTGAAACTCTGCATGAAAGGACTATCTGCGGTGTCCAAAAACTGAGTACACTGAGACATTCAGAGTTCTTCGTATTGGCTTCCTTTTCTTCCCCTGAGTATTGGTGACAATTCCATATTTCTTTGCACATTTACTCCTTATTGGAATAATGGACAATGTAGACAACTTCTGATTCTCTTTTTGGTTTTCTGAGAATTTCTGTATTTTCATTTTATTTATTTGTTTCATTGGCAATTTTCTAGATTCACACTGTGAAATCTGTCTCCCTATGGTATTCCATTTCTATGTTTTACCTTTCTTTTTTTTTTGTTTTGATAACATTTTCCTGCATACTTTAAAGTCAGGCGAAAGTTTAAGCATGATTAAACTCAGATACCTCCAACAATTAAAGCCTCTGTCCTGTGCTGAGTCATGTGTATGGCTTGAGGAACACATTCAAAGAGACAGAAAATTCTCAAGTCTCCCTAGACTTTGAATTTTCATTGCGTTTTTAGGGTCTCATCAGGTGTATGTAGTTTAATCAGCCTTCATCAAGGGAAGATTATGTAGTAAGTTTATTTTCTCAGTCATTTTCCATGTCTCGCATATGCAAAATTTTCTCTTAAAATACTGGAAGCTCTGATGCATGCCTCAGAAGGTACTACTTCGGGCTGATAGTACTGCAGGTGTGGTAGCTTTAACTGACGATGGGATTATAATACCTTCAGGCAAGAATAGCACAAAATCAGTGTGTTCACACAACACAGAAACAATAAACACTTCTCAATCGTTGTCTGAACATAGTTCTTTTTTTTTCTTCTCTTTCTTTTTTTCTTTTTCTTTTTCTTTTTTTAGTGCCTGAAATGGTGATTTTAAATATTTTCCAATATTGTTTTGTTTTTCTTTTCCTGCAGAGGGGATTACCAGACTTCCTTGTTACATCTCATTACCGGAAGTAGAGTCCTTAAGTTTCAACCTGTTAAAGTAAGCAAATTATGCATGCTTCCTTATTTCTTCTTTCTTACACACAAGTTTAAGCGTGGGTGTGGTTGTAGGTGTTTGTTTGTACTTTGCTTTTTTTCACTTAATATATCCTTGAAATCATTCCACATTCATTTCTATAGTTGCTCCTTATTTTTTTTAACTGCAAAGAATTTCTTTGTGCTCACGTACCATAGTTTATTGAAGCAAAGTTCTGTATTGAAACACTTAATGATTTCCAGTGTTATTTGACAATAATTAATCCTGTAATATATAATCCCATGCCTATGTATTTTTTTTTTTTTACTTTTGTGGTGTTATCTTCAAAGTAAGAGAAATAGAATTTCAGTGAAGAAGGAAAAATACCATGTAATTTTGTTAGGTATTGCCAAATTTGTCCATAATCCACTTTTTTGGCCTTCAAACAGCAGTATACGAGAGTATTTGTTTCTCTGTAGCCACAGTTTTTAATTTCTGGCCAATTTGATGAGTGAGGAATTGCACTGCAGTATAGTTTTTATTTGTGTTTCCTTTACCATGAGTTTACATCATTCATATGTTTAATTTTATATTTTAATTTGAATTGTCTGTTTATGTCTTTCGCACTCTTTAAAAAGTAGGATTTGTCTGAGACAAGCTTATTGAGTTATAATTCAAATGCGGTAAAATTCACCCTTCTAGGTGTACGATTGTGATGAGTGCTGACAATGTATACAGTCATGCATCCACCACCACCATCAAGAAATAGAATATTTCATTTCTCTGAAAAATCACCTGTGACTCTTTACCGTCAATTCCCTCTTGCCATTTTTCTTTAGTTCCTCTCGGCAAAATTTTATAATTTTCACTGTATAGTTATTGAACATATTTTTTGTCAGCTTAATTCATAAGTATTTCATATTAATGCAAGGGTATGTGGTATATGGTATTTTTATAATTTACATTTTTGATTGTCCGTTGCCAGTATACAGATATGCAGTTAAATTTTATGTAAAGTTTACCCAATAATTTTGCTAAACTCATTTATGAGTTTGGTAGCTTTTAAACAGATCCAGTGGGATTTTCGATGTTAATGATCGTTATCTGTGAATATAAGTTTATTGACTCCTTAGCAAATAGTCTACTACTACTAATACAACTACCATCACCATTATCATTATCATATGTATTTGTCTTCTTGTGTTGGCTTGAACAAAGGTTGCCAAACTTTTTTTGTAAAGGGCCAGATAACAAATATTCTTGGCTTTCTGGGGCTTATGTAATCTTTGTCACAAAGTACTCAGTGCTGCTGTTACGGTGGGAAAATGCCATAAACAATACGAAAGCAAGGGACATGGCTGGATTTGGCTCACGGGTCATAGTTTCAGATAGCTTTCTTTTCTTTCTTTCTGTGTTTCATTTTGGAGGTTGCTATTGCTGTCTTCAAGTTTTCTAATCTTCTCATCTGCAATGTCTAACCTATTGTTATCCCATCCAGTGTGTTTTTTATCTTCACATATTGTTTTCATCTCATATGTTTGGGAACTTTTTTGTATCACCCATGTCCAGTTTTTTCCTCCAATCTTTGAATATGTAATAACTGTTTCAGTGTCTACCAATTCTGTCATGTTTCATTTTCTGGGTCAGTTTTAATGGATTGATTTTTTTTTCCCTCCTCATTTTGGGTTATATTTTCATTTAATATTTGGGGTTATACTATTTTTGCATTCCTGATGAATTTTTTTTTGTTAGATTCTGGGGATTGTAAATGTTGTCTTCTTATGTGTAGGACAATTTAGTTTTTCTATAAAATCCTTGAAACTTTTTTCTGGAACATGATTAAATTACCAGGAAAGAGTTTGATAATTTGAGTACTACCTTTTGGTAGGTGGGACCAAAGCTATGTTTAGGCTAGGATTAATCTTTCTCTACCACTAAGGCAAGACTCTTCTTAGTACCTTACCTGTTACCCCATTAATTACACATTTTGTTTTTCCACTCAAGCTGGTGAGCACAGGAATTTTTCTAAGCACTATGTGAACTCTATTTCTTATAATCTTTTTAAGTGATTCTTAAAGACTTCATTTTCCTCACCCAAATGGGCTGATGATTGTTCAACTGAATGTTGATGGGGATGCTCTTGAGATCTATGGCATTCTCTCTATGTTCAACTCTCTTCTCTCTAGTGCTCAGCCTTATGAAATTGCCTGGTGAAACTGTCTTGGGTTCCTTAGATCCTAGCTCCATCCCTTCAACCCAGAGAAACCATTGTGCTTTGCCTAGGTTCTTCCTCCTTCACTACTCTCCAGATAGTTTCTCTAGGGTGTTACCTGGGACAATTGTGGGCTCGCTTCAGTTAATTCCAGTCTCTCAGTGACTATTGTCCTTCACTGTTTTATATGCAATATCTTTTTGTCCAGTATTTTGAATGACATTGAATCCTATGTTTTGCCACAGTTGTTTCAGATAACAGGATAAATCTGATCCTTCTTACTCCATTTTGGCTAGAGGCTATAGTTTTTATTTCCTCAATTTTTAAAAAATGGCCTTGAGAGGCACATGGGTGCCTCAGTTGGTTGAGTGACTTTGGCTCAGGTCATGATTTCACAATGTGTGGCTTCAACCCCATGTCACGCTATGGACTGACACATCAGAGCCTGAAACCCACATCAAGTTTGGGTCTCCCTGTCTCTCTTTCTGCTCCTTGCTGACTTGTGCTCGCTTGTTCTCTCTCTCAAAAATAAATAAATAAATAAACTTAAAAAATAAAATAAAAAATTGCATTGATTTTTATATGCAATGCATTTTGTCTTTTGTCTGTGATATATTTTTACAAAATTTTCTCCCGGTTTTTGATTTATATTTGATTTTGAGATGTTTTTAGTAATGTAAAAGTGGTATTTTTAAATTTATAGTCACATTTATCAATTTATTCATATGTTACTTCTGCATTTTATTTTATAGTCTGAAAACTTTCTCATATATTCAGGTAATAGAGGAATTCAGTCTTTTTTTCTTAGAATTTATATTGCTCTATGATACCTTACAGGATTTGATTTCATGTTTCTCTAAATGGCTACCCAGTTGTCCCAAAATCATTTATAAATTGTCTGTCTTGGTCTAGTTATTTGAGATAATCACAATATCTCCCCGTCCATCTATTGTTTCAAAATTATACTAACTTCTATAGCAATTTCAAACCTAACAATCTGGGGATTAGTTGTTCTTTTGTGAAAGGTCAAGTAGAATCAAAGGAGGAATGAATTCATTTGGATAAGAGCCCAAAGCCATTGGGTTTCCTAGGATTTTGGTGTTTATTATCTCTTCAGTATTTACACATTGATTAAATACAAGACCAGTTTGGCTGGTTTATGAACTGATTTTATTTTGGTCTACTCAGATTTTGTGAATAATTCCATAAATTCCACAATAGAAAGCTTGGATTTTTATTCATGGAGTACAGAATCATAGAATGTTAAGTTTGGAAATATATTTTGACACATTTCATCTGAATCTTGTATTCTTTTAGGAAACAAAAAAAAATATTTTTTACTACCTCCATCCCAGAAAAATTCATATTTTTCTAAGAAGCCCTTTATACTGTTAACAGTTAACTCCATATTGTAAAGGAAAAACTCTGCTTTCTCCTTTATTCACTAATCAGTCTTAATTCTAATGAATCTCAATCTCAGTCATCAAATATGTGGCACATTTACCATTTCAGTTCCTATTTACTGAATAGTTCCAGTTTACTATTCTCAGCAGATAACAGTTTGCCTCTCTTTTAAAATGTGTTACCTGGAATTATATATAATCCTGTAGCAGTGACCTAAACCCTAGATCTCTACCACAAGACATTTCATAAATTGTGATAAATAAGTTATAGTTTGATGGGCACTCTATAATTATTTATGGAAATACATTATTTTATCAATCATGTTTTACATGTTATGTTTAATGGGTCTGAACTCAAGTATTTATTAAGGTGAGTGCCCTTTTAAAAATGTGCATGTCTTCCCATTATTTCTTGCATAATACTCTGTGTAATACTGCTCCCAATAAATTATATTCCTTAGCACAATAGTTTTTGAGGCATATTCTGCAAAACAGTAGGTTCCATGATCAGAAATGCTTGGGAAATACTGGCAAATTTTTTCCTGAGAAGTCATTATGTACATTAACACATTACTTGTTCTGAGATATCCAGTAATAAAACAATTACTGATATTACTTAATCCAGTATTTTAGACTGGAACTATTCATTAAACTGGAAATAATGGTTTGCTATATAATATACTTGATGCTAACAATGTATAATGTCATGTGCAATGAACACTGCAGGTGAAATGAATATGGCATTTAAGACTATCAGCCAAATGTCAGAATGCCCTAAAATAACTATATGCAAATGGTAATTATTCACACACATCAAGAGTGAAATTTTATTCCATTATTTGTAAATAGTTGAGTTAGAAATAAAGGTAATTTTTATTTACCAGATTGAAAGTATAGAGAATTCAGAGAGCCTCATAAATGGAAAAGTAGTTTTCAAAAAGAAAGTTTATGAAAATATCACTATTCTTGAAGGATAAAAGTGGTTTGTATACATTTACCTAATTTTGTTGATGCAATAATTATGTAAATATACACATGCTATATATGTGATGCTATAAAGTATGCAGTGGAGAGAGCACACTGATGAAATAATGACTACACAGCACTCAGTGTAATCCAAACATCTCCAAATGTTGGAGCATGCTTAGCATAAGTCAAAAAACAACAAAAAAAAAGATGTAGAAATTCTCATTTATCCCTTTTATTTTACATAGTTTTATGGTCTTTATAGTCTCATATATGTATAAATGATCTGCTTCTTGAATTGACCTGCAAAGTAGTGATGTTATATTTCAGTGCCACAAGTTAAATATGCACATATTGTATGTGAAATTATATAAAAATTTAATTGAATATTAATTATATATTACATATAATCAAGTAATAACTTTCATTGCTTCCTTTATATTTTATGTTTTTGTTTTAATATAAAAGTAACAAACATGTATAGCTAATAGAGAATGCATTTGAATATATGTATTGCTTACATATTTAAAGACTAGAGGCTCAAGAAGACAATATTGTTAAACAAGCTAAAATAAAAGGTAATTATTTTAAAGTTATACTTTTGAAAACTCATAGCATGTTCACTGCCTGTGCTTACACATACTGAGTGAACACGGGATCTCAACCAAGAAATTCGTGAAATGAATAGAATGCACTTCCACTTTGGTATTTTTATCTTCTTTGAATATATACCTGTTTTATTTAAAATAAAATAAATTATATTTTAAAGTGTTCTATATTTGTATATGTATATAATATATAATTTGTATATATATAATTTATATTTATATATATAATTTTTATTTATTCATATATATCATGATGTATATATCATTATATATACATATATATCATTCATATATATATAATTTATATTTATATGACAGAGTATTATGCAAGAAATTATAAGAAGATATTTATATATATTTATACATATATATAAATTATATGGTGATGAGAAAAATCAGTTTCAAAGATAAAACATAAATAGTTTAAGAAGGAAACAGGTTTAGGGAAAAGAAGAAAAAAAATTAAGGTGAAAATAGAATTCTTCCCCAACAATAGTGTAGAAAACTAAAAGGTATCATTGTGAACAGAAGAAACAAATTGCATAGACTAGGCAATTGTTCTGTTTTTGTTTTTCTTCCATTTCCTGAATGAGCATTATGCTAAAGAAATGGCATTTCTAATCTCAGTTATGATAGGTTACTATTTTGTATTCTAAAGTAGAAAGGATACAAAATAAAATCAATGAATAAATTATCCCTGAAAAAATAACTTCATTTCTCAACTCAGAGGTGGCCATAAATTGAGGAGAGATTCATTTAAAATACCTCATTCGTCTAAAATTTAATAAATTTTTGACAAGTAGATAAGAGTCTTTAAAATGTTATGCATTACTTGCTAAGGTAAAATGATGGGGAATTTGATCTTCCCCATTTAATAACATGATTAACATGCTCTTCCAATTTAATACTGTTTCTAAATAATTTTTCAGATATATCATTTATCTAAACTTCAGTATGTGTTTTCTTGTGTGTGATGTTTATTTTCCCAGTTTTTAAAAGAGACTTTTGCTAAGATTTATTTATCTCAGTACACGCTAAAGTAAATTTTCTAGATTAGAATTAAGGATTTTTTTTAATGTGATGATATTAAGAGAACCTTGTGATTAAAAGCTGTGTTTAAAGCCATAAATGTTTCTTGCATTTAGTGTAACCTGCTTTTGCCCTTAGACCTACTGTAACAGCATTTTCTTTGGCCAGCTGTGTGAATATTCAAGGTTTTTGGGGGGTTTACTCAGTGTTGAATAACACTCAATATTCTAGGTTATTGCAACTCCAAATGTGTTCTACAGACTAGAAGCATCATCTTGGAACTTGTTAGAAATGCAAGATATTGGGTCCCACCTCAGAACTATTGCAGCAGAATCTCCACATTAACAAGATCCCAAGGAATTCACATGCACACTAATGCTTAAGAAGCACCCACCTAGGTCCTAAGTCATAACCAACACCATTAAACATTACTTGATAGGACTTGTAAAGCCATTTACTAAAAAAAAGGACTTACTCATTTTTGCACAGTAATGAAATTTAATTGGGGCGCCTTGGTGGCTCAGTCCGGTGAGCCTCTGACTCGGTTTTGGCTCAGGTCATGAGCCTGTTTGAGATTCTTTCTCTCCCTTTCTGTCTTTCTCTCTGCCCCTCCCCTGCTTGTGCTCGCTCTCTCTCTCTCTCTCTCTCTCTCTCTCTCTTTCTCAATAAATAAATAAACAAACTTAAAAAAAAAAAAACAAAAACAAAACACAACTCTTTGCTCCTAACCTGAAGTGACAAAGTTTTTCTATTATGATTTTTTCTAGATGATCTATAATTTTATGGTTTACCTTTAAAGCTATAATACATTTTAAGTTAATTTTTACATAAGGTATAAAATATGAATTGAAGTGATTATGTGTATGGATGTCCAAATTATTAAGAAGCATTCTTAAAAAGACCATCCTTTTTTTCCTGATCAGACAAACTTAAGTTTTGAAGGATTGTCAGGATGTTTGCATAAATTTATTAACATGGAAAATGCCCACTAACACTTAAAACTTATTCTTTACATAAAGAATCAACTGCTTTCTTGGGATTTAGGGCCAAAGTTGAATATATAGAATTCCTGGTTACTAGAGGAGTCCCAAATGGGCTTGATCTCTTCACTTTGTTAAAAAAAAAGCGTAGCCCTTTATAGTCATTTAGCTGTTAATTTTCAAAAGACCATCCTTTATCCATTGCCGTACTTTTGCACTTAAAAAAATATTTGATAGTATGGATCTATTCTAGGCTCTCTATTGAGCTTTATTGATCCATGGGTTTATTGTTTTACCAATACCATACTGGCTTGATTTATGCTCTTATCTTTATTATTATTGATCTTTTTGCTTGATTTTGGTTTAGTTTGCTCTTACCTATCTAATTTCTTATTGTGAAGCATACATTACTACTTGACATTTTTTTCTTTTCTATATAAGCATTTAATGCTAAACATTTTCCTCTAAGCATCACATTAGCTGCATTCCAGAAAATGTGATGTTGTATTTTCATTTCCACTTAGTTAAAAATAGAGTTTAATTTATGTCAGTACTTCCTCTTTGATGCATGGGTTATTTAGAAGTGTGCTGTTTAACTTCCAAATATTCATGGGATTTTCCAAATAGCTTTTAGTAATTGGTACCTAGCCTAATTAGGTTATTGAAACACACTTTGTATTGTTTCTATTCTTAGAAATTTGTTGAGATTTGTGTTAGGGCCCAGAATAGTTTCCGATGCAGCTGAAAAAATATGTGTCTGCTGTGGTTGTGTGAAGTGTTCATTCAATATCAATTAGATCTAATTACTAGACAAAAAACTTTATGTTTTAGTGGTTGCCTATGGTCTACAATATACCTCTTTATCATTCTCCCTTTGAATAATATACTACTTCATATATGGTGTAAGGAATTTACAATATATTTCTAATTTCTCCCATCGTTTGTATTATGGTTGGTATACATTTTACTTTTACATAGGCTGTGACATACAACTCTTTTATACTACTTAATTATACAGTCAGTTATAATTACAAGAAATTAAGAGTACGGAAAAATAAATAAAATTTATTTTACTTACATTTATTCCAGTGCTGTTCATTCTAACGTGCAGATCCAAATTGCTCTCTGGTATCACAGTCCTTCTGCCTAAAAAGCTTCCTTTAACGTTTCTTAGTCTGTAGGTGTGCTGGAAATGGATTCTTTCCATTTTGTTTGTCTGAGACAGTATTTGTTCTTTGTTTTTTGAAAAAACATTTTCACTAGTTATGGTGAGATGGGTATACCTTTCCTTTTGTGAGGCTTTTAGTGTAGGTATTTGAATTAACTGTAGTCAGGGATTGGACAGGGTTTGAGAATGGTTGTTGCTATAGTTACCCACAGTGCACCACAGACTTCAAATCTTCCAGCAATGCTTTCTGTCCCTTTGCACTATACCTCTGTGAAGTCTGCCTCTTTCTTCTCTTCCAGGAGGATCCTATTACTTCTTAGCCTAGTGGGTAAATGAGATAGTGGAGGTGTTTTCTGATGGTTTGATTAAACCTTAATTTGAGGCAGTCTCTTGTCCCTGAATAATGGGATTATGACCTTTACAATTTCTCATGCCCCTCCTTCAGTTGTCGTTTTGGACACAGTATACTCTCCTACCTCACCTTAATGTCAAATGTTTTCTGTTTATTTCTGCCTTTTGTAGTTATTTTATTTTATTTTATTTTATTTTATATTTTATTTTATATTTTATTTTATATTTTATTTTATATTTTATTTTATTTTATTTTATATTTTATTTTATTTTATTTTATTTTATTTTATTTTATTTTATTTATTTTATTTTATATTTTATTTTATTTTACCAGTGTCATAAAGTTGACAGTTTTTGTGCCTTTTCCCCTAAAAATTAAGCATTTTGTTCTAAAAGGGAACAAAATTAAAAACAATTCTAAAACTCATTATGCCCCATTATGAGTAAAAGTCACAGAAAATGGAAAGCCCAATTATACTGCTCTTTCCTCCTAAGGTGAACTCCCTAGCAGACCTGCAGCATCTGTGCACTCTCAAGGGTCTTCAAGGAGCTGCTCTTTGCATTATTATTTTCTGCAGTGGATTGGTGAGGGGAAGCCCTCATTACAAGCCTATCCTTATATTGCCTCTTGCATATGTTTTTTGATGTACTTCTGCTGTTCTTGTCAATATGATCTCAAGTCTTTCAGGAATTATTTATAATTTCTAGACTGACAATTTCATCATTTCTTATTTTTCAATGTGCAAATGATTTTACCCTATGTATGAATATAAAAATAAACACAGAAACAAATACAAACACAGATATGTAATTATAAATGAATATATTGGAGTAAATTTAAATGTAATATGACATTAAATGTAAGTACCGATTTCCTGTAGGAGCTGAAGTATAATTCTATTCAATGTACCTTGATTCAGTTCTCTTTCATTTCATTTCATTTCATTTTATTTTATTTTATTTTATTTTATTTTGAGAGAGAGAGGCAGGGAGAGAGAATCCAGAGAGGCTCTGCACTGTCAGCCTGGAACCTGACATGGGGCTCGAACTCAGGAACTGTGAGATCATGACCTGAGTCGAAACCAAGAGTCTGATGCTTCACTCATTGAGCCACACAGGCACCGGGATTCAGTATCTTTTAATCCTTTTTTTCTGAAACAATTTCCTCATTAAAAATTAAAAATTAAAACAAATACTATGTTGTATATCAATTATTCTTCAAAAAAAATTAAAAAAAAACTAAAACTAAATAAAGTTGAAAATGACATTCGATGTTATCCCATAATCTAGGAAGATGTTTACAATTTATTGCCCATTTCCCCAAAGCCTTTTAATTTCTCCAAACAGCTTTTAATTTCCAGGAAAGATTCCTAGATGTAAAATGCCACTTTATGAATAATTTCTGTATTCCCCTTTTGGGCAAGCTGCTACTTATCTGGCAAGCTTTGAAAGCTAGTTTCAAAAAGACTTCCAAGGGACTAGTAATTAGCTTCTTTTAACTTTCAAAAACAATCTATTTTGGTTTTCTTCCGTATCAGGAATATTTTATAAGATTTTCAGAGGAAATTTATCCATCTTTTTAAAATGGACTTAAGACAATATGATACAGTATCTAAGAATGAATGTAACTAAACCTTTTGCATTCAGAGATTGTATCTTCAAAAAACTGTAAGGTAACCATGACAGTGACTGTATTTAATAGGCATGGTATTAATTATTATAAATTTATGTCTCTATGATGTTAATATTGAAGGTACAATGTTAGATGTTTCTAAACAATCAGATATTTATTTTTAAATAAGAGAGTTTATTCTTATTTTGACTTTATACTAAATTATCTTTATCACTTTACATATCTTAAATATTTTGACAACTCATTTTTATTAGTACTGAAAAAATTAGTGATATTCTCAAAATTCATTTGAAGCTATACCACCCTTGCATACGATTCATATAATCATTCTCCTCTTATAATGCCTTCTCTGTACCTAAGTAGTGAATAATGAACCAAAGGCACTGTGTAGCAGTAGCTGGTAACATTAGATTTATGGTGGAACAGGTGTTTATTATGTGTCTCCTCAAACGCAAATTCTCCACCCATTGGAGCAAAACCCAATGGATGGGTTTTCACTAATCAGTTGCAATGATTCCTTGCAAACATCTCTCAGGAAAAATCGTGATGGGAAGTATATTAAATGATAACTTAATTTTAACAAACTTAGCATTATCCAGTATCTATTATAATGTTTAAATAACCCACATGAAATTTATATTGATAACTCATATGGTTTTCAAATATTTGGAAGGAACCAATCAGGATTAAGGTTATTATATAGTCTTTAACATCTCCTATAGTATTGACAGGTACTGAACTTGATTGCATAGGTAATAAAACCACACTTGCCTGATAATGACAAGAAAACAGAACAAAGAATCGACTCATATAGCTCTGGGGTAGGCAGCACTGTATGGCAGTCTCTCTTGTGCTTATTGATATGATCTACCTTTTCCTAAAATTTAAAAACTATATTTTAGGGGTGTCTAGGTGGCTCAGTCAGTTAAGCAACCGACCTCAGCTCAGGTCGTGTCTCATGGTTGGTGGGTTCGAGCCCCATGTGGGGCTCTGTGCTGACAGTTCAGAACCTGGAGCCTGCTTCAGATTCTGTGTCTCCCTCTCTTTCTCTGCCTCTCATCTGCTCCTGGTCACACACTCTCTCTCTCTTTCTCTCTCAAAAATAAATAAACATTAAAAAATTTAAAAACAAAGAAACCCAATATATTTTAAATTATACCCATATTTATTTATATATAAACTTGAACAAAATACCATTTGTTAAATAAAAGTATTTAAAAATAATAAAGATAATGGAGCTGCATTTTGAAACTAATACAATGCAGCCCAAATATTACTCACAGGAAGTTTCCTGCCATTACAGTTATTTATTTTAGTAAAAAATGAGATTACTAAATTATGCATTCAGACCTGATAAAAACTAAGGACCTAGATAAAATTTTATATTTATAAAATTGCACATTGATTAGAAGAAAAAAATCAGAATTGGTGAATGACTAATAGCTGGTCTAGTGAATGAACAATTAGAAGAATAAAGCCAACAAATCTCTGGAAAATTTGAGTATAGTAGTTAAAATATATCAAAATCCCTCTCTCACCAATATTCAAACTGTGGGAAAAATATGCCAAAAGGAAATTTGAAGAGGAATTTTATTTTATTTTTTTTTTATTTATTTTATTTTTTTTTAACGTTTATTTATTTTTGAGACAGAGAGAGAGCATGAATGGTGGAAGGGCAGGGAAAGAGGGAGACACAGAATCAGAAGCAGGCTCCAGGCTCTGAGCCATCAGCCCAGAGCCTGACGTGGGGCTCGAACTCACGGACCGCGAGATCGTGACCCGGGTGAAGTCAGACGCTTAACCGACTGAGCCACCCAGGCGCCCCGAAGAGGAATTTTAAAGGAAATTTTAAATTTTTATAAAAGAGGGATATATAGTTATATGTACAAGTATATTTAAACAATAACCTACTCTCACCTATAGTAAAGTGATAGTGCTTGGAGCTTTATATTCCTTGGTTTATGAGCTAGAGATCTACCAGTTAGATTGACATCTTACTGATGTCTTCAGGTGCTAATGGAAGTACTCAACTTGGGTAATGCTCTGATGGCTCTTCCAGGTGAGAGAGGGAATGACTGCATTCATCTTCAGGGTTGTTTTATTAGAGAAGTTGTTTAGGGGTGCCTGGGTGGCTCAGTGGATTAAGCATCTGACTTCAGCTTAGGTCATGATCTCACGATCATGGGTTTGAGCCCCATCTTTGACTCTGTGCTGACAGCTCTGAGCCTAGAGCCTGCTTTGGATTCTGTGTCTCCCTCTCTCTCTCCTCTCCTACCCCACCCCCTCCCCCCCGCACCTCAAAAATAAATAAACATTAAGAGATGTTGTTTATGGCTGTAAGGTGTTACAGAGTTTAATTCAACTTTTTAAATTTATACATATGTTCTTTTTCCCCCAGTGTACATCACATCACCAGATAGTTATATAGAGAGAATTTTCAATACGGCCTCAGTATTGCACTCCAAAACACCACTCTCCCTCACCTACAGCCCTGTGGTAGTTTTATGCCAGATTACTTCTTTGTGGTGATTTTTTAAAACTTGGCTCATTATCCCCCATGAAATTTCACTCCACCACTTTACTATGCACATTTCTTAATGTGCCCTAAGCCCAATCATTGATAAATAGTATTTGTTTGTTTGTTTGTTGATTAGCTGGTTGGTACTGTTTCTAAAATTAAAGCATCTTTTGGGTAGATAAAATGAAAATGGTCATTGTTTTCTTGTTGACATACATATATTGAAGACTTGACATTCCACAAAAGAGAGAAGTAGTAGACACACAGTAATAAGGCAGGTGCCATGGCGGCTCAATGTCTCATGCAATATAGTTCATGAAAGAGATTATTAGTATAGAGCAATTTGGCCATGTTATGTTATTTAAAATATTTATGGAAATCTATTCTTTCATCTGGCAATAAGTTGTTGATCTCAACTGACCATGGCTCTCTCTAAAACCAGAAGTTACTGTCATTGCATGTTCTGCTATTACAGATTTGGCCCATTTTTTACCTTTGACTGATTGATTCTGGTGTCAATTAGAGTTGCCTTTTCATTGCAGCAGAAGGGAACATTTCAAATGGTTGTGTGTAATCATTCTAAGGGAGACAAGACAACCAAGCCTCTAACTTGATATTTCCTGTTTCAATTTTCATTTTATCTCTCTGACTCATCTTTCAATCACAGCAGTGCTGTTGTCAGATGGAAATGCAGTGATGGAAATTTTAACATGGCATAATTAAATATCTTTTGTTGAACCTCAGAAGGGAAAAAAAATTCTCTCCTTTTCCAGGCACCCAGATTTTTTTAAGTGGCTGCTTCTCAGTTAAAATGTTACTACAAAAATAGAATGTGTATGCTCATGCCAAAATGCACAGCTATACTTTCCCTGACTCTCAGAATGATTTTAGAGGTGGTACATTTCCAGTTTTGGGCTGATATTTTTTTCCCAAAGATGACCATTTGGATATAAATGTGTTTGTGGGTATCCTTCTAATATGTACAACATGGGTATCTGCATCATATATATCATATTATTAGATATATTGGATATATTCTTAGATATATAGCAATATTAGAGCAAATGAAAAATACACAGCAATATAAGCTTCCTTAAGATGGCATATTGGGTATTTTTTTACTTTAATCATTGGTGAATGAAAACAGAATAAAAGTGGGGGATCAGAACAGAGAGAGAGAGAGAGAGGCAAACCAAGAAACAGACCCTTAACTATAGAGAACAAACTGATGTTTCCAGAGGGGAGGTACTGGGGGTGGGTGGGGGGGAATGGGTTAAATAACGGATGAGGATTAAGGAGTGCACCTGTGAGAAGCACTGAGTATTTTATGCAAGTGTTGAATCACTTTATTGTACACCTGAAACTGATATTACATTGTATGTTAACTAGTTGGAATTTAAATAAAAACTTTAAAACAAAGAAAGGGTTCCACTTAACAAAAAAACTGACAAATCTAAACTTTGGTCTCATGAAAAATAGCAATAGAAATTCCTTGGGCTCAGTGTTTTTTAAGCATGTTTTCACATTAGAATGAACTGAGGTTCTTTTAAAACTTGAAAGCTCAGGACACATATGAGTCAAATTAGATCATGAAGACACTGATAGAGTATCTTTTTTTTTTTTCCTGTTTGAGGATCCACTTTATTTATTTATTTATTTATTTATTTATTTATTTATTTATTATTTTAATATGAAATTTATTTTCAAATTGGTTTCCATGCAACACCCAGTGTTATTCCCAACAGGTGCCCTCCTCAATGCCCATCACCCACTTTCCCCTCCTTCCCACCACGCATAAACCATCAGTTTATTCTCAGTTTTTAAGAGTCTCATGGTTTGGCTCCCTCCCTTTTTTTTTTTTTTCCTTCCCCTCCCCCATAGTCTTCTGTTAAGTTTCTTAGCATCCACATAAGAGTGAAAACGTATGGTATCTGTCTTTCTCTGTATGACTTATTTCACTTAGCATAACACTCTCCAGTTCCATCCACGTTGCTACAAAAGGCCATATTTCATTCTTTCTCCTTGCCACGTAGAATTCCAGTGTGTATATAAACCACAATTTCTTTATCCATTCATCAGTTGATGAACATTTAGGCTCTTTCCATAATTTGGCTTCTTTTGAAAGTGCTGCTATACCATTGGGGTACAAGTGCCCCTATGCTTCAGCACTCCTGTATCCCTTGGGTAAACTTCTAGCAGTGCTATTGCTGGATCATAGGGTAGATCTATTTTTAATTTTTTAAGGAACCTCCACCCTGTTTTCCAGAGTGGCTGCACCAGTTTGCATTCCCACCAACAGTGCAAGAGGGTTCCCGTTTCTCCACATCCTCTCCAGCATCTATAATATCCTGATTTGTTCATTTTAGCCACCCTGACTGGCGTGAGGTGGTATCTGAGTGTGGTTTTGATTTGTATTTCCCTGATGAGGAGCGACGTTGAGCATCTTTTCATGTGCCTGTTGGCCATCCGGATGTCTTCTTTAGAGAAGTGTCTATTCATGTTTTCTGCCCATTTCTTCACTGGATTATTTGTTTTTCAGGTGTGGAGTTTGGTGAGTTCTTTATAGATTTTGGGTGCCAGCCCTTTGTCCGATATGTCATTTGCAAATATCTTTTCCCATTCCATCGGTTACCTTTTAGTTTTGTTGATTGTTTCCTTTGCAGTACAGAAACTTTTTATCTTCATGAGGTCCCAATAGTTCATTTTTGCTTTTAATTCCCTTGCCTTTGGGGATGTGTCAAGTAAGAAATTGCTGCAGCTGAGGTCAGAGAGGTTTTTTCCTGGTTTCTCCTCTAGGGTTTTCATAGTTTCCTGTCTCACATTCAGCTCCTTCATCCATTTTGAGTTTATTTTTGTGAATGGTGTAAGAAAGTGGTCTAGTTTCATTCTCCTTCTGCATGTTGCTGTCCAGTTTTCCCAGCACCATTTGTTAAAGAGACTGTCTTTTTTCCATTGGATATTCTTTCCTACTTTGTCAAAGATTGGTTGGCCATACTTTTGTATCTTCTAAAAGCATTAGAGCTTTGCCTTTCATATGTAGGTTGTGAATTCACCAAATACAAGGTTGGAGTTCAAATTAACATGGGATAACATCAGCATCCATTGAACACACTTCTAGTTTTTGAGTGTCTCTCTGTCTTTTTTTTTTTTTTTGAGTGCTTTAAAAATTTTTTTTGATGTTTATTTTTGAGCGGGAGAGAGGTAGAGTGTGAGTAGGAGATGGGCAGAGAGAGAGGGAGACATAGAATCAGAAGCAGGCTCCAGGTTTGAGCTGTCAGCACAGAGCCCAGTGTGCAGCTTGAACCCATGAACTGTGAGATCATGACCTGAGTCAGAGTCGGACACTTACCAACTTAACTCAAGTGCCCCTTGAGTGCTTTTAGCCATATTTAAGAATCGCTATTTTAGGAACTTAATTCTTTATTCGAAGTTTTCAAAGAAAAAAAAGAATAGTAAACAAAACTCCTTTTATTTGCAATTATCATAAAAGTCAAATAATGGGATCTCAGTGACTTTGTTTTCCTGTATCTTGAAATACCTGGCAGTTTCTATCGTAGCAGGAATTGTTTCATCATTACTCATCAATTATTCCTAACTTTGCTGAAGAAAAAGAAGATTGAAATATTAAGAAAGTAAGAGAATAATGGATTTTTCTATAAGGCTCATGCTGTAACAAATGAAATGCAAAACAAAACTTTAGCCATTGATTCATTCTTACTTTTCTTATTGCCCTGTCTAAAATATTGCACCATCTCTCAAAAAGTATAAAAGATGATTGGAAATACCATCTCTGCAGTATTCTCTTAGCTTTCTTGAACACAGTTGAGAATTTTCTGTTTATAATGGTGAAGAGAAGAAAATTCGCAAAAGAAGTTTACACAAATATTAGATGATCCCGTAGATAAATCAAATGAGGCAGATAACATTTCACTAGACTCTTAATGATGATGAAATAGATTGTGTAAGCACAGTTTCAGCTATGAGTCTTTAGATAGTGATATCCTAGATCAGTGTTCTCAAATTCAGGAAATCAACAAGTGGACAGTATATTTCCAAGGGTGAAATGCAAATAGGACATTTTAATTCACTTCTTCAACTGGAATAAGATCATCATAAAAAATTTTGCAATAAGAATCTGGACATTTTTTGCCCCGTAAAGGATATGTGACCCTATTCTTTCTTCTTTTATTGTGTCTATTTATCAAAATGTTCTTGATTTACTCCTAATAGACCAATGCCAAGAGCAGTATCTAGTTTGTGTTTCTAGATTTAAAACTGAGAATACTTTATAATTTTGGAGCCAAAGAGAAGCACTGTGAGCTGTTAAAACTTCAAAAGAAATTTTATTGTGTTTTGACCATGTAAGTGCTAGAATAAAAAACAAAAGTAATGAATTTGAAACTATTCAGAAATGTGTCTGAAATCCAATATTTACAAGATAGACATGTTCATCATTCATACATGAAAATAATCAGAAGTTGGTTTTATATGGAAAATATTGTTCATTTTGGATATTTATCTTCAAACCTAGGAAAATATAGAATAAGGTTTGGGCTAGCCATGTTTAAATCTTTATTAAAATTTCTAATGGAATAGTTTGTAAATATCTCTTTATTCTTAGTTCTATGACTTACCTGTAACATGACTTAAAAGTCTTTAAAAATAAACAAGATCCCTTAGGAATAAGATATAGTGATGACTTTTTTCTTATATACGGAATTATACTCCCAAGTTGACACCCTGTTCTAGTAACACAATTGATTTAAAGGACCGTGCTTCTTGGGGCGCCAGGGTGGCTCAGCGGGTTAGGCGTCCAACTTCGGCTCAAGTCATGATCTCACAGTTCATTAGTTCCAGCCCTGCATGGGGCTCTGTGCTGACAACTCAGAGCCTGGAGCCTTGTTCAGATTCTACGTCTCCCTCTTTCTCTACCCCTTGCCTGCCTGCTTACACTCTCTCTCTCAAAAAAAAAAAAAAAAAAAAAAAAAAAAAAAAAAGAAAGAAAAAAAGAAAGAAAGACCTTGCTTCCCATTGTCATTTAGTATCACCTCTGTCATATATCAAATGCCCATGTTTTCATTTTGGACATTATTTCTGTTTCTGGAAACTACTCTATTTAATTGGTCTGCTTTCTATGCTGAGATACTATCTCACTGTCTTAATTACTTTATCGTAAATACTGGTATCTGGTAAACCAATCCTTTCTTTTTTAAATTTTTTAAAATGTTTATTTATTTTTTGAGAGGGAGAGAGAGAGAGACAGAGCATGAGTGGGAGAGGGGTGGAGAGAGAGGCAGAAACAGAATCCAAAGCAAGTTCCAGGCTCTGAGCTGTCAGCACAGAGCTTGATGCAGGGCCTGAACCCACCAACTGTGAGATCATGACCTGAGCCTCAGTCGGATGCTCAACTGACTGAGCCCCCGGGGCGCCCCACCAATCCTTTCTTTTAATTCATTGTGAGGAGTGGCTTATTTATTCTTTGTCTTTTGAGAAATTAAATGCTTTTTAGAATCCTCTTGTATTTCACCAAACATGGAATTTTAATAATTGTATTGAATTAATAAATCACTTTGGGTAGTATTGACATCTTTATACTACTGAGTCTTTAAGTCCAAAACCACAATATTTTTCTATCTGACCAGTCACATTACTTTTATAGAACTACATTCCTCCTGTCCTTAGAATTACTGTAAAAGGGCTCCAGCATCTTTAGCATTATTTAGTAGTCCAGAGATAGGTTTTTGATAAAAGGTGAGAAAAAATATTCATCCCCTAAGAATTTTGAAACCAGAATAGAAAGATATCCTAAACCCAGTTGTTTTCTGAAGAGTGGAGGGGTTTGCCTAAGAATTAAAGGAATTGACCTTCAGCATGAGAGAAAAAAACTGAAGGAAATTACAGAGAGAAATGATATGAAAACAAAGAGCTATTGAAGGCACTAAACATACTCATTCCAACTTGTTCATAAGACACAGCTATATTGTCCTTATTTTATGTATAATAAATACATTTACATATAATAATTTTTCCTCTTTTATGAAGACAAATTAAGTTTATTTTCCTTATTTTTTTTTTTTCAACGTTTATTTATTTTTGGGACAGAGAGAGACAGAGCATGAACGGGGGAGGGGCAGAGAGAGAGGGAGACACAGAATCGGAAACAGGCTCCAGGCTCCGAGCCATCAGCCCAGAGCCTGACGCGGGGCTCGAACTCACGGACGGCGAGATCGTGACCTGGTTGAAGTCGGACGCTCAACCGACTGCGCCACCCAGGCGCCCCTATTTTCCTTATTTTTTAAAGACTCATAATTATCACAGTTCTTATAGACTGTGTCAATAATGTTTATTTCTCATGTATTACCTTGCCTTAAGGTTCATAACTTCACAGTCAATGTAAAAATTATAGATTGAAGTACAATTTTATTGTACTTTATAGAAAATTCTTTAGTGTGTTTATGAAAAGTCATACAACATGACTTAGAAATTCTGGTAAAAATGATGGGTATGGTTTTAAATTGTTAATTTGAAATAACCTTGCTTTTTGTTAAGTATTTTTCTTTGGAAAAGACATGTCAAAAAAAGCTATATCAAAAACTGATAATTTTTTTACTGACTGATTTTTCTTACTTTTTAAGAAGAAAGTCTTAAACTCATAACTTTTGATTGGTATCTGTCATAGACTCTGGGTTTTAAGTTCTCTCTTGTCCAGTAAGAGAGTGGGACACAGGATTGAAAATGTGGGGGCGCCTGGGTGGCGCAGTCGGTTAAGCGTCCGACTTCAGCCAGGTCACGATCTCGCGGTCCGTGAGTTCGAGCCCCGCGTCGGGCTCTGGGCTGATGGCTCAGAGCCTGGAGCCTGTTTCCGATTCTGTGTCTCCCTCTCTCTCTGCCCCTCCCCCGTTCATGCTCTGTCTCTCTCTGTCCCCAAAATAAATAAACGTTGAAAAAAAAATTTTTTTTAAAAATAAAAAAAGAAAATGTGAGAGAGGCTAATGTCTGGGAGGAGACAAGAGCCCTGAGTAAGGGTTTTGCTCCATTTTTATTAGGATGAGAAGCCTTAGAAGCATGATGGATGTGCACAAAGAGACAATGAAACTGTAAACATTAACTCATGGGTGTGGAGAAAAGGGGGTTTTGGAGATTTGCAGTGTTAGGGGTTTGGGTTAATATAAAATAAAACCCTGGTGCTGGGTGGGAGGTTGTTTACAGCAAACATGAGGCACCACCCCTGTTTACCTGAACTGGTATAGGGGCCAAGAAAGACCTAGCATGCTACTTCAGGGTCAAGAAGGCACCTTTCTTTTGCTAATTAGATCCTCTCTTGGCAACTTCCCCTGCTGGGGTCTAAAGTCCTGTTTACCTATTTTGGTCCTTCCTTCCTGTGAAAGTAGCTTTCTGCTATTGTACTAAGTTGGGGGGCATTTCTGCCCTGAATACCTAATCTTGTTTACCTCATCTTGGATGTTTTCATCCTGAGATTTCCTATTCCTATACCTTTGTCCTATACTGGGGGCCTTTGCCCCATTTACCTAATCTTATTGACCCAAACTTGGATGTGTACATCCTATGGCTTTCGAATTCTTTATGCCTTGTTAATCCATCAGTGCAGTCTCAGGGAATTTCTAAGCTTATTCCCCACAGGTATTCATATACTGCGATTTTGGGTTAATAATATATTTAACAAATGAAATCTAGATTTTAGTTTCTAATAATTATTATAGAAAGATTGTCATGAACAAAGTTGAAATGAATTTTGGTTAAACACTGACAATATTTAATACTGAGCCAAACCTATGAATATTTAATGAATATAAGTACATATATAAATTGTGCTTATCCATTGTTTATAGGAATAATAAATACAATATACTTAAATTTATCCTTATAATGAAAATAACAATTTATAATATAGAACTAAATATTTTAAACTTTAAGCAACATTTTATTTTAAACAATGTTTGAAAAGCTGAGAATGATTGAACTAGACTTCTGGAAATGTTAGTATTTTGTAAGTGTCTCATAAAGGCAAGGGTATAAATAATCATATATGTAAATATCCCAGCTTAGATATCTAATTAAAATGACCACTCAAATTTGGAAGATTTTGAGCAATGTTGGAAAAGCTATGTAGGAGGATATTGCAATAGTCTAGCAGAAAGTTAATGTTACTTATATATCCGTTGTGTTTTGTGCATTCTTTGTGTTACTTATATGTCTACTGGAGCAATAGAAATGGAGATAAGTGAGTGGATAAAGAATATGTTTTTGAGACAGAGCTAAGTAGGACTAGCTAATGAACTTGATGTGAAGGTCTAGTGAAAGAGAAGAAATGATTACTCCTAGGTTTTTGGTTGAACATTTGGTATGTATGGTTGTAGCATTTACTGACATAGAGAATGTTAGTGTAGAAATAGGCTTTCATGGGGGTAGGATTCGTGGGGAAATGATTCAATACTGAACTATTAAATAAAGTGTGTGTAACTATTAAATAAGGTGTGTGTGGTGGGAGAGGAGACAGAGAGGGAGGAAGAGGGAGAGAAAGACAGGTGGGGGAAGGCATATTCAGGGGAGAGCTTAGAGAGAGGGGTAAATGGGAAGCAATTTACCAAGATGGCCTTAAAGTTCCCCTAATGTTCACTAAACTTTAGACATGCATCTTCCTGACTCTAGGCTCCTGACCTCTCTTTTCTTTTCTTCTCTTTTCTTTTCATATATATTTAATGCTTATTTACTTTTGAGAGAGAGAGAGAAACAGAGCACAAGTGGAGGGGGGGGGGACAGAGAGAGAGAGAGAGAGAGAGAGAGAGAGAAAGAGAGAAACAGAATCCAAAGCAGGCTCCAGGCTCTGAACTCTGAGCACAGAGCCCCATGTGGAGCTCGAACTGACAAACTGTGAGATCATGACCTGAGCTGAAGTCAGACCCTTAACCGACTAAGCCATCCAGGTGCCCCCTGACCTCCCTTTTCTTAGAGTATTTACTTTTGAAAACTTAATTAGAAATTCCCTTAAAGATGTAAATACTTTAAAAAGACTTTTGACAATTTTACATTACATTACATTACAATTTTACATTAATGATTTTCTCAAGGACCTGGGAGCTATCTTTTTGATATGTGATTATCAAGGAAGATAATTCCTTATCTAGGTTTCTGGAGGAGAGTAAGAACTTAACTTTAGTGGGCACCAATCAGTAAACCCAAATTGCCTACGAATTACACATTTGCAAACTCAGAAATAATCTCCATATATCTGTTGGAGCAATAGAGTAATCTCCTTCCTAACTTCTCTTAAAATAATAGAGTAAGAGGTTGCTAGTGATCTGAAGACCTGCAACACTAGCCTTCCTGGGAGCTTCCTAGAATGAAAAAGCTCAAATCCCACCCCAGGTCCACTAAATCATAATCTACATTTTTAGTAAGATCCCCAGGGGATTCATATGTACACTGAAGTTTCAGAAGAGCACTGATTTTGGCTAACTAGGGAGGAAAATTAGGCCCCAAAGGTAGTTGGGGTGGGTGATGAAGAATCAAAAATTGGATTGGTTGTATACTTAAAGTTGAACTATTGTGGAGTGTGGGCTATAGAATAAATGAGATGGAAGGATGGGATAGCATGGTCAAAGAGAGGAATGTTGAATAAAAGGTGAACATAAGTTAGTGGGGTCGTTGATGACATGATCAAATTTACAGTCATGGGTGCGGTTGGCTGACAGTAATCCAGGTTCTAGATTCATCTCTGTGTAAGGATGGGGTGAGAGAGGAGGGGAGAGAGGGAGATTGAGATTTAGGGGACAGGTTGGTGCTCAGAGGTCTTTCAGGATTATGGCTGTCTAAATGAGCTATCATGCAATAGCACAAGTTTCAAATATTTTGTTTTTAAAAAAGCAGAAAGAGAATGCACAGTTTAGAAGTATCAATAATACCCCTTTGATGTCTCTAGTTGTGAGCTACGTGTGAAGGAGTGAAAAACTAGTCTTGTCTTGAGAGGGCTAGGTGGAATGTGGCCCTAGGAAAGAGCCAGGATTCAGATAAGGCAGAACTTGGCAATTTTTTTTCTGTACAGGGCCACATAGCAAATATTCTAGGCTTTCTAGGCCATATGGTCTCTGTTACAACTGCTCAAGTCTGTTCTTGTAGGAGGAAATCAGCCATAGACATTATGTAAATTAATAGGTGATTCAATGCAACTTTATTTAAAAAAAAAAAAAAAAAGGGCAGAAGGCTAGATTTGACCTGTGGGCTATATACTTTGTTGACTCCTGAATTAAGGCACCAAGGTGAAGAGAGTTGTGATGATGACAGAATGGGGATAACTGACCCTGGGTTCAGAGGAATCACTGGAAAATATTGGGATGTAAGGAGGTTTGGAAGATTGGTGTCAATTTAGGAGATGTAAAAAGCAGTGCGGCACCAACTGTGAGTGAGCCTGGATTCCTGCTGGTAACATAAGTAAAAAGCAAAATGAGGCATGGAGAACTAGTTCTCATATTCTCTTTTAAATTTTTAAATTAATCACATATTTCATGATATTTCATACATACAAAATAATATATTATAAGCTATATAGAATATATAAAAAGTTAAAGGAAACTTATGTGCCCAGATTAATAAATAGGATGTTACCAATTATTTTGAAGCCCCTGTGCATCCCTCATATTCTTGTTCATCTCCCACCAAAGACTAGCTCTACTCTAAATTTTATGTTTACCATTTCCCAGTTCTGTACCTGGATCTCAGTTAAAGGAGAAGTCTAGAATTTAGATGACCAAATAGATAGAGATCTCTAGAGAGATGGAGATATTTCTCTCCCTTACATTTCAAAGGCAGGTTAAAGTAAATACCAGTCATCCACTTACATTCCAAAGGATTAAAAATTGGGAAAACTTCCTCATCTCTTCCCAGAGAAGATTTGTTTGCATTAGGGACATAAAGTTTTTTTTCCTCTCTTCCTGGAGGGTAAGGTGGCAGCTGGGCAGTGTGTGGCCCATATAAGCTCACAGAATTATAATTTTGGGGTTCCTCTTCTCTTGGGCAAGAAACCTCCTCTGTACATTTGCAGGCCCGGTCAGCTGGTTCTCATTGCATCACCTGGAAGGGTAAAGATGAGGCCTGGGGAACGAATGTGCTTACTGTTACATTAATAGTCTTCTGTAATCCAGGAACCTGTGTTCACTTTCAAGACAAAATAAATAAATATACATATAAAAAACCTACCATCACCAACAGCAGAATACATATTGTTGTCAAGTGTGCCCTGGGTTCTGAGGGTTTAGAAGTTCAACTTCTCAAAGGTATACAACAGGTTCACCATGGACATAGGAAGAGCTTTATTGAACTATATAAGCTATGTCATCTGCCTGGAACTTTGGGCTTCCCATGTTCAGGGAGCAGCAGGTGAGAAGAAGAGTCATTATCCTGGTGGTGTAATTGACTGTTACCAGAAGGTAGAGCTGTTGTTACACAATAGAGACGGGGAAGAATGTGTGGCACCTCGTTCATCCATTTGGGTGCTTCTTGATAATCCCTTATACCATTTTAATGGTAAATGGACAAGTGTAGCAGCCACAACCTGCGAACATAATTTCCAGGGCTCAGTGCCCTCAGTGTTGAGGGACTATGTCATGCTACCGGGTAATCCACTGAAAGCCACAGAGGTGTGAGCTTAGGGAGAGAAGAATCTATAATGGATGGTAGAAGTCAGAGATGATGAATATCATTTACAGTCCTGACAGCAGCTGTGGTGGTGGAGGCTGTCATTTGTCCCAGTGATCATTCTTTTGTATGTTTTCTCTAGGAAAGGATGCCTGCCACGCTCCTCTATGAGCCGCTCCCAGAATTTGTAAGGATTCCCAAGAAACTAAGAGTAGACTTTAATTGACTATGTGCTGCACTGCCCAGATCCTTCTTTAATATTGAATGACTTATTCTCTCAGCTTCAGGGAGTGCCCCTGTCAGACAGCCCTCAGTTGTACCTCACCCAAAGTCTCATTCGCCTCCTGGGGCAGTCCGTGTTTAATGACTGTTCAGTGCAGGAGTATAAAAGCATCCCTCCTCTCCTGGATGACTTTCTCTCTCTACCCACTCCTCCTTCCTTCCCTTTCCATAGCTCTTGATCCCAAGAGTAGTCCCTTATCATTCCCCACATGCCAGTCTGATTGTCTGCTTTCTTGGGAACCCAAGCAATAATATATATCAATGAATGGATTATTTTTAAAATATGTATCTGAATGATACAGAGTTACTGTGAGGGAAAAATGTTGAAAGTATCAATTTATAGAAGTTGAAATATCCTTAAAGTTAAAGTGGAAAGGTACAACCTGCTGGCAACAGTTCACTGATGCTGAGCACAGTACCTTCCCTCCAGGAGGAATGAGAATTCATAGAGCAGTAGTACAGGACTTTGCTGCTCAGGTGTGTGGCAATAATAAGAACTAGAGCGGCTGCACCTGGGAGCTTGTTCTATCAGGCTCCACCCCCAGAGCTACTGAATCAGATTTTCCAATTTTACAAGATTCCAAGGTAGTTCCTACCCAGTGATTTAGATCAACAATCCTCAACCATGACTGAGGGACAGAATCACATATGCACTTTGAAAAAAAATACTTATGCCTATGCTGTATTCCAAATAAATTCCATTATAATCTCTGGGAAATGGTGTCCAAATTCTGGGATATTATAAAAGTTCCCAGGGCCTTTTAAAATTTTTTTTTCAACGTTTATTTATTTTTGGGACAGAGAGAGACAGAGCATGAACGGGGAAGGGGCAGAGAGAGAGGGAGACACAGAATCGAAACAGGCTCCAGGCTCCGAGCCATCAGCCCATAGCCTGACGCGGGGCTCGAACTCACGGACCGCGAGATCGTGACCTGGCTGAAGTCGGACGCTTAACCGACTGCGCCACCCAGGCGCCCCCCCAGGGCCTTTTAAAATAAGTAGTCAGAGTTAGGAGTCATTGATAGAGAGGGTCTCCAAGATTCCTTTCCACTTGAATGTCTTAGGTTAGTTACAAATGCCTATGAAATCCCTCTGGATTTCCATCACTAAGTCTCCATTTTTCTCTTAGAATGTTTAAGTTATCTCAGTTCCTTTCTTCCAACCTCAGAAAATCAAAATCTGAAATCCTGATCAATTTGGTTATTGTATGATTCTAGCTTCTAGAAATTGCAACTTTCTATTCTCTCTTCTCAAGGGACTATGGACAATGTGAAACTAATAAATGGCCATAGAGCTTAGCTTCCAGGTACAAAATAAATGCTTGTATTTACTCCCTTCAAATGCTATTTCAGTTTGGTTAGAAGGATTTTCGATTTCAAAGTATTTTTGGGGGGTCAGTCAGTGAAGTTTGGCTCCAGCATAAATCATTCAATCCTTTGTTCCTTCCCAGTGCTTTGAGACATAGGACCAAAGTAAGGGACGAAAGCATATAACAAGCTACAGTGGTATCCAACTCTGAGGCCATTGATTCTTGCCCAAGCAAACAAGTACATAAGACAGTCTTTTAAAAAGTCCATCATTTCTTTCTACATAAAATAGGAAATAATTCATATAGAATGGATAATATAGACCTGAATAAAATGAAATAGTATTTTAACCACAAAAAGCACATGTATTAGATAGCAATTTAAAATACGCCTGGTACATGAGTCTTTCTCCACATGTTCTAGAGACCTTTTATCGACTAAAACAAATTAGTGAAATGTGGCAAAAGGACATGAAATTTAATATTTAAATGTCACTTAATGAAAACTTAAGTTTATCAAAATGTCTAATAGAAGTTTATCTGTATGAATATTCCTTGTATGCTAAAGCCCATGTGAAACAAATATATATTTAAAACTTACACTACAGCTAGGAATATTTTATCGCTATCAAGGTAAAAGGACAAAAAAAGAAAATTTGCTCATATAAGTGGAAGGTTTATCAAACTGTTATTGAAATTCAGAATTTTGGGGTTTTGTCATTATTATTATTTTACTTACAAAATAATATTACTTTTTACTGAAGAAGGAATGCAGGAGACTACCATACAGGAAAGAATCAACCAAAGGTCAAGGTCATGTGGTAACCTATTTAGAAATTTAGTGACTACAAGTAACTATATGCATTTGCATCCAGATATTCCTCGAACCGAAGCTGATGTTACTGTCAGTTGCCTTTATGTGTGGGTGACCAAATCCTGGGCCCGAGGTGATGAAAGCAAAACCTGCAAGAATAGCAGTTGCGTCTTCACATGGAGTACTGCATCCTTGTCTTTCACATATCTTTTAAAGATCGTGGTAGCTATGGGTACGCTCGGGATTATTTCCACTTTTAAGAAGTGGTAGTTTATACCTCATTAGACCTCAAGTGGGCTGAAAAATACTGACTTGCTTACCAGCTTTATTACCTATTTTCTTTCTTTCATTTCCCCCACCTCCCCAGGGATAATTGCTTCCATTGGCTTTAGTCATCAAAGGTTTCTCATAATTAGACATCCACATGCAGACATCCTGTAGGCAATCATTTCCTTAATGTATTTAATTATTTCCCTATTTTAAATTGCTTTGGCCATAAGAAAAAGAGAACTGGAAATTGTTTTCAAAATATTTTTGAAATACTTTGGACATAATTTTTATTTTTGTTTTTTTAATATGAAATTTATTGTCAAATTGGTTTCCATACAACACCCAGTGCTCATCCCAACAGGTGCCCTCCTCAATACCCATCACCCACCCAACCCTCTCTCCCACCCCCCATCAACCCTCAGTTTGTTCTCAATTTTTAAGGGTCTCTTATGGTTTGGCTTCCTCCCTCTCTAACCTTTTTTTTCTTTCCCCTCCCCCATAGTCTTTTATTAAGATTCTCAGGATCCACATAGGAGTGAAAACATATGGTATCTGTCTTTCTCTGTATGACTTATTTCACTTAGCAGAACACTCTCCAGTTCCATCCATGTTGCTACAAAAGGCCATATTTCATTCCTTCTCATTGCCAAGTAGTATTCCATTGTGTACATAAACCACAATTTCTTTATCTTTCATCAGTGGATGGACGTTTAGGCTCTTTCCATAATTTGGCTACTGTTGAAAGTGCCGCTATAAACATTGGGGTACAAGTGCCCCTGTGTATCAGCACTCCTATATCCCTTGGGTAAATTCTTAGCAGTGCTATTGCTGGGTCATAGGGTAGACCTATTTTTAATTTTTTGAGGAAACTCCAGACTGTTTTCCAGAGTGGCTGCACCAATTTGCATTCCCACCAACAGTGCAAGAGGGTTCCCGTTTCTCCACATCCTCGCCAGCATCTGTAGTCTCCTGATTTGTTCATTTTAGACACTCTGACTGGTGTGAGGTGATATCTGAGTGTGGTTTTGGTTTGTATTTCCCTGATGAGGAGCGACGTTGAGCATCTTTTCATGTGCCTGTTGGCCATCCGGATGTCTTCTTTAGAGCAGTGTCTATTCATGTTTTCTGCCCATTTCTTCACTGGATTATTTGTTTTTCAGGTGTGGAGTTTGGTGAGTTCTTTATAGATTTTGGATGCTAACCGTTTGTCCAATATGTCATTTGCAAATATCTTTTCCCATTCCGTCGGTTGCCTTTTAGTTTTGTTGATTGTTTCCTTTGAAGTGCAGAAGATTTTTATCTTCATGAGGTCCCAATAGTTCATTTTTGCTTTTAATTCCCTTGCCTTTGGGGATGTGTCAAGTAAGAAATTGCTGCGGCTGAGGTCAGAGGTTTTTTCCTTGTTTCTTCTCTAGGGTTTTGATGGTTTCCTGTCTCACATTAAGGTCCTCCATCCATTTTGAGTTTATTTTTGTGAATGGTGTAAGAAAGTGGTCTAGTTTCATTCTCCTTCTGCATGTTGCTGTCCAGTTCTCCCAGCACCATTTGTTAAAGAGACTGTCTTTTTTCCATTGGATATTCTTTCCTGCTTTGTCAAAGATTAGTTGGCCATACTTTTGTGGGTCTAATTCTGGGGTTTCTATGCTATTCCATTGGTCTTTGTGTCTGTTTTTGTGCCAATACCATGCTGTCTCGATGATTACAGCTTTGTAGTAGAGGCTAACGTGTGGGATTGTGATGCTTCCCGCCTTGGTCTTCTTGAAAATTACTTTGGCTATTCGGGGTCTTTTGTGCTTCCATACAAATTTTAGCTTTGCTTGTTCTAGCTTCGAGAAAAATGCTGGTACACTTTTGATTGGGATTGCATTGAATGTGTAGATTGCTTTGTGTAGTATTGACATTTTAACAATTTTTATTCCTCCAATCCATGAGTATGGAATGTTTTTCCATTTCGTTGTATCTTCTTCAGTTTACTTCATAAGCTTTCTATTGTTTTCAGCATACAGATCTTTTACATCTTTGGTTGGGTTTATTCCTAGGTATGTCATGCTTCTTGGTGCAATTGTGAACGGGATCAGTTTCTTTATTTGTCTTTCTGTTGCTTCATTATTGGTGTATAAGATGCAACTGATTTCTGTACATTAATTTTGTATCCTGTGACTTTGCTGAATTCATGTATCAGTTCTAGCAGACTTCTGGTGGAGTCTATCAGGTTTTTCATGCATAATGTCATCTGCAAAAAGCAAAAGCTTGACTTCCTCTTTGCCAATTTTGATGCCTTTGATTTCCTTTTGTTGTCTGATTGCTGATGCTAGAACTTCCAACACTATGTTAAACAACAGTGGTGACAGTGGACACCCCTGTCATGTTCCTGATCTCAGGGGGAAAAATCTTGGTTTTTCCCCGTTGAGGATGATATTAGCTGTGGGCTTTTCATAAATGGCTTTTGTGATGTTTAAGTGTGTTCCTTCTATCCCGACTTTCTCGAGGGTTTTTACTAAGAAAAGATGCTGAATTTTGTCAAATGTTTTTTCTGCATCGATTGACAGGATCATATGGTTGTTTTCTCTTTTCTTTTCTTTTCTTTTCTTTTCTTTTCTTTTTTCTTTTCTTTTTTTCTTTTCTTAATGTGATATATCACATTGATTGATTTGCGAAAGTTTGACCAGCCCTGCAGCCCAGGAATGAATCCCACTTGATCCTGGTGAATAATTCTTTTTATATGCTGTTGAATTCTATTTGCTAGTATCTTATTGAGAATTTTTGCATTCATATTCTTCAGGGATAATGGCCTGTAGGTAGGTAGGTAGGTAGGTAGGTAGGTAGGTATTTATTTATTTATTTATTTATTTATTTATTTATTTATTTATTTTGCTGGGTCTCTGTCTGATTTAGGAATCAATGTAATGCTGGCTTCACAGTATGAGTCTAGAAGTTTTCTTCCTTTTCTATTTTTTGAAACATCTTGAGAAGGATAGGTATTTTTTTTTTTCAACGTTTATTTATTTTTGGGACAGAGAGAGACAGAGCATGAACAGGGGAGGGGCAGAGAGAGAGGAAGACACAGAATCGGAAAGAGGCTCCAGGCTCCGAGCCATCAGCCCAGAGCCTGATGCGGGGCTCAAACTCACGGACCATGAGATCGTGACCTGGCTGAAGTCGGACGCTTAACCGACTGCGCCACCCAGGCGCCCCGAGAAGGATAGGTATTATCTTTGCTTTAAAGGTCTGGTAGAATTCCCCAGGGAAGCCATCTGGTCCTGGGCTCTTATTTTTAGCAGATTTTTGATAACTGATTCAATTTCTTCACTGGTTATGGGTATGTTCAGATTTTCTGTTTCTTCTTGTTTGAGTTTTGGAAGTGTGTGCGTGCTTAGGAATTTGTCCATTTCTTCCAGGTTGTCCAGTTTGTTGGCATATAATTTTTCATAGTATTCCCTCATAATTGCATGTTTCTGAGGGTTTTGTTGTAATAATTCCATTTTTATTCATGATTTTATCTGTTTGGGTCATCCCCCTTTTCTTTTTGAGAAGCCTGACTAGAGGTTTATCAATTTTGTTTATTTTTGCAAAAAACCAACTCTTGGTTTCATTGATCTGTTCTACAGTTTTTTAAGAGTCTATATTGTTTATTTCTGCTCCGATCTTTATTATTTCTCTTCTTCTGCTGGGTTTGGGGTGTTTTTGCTGTTATGCATCTAATTCCTTTAGGTGTGCTGTTAGATTTTGTATTTGGGATTTTTCTTGTTTCTTGACCTAGGCCTGGATTGCAATGTATTTTCCTCTCAGGACTGCCTTCGCTGCATCCCAAAGTATTTGGATTGTTGTATTTTCATTTTTGCTTGTTTCCATATATTTTTTAATTTCTTCTCTAATTGCCTGGTTGACCCATTCATTCTTTAGTGGGGTGTTCTTTAACCTCCATGCTTTTGGAGGTTTTCCAGACTTTTTCCTGTGGTTGATTTCAAGTTTCATAGCATTGTGGTCTGAAAGTGTGCATGGTATAATCTCAATTCTTTTATAGTTATTAAGGTCTGTTTTGTGACCCAGTATGTGATCTATCTTGGAGAATTTTCCACTGCACTCGCAAAGAAAGTATAATCTGCTCGTTTGGGTTGTCGAGTCCTAAATATATCTGTCAAGTCCATCTGATCGAATGTATCATTCAGGGCCCTTGTTTCTTTATTGATCCTGTGTCTAGATGATCTATTCATTGTTGTAAGTGGGGTATTAAAGTCCCCTGCAATTATCACATTCTTATCAATAAGATTGCTTATGTTTGTGATTAATTTTTTTATATGTTTGGGGCTCCTGTATTCGGCGCATAGACATTTATAATTGTTAGCTCTTCCTGATGGGTAGACTCTTTAATTATTATGTAATGCCCTTCTTCATCTCTTGTTACAGCCTTTAATTTAAAACCTACTTTGTCTGATATAAGTATGGCTACTCCAGCTTTCTTTTGACTTCCATTAGCATGATAGTTCTCCATCCCCTCACTTTCAATCTGAAGGTGTCCTCAGGTCTAAAATGAGTCTCTTGTAGACAGAAAATAGATGGGTCTTGTTTTTTTTTTTATCCATTCTGATGCTCTGTGTCTTTTGGTTGGAGCATTTAATCCATTTATATTCAGTGTTATTATGGAAAGATATGGGTTTAGAGTCATTGTGATGTCTGTAGGTTTCATGCTTGTAATGATGTCTCTGGTACTTTGCGGTCCTTGCAACATTTCACTCACAGACTCCCTCTTAGGATCTCTTGTAGGGCTTGTTTAGTGGTGAGGAATTCCTTCAGTTTTTGTTTGTTTGGGAAGACCTTTATCTCTCCTTCTATTCTGAATGGCAGAGTTGCTGGATAAAGGATTCTTGGTTGCATATTTTTTCTGTTCATCACATTGAAGATTTTCTGCCATTCTTTGCTGGTTGCCAAGTTTCAGTAGATAGGTCTGCCACTAGTCTTATGGGTCTCCCTTTGTAAGTTAGAGTGTGTTTATCCCTAGCTGCTTTCAGAATTTTCTCTTTATCCTTTTATTTTGCCAATTTCACTCTGATATGTCGCAAGTTACATCTGAAGGGAGTCTCTGTGCCTCTTAGATTTCAGTGCTTTTTTCCTTCCCCAGCTGAGGGAAGTTCTCAGCTATGATTTGTTCAAGTACACCTTCAGCACCTTTCCCTCTCTCTTCCTCCTCTGGAATTCCAATTATGCATACATTATTTCCCTTAATTATGTCACTTAGTTCTCTAAATCTCCCCTCATACTCCTGAATTTTTTTTATCTCTCTTTTTCTCAGCTTCTACTTTTTCCATAATTTTATCTTCTAATTCACCTATTCTCTCCTCTGCCTCTTCAGTATGTGTTATGGCCACCTCCATTTATTTTGCACCTCATTTATAGCATTTTTTAATATCTCATGACTATTTCTCAGTCCCTGATCTCTGTAGCGATAGATTCTCTGCTGTCCTTTATGCTTTTTTCAAGCCCAATGGTTAGTTTTGTGACTATTATTCTAAATTAGTGTTCCATTATATTGCTTAAATTGTTTTTGATCAGTTTGTTAGCTGTTACTACTTCCTTGGAGTTTCTTTTGAGGAGAGTTCTTCCGTTTTGTCATTTTGGGTATTTCCTAGGGTGGCTCCAAACTTCAGGGCACTTCCTCTGTGCTGTCCAGAGTAACTTGTGTTGGTGGGCAGGCCGCAGTCAGACCCCATTTCTGTCCCCAGCCCACCGCTGGGACCCAAGTCAGAGTGGTGTGAACCTTATCTTCCCCTCTCCCAGGTGCAGGACTCACTGTGGAGTGGTGTGGCCCCTGTCCAGGCTACTTGCACACTGACAGGCTTGTGCTGGTGGTTTGATGGGATCTGGCATATTAGCTGGGGTGGATCCTGTTTTGTGGGTCTCTTTTCTATGCTTGGCTGCAGAGAGTCCATTCTCCTAGTCTTCTGGTGGTTTTCTGGGTTATTTAGGCAGGTGTGGGTGGAATCTAAGTGATCAGCATGATGAGGTAAGCCCAGTGCCCTCCTATGCTGCCATCTTCCCCTCAATTCAGTTTGGACATAATTTTGAACTGGAATTCTTAATATCCTGTTTTCAGATTCTGAAAATCGTGACACTGTCAGTTTTCTGACTACACATACCTAAGCGTAAAAAGTCAGAACTCATTGTAAGGGTTATACTGGTCTTCTAGCAACATACATATATTAACTAGAGTCTTGAAATTATATCACTATAAGTTAACAGTTAAGATGAAAGGATGCTAATTTGATTTTAGAATTAATGGACAATTGAATCCACTTTATGGATACTTGTGAAATTCAATAGGTGGAAAAAATTTATAGTCTTCCAAAAACTAACAAATGGAGTTGTTTCTAACCATGGGCAAATTACATCAGGCTCACCCCTTTTCAGAGTAAGAAGTAGTATTTGCCTTTTAACCATAATAGAGGAGAAAAAAAATTCACAAACAATTGTGTTTATAACTGAGAAATTAACTATTAGTTTGTAGAAAAAACTGTCATTATGTAACTTTTGAAAATACGTGTCCTTCCTAAAATAATATTGCTAAATATATGAAGTATGATAGAGATTTATGAGAAAGGAGGCTTTCGTATCATTGACAGGGTGTGAAATTTCAAGTATTTTGATATGGTCATGATTTATTTATTGTAACCCTTCAAAGATCATGTCAAAACATCAGCTATTTCTATTTGTGGGTTCTGCCCTTAAACGTTTGTTGATTAATTAAACATTTTGACTACATGGGTTTTTGCTCACAGATGTTAAATGGTATTGTTTGTGTAACGTTCAAGGGTACTGTTAGAAATCTTAGAATCACAGAATCATTGGTGGAGTCCAGTGGTGCCATGGTGTGATGACAGGTTCTGTGACAGCAGAGCTTAGGGAAAATACTTCTCTATATGGCCTTCCCCAATTAAAATACAGAATCCTATTATCCCTTTCCCCTTCTGCTCTTGTTCTGCTCATCTGTTAATTTTTCTTTCCGCTATATCAGCAGCAGCCTGGTAGCCTTATTAACTAGGTACTATGGCCTCATGAGACAAAAAGCTCATCAAACTTATCAAACTTGAAAACCCATCCAGTTATCAGCAACCCAGTGACTGTCAAAAACAGTCTATGCTGTGAATCACCACAAAGAAATGCAAAAGGTCCAAGTGACAAGTGCTTCAAAGATGTTTTCTGCTTCATGCTTAATTACCCCAGATGATAAGTCTTCAAGGCATAAACAAGTGAACCTTTTCACCAGAACATATTGTTGACAAACCAGGAAAACACTAATGGTACAATAACTTTAGAGATAATTCTTTGCCCTTTGTTAATGCAGTTTTGAATTACAAACATTAGAATTCAACTTTTCCAAATATGAAAAGGCCATAATTCCTAGAGCAAAATTAAAATTAGAATTATTTTACTTATTGTAAATTGTTGCCTTCTTTATTAAGGTGTCTTTGGGCCTTTCGCTTAGGAGAAATCTTGTTAAAGTTACCTGCAAGTAGGGAAGATTTTTTTAGAATGTTAACAACAACATTCCAGCTTCTCTTAAACCAACCACCAGACGTCGAAGTGGTCCCTTTTCCCTGAGGAACCTGAGGCTCACTGCTTGTCATCTGATGAAACCGGGAAACTGGTTTCGATTAGTTGACATATTCCAGTCACTAACATTCTATTTCAGAAGCTTCTAAATACAACATCTAGGGGATCTGACCAAAACTCAAATCCTTTTTTATATGTTTCTTCATAAGAAGCATCATTATTTCACTGACTTGTATGCAAAACAGACTTTAGGAATAGATCCAGGTTTTCCAAAAAAAATTTAAAACTATGTATAAATTATTTATTGGGGTTTACATATGTGTTACCTACCATTGCCAGTGACTTTCTTCTTCTGATAATGACTGATTTATATACGCTGCAACCCTCTTCTCTAGGTACACTATTCAAGTAAAGATCTAGTTTTATTGATAATGCTAAATATTTTTCCAAAGTGGTTGTATCAGTTTATACTCCTAAAAAATATGTAAAAGTTCTTCTTGATGAACATACCTACATTTAGTATTGTTAGGCTTTTTATTTTTGTCATCATGTGATGGTGTTTGGTAATTTCTTTGCTAAAGAAGGTTAGTGTCTTTTTATATGTTTCTTGTCCACTTATGTTTCCCTTCCTCAAATGTGTCTTTATGACTTTTGCCATTTTGTATTTCTATTTCTTTGATCCTACATTTATTTGTAGGAGAACTTTATACATTGTATTGGCCAACCCTCAGTTTTATATGTTGGGATATCATTCCTAGTTGTCTTTGTGTTAATTTTTCATGAATAGGGTTCTCAACTTTAATAGAGTCTAGTCTAATTCACCGAAATTTTCTCTGTGATTTTTAAAAAAAATTTTTTTAACGTTTATTTATTTTTGAGATAGAGAGAGACAGAGCATGAACGGGGGAGGGCTAGAGAGAAAGGGAGACACAGAATCTGAAACAGGCTCCAGGCTCTGAGCGGTCAGCACAGAGCCCAATGCAGGGCTTGAACTCACGGACCACGAGATCACGACCTGAGCCGAAGTCAGACGCTTAACTGACTGAGCCACCCAGGCACCCCTCTCTGTGATTTTTAAAGTGTTTTATTTAAAACATTCCTCTATAGATTTATAGTCTCTTTATTTATTTATAGTCTCTTAACTTTTTCTTCAAGAGTTTTCATTTTACTTTTTATACTTTTGTCTCTTGGACATAAACCCATAATCCATCTGAAGTTGACATGAATGTGTGGATTCTTTTGATGGAAAACAATATACTTTTTTGTCACTTATCAATTTTTTGTTTTTTATTTTGTTTCCAGTCTCTCTTCTCCCATTGGTCAATATTATGTGATTTATTAATAACACCATTTTTAGTGATATGGATTTGTATTAGGTCTTGACATATGGTATCATCCTTGTTTTTCTTTTTCTTTTTCTTTTTTTTTTTTTTAAATAATTTTTTTATTTCAACGTTTATTTATTTTTGGGACAGAGAGAGACAGAGCATGAACGGGGGAGGGGCAGAGAGAGAGGGAGACACAGAATCGGAAACAGGCTCCAGGCTCCGAGCCATCAGCCCAGAGCCTGACGCGGGGCTCGAACTCACGGACCGCGAGATGGTGACCTGGCTGAAGTCGGACGCTTAACCGACTGCGCCACCCAGGCGCCCCGTTGTTTTTATTTTTCAAAAGTCTTGATTATTTTTGGAAATTTGATCTTCCATGTATTTAAAGACTGTGACTAGACCAATTTTTGGAAAATTTTTGTACATACTTTTACTGTTTATAAACATGGACTAGATCTAGGTCTTTCAAAATGTATCTAGGTCTTCTCTAATTTTCTATAAGGTTTTATAATATTTTACATTATTGGTAAGATTTATTCCTTGGAATCTTACCTTTTTTTCTCGTGCTAATGTAAATGGATATGATTGGAACTTGTGGGCACTTAAGTGAGATAAGTCGGAGAGACAAACACGTATACTGTATGATATCATTTATATGTAGAATTTTAGAAAGCTGATAGTAAAAAGAGAGTAAAATGGTTTTTACCAGGACCTGGGTATGGAGGAATTGGGGGAGATGCTGTTTAAGGATACAGACTTGGAACTAATAGATAAATAAGTGCTGGAAATATAGTGCACAGCATAGTGATTATAGTCAACAAGACTGTATCATAAAGTTCAAAGTTGCTAAGAGGCTAGATCTTAATTTTTCTCCATACAAAGAAATAATATTTATATGACATCATAGAGGTGTTAGATAACACTTTGATGGTAATCACGTTGCAATATATAAATATCAAATCAGCACATTGTATACCTTAAACTTACACAATGTTATATGTCAATTGTATCTCAATAAAAATAAGAAACATAATGTAATGGGACTATTTTAATGAGTTGATAGACACTCTAAGAGTTGAGCAGAAGAGTAACATTGTATGTATTATATTGTAAAAGATAACTGTAACTGTTCTACGAATAGACCAATGTGGGAGTGTGACAAAGGTCAATTTAGGAGAACCCTCAGGAGGCCATTGTTGTCCTCCAGGAAAAGATGGTGATGACTGGGATTGTAAGGATGGTTATAGAGAAGAATATTGAGACTCTGGAAATGTCTTAAAGTTATCAACAACAAGATATGATCAATTCAATATGGACTATAGAGAAAGAGAAAGATCATGGTGGATCCAAGTTTTTAGTTTGAGAAATGGAAAGGATGAAGTTGTCATTTTATAAAATGAAGAAACCTCCAAAAGGAATAGGTTTGGGTGGTGGAAATATACAGAGATCAGTTTTGGAAATGTAAGCCTGAGTTCCCTCTTAAACATTCAATTTTGTCATAGACTCTAAGTCTAAAGTTCTCTTTTGGCCAGCAAAGAGCAGATGCAGGATTAAAGCGAGAGATGGCTGATGTCTGGGAAAATACAAGAGCCCCGAATAAGGGTCCTTGTCCTATATTTATTCAGATCAGAAAGCTTACATGTGATGGGCATGTAAAAACAGACAAAGAAACTGTGAACGTTAACTTGTGGACATGAGAGAAAAGGGGGTTTTGAATATATACAGTGTTGGGGGTTTGGGTCAATATAAAACAAAATCTGGGCACCAGGCAGATGAGTAGATGGTTGTTAACAGCAGATAGGAGGAGCTGTGCCTATTTATCTTTGCTAGCCTAGGGAATAAGGCAGATAGGGGGAATAACCTCAGGGTTAATAAGACACCTTTTCTTTTGTTAACCATCTCCACTCTGGGCTGCTTTGCCTGCAGCACAGTGGTCCATAGTCCACTTCACCAATGTACCTAACCTGGCCCTATCCTGTGAAAACAGCTTTTCTGCTATGGTACTAAATTGGGGGTGCTTCCACCTGGATATCTAATCTTGTTTATTTCATATACCTGTGTATTGGGCACCTTTGTGCCATTCCTAGTTTAGGCCTTTGCCTCTCCCTCTCTATTCTGGGGGCTCTGCACCCCCTGTCTGTTTTGGGATGCCTTTGCACCTCTCTATTCCTGGCACCTTTGTGCCTCCCTATTCTCAAGGTGTCTTTGCACCCCCCCCTATACTTGGGGTTCCAATCTGGTTTACCCAAACTCGGGTGTGAGCACTTTATGGCTTTGTATTTCTTTATGCCTTGTTAACCCATTGGTGTAAGCCCAGGGGATTCCTAAGCTTATCCCCCACACAAGTTGACATGTTGGGTAGGCGATAGGTTATAAGAGTCTGGAGTTAAGGGCAGAGCATGGGTTAGAGATAAAAATTTGCAGGTCATCCAGATATAGGATTTTCCCAAGTCCTGAGACTGGTTGTTATGACAAAGGAATTTAGTATAAAAATTTTTTAAAAAGACCTCTAAGGACTGAGGCTTACTGCACATCAATATTTGGAGATGTGGTCATGAGGAGCAACAGGCAAACAAGACTGGTAAAGATCACCCAGAGATGTATTAGGAAAAATAATCAAGGATGATGTCCTCGTCCTAGAAACAAGACAAAAAAAATAAGTGAGTGTTTTAAATACAAATGTTTAAGTGACTCCCGATAGATAATATGAAGATTTGACCATTTTACTTAGCAGTATGGAATCATTGATGACGTTGACAAGAGAATTTTAGTGGAGTGGTAGCAAAGACAGCACGACTCCAGAGCATTCAAAAGCAAATCAAAGGAGAAAAATTGTATTTAGCTTCATGTAAACACTTTTCAACTGGCCTGTTGGAAGATGAAACAACGTGTGAAGCAGAGATGAGGCCCTAGCCCACTCGGTAGCTCATCACAGATACATGAGTGAACCAAGCCAAGATCAATCAGATCTGCTGAATTGATCCCAGTCCAAAGTTCCAACTTCTGCATTATCAGCTAAAATGAAGAGGAGGAGGAGGAAGAGGAGGATAATATGGAACAACAAACCCAGGATAATATGAAAAAAGAAGCACTCAGGGAAAAAAAGTGTTCTTAGATATTAAAACTAATACTAGAAGTATATTCAAAGAGGAACTAGAATACAAAAAGTGAGGAAATCTCTCAGTACGTGGGAGAAAATGGTGATATAGAAAAAAATAGATTTGAGATGAGAAAATGAAAGGATTAAACCAAGAAGTTCAATTCTAATGTGAGCACACATTTTGGAAAAAAGAAAACAGGAAATTGTAGCAATTTATCAACAACAAAATTTAAAAACATGTGTCCCAGGGGGCGCCTGGGTGGCGCAGTTGGTTAAGCGTCCGACTTCAGCCAGGTCAGGATCTCGCAGTCCGTGAGTTCGAGCCCCGCGTCAGGCTCTGGGCTGATGGCTCGGAGCCTGGAGCCTGTTTCCGATTCTGTGTCTCCCTCTCTCTCTGCCCCTCCCCCGTTCATGCTCTGTCTCTCTCTGTCCCAAAAATAAAATAAAAAAACGTTGAAAAAAATTAAAAAAAAATAAAAATAAATAAAAATAAAAATAAAAATAAAAATAAAAATAAAAAAAACATGTGTCCCAGAACTAAAGGGCATGTGTTTGAACATTAAAAGGGATTCTGGAAAAAAAACCTAAAAGCACTTCATGATTCAACTATAGAATATCAGAAATAAAGAAAAGGTTCTATATTCATTTTTTAGGGCTGCTGTAACAAAGTACCACAAACTGAGTGACTTGAAAAAAATATATTGAGTGCACTTGTGATAATCACCTGGTGTCGTGTGTGAGTGTTGAGTCACTAAATTGTACACCTGAAACTCATATTACACTGTATGTTAACTAACTAGAATTTAACTAAAAGCAAACCACACACAAGAAAAAAAGAAAAGAAAAAAACATGTATTGTCTCATCTCTCAGTTTGGGAGGCTAGAAGTAGGAGATGAGGGGTTAGCAGAACTGGTTCCTTCTGAGGGCTTTGTAGGAAGCCTATCTTTCAGGCCTCCTCCCTTGGCTTATACATGACAGTCTTCTTTGTGTCTTTACGTCATCTTCCCTCTATGTGTGTTTGTCTCTGAGTCCTAATTTTCCCTTTTTATAAGGATACCAGTCATAGTGGATTAGAGCCAACCCAGGTGACTTCATCTTACCCAAGTAATTACATCTATAAAAATCCTATTTCTGTATAAGATCATATATATATATATATATATATATATATATATATATATATATATATTTCATATACATACATACATACACATACACACACATACACACACACACACACACACACACACACACACACATGTTCTGAGGTGGTGGGTGTGAGGACTTCATATATGAATTTTTCAGTCTTTGGCAGTTCCCAATTAAAATTGACCCCTGAATGAAACCACCTGTGAATAAAACTGAAGAAATAAGTCTTAAGTGACAAAACCCTACACATTATCTTGTAGATATCAATGTATATGTATATGTTTATATAGCCCAGTATAGCCTGACAAAAATTTATAATGCTTTTGAATTTATGGGACAGGAAACAGAAAGTAATAAGGCAATTGTCTTCAGAGGAGACAGGACTACTCTGTCTCACTGTGACTGTTATTTACCGAGTCAAAGCAATGTAAGCACCACCCTTTGATTTAGGTAAAAATTATGAGGTACTACATTGGGAAGCTGTAGGGACCATCTATGTGAGTCTGTGTGCTGGTGTGTCTGTCTGCTGGGTGTGAGTGCTCTGTAAAAGGCAAATTCTGATCTTACAATTAAAATGTCTAAAATTGAAAACGAAAAAAAAAAAAAAACCTGAGGAAACAGCTAATGGTGTATTAGGGGTTGCTGCTGTGGAATAATATTAATGGGGTAGGAAGAGAGGGGTAGGAAACAGCTGCATTTTGTTCTAAACTCTGTGATAATATTTGCCTTTTAAAAACATCTTTATATTCTTTTGATAAAAATAAAATGTAATTGAAAATGGAATCAGTTTTGACTCATTTTCCTAAAATGAGCCCTATCAGTTTTGTATTACACTGTTTTTAGATTATTACTAAAACTGATTCACATTTTATTTTTGCATACTAGGATCACACTTTCAAGGTGAAGGAATGATTAAATGAAACTAATTATTCCTCTGAAGAAAACCTAAATCCTTGATAAAGCAAACAAGAATTGAGATAGAGCAGCCTGTTTGAATATCATTGCTTAGAGCCTGTACTTTTTTAAAGGAAAGTTGGATTTAAATATTTATGAAATTGAATTTTCTTTACTGTTTTGAAAAAGAAATTATTAAAATTTTACTAACTTTGTAGAATTGATTTTTCCTTCCCTTCTGTACTAGGTAGGAAACAAATTAGTTTTACATTAATAAATCAGAATACATGAAAAACTAATTGCTCACAAAATACAATTGCATCACAAACACAGAAATAAAACAGAATATTGTAGTTTAGCTTCCTAAGTTTGAATTTATTATATATAATAAAATAAAGATTAAAAATATATGCACTAGGGTTCCTGAAAGTAGATACCATGCATTCATTTAGGTTTTGTTATGAAGAAGCATTGCTTTTTCTCTTGCATCTACATTTCACAAAGAAAGTATCACAGGAAAAAAAGCTTGCCTCACAGGCAAGGTTGAAAGCTCAGTATCATTTTATTTCTTATCTTAATAGCAGGCTGCTGCTACAGACTGAAAAATATATGCTCCAGGAAGATTGAACTTGCTACCTTTTGCAGGGTTGTTCATCTTTTCTAAAGGACAGTTATCAACTAAGCAAAAAAGGAAGAAATAACTATTCCATGTGGCTTGTGATATTATGAATCTATGACTATGTAGCTAAAAAAAATCTGAGCATGAGAACTTAGCATTTAAAAATTAAGAGAGAGGTGACAGGGTGTTGTTTTTGTGGAGAGGATAGTTTCAGAGGTGATACATACTATGGTAGGCATCTTTCAAAATGGCTCCCCAAAATCCTTACCTCTTGGTACTTAGGTTTTTGTGAAATCCCCTCTCCTCGAGTGTGCACTGGACTTGACTTGATTTTAAACCATAGAATACGGCAAAAGTGATATGATGTTGCTTCCAAGATTAGTTTGTTAGAAGCCTTTGGCTCCTGTCTTGGTATTCTCTCTCACTCTCTCTTGGACTGCTCAGTCCAAAAGAAACCAGTTGCCATATTTGAAGGCAGCTCTGGGGGAAAGTCTCATGTGAGGAAGCTTGGAGGAAGATCTTCTGAGACCTGCCCATAGCCATGCCTGTGAGCTTCTAACAGTTCCTTCTCTAGTCAATCCCTGACATGTTTGCAGTACTAGTTAGCACCTTTATTGCAGACTCTTGAAAAACCCTAATCAGAAACACCCCGCCAACTCACTCCCTGATTCCTAACCCATTGAAAGTATAAGAGAGTCATGTTTTTTTTGGTTTGGTTTGTTTTGGTTTTTGCTACTGAGTTTTGGGATAGCTTGGTATGGAGCAATAAGTAACTAATAGATAGACCATAATTTAAATACCTTTCAATCTCAGATTCTATATTGTTAAAATGGGATAACATTGTAGGTATTTTGCATGGTTGTTGTACAGATTTAATGAGATAAACCATACTAATAACTCAGCATATGTGACTGCACATATGGAGTACCCCTCCCCCACTAAGAGCTATTATTTTTATTATCCATATAATTTTTGAAAAAATGTCTGGGAATCATTTAGTCTGTACTACTCTTAGACTGAATATATATTATCTTCCCAAAAAGTCAGTAAGCTATAATCCAACATATAATTTGCTTTTAATATTTATTAGGCTAATTAATATCAATCCTTTCTGCCTTCCCATAGCCATTCTCTAATGTCCTTGTCCTTGGCCTCAGACTCAATCCTAACAGGCTATACCTATATTAGCAGTTTCACAGTCTCCACCCAGCTAGGTTTAGAATCAACACTGAAGTCCTGATCCCTGGACAAAATTAAGTTTGGGTTTTGAGAAGAAATAAATTTTTTTAAAGTTTATTTATTATGAAAGAGTGTGAGTGAGCAGAAGTAGGGGAGGAGCAGAGAGAATGGAGAGAGAATCACAAGCAGGCTCTACACTGCCAGCAGAGAGCTCGACACAGGGCTCGAACCCACAAACTGTGAGATCATGACTTGAGCAGAAACCAAGAGTCAGACACTTAACCAACTGACCCAGCCAGGTGCCCCAAGGAGTAATAACTTTTTAAACTGCATAATTGCCCTTAATTTTTGTCTGCTTTTTCTCTGGGCTGGCTTCCTGCTTTGTGCAGCATGCCAAGATACCAGATCTCATGGCTGTACATCTAAGTTTGACCCCCTAGACTAGCCATGCTTTCTCCCTTGTTCCTGACACCACGATGATTCCTGAATTTATCTTTTTCCTCATATGCTCATGAGCTCTACATTGGTTCACATGGGTCATTCCAGCCACTGGTTAGACAGAATTTTGATAACTCCATGATGGGGATGAGCTTTTATCCTTTCCTCTGTTACCATTTCCTCAGAATAATAAATAATTCCATATCTATTGTGTGTCTCTCTCTCTTCTTCCTCCTTATATCCTATGACTATTGTCATTAAACCTTCATTCTATCTTTTTCATAAGATTGAAAACATTACACTTTTACAAAAGTAGTAATTTACAAAAGTTTTATATGGAGGGCAACATGCAGAAAAAACATTGCCTAGCAATTAGGATTAAGTATACCTTCCTGGTAAATGTGAATTTATGTCTCCAAAGATTGATTTCCTTAAAGCACCTTTTATTTCACACACACACACACACACACACACACACACACACACACACACACGTACGTACGTACGTACGTACGTACTCAGTGTGATGCAGTTTCTGTCAACCCAAATTCAAAGCTGTGCCCTTAAAGGAAATATACTTCTAAAAATGTTGATGACTATTTATATTCATATGTAATGATGTGGAATTGATATAAACTGTTATCTTCTTCATAAAGAGCATCTTCACCTTTAGAAAATTAAAGATATTTCTTTCTAATTTAAGAATGAAAGGTTGATTTTATAATTCTTCAAAAATAGTAGGTCCAAGGCTATAAATCCAGAAGATTGGGAGACACAGTAATGGTGATGGATTGTTGCCAATATTAAGTAAAGTATCAAAACAATTTTGTGATAAAAAATATTATACAAAATCACAACCACTCTGTTCACACTTTTAAGGAAGTTAATCATTCCTAAGCTAAATGATCAACTTATATAGTACTAGATTAATTTGTTTAGATAAATATCTTCACTCAAGAGACCTAGCACATTTCAGGAATGATGTGTCAGAGTATGATAAAATCAGCAACTTGCACTGATAGATTCTACCCTCATGTCATTTTTTTCAATAAGAATGGTGCTATAAATTACACATGGTGACAATGAGGTAGGATAAATTCTAACGTGTAAATCCTGGTGTAAATATCTCTGTTATAATGCCATGATAGCAGATTTCACTTCCCCAATTTATATGGTCTCTGAGTAATACTATGATGAACCCTCATTCAAAAGAAGACTTGAAAGTCATCTTAACTACTAATATTTAAACTGTTTATGAGTGATATGGAAGATTGCTTTGCTCCCAGCATTTAATGGATATTCATCTTCTCTTAAAGACATTTTCTTTTTTTTTCCCATGCATTATTTTCATCTTTATGATTTCTTCAAAAAGCATCACCCAGGAATTATGATCAATATTAAATGCAGAGTACAATTACCTAAAAGTTCCTTTTCCTCCTTGAGATGCACAAACATAGCCTAAGAAGGGAGAGTGAAGAAACACACCTGGAAGCAGGAATATTTCTGCACCTACACCCTATAGGTAATCAAGAGTTGGCTTAAGCATTATCATTTAAATACTTCTAAATCCTATTTTATGTGTATTGGTCTCCTTACAATGCTATATAGAGACAATAAACAGCATAACTTTTCCAACTCCAAGGGCAAGAAGTGTTTTGTGGTCAAAATGTTTAGGAAACACTATGTACAACATCCCCTTGTTAGAGTTCATAATTCATATTCACATATTAAAGTCTGGGAAGGACTTTATTCAAGAAACCCATTTAACTTAGTATATGTAATATAGTGTTTTCTAAATTTAGTTAAGACCTCCCTCCTTTCTTTTTCAGTATACATCCATCACCCTCTCAAAAATTTGTGCAGGGAAGACTAAAACCTGTGTGGTAGGAATTATCTTCATTCCACACATAAAGAAGTTGAGTTAAAATAATAACAGCTTCATCTAGCGATAGCTTGTAAGTTGTAACCTTGCAATTTAAATATAGATCAACTGACTTACCATTCAGTTTTCTTTCTGTCACCCAAATTTGCCTTCCAGAACTGACTCAAAGTATATGAAGTTTGCTTTATGCTTTTTTTCTTTTAAAATCCTAAACGTCAAGGTATTTCTGAAGAAAAACTAAATTCTGGGTTTAAATCCCAATTAATGTTGCCACTGATCACTGTGTATCTCTGTGTGAACTTCTGGGGTTGAAAATGTTAAGATTAAAGGAGAATGTCAGATAAAGTGGTAGTACAGAATACGGATGTTATCACAATCCTGTATTTCTGCTCTTCAAAATGGGTGTGGCCGTGGGCGTGGGGGGAGATTGAGCTGGTATGACTGAGACAGTTTCTCATTTTGCAAAACTGTACTATTTGAAATACTGAACACATTCGATTGTACTACTGAAATGGACTACAGTGAAGAGAGCTCTGGAATTTTAGGACCTGGAATCCAATAGCTTCATTCCCTACATTCTGTGTAGGTTTAAGTTCTTTGTCATCTTGGGACTTTTAGTTTCTGCCTCCATAGAATGGCTATGATACCAGACTTGTCCAGCTTTCTTCTTAGAATTGAGTAAACTTGTTGGCAAACCATTAAGTCTATTACAGAGAGTAAGAGAAGTAGTAAACATTTAAAAATTCTCGGTTGATGTGGATTAACAAGATTGACCACAATAACATGATTTATAAATGTTACATCAGATATTGTACCATACAGGGTAAACATAACTATGTTATGGTGCATACTGATTCATGGCAAGTCATTATAATGACTTCCTACTGAAAAATATTGATCCACGTAATCCTTAGTGTCACTGGTTATAGAGAGGATGCAACACTTTCTCTTTACATGTAAGCAAAGTGATATAAAAAAGAGTCTCCTGGTCAGCACTAAACAGCAAACAAGTGACAAAGCTAATGGTTGGATATCAGGTTTCTTGAATGACATTCAAACTTCTCTTTTTAGACATTGTGTGCTCCATATAACTGACTTCTAATTGGTAGCATTTAAAAGGAGTTTCATTGTATTTGGCATATCTACATAGATTTGTGTTCCTGGTATTTTGAAGTAGGCAAAGAAATATGGTATAAATTGCAATGTTTCTTGGTCAATATCATTTGAGCAGGACCAGTGGACTTTCTGGCCATTTGGAATGTGACATGTTTACTTTATCTGGGAACTCATAGGTATAGAAATGCAAAGTATTATGTGGCAGGATATACCTGTTCTCAAGAGATAATTTATACAAAAGATGAGTAAGTAGGAAGCTTATTCTTCAGTTTTATAAGGGATACCCTTCATATTTGTAATAAAAAATCAGGGCATGCTGGTTAGGAACAGAGAAAAACCTCATGGAATCCCCAAATGAGAAATAAATGTTATCATTGGGTGTCATCACTGTCAATCATTTTTGTCTATAAAAAAGGAACATTGTCTGCTCTAAAGAGAAAATCAGTGATCTGATTCTCCCTAAGATTTCTCTGCTAAGATTAGAGTAGGGTCAAATTGAATATCTTCTGGAAGCTGTAGAAACATCTAGGAAGAAACCCTTATGGCTAAGTATCCATATAGACAGTGTATAACAACTACTTCTAATTAAAGAATAAAAAAGGTTTGCTGAAAAATGTTTTCTGATTTATATCTATTTCTTAGAGTTCATATATTTCTTTATTTCACAAATATTTATTGAGACCCATTATACTCCAGGAACCCCTCTAATATCTATGGACACATCAGAGAACAAGATAGAAATCCTTTTCCCCAGCACTCACATTCTACTAAATATTTCATTCTTTGACTTATCAAAAGAACCAATTAATTGGCTTGTGAATAATTAAATAGATGAGTTTCCTCTAATCTTTTATTTTAAAATTCCCCCAAAATAATGGCTTTGTTATAAACATTTGAAGTAACTGCTGTATTCCTCTCTAAACTTGAATCATAACCTATAATTGTGGCAGAACCACTAAAATTTTGTTACATATATATAGATTATGTATCCATAGACACAATCCTAGTTATATACCAAGAAATAACCCAGGTGCAGTGGGTTATTGTACTACTTCTCTGTCTACATCTCCATCTATATTTATATCTAGATAGATATAGATTAGATATAGACATAAGGAAAGGTAAAAGTATAGGTATAGAGATATCAATTACCTTGCCAGAAAGGATAATAAAACTAACATAATCTATTTTATTCAATCAAACTTTATCTGTCCCCCAATATATACAAGGCATTAGTCAAAGCATTGTGAGGGTTTAGTTAAAACTATTCTGACCTTAAGAAATATAAAGTCTTAGGACACCTGGGTGGCTCAGTCAGTTAAGCAGCCGACTTTGGCTCAGGTCACCATCTTATGGTTCCTGAGTTCTAGCTCTGCGTCAGGATCTGTGCTAACAGCTCGGAACCTAGAGCCTGCTTCAGGATTCTGTGTGTGTGTCTCACTCTGCCCCTCCCTGGCCCATACTCTGTCTCTCTCAAAAATAAATAATCATTTAAAAAAAACAGATATAAAGTCCAGTAGATGAAATCAGGCTTATATACTAAGTAAAGGGTGGGGACAAGGTATATTAAATGCTATATAAATTCTATAGTTGAGATGAGCTCTGGGGATAGAGGGATTATTGATTCCAAGTCAAGGGACTAGGAAAGGCTTCATAATTGAACACGCTATTTATTAAGCTTAAAATATCCAAACACTTTATTCTAGCACAATTTTATTAGATCTTCACCAGAAGGATCTAAAGCCCTTGAAAGAACTTAGCTCTAATTAAATATATCCAAATCCAGTTTCAGAATTCTTTCACTGGGCCTTGATGTTGAAAGTGAATGCTCAATTGAAGGTAACTTTCAGTTCACCTTCTGAAGTCAGTACAAAAAGAAATGAGTTTTTCTCTAATGGTTAATGACTTCTCTGTCTGCCTCTGAGACATTTAAAGGTTGTAGACAATCAGCAGTCCTACAGTTTTATTTTTTACATGAATCAGAATAATCTTGAATGGGAAAAAAAACAGGGTAGTTTTAAGAAGGATGAAGAGAAAGAAAAGTACCCATCTCCACATGAAAAAAATGTTTTTTTGACTGTATTTTTTTTCCTAGTGTGTTACGGAGGGAGAGAGAGAAAGAGTGCTTATCTTCTTACTCTCCTGAGTGGAGTGCTAGTGAGCCAAGCTCAGTGCTCCATTCATATGCACAGAACCATCAAGCCAGTTGTTTATGGTTTCAGTTTTCCAGGTACAATTGAAAATGATATACACATACTGAGTTATTACTACTCGCCACCATTTTTTTTTGCTAGAACAGATATACTTTTTTCACCATATCGTGTCTGATGTTTTCACATGATTAGGCTGAAGTTATGCATTTTTGGTAAGAATATCACAGAAAAGAAGTGTCCTTCTCTGTGCATTGTATCGGGGGTACAGAGTGTTAGATTCTATCATATCTGGTGGTGTGAACTTTGATCATTTGTGTGATGTGGTATATGCCAGGTTTATACACTGTGAACGTACTGTTTTTTCATTCCGTATTGGTAAATATCTTGGGGAAGTTAATCCTACGCGTTATAATTGTTTTTTTTTTTTATTGTCTTTTTTTTTTTTTTAGTTTCAAGATTTATTTAAATTCCAGTTAGTTAACATAGAGTGTAGTATTAGTTTCCAGTGTAGAATTTAGTGATTCATCACTTACATACAACACCCAGTGCTCATCCCAACTAGTGCCCTCCTTAGTACCCATCACCCATTTAACCTATTTTCCACGCCTACCTCGTCTCCGGCAGCTCTCAGATTGTTTTCTGTAGTTAAGAATCAGTTTTATGTTTTGCCTCTCACTTTTTTCTCCTTATGTTCATTTGTTTTATTTCTTAAATTCCACATATGAGTGAAATCGTATGGTATTTGTCTGACTTCACTTAGCATCATATTCTCTAGTTCCATTCAGGTTGTTACAAACGGCAAGATTCCATTCTATTTTTTTTTTTTTGTACCTGAGAAATATTCCTGTGTGTGTGTGTGTGTGTGTGTGTATGTGTATATATATACATACATACATACACACATACATACACATACCACCTACCACCTCTTGTTTATCCATTCATCAGTCTATGGACTTTGGTCTTTTTCCATAATTTGGCTATTGTTGATAATGCTCCTATAGACATCAGGGTGCATGTATTTTTCAAATCAGTATTTCTGTATCCTTTGGGTAAATACCCAGTGGTGAAATTGCTGCGTGGCAGAGGTAGTAGTGAGGAAGCTCACTATTGTTTTCCAGGGTGGCTGCACCAGTTTGCATTCCCACCAATAGTGCAAGAGGATTCCCCTTTCTCTGCATCCTTGCCAACACTTGTTTCTTGTGTTGTTCATTGTAGCCATTCTGACAGGTGTGAGGTGATGTCTCATATGGTAATTTTGATTTGTATATCCCTGATGATGAGTGATGTTCAGCATCATTTCATGCGTCTGTGAGCCATCTGGATGTCTTCTTTGGAAAAATGTCTATTCATGTCTTCTGCCCATTTTTTAACTGGGTTATTCATTTTTTGGGTGTTGAGTTTGATAAGTTCTTTATAGATTTTGGATAGTAACCCTTTACCCATATGTCATTGGCAAATATATTCTCCCCATTCTGTAGGTTGCATTTCAGTTTTGTTGATTGTTTTCCTTCACTGTGCAGAAGCTTTTTATATTGATGAGGTCCTAATAGTTCATTTTTGCTTTTGTTTCCGTTGCCTCAAGAGACATGTTAAAATATCCTATATTCTATTTCTACTCAAAAATTTGAATAATAATTTTAGCATGAAATCCTGCCATCAAGAATTATTACTGTGGATTTTAATGGAAATTTTTATTTCTTCATTTCTTTTGCATTTATTAATTTAATTTATTGTATAAGGAAGAGCTATCTCTTCACCCTATGTTCAATTACTCTTTTATCTCAGCTGGATATAGGGATATTTATATTATTCTATGGCTTATAATCTAATTCTGTCATTGTTTATTTTGTTGCTTAGGTTTTTCCAGTTTGACCATTGGAGCTCTTTCTCATAGTCTTCTGTGCCCTTTCAATGTGTCCCCATCTTTCTTTTTTTAATCACTTAATCTTTTTCTAAAAAATAGAGAAGTATATTGTACAATATTATATTAGTTTCAGGTGTACAGCATATTGATTCAACAATTTCATACAGTACTCAGTGCTCACCACCTTTTTATTAGTACTTCCTTACTTTTAGAAACTGGAAGATGCTCCAGTCTAATTTTGTATTTTCCCTTTCCTAAACCTGGAATCAAACACTGCTCCAGGATTCTTGAATTGTTTTTATTGAAAAATACTATGTAAACGCTAAGGTCTGAATGCTTCCTGAGCTTGTTGTTACTGGGATATCCTCGATTCTAGGACCTTTCAGCAGACTAAGCTTAGATTAAGTACACATGCAAAGAAGCACATCTGTATTTACTTTTGCATCTGATTGTGTGTGTGTATATATATATATATATACATATATATATATATGTATATATATATATTTAAAACTGTGAGTTCATAATGATACTTCCACTTACAATTCAACACCACATGTTTCTACCTAGCTTTTCCCTTTCAATATTTGCAATTTTTTCTCTAACATTGAGACACCAGGCTCTCATTGCTGCAACACATTTACTTATTTGTTCAACCCTATTACATATAAAATTGATCTCATAATTTCTAACCCTTATGCATTTGAGAAACACATTTACTAACGAGAGTACAATATTTGTCTGCTGTTCTTTTTGTCTTTACCATTAAAATATCCAGTTAGAATACTGTTTTCCAAAGTAACTCAAGGTAGTTTTTGTTTCCCATTCCTTACATTGTGCTTACGTTACACATTAGTAATACATTTGGGTTCATATATCACAGTTTATATTTGATTTTGGGTTCCTCTCACGTGCTGGTTAGTTTTTTATTTTTTTATTAACGTAAAGTTTACTCTTTGTGGTACACAGCTTATGGATTTTGACAAATTCATGGAATCTTGTATCCACCAACATAGTTATGTGCAAAACAGTCCCATTGTAGTATCCCCCCAAATTCCCTTGTGGTTAACTACTTTTTCCTATAATGTCTGGCAACTGCTGATCTCTTTTATGTTACAGTTTTGCCTTTTCCAAAGATGTCATATAAATATAAATATGCAGTATGTAGATGAGTGATTCTCCATGAGAGGCAAATTTGTTTCTAAATGGACATTTGGCAATGTCTGGAGATGTTTTTGTTTGTTAAGACTGGTAGGAAGTGGTCCTACTGTCTTCTAGTGGGTAGAGGTCACAGGTATTGCTAAATATCTCACAATGCACAAAGAATTACCTGCCCGAACATGTCAGTAGTGCCAAAAATTGAGAAACCCTGATGTAGATTTTTGGATCTAGCCTCTTTGACTTTGCAAAATATGTTTCAGATTCATCATATTGTGTGAATCAATAGCTTTTTTTTCCATTTATTTTTCTGATTAATATTATATTGTGAACAATATCTCACATAGCTTGTTTATCCATTCACGTGGGAAGAACATCCTGTTGTTATCATTTTTGGCAATTATAGATAAAGCTGTTATAAATATTTATATGCAGTTTTTGTGTGAACATAAGTTTCATTTCTCTTTGTCAGAAGTATGAATTTTACTGTTTCTCCCTGTCTGTGTCTCGTCTTTGTACTACCATAATACTTTCTTTCGTAAAGCAAAATATTTTAACTTTTATAAGGTCTAATTTTTATAGATTATGTTTTGTTGTCTTATCTAAATATTCTTGACCAAAGGCAAGCATATACAGGTTTTTCTCATGTTTTCATCTGTAAGTTTTATAGTTTTATTTTTTACATTTGGTCTCTGATCCATTTCAATTCAACTTTATAAGGTTTGAGGCATAGGTTGAGGTTTATTTTTGTGCATATGAACATCCATTTGCTCAAGCTCTAGTTGTTGAAAAGACTATCCTTTGTCTATTGAAATAGTTTTGTCAAAAAATCAGTTGATGAAAATCATACATCAACAAAGTAGTTTAAAAAGCCAGTTGATTCTATTTCTGTGGGTCTATTTTTGGGCTCCCTATTCTGTTCCATTGATCTATGCGTATGTCCATTAGCTAATACATCCTGTCTTGATTATTGCAGCTTTATAGTAAGTCTTGGTATACACTATTGTAAGTCGTCAAACTTTTTGCTTCTTTTTAAAGTTATTTTGGTTCTAATTTCTTTATCTTTCCCTATGAATTTTAGAATCAGCTTGTTGATATATATTTAAAGGAAAAAGTTCCATTGCTATTTTGATTGATATTGCATTTAATTTATAGTTTAACTTGCAGAGAACTGAATTCTTAATGATATTGAATCTTCCAATCTATTAACTCAGTATATCTCTCAATGTATTTGTCTTTTTTGTTTGTTTGTTTTCATTCATATATCTTTAACACACAGAAACCTGCATGTATATTATCAAACATACACCTAAGTATTTCATTCTTTTGGTTCTATTGAAAATGGTAGTATTTTTGTTTTTCAAATAACTCGTTCTTTCCTAGTATATATAAATACAATTGATTTTATATGTAGTAACTTTTATATTGAGACTTTTCTGAATTCACTTATTGGTTCTTGAACCATTTTAAGATTCTTTGGAATTTGCTATGGGTACAGTCATGTTTGTGAAGAGAAACATTATTATTTCTGTTTCTAAATCTGTATCCTTTTATTTCTTGCCTTATACAATGATTAAGACTTCCAGTGTTATATTGTCTTTTCTTGTTTCAGTGTTCAATCTTTCACATTAAATTTGATGTGTTTAATGTTTTTGTACATGTCCCTTATTAAGTTAAGGAAGTTTCCTTATATTCCTGGTATAAGATTTTTTTTTCATAAATATACATTGAATTTGTCAAAAGTTTTTTTGCATCATTGAACTGATCATACGATTTCTTAAAATACGGTGTTGAAATTTTAAAGTTTATTAATCACTTCTTGAATGTTGAACCAGTCTTGTATTCCCTTTGGTGATATTGCTTTTAAAAAATATATATTGCTTTTTAGGAACTGACATGCTAAACTATATTGTGAAGATTTTTACATGTATATTTGTGTGAGATATTGGTCTGTAGTTTTCTTAAAATGTCTTTGTGTAGTTTTGATATTACAATAATGCTGGCCTCATAAAATTTGTGGGGAAGTGTTTCATTCTCTTTTATGTAAAGTTAGTATTATTTTTCCCTGAATATTTGGTAGAGTTCACCCGTAAACTTCTCCAATCTTAGGAAGATTTAAAAAAAATAAAATTTTCACTATAATTTTAATTTATTTAATAAAATAGGATAATTTAAGTTATCTGTTCTTGAGTGAATTTAGGTAGAGTGTGTGATTTTGCGGAGATTAGTTCATTTCATCTAAGTTTTCAGAATATGGGAAAGAGTTGCTAGTAGTGTTCTATTATCCTTTTAATGTCTGTTGCTCTGTATTGATGCTTTATTTTACATTTCCAGCGTTGGTTATTTTGTTTTCTCTTCTTTTACAAAGAATTTCATCTGTCTGGCTAGAGTTTTATTAATTTCTTTGATCTTTTCAAGGAGCAAGCTTTTTTTTTCATTGATCTCTGTTATTTTTCATTTTTCTTTTTTTTTAATTTTATTTTTAACGTTTATTTATTTTTGAGACAGAAGAGACAGAGCATGAACAGGGGAGGGGCAGAGAGAGAGGGAGACACAGAATCTGAAACGGGCTCCAGGCTCTGAACTGTCAGCACAGAGCCTGATGCGGGGCTCCAACCCACAGACCTCGAGATCATGACCTGAGCCGAAGTCGGACACTTAACCGACTGAGCCACCCAGGCGCCCCTATTTTTCATTTTTCAATTGCCTGTATTCTACTTTTATTTTTATGATCTGCTGCTTTCTGATTGCTTTGGATGTTAGTGGTTGTCTTTTTCTAGTTTATTAAAGTGGAAACTTGGATTACTGTTTTGAGATCTTCTTTTTTCTTTTTAAAATGTTAATAGTCTGGGGCACCTGGGTAGCTCAGTGGGTTAACTGTCCGACTCTTAATTTCAGCTCAGGTCATGATCTCACAATTCAGGAAATCCAGCCCAACACTGTCAGTACAGAGTCTGCTTGGGATTCTCTCCCTCTCTCACTGCCCTTCCCTCCCTCAAAATAAATAAACATTTACATATATATATATATATATGTGTGTGTGTGTGTGTGTGTGTGTGTGTGTGTATATATGTGTGTGTGTATATATATATATATACACACACACACACGTTATACATATACATATATATATATATATAGTTAATGCTAAACTTCCTTCCAAGTACTACTTTAACTACATTCCTCAAGTTTTGACTTGTTAATTTCATTCATTAAAAAAGCATTTTTAGTATCCTTTGAGACTTACTGTTTGATCTCAAATTATTTGGTATTGTACTGTTAATTTTAAAGTGTTCATTTCCAAACATTTGTGGTTCTTCCATATATGTTTATTATTTCTGGTTTAATTACATTATGATACAAAAATGCATTTTTGTCTGACTTCTATTCCTTTAAATTTGTTAAGAAATTTTGTGATCCAGATAGACCAGATGTAACGTGTGTAATATGGTCTATTTTGATGAATATTCCATGTGTACTTGAAAACAAAAGGGCACTCTATTATCTGGTGGACTGTTCTATAAATGTAAATTAGGTAAAGTTGGTTGATTGTGTTCTCCAGGCTTTCCATAGCCTTACTAGATTTCTGCCTACTTGTTTTATCAATTACTAATGAAGGACTGTTGACATCTTCCACTACAAAATGTGGATTTGTTGAGATTTTTTTTCTTTCTCTCTATCAGTATATACTACATGTGTTTTAAAGCTAACACTTTAAAAAATGTTAAAAATCCAAACATTTGGATTTTATGCCTTCTTGGAGAATTGGCCATTTTATCATTATGTCCCTTTTTATCCCTAATGATATTCCTTGTTCTGACATTTATTCTAACTGATGTTAACATAGCTTCTCCAGTGTTTCATCTAGCATGGAGATTTATGTCCCTACCGCAAAAACTACTTTTTCCCTTCCCATATCTGTACCAAGGCAGTGTCCTGTGAGCACCTGGTGGGGCTTGTTTAGAAAAAGCCTAAGCAATGAAAGATAGTATGAACTATATCTGCAAATCACCATGCTTACCAGCCAATCTGCTGCTACCACTCAGTTACCTAATCTTGCTGATTTCTTTTATTGTTGTCTGATATCTGCCCCAGGTAAGCAAGTGTTTATATGCTGCCTTTCCCTGCAGGTGCCTATTTCCCCCAAATAATACATTAGCTAGTTGCCCTGTGACCTCCTTTCTCTGATGATTTTAAGACAAGATGTGCATTTTGAGTCTTTGTGCATTTTTGCTATAAGCACAGGAAAAACATTATTTTTAGTGCATCATTAATATCACTGAATGAAAACTGGAAATCTCCTTAAGTTTTAAGATTTTGGTGACTATATGGCTTAATTTCTAGGATATTTTTATTCATTTTCTTACATATTTAGAATTTTAAGTATCATATTACATTGTAAATATTGTTTTAGTATTACAGTGACTCTAATAATCTGTTTCTTATATATGTTGTCTTTCTCCTTTTTGATAGTTTGTCATCCTGTGTGATCTTTAATTTTGAATATAAACTCGTCTTTGGGTCTTTTCATTTTTTTTCCTTTTTCTTTATTCCCACATATATACTAAACTGTGGAAATGACCTTCAGAAGAATTTTCTGTTTGCCTCCAAAGGAATTCTGGAGAGTATAAATTTAGGCACTAGCCTAAGATTTTTATTACTCATAAGTGAGTTTTGCTTCTTTTTTTATTCACAACCCTTGCTTCTTGCCACACTTCCTTAGATTTTCCTCAGCCACTCAGCAATTTTTCTAGGCCGATTTTCACTGACAAAAATCTTTTGAGATTACCAGTTTTAAGCGTTCAGACATCTTCTTCCCATAGTTCCTAGATTACAACTTTTTTCATGATATTCAAGCTCCAGCTTTAGGACCTATAGAATGATCTGTTATGCTTATATTGTCCATCATAAACTTAAACTTTCCATGGTGGCTTGTTGGAAATTGTACAAGACTCAATTTATATACCTCCCCAAATTCAGTTGTCTCTGGTTTTCTAGTTAACTGTAATGATGACCTTCCAGGAAATTCATCTCACAAAAGAGATACTTGCTGGTGATATTTATGGCAATGTCACAATTGCTACGTTTCACCTGTGGTTAATTAGGAAATTAATGGATGCTACACTCGATCAGTATGGGTAAAAATGTTCATTTTAAGCATTGTGATGAAGGGTAGCTGCTTTATTCCTTAGAAAATTCAGGACAGGCAGGGCAGTACTTTGCATAGTAGCTCAGTCTACCATATAAATTAACACTCTAAGAACCTACAGATCATCTGTGTGACAATTGATTCAGCATTTGCCAGACATTAATCTAAATACTTTTTAGAACAGACCTTTTAAAGACAAGAAGAGAGGATGCTAGAGAAGTTGAGCTCTGGAGTCAAGCTGCCTGAGCCTGAATCCCATCTCTGTTCCTCAAAAGTTGTGTGAGGTTGAGTAGTTTAAATCATTTAAATTCGTTCTTATTTCACCCCTCTCCAGTTTCATGGTCTCTCCTGATATATGTATATATGCATAAATCTATATTTATGTATATACACATGTATACTTGTATAACATAATATATTCATATATTTTATATCATTATATTTATATCTATATGCATATACATACATATCATTAGCATCACCAAGGTAAATTCTATGATCTTAGAAATACTCTTAATACCTCACAAGAGACATTTGAGCCAGTTTCTGATAACTAGGAGGTTTCTTATTACCTCATCATGAATCTTCAGTTTCACTTTTTTCCTCAGTAGTGTTTGCTTACTTTTCTATTTTGACTATCATTCTCTTTGATAGAAAATCTGATACAAAATATTTGAAGAGTTTTCCCATTTATTCTGTTGTCTGTTTACATAGCTAACACCAACCTGTTTCTTCCTTCTCCAAATACTCTATTAGGATGGATTTTTTAACCAATGCTGTTTTTTCCAGGTTTCCAGTGAATATGATAAAGACAAATTTATAAACAGATAATGTAAAACACACATTAAATGTTTAAGCCTGATTTAATGAAAGAGGCACTAGAATAGGAGCCAAGCCTTCAGATTTGTCATGCAGGGTTTATCTTTTATTCATTATGTGAATTTTGGGAAATCACCTAATTTAACACCTATCATATAAACATAAAGGATTGGTATTTGAGATAAATGGGAATTTTCTCAATATACGCTTAGGCATTAATTTTTTGAGGAGTGAAATATTGTGTTTTTATTTTGAATTATGTAAAAATATTGAAATGTTAAGAGAATAGCATAGGAAACATGCATAAACTTTCTCCAGAATTAATAACTATTAGTAATGATGTCAAACAAAAATTAAATAAATAAAATAAAAAATATGACACAAAAAATTAAATAACTTTTCCCTTCTCAATTATTCACATTATTTTGTCCGTTAAAATAAATTGATTTCATGCTTTCTAACTTGGGTACTTCCATAGAGATAACTAAAAGAATATATTAACAGTCTCTTGACTATAGAGAACAAACTGAGGGTTACTGGTAGAGATGGATGAGGGATGGGTTAAATGGGTGATGAGTATTAAGGAGGGCACTTGTGATAAGCACCTGGTGTTGTGTGTGTTGAATCACTCAATTCTTCACCTGAAACCAATATTGCACTGTACATTAGCTAGAATTTAAATAGAAACTTGGGGGAAAACACTTTATGTTTTATTTTAATGTACATACCATACCTCTCACTTTATAATGTGCTTCTGCCTCAACATTAAAATTTTGAAATATATGTTAATACATATACTTACTGGTTTTCACTAGCAAGTAATGTTCTATGAATATCTAATCTAGAATACTTCATCAATTGGTGGAAACACTATTTTCACTTTTTCATAATTACACAGAATTCTTCAATAAACATTCATTTGTTCAAATTTCCAACTTACTTATATTTAGCAGTGCTATTAGAAGAAATGAAGTTAAAATCATTTCTAATGAGTTAGAAACCTGTGTTATTTTCAGAAATACTTTCTATATTGAATGCAGCAAATTAATTGCTCCAAAATGAGGGTAGAAAAATGTCACCTTCTCTCTTCTGCCAGATCTGCAGAAATATATCAAAAGGTTTCATACATCATACATTTACTTTGAACAATTGAAAACAACTCTGTGAGATCATTTATTGATAATAATCACTTATTATCACACACAGTTATGTTTCCTGATGAGTTGTTTAATTCATCAATATTTATTGGATATCTACTGTGTGCTTTTACTGATAGTAAAAAAGAATATAGCACAGATATCCTTTAAAAGTATAGATTATTCAATTACAGAATATGTGTTTCATGATTTCGGAATGGAACTGAAGAAGAGAGAACTTCACATGAAATAGTTACAGAAATGTTTATTTGAGAAAGTGATTTGCGCCACACCTTGATACTTGGCTAAGAGAATGGAGTTGCCCAATAAATGTAGGGACTTTGAAAATCCAAATGTGTAGATAGTAAAGTAGACTGTGCATAGAAGGACTTGGAGCAGAAGTTTTTGTAAGTAAAACAGATGAAGATAGACAGACTAGACTTTTATACAAAGCTAAAAATTCTGGGCTTTAATTTCCAGTGATGGGGAATGTCTGGGAGGAAAGACATTTGAAGAAAATGATATGATATAATTGGTGTTATATGGGTGTATTTGATGGTGTTTGATCATAGATATATTTCTCTACAATATTTTATACTTTTTGTTCTCTATCAGGTTTGAATTCAGGTGTATTAACTGTATGATAAACATGTGTATTAATTGTACTATGAATCAGTAATATTTTTAGAACTTTGAAATACTGATTTTATTGTTTAGATAATCTTAATAAGTCACTTGGAATATGAATTTCGAACATTATCAATTTTTTTTAGATCAGCACAGCATTCCAAATATGATTTTTATATAGTATCAGATTCATAATAGTGAAAAATACTATAGGGTTTTTAAAGTCTAAATATACAAATTGATACATTTGATACAAGTGTTTTTTTGCTGATATTTACACCTTGAAACCTGTCAAAAAAATCTCAATTAAAATTCATTTTGAGAATCCCATGAGCTTTCTAATGTTACAGTTTTGATCAAGTACATTTCGATGTAATGAACACAAATTATTCATAAAAAATATTTCCCTTTCATACTGATAGCTTCTAACACTTTAAGGAAATAAACCCTGACATATTCTTCCCAACACAACATGAGATTTTAAAATCATTTAAAAAAATCTATTTTTCTTGCTTATTTCATAAGCTGCAGAAGGGAAGAGATGTTGATTTATCTCTACTCTTCATGTATGTGACTAGCATGCTAAGTGAACTTGATGTATTAACTTCCAAGGTCTACAGGAGTTATGAGTTTCCATCTTTTCCCTATAACATTCCTAAAAAGAAAAATACTTGTTAATATAATTTAGAAATTTGTCTGGGCGCCTGGGTGGCTTAGTCGGTTAAGCGTACAACTTCGGCTCAAGTCATGATCTCACAGTTTGGGAGTTCAAGCCCCACATCAGGCTCTGTGCTAACAGCTCAGAGCCTAGAGCCTGCTTCAGATTCTGTGTCTCCCTCTCTCTCTGCCCCTCCACCACTGTTTCTCTGTCTCTTTCAAAAATAAATAAACATTTAAAAAATATTAAAAAAAATTTTTGTACTGTGCTTTGAAAAGAATTTTGATTCTTAGAAAAAAAGTAAAGCATCAATGCAGGGAAATGATGTTTCCAGTATTCACTATCTCCAGCATGTAAGCAGAATGTAGCAAACTAACACCCATAAAGTAGACAGTCTTATAGGGTAACCAACTCAGTTTTAAAATAAAGTCTCATGTCTCGGAAGCTCCTTCCTTCCCAGGCAAAGCAAGATAGTCATCCTAAAATCGTTGACACGCAGAAAACTTAAATGTCAGATAAATATTATATATGAAATCAGAATATAAACTTATTTTTTTCTTTAAAACTCTTAGAAATAACTCTAGCAATATTATTCAGTTGTAAGGATGAATATTTCCACCAATTAGAATACTTATCAAAATGGGCAATTAATATGGCTTTGGAGTTCCATTATAATACAAGGATATAGTGGTTGAATATTTAATATGCTCTCAAAGTTAGAATTGTAATTTTTATTTCTTTATATAGCCATGTCATGCCTAGAAATAAATGATTATGAAACATTTTGGATTGATATTAAGTACAGGTATTGTGAGACTAGAACTAATTTTAAGGTGGACTTTGAAGCCCCTGTCAAATAAGAATACTTTTTTCATCAAGTAACATTGGGAACCACATTTTCAGGTAAAGACTATTGCTAAACAGTTTTTCGCATGTTTTCATGAACAATACTTAGGATGTAGGAAGGTAGATGTTTAATAAATTTATTGTTATTTCTCTCACTTTTTTACAAGACAGTCAATGAAAAAGAAAGATACATTTTTTTCAAAAGATACCCTATCTTGGGAAAGACCTATGAAGATTTCCCAAAAGATTCTTCTGACTTAATTTAGGTGAAGAAATTATCTAAAAATGCTTTTGTGCCAATACATAAGAGATACATTCTGCTGATTTCTAATCATCTGAGACAATCTATGATAGAATTGTTTTCACCCTCGAAAGAATGTGGAAGAGAGCCCGTGATTCTAACCAGAGGTTTAATCCACATTCCAATTTGAAATTGTGATTACTTAAGTCAAAATTAAAAGTGCATTAAGACAAAAAGAAAAGCAATATTCTTCTACACTAAAACATATTGTTTATTTCCTAAAATTGCATCCTGTTCTCAATTAACATTCTTCTCAATACACAGTATATGCTGCTAGGCCTTAGCCTTTGACTCATTCCCAAATCATTTAAAATGATTTAGGATTTACTATATTACCCCATTTCTACCATCACTGATTCCCGTATGATATTTGTCATCTAAGGCACAGAAGTCACTGTAACAACAGATTTCTCTTCTTCTATCTCCCCCTCCAGTTTATGTCACATTAAATGATAAGAAATCTCTCTAAAATTTATCAGGCAGTGTCTGAAAAACATATTATGGATCTTTCCTTTTGTAGAAATGAAGGCCGTTCCTAACCTCTGTCTTAATTCTCCTTTCTCTTGAGAACAAAATCTCCAATCTGGGAAGGTTAGTTTTTTTTTTTTTTTTTTATTTTTTTTTTTTTTTTTTTTTTTTAAATTTTTTTTTTTTTTCAACGTTTATTTTTATTTTTGGGACAGAGAGAGACAGAGCATGAATGGGGGAGGGGCAGAGAGAGAGGGAGACACAGAATCGGAAACAGGCTCCAGGCTCTGAGCCATCAGCCCAGAGCCCGACGCGGGGCTCGAACTCACGGACCGCGAGATCGTGACCTGGCTGAAGTCGGACGCTTAACCGACTGCGCCACCCAGGCGCCCCTGGGAAGGTTAGTTTTCACATTCTTTCTAATTTTTATTTTTATTTACAAAAAAATTTTAACATTTATTTCATGTTTTTTCTAATTATAAAAACAGTTTCCTTTACTTTCAAACTTTTACTTTATTCCTATCTATAAAAAATGTTAATGTACTTCTCAAATTCTCAGTTATTCTCCCTATCTATATTTACCCTCATAGATAAATCTCTATTTAAAATTTGTAACTGGACTCAGATTTACTTAATTATTATTCTCCAGGTGTTTATTGTGTGTAATCTGTTCTCCCCAACAAGCATTTATACTTTATAGAAACTAGGGGGCGCCTGGGTGGCTCAGCTGGTTAAGTGTCCAACTTCTGCTCAGGTCATGATCTCAGTTCATGAGTTTGAGCCCCGCATAGAGCTCTGTGCTTACAGCTCAGAGCCTGGACCCTGCTGCAGATTCTGTCTTCTTCTCTCTCTGACCCTATGTTGCTCCTGCTCTGTTTCTTAAAAATAAAATTTACAAAAATTATAAAAACTAGGTCTTGTATTTTTCTTGTCAACATTTGCATACCTAGAATACTACTAGATGCAACTTCAAGTTGGTAGTATATGTATAGATTTATTGACTGAAATAGGAAGCTGTTTCTAAACCGTAGCTAAGAGTATGAAGTTCAGGACAAACATAAATTTTGTGTTAGTGTCACTAAAATGAACTGAAGCACAAGAGTTAGAGCAAAGACAAGATGCTAAATGCTCATGCCTTTTAGTCACCACTGAAGAGCTTTAGGATAAGTTTTGTTTGTTTGATGAACTTTCATGGGTTACACTTCCCTCTGTGACTTCAGAAAGAGTCACTCTGTAGATCTCTCTTCTAAGTTGAGAAATGGTAGGTCACTGTTTTTAAAAATAGAGCTAAGTACTCTTGTACTCTTAGAAATCATATAGTGTCAACTATAATATGGTATTTAAAAAAAGATAAAATTTTTAAAAAGATAAAATTGTATACTTAGTTTTAAAAAAACTATTTCAATGAATTTTTTTAAATACAAAATCAAAGACAAAGTTGAAAAAATCATATTTATTATAGATATAAAATATGTGAAGCACTCATAACTAATTTTAAAAAGTTAACTCCATAGAAAATCAGGAAAAGGAATTATAGTGGCATTTAATTTTATACATATATATATATATATATATAGTAAGGGAATATATATATATATATATATATATATATATATAGTAAGGGAATAGTTAAATAATGAAAACAAATCATGAAAAGAATATGATAAATCTATGGGGATATGGAAAACATGCCTCCATGTTTTCCTCCTGTATATAGATACATATGAGTGTGTGTGTATGTATGTATGTGTGCATATAAGAAACTATTATTCCTGTGCTACTCTGGGAATTAGAACCAGATGACTGGAGTAGGAGGGAGGTAAACTTTTCAGTATATATCTATTTGTAATCTTTGTAATTTTTATCATACAAATGTATTATTTTATAGGTACAGACTAATTGACTTGTGTTATTTATAAACTATCTATGACATATATATATGTTACATAAATTACGTATCTATAAACTAATTAGGTATCTTATATTTATATCTATTATGTACTTTATATATATATATAGGAAGTTACATATATATGTATGTGTAAATGTATGTATGCATGCATACATATATGTGTGTTGTGTAAATACAAACTGTACAAGTGCTCATATCCATGTGTGTTTTGTATTACAAAGATTGAATTGGATATACATGGTGTATATATATGTATATATATACTGCATTTATATATAATGCAGTGTATATATATATATGTACATATATACATAAAGTATATAGGGTATATATATCTATATTATATATAAGCACTTATATGTATGTATATAACATACATATCTGTATATATATATACAAACATGCATATATATACAAATACATGTATATGTATATATAAACAGAATTATGTATTTTAATATATAATATATATTACAGAGAGAAGAGGTTTTGACTTATCTGTGTTCGTTATGATAGTATACTAAAACTACAACTGAGGGGTGCCTGGGTGGCTCAGTCGGTTGAGCGTCTGACTTCGGCTCAGGTCAGGATCTCACAATTTGTGAGTTCGAGCCCCGTGTTGTGCTCTGTGCTGACAGCTCAGAGCCTGGAGCCTGTTTCAGATTCTGTGTCTCCCTCTCTCTGCCCCTTCCCCACTACTGCTCTGTCTCTCTCTGTATCTCAAAAATGAATAAATGTTAAAAAAATAAATAAATAAAACTAGAACTGAGACTAGACTCTATATGTTATTTACAAGTCTAGGATTATTTCCATATTGTTATCTATAAATAAATCATATTTTTATTTATATAATGGGACTTTATATTTTCATTCTTAGATTCTTTTTTGTAACATTTATTATTTCAACAAAATTTTCCATTTGCTATTTTTCTTAAATACTTCCAATTTATTGCATTGCAGTATCTCTAATTAAAGTTTTTAATTCTTGTTTCTTATCAACTTTTATGTCCTTTACCATCCACAGGAGTTAAGTTTTAAGGCATTTGTTCCTTTAGCCTCATTCTGCTTTGCTCAAGTTCTAAAGTTAGCAAGACAGATTTAACTTTGCATTTTTATCACTTTTATCAGTTTTCTTCCCAAGTGTGTTTCCAGTATGCCTGGTCTTTATTGGCACCAGTGTGGATTATTACACTGAAAATTTGCATGGGAAATATAAGAAATGATATTTTCTAGGATTCCCTCTGGAAAAATGTTAAAGATAGCACAGCCATTTCTATAATATCAATTTACTTATATGGAAATTGCATCAGAGGTTTCAGTCGACATATAAAGTCTAAGAATTTATTGAGGGAGTCAACGTTAGGTTTTATGAAAATAAGTGAGTAAACATTACAAATATTTGTAAGAAGGCTTTGGAATGCCAAATTTAAATCATAAACATTTTAATAATAAAGTAATTTTTAAGTTTCAGGAATGTGTATGGTGTAGTAAAGTAAACATGGCTACAGAGTTTTTGCTTGTCCTCCCATTTAGAGGTGAGGACTAAGTCTCTTTCTTATATATCTAGAATGGCCTTAGTCACTTATTTGATCAATAGGAGGCTGTGGAATTTCGGGGTTATGGGACTTTCAAGGTTAGGTCAGTCCAGTCTTATAATCTCCACCCTGACCTCCTGAGATGTTTGCTGGAGGTGGACAGAAGGAGGAAAGTAAGAAACCTGACCAACCTGAGGCCACTATGCCATGAAGAGGCCACTATGCCACAAGCTGTAAAGAGGGTCAAGGTAGAAATGTGGAGAGGCCTCAAGGAGACAGAGTGTGTAGCTGGTGTTGGGTGTTTCATAGAAACAGACATGTGAGTGTGGACTCCAAATTGAACATTTCATCCCTAGAACATGTGAAGTTGAGAGGTAACAGGAACCCAATTGTTAAGCAAAATTGAGGCTCTAAATACAAATGTCTGTGAAAAGCCATCCCAGAACAAAAACTATTAATGTTTTTGTTCAGAAGATCATGCAGAAATTTGAGAAACCTGTGGGCAATTGTCTTCCAACACTGACACAAGTAGCTATATAGGTGATCATTTCACACATGTGATTGAAAAGGAAACAGTGAAAATGAATAAAGGAATAAATTACTAGATTTTATTGGCCTGGAAGGCAATAGCTATTCACCCATAATATGAAATATAATTTCTTTGTGAAACGTTTAAAAGTCATCAAAACTGTCATTTTCTAAGCAAAACAAATGAATAAACAAAAAGGAAAACCGGAGTTATAGATAAAAAGAACAAGTGGTTAATTTCCGGAAGGGAAGGTTGTGGGGTATGGGCAAAACAGGTAAAGGGGAGTGGGAAATATGGGCTTCCAGTTATGGAATGAATAAGTCACCAGAATAAAAGGCACAGCATAGGGAATATAGTCAATGATATTTAATAGCAATGTGGTGATGGATGGTAGCTATATTTGTGGTGGAGCATAGCATAACATACAGAGATGTTCAATAACTATGTTGTACATGTGAAGCTAACGTAACATTGTGTGTCAACTATATTAAAAAGAAATTTAACTGTCATTTACTACATGTGACTTGTGGTAAATCATAAATTTTGTCCAGTATGTGTAAAAAGTGAGTTTTATCACAGAAGGTGATTCAGTTTTATCTCGAAACAATTTCAGTGTGCTTTGGAGTGGTAAAATAACAATATGTAAACAGCAAAATAGAAAAGGCAGTTATTTATTTTTAAAATTCATTTATGGAATGAATAGACACTTACCCTAGATTACTGAGAAGCTAATTGAATCAGCAGTTCAGGACCAATAATCTTAGGGAAAAAATATGAATCTGGCTATTAGCAAAAATCCTATGATAGTTGTCACTGTTAGATGTTTCACAATATTAACAGCATTCACTGGGGAAGAATAATATCAACTGAGGAGGCGTGCCTGAATGGCTCAGTTCACTAAGTGCCTGACTCTTGATTTCAGCTTAGGTCATGATCTCATGGTTTATGGGATTGAGCCCACCTGAGGCTTTGTGCTGACAGTGCAGATCCTGCTTGGGATTCTCCCTCTCCCTCTCTCTCTGCCTCCTCCCTGCTCTCTCTCTCTCTCTTTCTCTCTTTCTCAAAATAAATAAACATTAAAAAATATATCAACTGAGGATGGGATGAAAAATATTTCATTTTATACAGTTGAATTAAGTTGCTATTAAGCTCAGTTTGCGTATGTACATGTATGTGATGGAGAAGAGTTAAACTCTATGTCACAGTTTATATCACTATAAATCAAGATGTAAGATAATTTTTGTTATTCTGCTATTTATGAGCTGTGGTGTAGACTGGAAAAGGCTCATTGAGATCATAGGTTAGTAGTCAGTATTATGGAACATCGTTAGTGGTAAGTTCTAAAGCAAAATGTTCCTTCTTAAAATGTAAGTGCACCCGGTCTTACTTCCCGAGAACTGATGGCAAATAGCATGCCTGTGACTTACTGTTCAGTGTTCGATGCAAGCTCTGAAAATAGTGAATATCATCAACTCATGGACACTGATTATATGTCTTTTCAGAACACTATGTGGAGAAATATGCAGTGACTAAAGTTTCCTGGCTTTGAAGGGAAAGATTCTCATATAATTTCTGAGCTGAAAATGGACCCTAAAAAAATCATGATGAAGGCAAAATACCATATGATTTCACTCACATGTGGAATTTAAGAAACAAAACAAAGAAAAAGACAAACCAAAAAAAATGTTAACTATAGAAAACAAATTGATGGTTACCAGAGGGGAGGTGGGTGGAGGGATGGGTTAAATAGGTAGGTGATGGGGATTAAGGAGGGCATTTGTCGTGATGAGCACTGGATGATGTGTGGAAGAGATGAATCACTAAATTATACACCTGAAACTGATAAGACATTGTATGTTAACTCTACTGGAATTAAAATTTAAAAAGAAAAAGGCATCTATGATTTTAAGTGACATATTAGTGTGTCTTGGTGATATATTTAGAATCATGCAGAATGTAAACTTACTTCTTCAGAACAAAACTCTTAGAATTTGTCTTGTTAAACACACCATGACCTTAAAGATAGTTTTTTAAGACTGCACTATAACCCATTAGTATATTATATCTTTAAAATATATATGTAATAAAGTCTCTAAAGAGTAAATAAAATTATATTATTGGGGTTTGACTCCTATAACACAAGAATTTTCTTTGCTCTTCAGAAACTTTATCGCACATAACTGAAAATCACATTTAAGTTATATACAACAGAAGGTGAAAAGTTCTTTCCAGGCTAAATTCTTTCTTTCTTTCTTTCTTTCTTTCTTTCTTTCTTTCTTTCTTTCTTTCTTTCTTTCTTTCTTTCTTTCTTTCTTTCTTTCCTTCCTTCCTTCCTTCCTTCCTTCCTTCCTTCCTTCCTTCCTTCCTTGTAGCACGCACACACACCCAGTGACAGAGGACAGGACATTGTAGCACTGGTAAGCACTACTAGGGAAAGGAATTTTTATTTTTTACATTTAATATTCAGTTTCTTTTTATCATGTAATCATGATAATGGCCAGTTGGGGCATGTCTGAAAACTTACTAGGTAATGAACCTGTTTCCTGGTAATACCTTCTACACCTCTGGCTAATCCTAGCCAGAGATACATAAATCTTTTGTTCCTTTGATTCCCCTATCAGGCTATCTTTATCTTTGAATATCTCTTATGAGACTAATAATTCCTCTTTGGATTTAGCCAGAGAAATATCTTTGGCTAGATTAATGAGTTGGTTAGAATGGAGGCTGGGTGTGCTTCAGGGCAACCAATTCAACAGGTTTCCTTTGTTAAACTTACAACAAGTGTACTTTATTCTTTAAAAAATTTTTTTAAAAACATTTATTTATTTTTGAGAGACAGAGCACAAGTGGGGGAGGGGCAGAGAGACAGAGGGAGACATCGAATCCAAAGCAGACTCCAGTCTCTGAGCTGTTAGCACAGAGCCCATTGTGAGGCTTGAACCCACAAACTGCAATCCATGACCTGAGCCAAAGTTGGTGCTTAACTGACCGAGTCACCCAGGTGCCCCTAAATGTACTTTATTCTTTACAGCAAAAGGAAAGGACACTGTGAATTTTGAGATGAAAACTTGTATTTTGTGTTTTTGTGCTTTTTTTTTAATGAGGGCTTTTAATTTTGAGACATCTCTGATCAAAATATTTTGAGGTGCACCTGGGTGGCTCCGTTGATTAAGCATCCAACTCTCGATGCTCAGAGTTTCAGCTTAGGTCATGATCTCACAGTTCGTGAAATCAAGCCCCGTGTCGGACTCCTGCGCTGATGGGGCAGAGCCTGATTAGGATGCTCTCTCCCTCTCTCTCTGCCCCTCCCCTGCTCATGTTCATGTTCTCTCTCTCTCTCTCTCTCTCTCTCTCTCTTTCAAAATAAATAAATAAACATTAAAAAATTGATAAATAGGGGCGCCTGGTTGGTTCAGTCAGTTGAGTGTCTGACTTTGGCTCAGGTCATGATCTCAGAGTTCGTGGGTTTGAGCCCCACATCAGGCTCTGTGCTGACAGCTTACTCAGAGCCTGGAGCTTGCTTCAGATTCTGTGTCTCTGTCTCTTTGCCCCTCCCCCGTTCACACTCTATCTGTCTCTGTCTCCCAGAAATAAATAAATGTAAAAAAAAAATTGATAAATATATACAATGCATACTCATCCTATATTTTTTTACAGTACATAATTTATTTATTTAAGTTAGTTAACATACAGTATAGTATTAGTTATTAATACTATTAATAATATTATTAATAATAGTTATTAATAATAACTATTAAGTTAGTTAACATACAGTATAGTATTAATTTCAGGAATAGAACCCAGTGCTTACATACAATACCCACTGCTCATCCCAACAAGTGCTCTCCATAATGCCCATCACCCATTTAGCCCATTCCCCCACCCACCTCCCCTCCAGCAACCCTCAGTTTTTTCTCTATTTAAGAGTCTCTTATGGTTTGCCTCCCTCTCCCTTTTTATCTTCGTTTTCCTTCCCTTCCCTTATGTTCATATGTTTTGTTTCTTAAATTCCACATATGAAGTCATATGATATTTGTCTTTCTCTGGTTGATTTATTTTGCTTAGCATAATACACTCTGGAAAACAATATGGAAGTTCCTCAAAAAATTAAAAATAGAACTATCCTACAACCCACCAGTTGCACTGCTAGGTATTTATTGAAATGATATAAAAATGCTGATCAGAAGGGGTATATGCCCTGTGTTTATAGCAGTGCTATCAACAATAGGCAAGTTTTTTTTTTTTTTAATTTTTTTTTCAACGTTTATTTATTTTTGGGACAGAGAGAGACAGAGCATGAACGGGGGAGGGGCAGAGAGAGAGAGGGAGACACAGAATCGGAAACAGGCTCCAGGCTCTGAGCCGGCAGCACAGAGCCCGACGCGGGGCTCGAACTCACGGACCGCGAGATTGTGACCTGGCTGAAGTCGGACGCTTAACCGACTGCGCCACCCAGGCACCCCAACAATAGGCAAATTATGGTAAGAGTCTAAATATCCAATGACTGGTGAATGGATAAAGAAGATGTGGTGGACACACACACAAACACACACACACAATGGAATATTACTTGGTGATCAAAAAGAATGAAATCTTGCCATTTGCAACAACATGGATGGACAGGCTAAATTCTTCCTAATTATAATATACTCATCAAATTAGCCTCTGTATGTAGCACAAGTTTTCTTTAGTGAGAAATCACTGTTATTTTCAGGCTATTTTTTTTATTTTTAATATTTTTAGTGTTTATTCATTTTGGACAGAGAGAGTGTGAGCAAGGGAGGGGCAGAGAGAGAGGGAGACATAGAATCTGAAGCAGGTTCCAGGCTCTGAACTGTCAGCACAGAGCCTGATGTGGGGCTCGAACTCATGAACCGTGAGATCATGACCTGAGCTGAAGTTAGATGCCTAACTGACTGAGCCACCCAGGTGCCCCTATTTATTTTAATTCATAGCCCCCGGAACTATAATAGAACCACCAAAAATTTAAGCTGAGTTGTTGGGCATTAGGGTTTTCTAATTTAGTAGGAGAAAATGTTAAGAAACAAAGCCCAATAGTTGTAGACATTCACCTATGGCAATTTGCCATTAAGTAGAATACAGGAATCATGATGGATGATGTTGTACAATTTTATCTTGGTCATTTATGTGAGACCACTTTTGTTATTACCATTACTAGTAACTATTAATTTAAATACATTTTATTTTTATTATTTAAAATATAGAAATTTTATGCTCCTAAATTTGCTGTTTTGTATGCCCATCAAATGTCCAGTGGTCGTTTAAAATTTGAGAAACACTCTTCTGAAGTCTCTCTAGTGACACCGTTATGATGGGGCCCTAGGATGCCTCCTCTCTTAGCATGGATCTTTTCTTTAACAATCAGATTTTACTCATACACCAAAAGTCCACTCAAATGTCTCTTTACCCTTCTTTCTTTTTTTTTATACAGTTTATTTTTTTTTAATTTTTTTAACGTTTATTTATTTTTGAGACAGAGAGAGACAGAGCATGAACAGGGGAGGGTCAGAGAGAGTGGGAGACACAGAATCTGAAACAGGTTCCAGGCTCTGAGCTGTCAGCACAGAGCCTGACGCGGGCTCGAACTCACAGACTGCGAAATCATGACCTGAGCCGAAGTCGGACGCTTAACTGACTGAGCCACCCAGGTGCCCCTACCCTTCTTTCTTGACCACATTTATTAACAGTTTTAAAACTGTGTAGAGCATTAATGTGTATATGTCTTTCAGATCTTTTAGGTCAGTTTAATAAAACATTAAGTGCTTATTAGGTATCAACTATATACCAAACCTTTTTTAGTCATTTTTGTACATAGAGAGAGGTAGCACACATGCTAAGCGTTTTTCAGAAAAGGGAGGAAAGGAGTATGTGATTTAGGGTTTGATCAGAGAAGAAGAACCTGTAGATGCGATACAGAATGAGAAGTTTATAATAGGGATTTGACCTTACACAATCATGGTTGTTAGTTAAATGCTTTACATGTGGCTGTTGTTTCTGCATCTGGAGCCTGGCCTGAAGTTCACAGGACAGGCATTTTGAAAGAAAAGTTGGATGTGAAGCAGGAGAAAGCCAGGATTAAGTAGAATCTATATGTGAACTGGAATCCATGTTGACCTCTCAATGTCCCCAAGGTTCCCTCTTTAGTGATAATATTGACCTGCAGAAAAAGCTGGCATTCTTTATTATGTTACTAAATACATACCTAGCCTAGGGATCAGAGAAGCTGAAGATTTGGCTGCCGCAGAAGAGCTGCAGTTAGGTGCTGCTTTATGCCAACAAGATGGGTTATGAGGTCCGAGACAATATAAATGAGCTGTAGCACAGCCTGACCCTACATCAGTCTTCAGAGAATAAACACGACCGATACTTTAATTGTTCCTTCCAGAACTCACACAAAAATATCGTATCACCAATCTAGCCAAGAGCTATAGGAAGAAAGGGATTATCAGAAACACAGTTTCAACTCAGTTAAGTTGGCACGTTACAAAGTCACCACAAGGAAGAAATCACTATGGAATAGAAGCTAGTGAAAATTTTCTACACTAATGCTGAGAGTGTCTCTGGAGAGGGACATCATGTATGAGGAGATGCAGTGGTATCCATTTTAATTCTAATTGGTACTTAAATATGGTGAGCAATGGAATATACAGTTGGGAGGAATAGTAGCTGTAAAAAAATTCACTACATTTGGGTAGTTGGGGTCCTGACAAGCTCTTATTGGGATTTCATAAGATGTGTCCATAAAATGAGGGCGAGTAAATGTGATGACACTATATGGGGCGAGACTAGAACAGATTCATGAAACATAGGAACCTCCAAAAATCAGTGTATATTGACCTAAGCCGTTTGGCTTAGAAGTTGGAAACATAGATTTAGGGTTCAGGAAGTTTGAGTCCTTTCTCTTCCAACCACCAGCCCTATGATCTTATATTACAGAAGGGACTAGTTTGCTAAAAAGGGATTATGGAATGAGTATATATGGAACAGGAGAAATTTTGCAATTAACTATTATAAAACTTCTCAGGGTTCAGCATAAGGCCACAAGATCACAGGGATGAAGGAGACTAAAGAGTGGTGTTTCAGTGGCTGGATCTAAGATTGAGGGAATGTGATTTTCTCAGTAACATCTATGATTAGTTTGCAAGCTAACCAGGATCAGTTCTCACTTCTGCTTTTTGGTTTTTTGGTTTGCCTGTCTTTCCAGCCATCAAACAGAGAGATACTCTATAATTTTTAATAAGAAACAGTGGCAGGCCTCTATACTGAAGTAATGACATTGAGGCTATGTCCAATCATTGATTAAGAAAAAAAAATCAATTAAGGAAAAAACTTCTGTTTGACACAGCAGACCTTTCCATCTATGCCAGGGCTTCGTCCTGTTCCTTTCAGTTTAACTTAAGGGTACAAATGGGTTCAGGATGTAGGGAAGTGTACTTGATGGTATGATTCACAATGCCACCATGGAGACTATTCATTTTGGCTTCTCTTTGGGAGCTAACTCTGAAACTACATGTCAGAGACAGTAGAGGGAGGGAAATGATCCACAGCATGAAGAGAGAGACAGCAGCATTAAGAAAGGAGGTGAGAAGTTTCAATAGAGAGCATATACAGTTCTTAGCTACTAACCCACATTAGGCAGGGGCTATTGTGGCTGAGACTTTAAGCCTCAGGGTGGTGGGCACTCAGGTTTTCATACTTCCAAGGTAGGCAATTGGGTGACTGAGACAAAGATGGGGATATTCAAGCAGGCCTCGAGTGTGGATGAGTGGATGCAGAGTGCTCATACCAATTCTGCAGACCATCTCACAGGATTTGGAGGCCAAACTGAACATCTTGGCAGATCCAGTTAAGAATAACCATGAGAATACAATGATGCACAAAGCAGTGAATTACAAGAAAACAAAGAGCCTCCTCCCATACTACTTTCTCTATATGGCATAGGCGCCTAGAACTTGAATGAAACAAATGAGAAAAATGATGGGAATCCTGAATTCGCAAGCTTTAAACCTCAATTTCCTGGATTTGTTTAGAATTGACTAAGATTTCATTTTCTGCTTCTGGCATAAGATCACTGCTAAGTAGAGATCCCACAAATATTATTTGAACCTCACATATGTGCCTGGCACTATTTATTTACTGGGAATATATGTCTGTGAGCAAAACACACAAGAATTCTTATATTCAGTAAAATTATCTATAGAACTATAAAAAATACATAAGGACTCGAGGGAAGGACTAAGAAATTTGTATTTACCTATATTTAAAGAAATATTTAATGACTGTGGTTTTGATTAATATATAAAGAATATATAGAAAAAGAAAATTATGTGTATATAACAACTATATGCATGATTTCATTTTATAATATTAACATATCCTAAGTATTCAAAACATATGTAAATACTAACATGATTTTGATATTATTGAATTAAAAAGGAGAAAGAGCTTAAGATGAAATACATTATGGTTAGGGCAGTGATGTTTGGTAATGTATCTAAAGGGCAGACAGGATCTATGTAAGCAAAGAGGGGAAGAGTAGAGTCTGAACAGCGAAGCCAATACATAGGAACAGATATAAAAATAATTCAAAGCATGTAATTTCACTGGAGCAGAAGGTTCGTGAAGGGAATTAGGGGGAAAAAAACAGGTTGAAGGTGATTTGAAAGAATCTGAATGAATTGAATGAAGAGTCTGGATCTTCATTGTTTCCCCTAGTTTGGATATAATAGCTTTCTTTTTTTTAATTTATTTTTATTTATTTTTTGAGAGAGAGAGAGAGAGAAAGTGAGCATGCGAGTCAGGGAGAGGGGTAGGAGGAGAGGGACAGAGAGAATCTTAAGCAGGCTCCTTGCTCAGCACTGAGCCTGATGTGGGCTCAATCCCATGAATGTGAGATCATGACCTGAGCTGAAATCAAGAATTGGGTGCTAACCAACTGAGCCACCCAGGCGCCCCTGGGTATAATAGCTTTCTATCTCTTTCTGGAGGACTTACCGAAAAGTCTATTTAAATGAATTGTACCATTAACATGCATATGTTAATAAACTGATTCATTTTTCAATATCCTATATAACTACAATAGCAAGCTACACTAAAATTATTTTTCTACCATTTCTAAATGAATATAACTAATGTCTGAATATCACAATTTTATACAGCCTAATTTTATGGGTAGAGGTCTAATGAAAAACTATATCGGGTAATTAAATAGAACATTTTTCATGACCCTAGCCTATGTGATGTACAACACGCATAATAAAAACATTTTAAATATAAACCAAAATATAAATGCTATTTAAATATATCTGAGAGTGTATTTCTACAGAGAGGTATATAATTGGCAAAAGGGCGTAATTGTGCTTTAGGAAATAACAAAAGTTTTAAGACTAAGTCAACTTGGGCTTCTCACTTGTATTTTAACCATTTGAGTCTTATTTTTCTTGTCTATAAAATGGGGATAATAATGTCTGATTTTTTCTATTGTTTGAAATACTAGACATCAAAATACACCTCTTTCTTAGCCCATCTTTCTCTCCTTGTAACTTATATGTCATTAAATAATACTTTGATATGAGAAATACTCAAATTCAATTTTAAAAATAGTTACTCATACTTGAAGTCAGGGAGTCGATTAAAATGACTTCCAGATCATTTGATTTCACTTTAAAATATATTACAAAATGGTTACATTAAAATGTATGACTCCTATTTTACTTTGATCATACTTTTTTTTTGCCCCAAGGTGTTACAATGGACTATTATTCAAATGTGAAGGCAATTCTAGGAAACACTGGCAAAAATCACAAAGTTGTTTTTCCATATTTAAAAAATAAGAAGCAATACTTTCCTCTTAATAAATTATATTTTAGGATTCTAGAATTTTACTGTTATAGAAATAACTGTCCTAAAATTGTGCTGTCACCTAAAGAAGTAAGATTTATGGGTCTTTGTTCTGTCTACAGAAAAGAAAATTAAAATCTAATAATTTTACTTACAATAATAACTACAAACATTGAATTACAACTATGAGGAAAGAAGTATATTTTGTTCTGTTGGGATACAGAATGGAACTGAAATATTTTCTATTACAAGTGATTGTTCAAGTGTCTACATTTGTAGAAAAATATACTACCGCTAGAATTTTCTGACTCAAGATCTATTGGTCTAGTTATTTCACATTGCAAAAGTAGATATGAGTAATCAATTATTGGTAGACCAAATTAGTCAAGTGTCTAAGATATAGGAAACCTCATAATTTATAAAGACACATTGGAGCATTAATTGCCTTAATTTGAGTTTATCAAATACATAGATTTATTGAAGACAGTTTTGGTGTTCTCTTGTCAATAATTGGTAATAAAATGATGGCTGATTTTATAGATGTCTTCAATTCAAAAAGGCAATTGTCTTAATGACTTTAAAATGAATGGCACAAAAATTACTTTTGTAATTGTTATAAATATTCTCTTATGATTTAATTTTATAGTGTCATAATCATGTTAAAAATGAGATGGATATTCAAATCAGAAATTATAATAGTAATTTTCTTTTTCTAAATATTACTAGGTCAGTAATATTGTCATTAAACTCTTGACATTAATGAATAAATGTATTTATCTTCACAAGAAGAAAAAATTACTGTGAATTATATAGTCCTTCATGTTGAACTTTGAAAGGATAGTTGAGTTTGTTTGTTTGCTCTTTAATGGGAATACTATACTTTTCTCTCTAAATCCAGTCTCTACACAGAGCTGCTAATAAAATCACATCACTCCCCTACTTCAATCCTTTCTTTGATGGCTTCCGTGCATGCTCAGAATGAAATCTATACTTCTTATCAAGACTTCTAAAGCCTTGTATGACCTTCCCCTGACACTATAGCCTGATGTCTGTCTCACTAAGCTCCAGCCATGCTGACCTTTCTTTGCGTCTTTTCTTGAACATACCAAACTTTCCCCATCTTTCAGCCTTTGCACTTGGCACTCTTTCCCAGAATACTACCCTACTCACCCCAATTTTGTTTGGTTTCCTCTCTGTTTCATTACTTAAGTCCGATTCCAATATCACGCACTCCTAGACTTAGTGTAAACCAGACACCTCACCTCACAACCTGTAACATGTCATCCAATAGCATTTTTTCTTTATACTTGCCCTTACCTAAAATTATCTAGTTCATTAATTTGTTTACTCGTTTCACCACTAGGATATGGATTTTATGAGAACAGGCACCATTTCTGTCCTTTCACCATCTATTCCCAACACCGAAGAAAGGGCAGATAGGTTCTCAGTTCTAATGTGCATTAGTAAATGGAAATCAATCAAGATCTGTTATTTTTCTTCAGCCTAAAGCTGAAGTAAGGACATATCACCAGTGACCATTTTGACTGGGGGATTGATCAGTTAAATGAAACCATTAACTTTATTCATTTTTAATGTGATTTTTATTAGGCTTCTTTAGTCAATTCTATGAAACTAGTCAATTAGCTGCATTCGTTTTCTTAGGGTGCTATGTTAAAAAAAAAAAAAAGAAAAAAAAGATAAAGAAAAATTGAATCAATTCAGTTATTCCCAGCCAAAGGCACATTAACTTGAGAAAAGGAAAATGAAGTCTGTCAGACATGTTGCACATCCATACAAACACACTCTTTTAGCTGCCCTATGGCATGTGTCGTTTTCTTTCTATCTTGCTGTGGCTCTCTGGATTGTACTGTCCTCTAAGCAGCTCAGCAACTCTTCCTCCCTCAAGATGCTGCCTTTGTCACTACTGTTGCCAAGTGACTCACTTCCAGCACCGCAGGCACAGACTGGTCTTTGCCAAATCCCAGTTGTTTATGCCTCATGTGTTACTGCCGTGTCCTCGAGAGCCCTATGTGGGCCAGAGCACGCAGCCTTCACCACAGAGAATGAGGGAACACTGTCTCTTGTATTTGGGATGTTGCTCTGTTCCCCAAGTTCCTAGGCAGAGCTGCTTGGGCTCTCAACATCTCAGAGTTTTCTTTCTTTATTGGATTTATTGTTGATGTTGTAATGGTGTCCATTTTTAAATTTGTTAGCCTTTTTAGGTTTTTATTGATAGCGTCTCTGCAGGATTCAGACATATATCCCTGAGGGCTGTGCAAGATGACAGAAAAACTTGAGGGAGATAGATTTTATACTCAGAATCCTGCCTTCTCTCTGTCCCTAAGAAATTGTTCTAAGCCAAGTTTGTTTGTTTTTCTTCCTTTGACCTTCATCGAGTTGGACACCAGGCGGTCCTACCCACCCCAGAGCCCTGATATCCACAGTTCTTGAGGCACAAGGCAATTTTCAGTCTTGAGATAAGGACTGCTTGGTTTCAAGTTGAGATTCCTGTTATTTACAAATAGTTTAGTTAAAACAGTAAGTTTCTGTATTTCTAATTCACAGGAATCTACTTAAACACTTGTGTTATATGTCAAAATTTAAAAATACTCATTTAGATAAGTGTTCCGTCCTCAGGGTTGTTTTGAGACAAACATTCAATCAGAGAACAAATTAGGAAAATAACTAAGACTGTTAATACCATAAAGGAAATATACAGGGTCCATCATAGTTTTATTCTGCCTAAGTTGAACCTTTTTTAAGAATATGAGTAGGGAAGTTCTTTTGACTAAAGGTTCACTGGACTGTCTTTGCAACCTGCTAGTCGCAAGAACTTGAACAGCCTCCCTCAGCTTTCCTCATACTAACATAATAAGATATTGTTTTTATAAATCAAAACATTCCTTTTATTAAATTAGACTGTTTTTGAGACTGAAATAAGAGAGTTTTTCTTTAAGTACTATTTGTGAAGGACAATGCAAATATTAGTTGTTGTCCAGCAGAATTTTGAGGCCAGAAATCACAACTTTCATTTTATAGGTGAACTACAGTAAATTCACAAGAGGCTTTTTAGAGTGCTCTGGTGAGGATTCTGAGGCTGATAAGCAATCATTGGGAAAGAGTGTCATTATATGACACTGATGTGGGAGCAGCAAGGAAGAAAGGTCCTAGCAGTCCTAATATCAAGACAAAACTACTGCATGCTAAGCACAGAAAAAAACCTAATTCCTGCCAACAAAGAGCTTATAGTCTGCTATAGATAATTGGAAATACATGATGTGTGTCATGGATCACTTTAGGAAATAGCTGAGTAACTTGCAAGGAAATGGGAATAAACCTGAGGGTTAGCAAAGAAAATCATTAAAAGATTTTATTGTCTCTACATCATTAGTTCCTTGCTATGTGATTCAGGCTGTCATGGCCAAACCCAAATTTAGGGCTTGCTAAAGTTTGTAAATTGAATTATCACAACCATCCATCTTAGCAGGATCTTCTCATTTTGTGCCAATCCCCTTAGCCGAAGATTAGACAAAAGGAAAATATTGATATTTTCTTGTACAAGGAATTTCCTTGATATTGATATTCAACCAACTCTTTGGTGTCCATGTATGAAACCCTCGTGGCCTATATTTTATGTATCTTTGGGAAAAAAGAATTTCTCATTCTTCGTAACGTCTCCCTCTTCTACTCTAGAGCAATGGTTCTCAAATGCAGAAAGAAGATGATTTTGCATCCCAGGGGATATTAGAGCCTGGAGATAGTTTGGAGTGTGATAACTGGGGAGAGGGTGAGAAGGGGTGGTGTATCCTACGACATCCAGTAGGAAGAGGACAGAGATACTGCTAAACATTCTCTAATGCATAGGAAAGCCCCTCAAAACAAAAGTATTATTTGGCCAAAGGCCAATGAGGTCAAGGTTGAGAAATCCTTGAGAGGAAAGTTTGCCTCATATCAAAATTCCAAGGCCATTTGTGAAGAATTTTAAAAAAAGGACAGGGGTGCCTGGGTGGCTCAGTTGGTTAAGTGTCTGACTTCAGCTCAAGTCGTGATTTCATGGTTCGTGGGTTCGAGCCCTGCGTCAGGCTCTGGGCAGACAGCTCAGAGCCTGGAGCCTGCTTCAGATTTTCTGTCTCCCTCTTTCTCTGCTCCTCCCCCTCCCTCCCTCCCTCTCTCTTTCTCTCTCTCTCTCTCTCTCTCTCTCTCTCTCTCTCTCCTCCTCCTCCTCCCTCCAAAATAAACATTTAAACAAAAAAAGTGACAAAAGGGAAGTACTTTATGCAGATGAATAATCATGTACAATCATTCTTGATTTAAGAAAAGTGGGAGAAGAGTGGTAAACAAAGTTATTTGTCTGAAATCATCTCTAAATATACTTTGATATTGGGACACTGGGGTAGCTCAGTTGGTTAAGCATCCAACTCTTGGTTTTGGCTCAGGTCATGATTTCACGGGTTCCTGAGTTTGAGCCCCACATAGGGCTCTGCCCTGACAGTGCAGAGCCTGCTTACTTAGGATTCATTCTCTCTCTCTCTCTCTCCCCCTCTCCCTCTCCCTCTCCCTCTCTCTCTGCCCCTCCCCCACTCATGCTGTCTCTGACTCAAAATAAATAAATAAACTTTAAAAAAGTCTACTTTGATATTAAGTCTCAGTACGTGGAATACCAGCCTCTTTAATTATGTATATGATTCCTTTGATAAATGTAAAGCACACAAGTACAGTGATAGATTATTTTCCTTCCACCATTTCCATGAATGGTCTTAACTCTCATAATTCCAATGAGTTTGGATAATAGAAAACCCAAGTATATTTTAATTTATAAAGACTTGACCCTTTATTATTCCCTGTGTGACATGATTATGTAGTTATTTGCAATTTCAATCTCAGTGACCTTCCATTCCTGCAAAGGTAGAAATAAAATGATTACAAGTAGTAATTAAAATGCCGTGAAAAAGATTTATTTTTCCTCAAATCACTGTGACATATTAGTCCAAGAAAATGATTATATCTCTTTCTCTCAGTAAGGCTAGTAACCTGATATTCTTGTCACTGAGAATCACAATAAATATGACAATATTAGAGTTTACAAGTTAGTTTTCAATTAACATATACAACTACATTAATGTAAAAAAACCCTAAAAATGAAGTGTTATTTATTTGTGATTGATCTTTTTCATTTATTTGAAATAAATGAGTTCAAGATGAGAGTTAATTCATTTTCCTCTTTTTTTAAATCTTTTTCTCAAAGTTTTAATCAGTTTTATTATTTAGGGACTTTTATATTGTTCTTCATTATACACCATTATAAAAATAGGAATAAATTTAATTCCTTTAATTTGTCCCCTGATTGTTCTTTCTCCTCTTTAATAAATTATGTCTAGAGAAACATTGAGTTGTTGTTCTAATAAATCAGAGTTTGATATATTTTCTATGGGACATTTGTTTAATATTTAAACACTGGCATTTTGAAGCCTACCAGTGGGCCTTCTATGACCTCTCTACCACTGTTCAGAAACAAAATGTGTTGTCAGTGAAGTTTTATCTGGAGACTGAGGAACCCAGGAAATTTCAAAACTATTTCAGGGTTTCATAACTTCAAATTTTTATATAGTAAAGAGACCCATAAAAGGTCAAGATAGCCCATAGGTTTTAACGGATAAATAACCACATTAAGCTAGATCATTTGGTTGATTAGATACATTTTTCTACCTTCTACATTGATGTAGGTGACGATCTTGCTAAATTCTCAGCCACTATATAAGAATCTGTTTTCCTTTAGTTTCTAATAAGATTTTCCTCACTTTCCTTTAAGTTGTCACTGGCAGCCTCTTTAAAGTCCAAATTTTAGGAATCATGTGTTCAAGTCTCTTTATGTGTTTGCTAATATTCTCAAAGTTTACTGCCATGTTTCAAAGCAATGACTACATTTTAAGTATTTGTTATGGTAACACCCAAATTCTGGTACCAAATCTGTATTAGTTCTTTATTGCTGTGTAACAATTTATGCCATAACTTAGTGGCTTGAAACAACAAATATTTATTATCTTATACTTTCTGTGGGTAAGGGATTTAGGAGCACCTGTGTTGGTTGGTAGTATTCTAGAGTCTCTTAAGAAGTTGCTAGCAAAGTATTGCCCTAGCTGTAGTCATCTGGAAGTTGACTAGTGCTGGGTGATCTATGCCCAAGATGGCGCATCCACATGGCTGTTGGTATGTGCTCAGATCATTCCTACATGGGCCTCTCCATAGGTTGCTTGAATTTCCTCATGACTTGACAGCTGATTACCCCTCCAGTGAGTGAGCCAAAGCCCAACAGGGAATCCAAGATTGAAGCCATAGTCTTTCATATTCTAATCTGGGAAAGGACATACTGTCATTTCTGCCATGCCCTATTGGTCATACAGACCAACCCTGATAATCGTTGGAGGAGATTCCACTAGAGTGAATACCTGAAACAGGACATTTTGTAGGCCATCTTGGAGGCTGACTACTACATACTCCTTTGTAGTTAATATGCCCCTCTGCTCCTGACCTTAAGCAACCACTGATTGGCTTTTCTCCCTCCCCTGTAAACTTGTTTGTATTTTTTAACATTTTCTATACATGAGTATGCATTTGTTTATGTTTGGCTTCTGTCACTTGAAGTAATTTTGAGATTTACCTATGTTGATGAGTATATGTCATTTATTCTTTTTCACAAATATTCAACATTTTATCTACTTATCATTGACATCTGGATATTTGCTAGGTTTGCATAGATGAATGAAGCTTCTACACATTTTCACGTAGACATGTGATTGTATTTGTTTCTACAGAAAACCACCAGTAGAATGAATGGGCCCTATAGCAGGTGCATAATTAACTTTTTAAAAAATTGTGAAACTTTTCCAAAATGTTGTATCAGTTTAGGGAAATATATGAGAGCACCAATTATTGTACATTCTTGCCAACATGTGGTATTTGTATGCTTCTTAATTTTAGCTATTCTAATGTCTATATAATGGTATCATGTTATGGTTTAAATTTGCAATTCCCTGGTGACTAATCATGCTGAACATCTTTTCATTTCCTTAATTGCTATTCATATATCTTCTTTTTTGAACAGGGTTTGCTATTGAAATCCTTTGCCCATTGTAAGAGTTTTATAAATTATGGATGAAAGTCCTTTGTAAGATATGGTATTATGAATATTTTCTACCATTCTATGGCTTTCTTTCATTTTCTAATGATGTCTTTTCAAGAAATACTTCACATTTTAATAAAGGCCAGTTTTTCAATATTTTATATTATGGTTCTTATCAAATAAATCTTTTCTTATTATAAGGCTGAGAAGATTTTGTCTTAGTTTTCTTACCAAAGTTTTATAGTTTTAACTTTTATATATTTTTTTCTTTTCCTGAAATTTATTGTCAGTTTGGTTTCCATACAACACGCAGTGGTCATCCCAACAGGTGCCCTCCTCAATGCCCATCACCCACCCTCCCCTCCCTCCCACTCCCATCAACCCTCAGTTTATTCTCAGTTTTTAAGAGTCTCTTATGGTTTGGCTCCCTCCCTTTTTTTTTTTTTTCCTTCCCCTCCATCATGGTCTTCTGTTAAGTTTCTCAGGATCCACATGAAAGTGAAAACACATGGTATCTGTGTGTCTCTGAATGACTTATTTCACTTAGCATAACAATCTCCAGTTCCATCCACGTTGCTACAAAAGGCCATATTTCATTCTTTCTCATTGCCAAGTAGTATTCCATTGTATATGTAAACCACACCTTCTTTATCCATTCATCAGTTGATGGACATTTAGGCTCTTTCCATAATTTGGCTACTGTTGAAAGTGCTGCTGTAAACATTGGGGTACAAGTGCCCCTATGCATCTGCACTTCTATATCCCTTGGGTAAATTCTTAGCAGTGCTATTGCTGGATCATAAGGTAGATCTATTTTTAATTTTTTGAGGAACCTCCACACTGTTTTCCAGAGCGGCTGCATCAGTTTGCATTCCCACCAACAGTGCAAGACGGTTCCCATTTCTCCACATCGTCTCGAGCATCTATAGTCTCCTGATTTGTTCATTTTAGCCACTCTGACTGGCGTGAGGAGGTATCAGAGTGTGGTTTTGATTTGTATTTCCCTGATGAGGAGTGACATTGAGCATCTTTTCATGTGCCTGTTGGCCATCTGGATGTCTTCTTTAGAGAAGTGTCTATTCATGTCTTCTGCCCATTTCTTCACTGGATTATTTGTTTTTTTGGGTGTGGAGTTTGATTAGGTCTTTATAGATTTTGAACACTAGCCCTTTGTCTGATATGCCATTTGCAAAAATCTTTTCCCATTCCGTCGGTTGCCTTTTAGTTTTGTTGATTGTTTCCTTTGCAGCGCAGAAGCTTTTTATCTTCATGAGGTCCCAATAGTTCATTTTTGCTTTTAATTCCCTTGCCTTTGGGGATGTGTCAAGTAAGAAATTGCTGCGGCTGAGGTCAGAGAGGTTTTTTCCTGGTTTCTCCTCTAGGGTTTTGATGGTTTCCTGTCTCACATTAAGGTCCTCCATCCATTTTGAGTTTATTTTTGTGAATGGTGTAAGAAAGTGGTCTAGTTTCATTCTCCTTCTGCATGTTGCTGTCCAGTTCTCCCAGCACCATTTGTTAAAGAGACTGTCTTTTTTCCATTCGATGTTCTTTCCTGCTTTGTCAAAGATTAGTTGGCCATACTTTTGTGGGTCCAATTATGGGATCTCTATTCTATTCCATTGGTCTGTGTGTCTGTTTTTGTGCCAATACCATGCTGTCTTGATGATTACAGCTTTGTAGTAGAGGCTAAAGTCCGGGATTGTAATGCCTCCAGCTTTGGTCTTCTTCAAAATTACTTTGGCTATTAGGGGTCTTCTGTGGTTCTATACAAATTTTAGGATTGCTTGTTCTAGCTTCAAGAAGAATGCAGGTACACTTTTGATTGGGATTGCATTGAATGTGTAGATTGCTTTGGGTAGCACTGACATTTTAACAATATTTATTCATCCAATCCATGAGCATGGAATGTTTTTCCATATCTTTGTATCTTCTTCAGTTTCCTTCATAAGCTTTCTATAGTTTTCAGCATACTGATCTTTCACATCTTTGGTTAGGTTTATTCCTAGGTATGTTGTGCTTCTTGGTGCAATTGTGAATGGGATCAGTTTCTTTATTTGTCTTTCTGTTGCTTCATTATTAGTGTATAAGAATGCAATTGATTTCTGTACATTAATTTTGTATCCTGTGACTTTCCTGTATCAATTCCAGCAGACTTTTGGTGGAGTCTATCAGGTTTTCCATGTATAATATCATGTTATCTGCAAAGAGTGAAAGCTTGACTTCCTCTTTGCCAATTTTGATGCCTTTGATTTCCTTTTGTTGTCTGATTGCTGATGCTAGCACTTCCAACACTTCATGCTGTTAAACAACAGTGGTGAGAATGGACGTACCTGTCGTGTTCTTGGTCTCAGGGGGAAAGCTCTCAGTTTTTCCCCATTGAGGAGGATATTAGCTGTGGGATTTTCATAAATGCTTTTATGATGTTTAAGTATGTTCCTTCTATCTTGACTTTCTCGAGGGTTTTTATTAAGAAAAGATGCTGAATTTTGTCAAATGTTTTTTTCTGCATCTATTGACAGGATCATATGGTTCTTTTCTTTTCTTTTCTTTTATTAACGTGATGTATCACATTGATTGATTTGTGAATGTTGAACCAGCCCTGCAGCCCAGGAATGAATCCCACTTGATCATGGTGAATAATTCTTTCTATATGCTGTTGAATTCTATTTGCCAGTATCTTGGTGAGAATTTCTGCATCCATATTCATCAGGGATATTGGCCTGTAGTTATTTTTTTTCTGGGTCTCTGTCTGATTTAGGAATCAAAGTAATGCTGGCTTCATAGAATGAATCTGGAAGTTTTCCTTCCCTTTCAATTGTTTGGAACAGCTTGAGAAGGATAGGTATTATCTCTGCTTTAAATGTCTGGTAGAATTCCCCAGGGAAGCCATCTGGTCCTGGACTCTTATTTGTTGGGAAATTTTTGATAACTGATTCAATTTCTTCGCTGGTTATGGGTTTGTTCAAGTTTTCTATTTCTTCCTGTTTGAGTTTTGGAAGTGTGTGGGTGCTTAGGAATTTGTCCACTTCTTCCATGGTCCGGTTTGTTGACATACAATTTTTCATAGTATTCCCTGATAATTGCTTGTATTTCTGAGGGATTGGTTGTAATAATTCCATTTTCATTCATGATTTTATCTATTTGGGTCATCTCCCTTTTCTTTTTGAGAAGCCTGTCCAGAGATTTATCAATTTTGTTTATTTTTTCAAAACACCAATTCTTGGTTTCATTGATCTGCTCTACAGTTTTTTAGATTCTATATTGTTTATTTCTGCTTTGATCTTTATTATTTCTCATCTTCTGGGTTTGGGTTGTCTTTGCTGTTATGCTTGTATTTCCTTTAGGTGTGCTGTTAGATTTTGTATTTGGGATTTTTCTTGTTTCTTGAGATAGGCCTGGATTGCAATGTATTTTCCTCTCAGGACTGCCTTCACTGCATCCCAAAGCATTTGGATTGTTGTATTTTCATTTTCGTTTGTTTCCATATATTTTTCAATTTCTTCTCTAATTGCCTGGTTGACCCATTCATTCTTTAGTAGGGTGTTCTTTAACCTCCATGCTTTTGGAGGTTTTCCAGACTTTTCCCTGTGGTTGATTTCAAGTTTCATGGCATTGTGGTCTGAAAGTGTGCATAGTATGATCTCAGTTCTTTAATACTTATGAAGGGCTGTTTTGTGACCCAGTATATGATCTGTCTCAGAGAATGTTCCATGTGCACTCAAGAAGAAAGTATAATCTGCTCGTTTGGGTTGTTGAGTCCTAAATATATCTGTCAATATATATATCCATCTGATCGCATAGACGTTTATAATTGTTAGCTCTTCCTGATGGATAGACTCTTTAATTATTATAAAATGCCCATCTTCATCTCTTGTTACAGCCTTTAATTTAAAGCCTACTTTGTCTGATATAAGTATGGGTACTCCAGCTTTCTTTTGACTTCCAGTAGCATGATAGATAGTTCTCCATCTCCTCACTTTCAATCTGAAGGTGTCCTCAGGTCTAAAATGAGTCTCTTGTAGACAGAAAATAGATGGGTCTTGTTTTTTTTTTTTTTTTATCTTTTCTGATACCCTGTGTCTTTTGGTTGGAGCATTTAGTCCATTTACATTCAGTGTTATTATGGAAAGATATGGCTTTAGAGTCATTGTGATGTCTGTAGGTTTCATGTTTGTAGTGATGTCTCTGGTACTTTGTGGTCCTTGCAACATTTCACTCACAGAGTCCCCCTTAGGATCTCTTGTAGGGCTGGTTTAGTGGTGAGGAATTCCTTCAGTTTTTGTTTGTTTGGGAAAACCTTTATCTTTCCTTCTATTCTTAATGACAGACTTTCTGGATAAAGGATTGTTGGCTGCCTATTTTTTTCTATTCATTATATTGAAGATTTCCTGCCATTCCTTTCTGGCCTGCCTATTTCAGTAGATAGGTCTGCCACTAGTCTTATGGGTCTCCCTTTGTAAGTTAGAGCATGTTTATCCCTAGCTGCTTTCAGTATTTTCTCTTTATCCTTGTATTTGGCAGTTTCACTATGTTATGTCATGCAGAAGATCAATTCAAATTATGTCTTAAGAGAGTTCTCTGTGCCTCTTGGATTTCAATGCCTTTTTTCCTTCCCCAGATCAGGGAAATTCCCAGGTATGATTTGTTCAAGTACATCTTCAGCTCCTTTCTCTCCTTCTTCTGGAATTCCTATAATAGGGATATTTTTCCGTTTTATTGCATCACTTATTTCTCTAATTCTCTCTGCTTTTCTCAGCTTCCTCTTTTTCCATAATTTTATCTTCTAATTCACCTATTATCTCCTCTGCCTCTTCAATCCGAGCTGTGGTCACCTCCATTTTATTTTGCACCTCATTTATAGCATTTTTTAGCTCCTCATGACTATTTCTTAGTCCCTTGATATCTGTAGCAATAGATTCTTTGCTGTCCTCTATGCTTTTTTCAAGCCCAGTGGTTAGTTTTGTGACTATTATTCTAAATTCGTGTTCCATTATATTGCTTAAATTGTTTTTGATCAGTTTGTTAGCCGTTGCTACTTCCTTGGAGTTTCTTTTGAGGAGTGTTCTTCCGTTTTGTCATTTTGGATATTCCGTGTGATGGCTCCAAAATGCAGGGCACTTCCTCTGTGCTATCCAGAGTAACTTGTGTTGGTGGGTAGGTCCGCAGTCAGACCTGATGTCTGTCCCTAGCTCACCACTGGGGCCACAGTCAGACTGGTGTGTACCTTATCTTCCCTTCTGCCAGGGGCAGGACTCACTGTGGAGTGGTGTGGCCCCTGTCTGGCTACTTTCACACTGTCAGGTTTGTGGTGCTGTTTCGATGGGATCTGGCCAAGGGCATATTAGCTGTAGTGCATCCTCTTTTGTGGGCCTCTTGTCTATGCTTGGCTCTGGAGAGTTCATTGTGCTAGTCTTCTGGTAGTTTTCTGGGTTATTTAGGCAGATGTGGGTGGAATCTAAGTGATCAGCAGGATGAGGTGAGCCCAGTGTCCTCCTATGCCTCCATCTCCCATATAACTTTTACATTTACATATATTCTCTTTTTTTGAGTAAATTTTATGCATGTTGTGTAGTCAGGATTGACTTTTTTCATACTGATATCCAGTTGTTCTATCACAATTTTGAAAAATATTATCTTGAAAAAAGCTTGAAACCTTGATTGACAATCTTTTGGCTATATATTTTTCAATTTATTTCTGTATTCTATATTGTTGAATTGAGCTATATCCTTTGTAATGTAATACCACATAGCCATGATTATTGTAACTTTACATAATGACTTTAAATTAGTATAAATATCAAACTTCATTCTCTTTTATAAAATTGTTTTATCTTTCTGGGTCTTTTTTATCTCTTATAATAAACTTCTCAATTTTTTCCAGAAAGCTTGTTGGAATTTGGTAGGTCATTGCTGTCTATCTATAGATCTGTTTGGAAAGAATTAATATTTAAATAATATTGAGTTTTCTTTTCAGTAAACATGGTATCTCAATTTATCTGGGTCTGTAGTTTCTCTCAGTAATGTTTTCGAGATTTTAGTATCGGTATTTATCCAAATTTTAGGTAATTTATACACGATTGCATATGGAGTTTTTTATATTTTTTTCACCAGTTTTCTCTTACTATACGAAATACAAGTGTTTTTGTTGTTTTGTTTTGTTTTGTTTTGTTCTACCTTATGGTAAAATACAATGCTACTGTATTAGTTAGGGTTCTCCAGAGAAACATATCGAGTAAGAGATGTGTGTGTGTGTGTGTGTGTGTGTGTGTGTGTGTGTCTGTGTGTCATATATATATGATTTATTTTGAGAATTGGCTCATTCAAAATGGAGGCTGAGAAATCCCACAGTCTGTCATCTGTAAATTGGAGACCAGGAAAACTCATGATGTTGTTCTAGTCCAAGTATAAAGGTCTGGTTACCAAGAACACGGGTGGTGTAAATCCTAGTCTGAAAATAGAAGACTGATGTCCCAGCTCAGCAGTTAGCCAGAGAAAATGAATTCTCCCTTCTTACATCTTTTTATTTTATTCAGACCCTCAATAGATCAGAAGATGCCCATCAACATTGGGGAGGGCAATTTGCTTTACTCAGTCTACAGATTCAAAAGTAAATCTTCTCTGGAAACATCCTCATAGATATACCCAGAATAATGTTTAGCTAAATATTTGGTCACTCCATGATATAGTCAAGATGACGTAAAAAAATTCACTCTTAAGCTATATTCACTTCTTAGTTCTAGTAATTTTTTCTATATCCAGGAGTGTTATGGTGGCCAATCTAAAACAAAAACAAAAACAAAATAAAACAAAACAAAATGAAACAACTGGAAACACAACATATGCTGATATTTTCTTCCAAGTTTGGACCACTTTCCAAAATATGCTTTCATTTGTTCACTCTCCAAAGCCTTAGATACTTGGTTTACTTTTAATATTTATTTAATTTTTAAAAACTTTATTCTGAGTTATAGTTGTTATCTGCAGCAAGGTTTTCATTTAGTCATATTCTGCAATACTGGATCCAGAAGTGCTATCATTGCTTACTATTTTAGCCTTCAAACTAATAATGTTTGATAGATAAACTACTAAAATGAAAACGATGAGCTTGGAAGACATTCTCTGGTTCTTAATGTTAAGCATTTAATGGGCTCTGGGGCACCTGGATGGCTCAGTCAGTTAAGCATCTGACTTCAGCTCAGGTCATGATCCCACGGCTTGGGAGTTCAAGCCCTGTGTTGGCTCTGTGCTGACAGTTTGGAACCTGGAGCCTGCTTCAGAGTCCATGTCTCCCTCTCTCTATGTCCCTCCCCTGCTCATGCATGCTCTCTCTCTCTCTCTCTCTCTCTCTCTCTCTCTGTCTCTCTCTCTTTCTCTTTCTCTCTCATAGAAATAAATTTTAAAAAATTTAAAGAATTTAAGGGGCTCAATATCAAATATATCTTGAATATCATATGTAATATAAGTTCTATGATCTCCCAAAATATTTCCAACATGAGTTGTTGAATAGATTTGAAGTTAGACTTGGGAGTTCTGATACAGCTGTATGTCATGGTATGCATGGAATGTGTATATGTATGTATGTTTGGATGGGACAGTTGGAGAAGCAGAAGGAAAGGAATAGAATTAGATTCTTGGAGAGAATATATGAGGATATTGACAAAGAAGACTCCAAGGCTATGGATAATTAGGTCCCAGGTTTAGATTTGGGTAGGCTGAGAGTGATAATATGGAAAAGATACCCATAATAATTACAGCTAATGTTTAGTGTGTGTGTGTGTGTGTGTGTGTGTGTGTGTCAGTCAAACATTGTTCTCAACCTTGTGCACTTTTTTTTTATAACTCTCACAACAATACTGTGAAGGAGACATTATGATTATCTCAATTTTACAAAGATATAATCTAGGCATAGAGAAATTAGCTGCTTTGCCCAAGATCTTAAACTAGTAGAAAGTATAAATTTGAAGCAGGTTTGAACTTTAATTATTTTTAATATGCTGTATACCAGATGTTTGACTCAATATCTCATTGTAGTGCTTACAAGCAAATACAATATAGTTTTCAATATATTCTTATCACAAGGATTTATCTAGGATGACATGCTATCATTTGCTATTGGCCCACATTAATAGGTCATATACTACATTAGAGACATTTTTAAAAATAAATTTTTGTAATCTATTCATGTACACTTATGATTTCCTTTTGGGATTATTTTCAATGTAATTCTCTGAAAATCTTGTCAATAAAAATAGCTTATGGTATTATCTCAAGTGCACAATCTATGTGCCAGGTGTTGGCCTTATTAAATAGCTAGTTAAAACAAATTTTTGTCAGCTTCTAGAGGAAACTTGCAAGGTGGTGCCTCTAGTTTGACAATTATTTTTAATACTGTAAATTAATGTGCAGAAGAAAAAGAGCAGCATGCACAAGCAAGCTAGCTTATAAAAATGTTGAATAAGAAGACATAACTAAGTACCAATACTTATAGCAACCAAGGGCAAATAAGTGCCATAAATTCATTGATGTAATCTAATTTGAAAATTCAGATTATTTAGAGAAAGGAAAATGTAACATAAAGAACCACTGTTACTAAATAAAGATTTTTTAATACACATTGCTTGTTTCTCTGCTTTGTAAAATAGAATTGAACTTGTTAGCTTTATCTGAAGGTGACCTCTGAGCCCATTTGTGTGTGAAATTTCTCTTCTGTTCCTTTTCTCACTCCTCACTCACTTTGTTAGTTTTTTTTCTAACAAACATATATCCAGCTGTCCAAAATATTGGGGGAGGCAATTTAATAAATGTTTTCTTTTTAAGAAGAAATGAGAGAATGGCATGGACAATTATATCTTTTTTTTTTTAATTGTAGGCACCTGTTTGGGCAATGTTTGCAATTACTTTCATTACACACAGACTACTATTCTTCTTCTTCCTTTTGTTAGGGATGAATGACTATGGCTTACCTTAAGACACAGAATAATTTGTCTTAAGGTTACCTAATAAGTTTAAGGCCTCTTCTAGAAGAATGCCAACAAACTCAATATCATAGGAATTTAGTGGATATTTCAGTTGGGTAAAGAGTTATAAATTGTCTTCAAAGCCCTGATAAAATTAAGGGTCCATATAAGTTTCCGAATGAAGGAACAACATGCTTAACTCAGTGTGATTTTTAGACTCTTTTCTCTGATAAGAGAGGAGAATTGAACAAGATGTTGGCTTCCAGACATAAAAAGATCGACATTCTGAACTCTTTTATCTGCCTGTTAGTAGTGGCATTATGTGTGATGAATTAGAAGAGAAGGAGGTGAAAATACTTGAAAGCATTTTTGTTCCCACAGAGAAATGAAAACATGTAGTTGTATGTGTTCCAAGTGACAGGAAGAATACTCTCTAAAGAATAACCTGGGTCTTTGTATCTTCATAAGTGACTTCCTTCAAGTGTAGAGCAGAAAAGCATTCTTTATGAAACATGCCAGAAAAAAAAAGGATATGGTACATGAATAGCAGTGGAGTCAAATGGCCTCTTTTTGAAACCAGAGTCACTGCTAACTTTGTGACGTCTTTGTGCCTCAGCATCTCCATCTCTAATTATTCCAAAGGATAGCTATAGGAAGGAAGGCAGATAATTCATACAAAACATTTAGAACACTGCGTAGCACTTATCAAGAGTTACTAAGTACTGCTGTTATTGTAATTTCCACATTTCTGTCTTCAGACTCAAGATTCTTGTGTGAACTTAACTATATTGGCTCAATACGTAATCTGTTTTTCTCGGTCCTAGTCAATGGACAAGAGGTTCCTCTGAGAGGTTCTGTCTACCATTAGAGCAGCGAGTAATATTTGGAAAATTAGGTGGAGAGGAGCTATCTTAGGTGTTTGTCAAGGGGGAATGAATAGCAGGATATTTTCAGTGCCAGCAAAAGACTTGACTGAATACCTGAAATCTACATGGTAAGAAACAAGGAAGGAACAAAGGGAAGAGAAGGAGGGAAGGGAAATGAAAAAATGATTTTCTGGTAATGCTATAATTTAATTCCTAGAGCACTCCCAAAGGGGAGAGAGTCCAGATTTAGTGAGTGTATATTTAGGCTTCTATATAAAAAGTCAAATCAGCACCTCTGCATGTGCTGTGGGAAAGAAAATACCCATGGTACTCTTGGAGTAAAGGATCCAGTATTAAGCATTTGGTAGATTATAATGGCTAGTGATTCCTTTCCCTTTCAAAATATCTTTCCTCTAAATTTATATTACTAATATTAGTACCATATATGTAATATAATATGCATCTCTTACTGTTTGCATTTGTTTTAAAGATTTCATTGAAATCAGTCTGGGAGGGACTGAACATACTCTTTACATACCTATAAGTACGAATATTTTTTAACATAATAATTTAAAGAGTAATAGGAAGGGATGGTATTGCCAAATCAGACATTGCACTGGCAAAGTTAAGCAGGTAGGGGAGACCTTATTCAGGCTATTATAATAGGGGAGTCAGAACTCAACTCTGCTGAAACAAAGGGCTGGAGAGTTTTTAAGAACTGGGAGTGGGGTGGAGAAGGGGGCAGATAGGGCCACCTAGGTTTGCTAATTGACGTTACCCTAAAAGAAAAGTAAACTTTCTTATATTTTCATAACAGGAAGCATTTTTACAATTTGGAGCAGTGCACCCTCTTAAATTATATCCCCACCCTCTCACAGACACTAGGAAATAGGTATACTATCTTCCTTGAGAATTACATTTCAAAGGGATGGCTCCCAGGTTCTTGAGAAAGACAGTCCCAGGTTGTAAAATAGGCAAGAAGCTTTTCAAGAAGATTTACAGCTCAAAGAGGCAGAAAAAGAATTTACAATTATAATTCTAAGAAAGGAAGGAGAGACCTCCATGTTAGACAGTCTGTATTCTGTAAAGACAGTCTGTATTCTGTAAAGACTTGCCTAGAGGCAAGAAGATGCCTGTCTAAGGTGTAGTCAAGCTGAAGGAAATATTAAGGCCATCTTGGTCAGTAAGAGAAAAATGTGGTACTAGTAAGAGTTAAAGAGGGGCTTTACTAGGCTGGAATGTTAGGCTTTTGGCTTTTACATAATTAATCACTATAGCTCTATCTAAGGCACCTTCAAATATCCAAACAAACATACTTTAAAATTATTAGAGTTTTTTAAACATGGAATTCAAAGTAACATAAAAAGTAAATATTTAGATTTATAGACTTAGTAGACTTACAGATCTATTAACTTAGTAGAATGGCAGTATTAATGGCAACTTGAGAATATTAAAGTATTGTGTGATTGTCATACGGAGAAAAATGCCCCAGCAATAGAAGAAAATGGAAATGGGTTAGCATTTATAGCAATTTGGGGATTTAATTAAATACAAGGACTACTTCCTTAACAATTAAATACAGTTAGAGATCAAAGGTATGCTTATTACAACTACCTTCCAAATAGACCAGGTGGGACACCACCTTCATCCAATGTTAGTTGAGTCACTTTTGATGTCTTGACTGGATCCCACAACTTTGAGATTCCTTTCTATGACCAGAGCAGTCTCACTTTGGTATAGAAACACAGTTCTATTAATTTAAATACTTAAACTCCCAACTCTTTTCCTCTCTGTCTATTCTGACTAGGTCTCTCTTGGCTTTAGGAATTGCAGAATAAAGGGAAGGCAGGATCTACTCTTTTTACAGCCCTCTCCATTCAAAGTGTGTTTTCAGAAGTGCCTGGGTAGCTCAGTTGGTTGAATGACAGGCTCTTGATTTTAGCTTAGGTCATGATCTCATAGTGGTGAGATGGAGCCCTCGTGTAGGCAGGCCTCTGTGCTGGGTGTGCAGCATGCTTAAGATTCTCTCTTTCCCTCTTCTTCTGCCCCTCCCCTGCACACATGAGCACATTTGCTTTCTCTCTATCAAAAACAAACAAACAAAAAACAAGGCAGGTTTTCAGGATGGGGCAGGGGTAGAAAGAATGGAATGTGTAAAGTAGTGAACTAGGCAAACTTGTAGCTCTCTCCTTGTTGGGCGTAATCACATTTGATTATCTCCGTGGCTATCAACTTAAGATGGGGCAGGTGACATTTCCAACAGGCTTCACTGTCTCTTGGAGAGCCATTTTCCTGCATCTTCCCCAGAACTTCCTGTTGTACCTCCTCTGGTAACATTCACATCTCCTGTCTCTAATGTATGTTTCCTGTCTAGTGGTATGGAGGCCCCACCAGAGAGGGAGCCTCAAATTTATCTAGCCTTTTCTGCCAAAAATCTAGATTGCATTGACTTTCAGGTTTTATTTTCTACACCTTTTGGGAACCAGGGCCTGAATAGAGGAGATCCTACTTTTCTCCTTATACCGCAGCCCCAAGAAAAAAGTCCATTATCCAATTCCATTTTCTTCTATGTATTCCACAGGGACAGATCATCAAGTTGAGTCTGTTAAATTGATATCCTAAACAGGAAACAAAATGCTACTCTCTTATCCTTTTAGTCATCCATTGTCTTTTTTTTTTTTTATTTTTTTTTCAACGTTTATTTTATTTTTGGGACAGAGAGAGACAGAGCATGAACGGGGGAGGGGCAGAGAGAGAGAGAGACACACACAGAATCGGAAACAGGCTCCAGGCTCTGAGCCATCAGCCCAGAGCCTGACGCGGGGCTCGAACTCACAGACCGCGAGATCGTGACCTGGCTGAAGTCGGACGCTTAACCGACTGTGCCACCCAGGTGCCCCAGTCATCCATTGTCTTTACGAGTGATTCTCTTAGAGCCAATTTCTCTTGGCTTTTGGATGCAAAGCAATAGCTAATAACCACCGAACTTCCCCAGAGGTCAGCAACATTTTTAATTCTCAGTTATCTTCTTGTATTGACTGTTGGACTAGGTAGAATAGGCTAGATTTCTAATTGGTGATTTTCAGTAATGCTCCTGAGATGTGGCTTATTCCAATGATGGTGATTTTCTATACTTACAGTGAGGTCAAGGGAATGCCTTTGCCTTTGTTGGGGGTTTAGGTTAACTTCTTGAATAAGAGAAAAATCTCACAGAATATGTGGTTGAATGTAAAATGTGTCCTCACAGGATTGTTGAATGTATTGAGATACTGTGTATTAGGCCTTGTGTTTGGAATACTCTAGATACTCAGTGAAAGTTACCATGATCATACTTCTCCCTTCCATTCTTACATCCTTTGTTACTCTAGATTTTGACACACTGTACTAAGCTGCTTATCCTACTTGTCTCAGTTTTGGCATTTATGGTACCTATAGTTGTCACCAATTGGCAGGCAAGCACCCACATGTCAGCCTTCAGTCATTGCCATGAGAATAAAAATATATACCCACATTTTTTGCCTACCATTTCTTTTAAGTTTCGGGCTCATTTGGCAAACTGTCTCTGGAGAATCTCTATGTAGTTATTTTACCCCAATCTCAGTCTTTAAAATCGAGTTTTCATCTAACCAAAAGTGCCTTTTTCCACCAAGATTTTTATAATTTCTGTCTTTGACAATATTTTCCCCTCCTAATTACTTAAGAAAACAATGCTGCAATTGTCTGTGAAACTTGCTTTTCTGTTCTGCAAAAAATTTTGCCAAATAATAATTCTGTTAATTTGTATGATGGAGGAAATCAACTTATTCTTTATTTTTGCTTTTCACAGAATATACTGAAGGCAGACTTTTCAAAGCTTATGTCTTTGTAATTTTGATAAGCCCTTAACTGGTTTCCCTTTGGGTACTCTTTTTCAATCTCCAAATCATAATGCTCAGTGCTTCTCTAGCCAATCTGTATTAATAACTGCTTTCAATAAAGTTACACTACTGTCAGAAACGAAACTTCATTAGCTCCTCCTTGTCTCAAGAAAAAGTTTAAGCCCTTGATATAGTATTCACAAATTCAAATCTATGTAAATCAGCCCTAACTTTTTCCCCCTGAAACTATGCTTTAGCCAAACAGATCTGTTCACTATTTCTGGAATATGACTTGTTCATGAACATGTAGAATGTATTCTTTTTTCATCTTAACCAAAGCTCATTCTTTCAATAAGTAACTTAAGTTTCACATTTCCAGTGAAATTTTCTAAGCCACACCACCCTCCAAAACACTTAGAGCACTTTTTGCCTGATGCATTTTTTTAATAACACTAATTTTTTGGAAAACTTAATGATTTTAGGCCCTTTGTATTTGTTTGGCATCCATTATTTTATTTAATCCTTCCAAAAAACCTAAAGGATGGGTATTACATCCATATCTTTAAGATATAAAACTAGGCATAGAAATCTTTCAAAATCCCAACAAAGTTTTTTAACAGTAAGTTCAGAATTTAAACAGTGGTGTATCTTGTTGTTAAGCCATTTTATTTTCATTACCTCAGACTGAGATATTTGAGACATCAAAAGTAATGGGGAAAAAGAAAAGGACTATTAATTATATAATTTAAAACAATGTTTCCATGGAATATTGGAGACTGAAGGCAGATTGAAAAATGCTAAGATATAAATAAGTACCATTGTATATCATTTTATTTCCTTTAAAAAAATACTCAAGTGGGTCCCATGTAACTTTCTTACAGTTTTAAAAGAAAAAGATGGGGAAGAAAAACATATGGAAGGGCTTTCCAGATAAAATAAAACTGTGCTAAGAAAGTCACTTTGTAGATAGCCATTCTCCTGAAGGACATATTATTAAGACATATTTTAGTTGAGGTAACATCAAAGAGCAGCATGTCACAGATAATAAAGTCTTAGTAGCACAGAAATTTAAAAACTGTAGATATGGCTCCTTCTAATGACCTTTGCTTTACATTGTTATGTGTGTTATAGAATCGTTAATAAGTATGGTTAAATGAGAACCAAAATTTATGCAACTAAATTATTTCTACAAAACTAAAAAGTACCAGAGCCATTAGGGTTCACAATTAATGTGTGCATTTTTCTTATTAATAATCATGCCCATTTAAAACAACCATTACTCCAATAATGTGAATTTAATGGGGAAAATATATAAGAATACTATTAATTTTCTTTCTGTTAAATTAACAAGCCCTTTTTATGACATCTAATGTAGGTATCATTTATAGGAAAAATCATTAAAGTCAAACACAAAGTTGATGAGGGTTCAAAAATAACTTTAACTCCTGTATAGCATATTTCCATTAATATTAGAAAATGATGTATAGGTTTGTACAGTAAAGTAAACATGTCATAAATAATTAAATGGAAATTGATATTATATTCTGTAGGTTTTGCATATATTTTTATACAATTTTCTGTATAGTCAGCATAATATTGTGAGACTAGCATTGATAGTACTTTTTAACTTTTTATTATGAAATTTTATCAGAACAGAAAAGCCACAAATACAGTTCAAATAATAACAGTGTTTCCTTCATCCAGATTACAGAAGCATTAGCATTTTAATATATTTGATCTATTATTCATTCTCTTCCCCTTCACACACACACTGTCTCTGAACTGTTTAAGTTGCAGACATCATGTCCTTTACCCCTTAATACTTCAATGTATATTTCCTAAAAATTCGTATTTTTATTCTTATATATAGCCACATGTATATATTCTTATATACATTTTTATATACAGCCACAGTAGCCAAATCACACAATTGGCATTGCTACTGAATTAATTATCTAATATACATTCCTTATTAAAATTTTCCTTAGCAGTATTTTAAAAAAAAGCATTGTTGCACATAACTATTAATATTCATTTGTTTTGAGGAAATTTTAAGGCTTCAAGAAATGCTATTGTCATACTAGGAGTTTACTCTCATTTTTAAGTAATACAAATCTTCCCCCCACACTCTACCCCTCTAAAAAAAAATGCATCTAGCCTTGAAATGTTGTTAAATGGATTTTTTAAAATATTTTTTTAACATTTATTTATTTTTGAGACAGAGCATAAACAGGGGAGGGTCAGAGAAAGAGGGAGACACAGAATCTGAAACAGGCTGCAGGCTCTGAGCTGTCAGCACAGAGCCTCACGAGGGGCTTGAACCCACGGATCGCGAGATCATGACCTGAGCCGAAGTTGAACGCTTAACCGACTGAGCCACCCAGGCGCCCCTTGTTAAATGGATTTTGAACTGGCAGGCTCATAGTTCATTTGAGCAAATGTACACAAAATTAGAGGCTCAAATATTAATAAAAAATAAAAGCTTACATCAGTGATTCCAAATGACAATCTAGATCTGCTCCAGGACCTATCACTCAGAAGTGTATGTATCATGCATATTACTCGTGTCTCTCACACCAGGTTTATGCCAGTAATTTTGACACACATTTCTGGAAAAATGTGCACGCTTATGTTGCTCAGGTTAACTTTAGTTATTAACATGTTTCAAAATTATTAGTTAATGTTGGATTTTAGTAAACTAAAAATGAGTAAGGCTAAGAGCAGGAATTAACCAGTATGCTGTTAGTCCAGTCTCAATGTATGGCATATTTCTAGGAAGTCTTATTTGGTCTTATTCCCAAAACCAAACCCAGTCCCCTTTCTTCTAGAAAGCAGATCTTTAGTCCAAGCAATATACCTGCACTGTTTTTCTCTGCTGGGATTCTTTCTGGATAACTTGCCCAGTACTATTTCTTCATGATTGCACTCCTTTTCTGAATATAAAACTTCCTCCCCACTAAGTAGTATTTTACTTGAAACTCAGCCCTCCTATACTGAGTGTATACCTCTTCCAATAATCATTATTAACACTACCAACATTATTAACTAACCTTGCTGATAATAGAACTTAGACAAATAGTTTAAATAATCGGCCCAAGGTCCTAGACAACTAAAATGATAGAGTTTAGAACTTGATCCTGGAAGGGTATAGCACAAAACAGAACCAATGCGCTTCCATTTTGAACTTTGCTCAGCTACGAGATTCCCATTGCCATGGCCTCCCATTCACCTGTCATGCTTTGTCAAATGGCTATTCTACCTCCCTTGTTAACCTCAAGTACCCATGACAGCAGTGTTCTCTTAGTCTCCTCAGATCCTTCATCATCTGAGGTTGATTTTTTTACTTGACCCCACAAATGTGCCATATAACTCATGCTAGAAACATCTGCCAAACTCTTCATTAGCCTACCAGCACATGACACATAATGCAACACTGTGATAAAGAGGAAGGAATCTAAGTGTACCACTACAGAAAATCATCAAATCACACACAAAAAGAGACAAAAAGAAGAAGGAACAAAGGAATTACAAAATAGCCAGAAAACAATTAGCAAAATGAATAGTAACTCCATACCTATCAATTACTTTAAATGTAAATGGAGGTAATGATCCAGTCAAAAGACAGAGAGATTAACTGAATGGATAAAAAAAAAAAGTTCCAACTTTATATGGCCTATAGGAGACTCACTTAATACCAAAAGCAAAGACAACATGAGCAAAAATAAACAAGCAAGATTATGTCAAACTAAAAAGTTTCTGTACAGCAAAGGGAACCATCAACAAAATAAAAAGTCAACCTACCAAGTGAGTGAAAATATTTGCAAGTCATATGTCTGATAAGGGATTAATACTCCAAATATACAGATAAGTCATACATTTCAGTAGTAAAAACAAAAAAAAGAAAGGAGAGAAAAGAAAAGAAAATCTAATTTAAAAATAGGCAGGGGAATTAAATAGACATTTTTCCAAATAACACATACAGATGGCCAATAGGTACATGAAAATATACTGACATCACTAATTGTCAAGTAAATGCAATCAAACAATGAGTTATTACATCACACTTCTTAGAATAGCTATCATCAAAAAGACAAGAGATAACAAGTGTTAGCAAGGGTGTGGAATAAAAGGGAACACTTGTGTGCTGTTAGTGGGACTGTAAATTGGTGCAGGTGCTCTGGAATACAGTATAGAGGGTCCTCAAAAAATTCAAGATAGAACTACCATATTATCTGGGTATCTATCTATAGAAAACAAAAATCACTGTTTCAAAGAAATATTTGCAATTCATGTTCATTGTAACATTATTTACAATAGGCAAATTATGGACACAATCTAAGTGTCCATGGACAGACAAATGGATAAAGAAAATGTGATTTATATGTATATATAAAATGGAATATTATTCATCCATAAATAAGACGAAAATCCTGCCTATTACAATAGCATAGATGGATCTTGAGGTTATTATGCTAAGTGAAATGAGTCAGACAAAAATACTGTACAATCTCCCTAAATGTGGAACCTAAAAATATATATGTGGAACCTAAAAAAGACCTGAACTCATTGAAACAGAGTACATATTGGTGATTGTCAGAGGCAGGGAGTAGGAAGTGGGCAGAATGGGTAAAGGTGATCAAAAGGTATAAACTTCCAGTTATAAGTTAAGTTCTAGAACACGTGTGCAGCATAGTGACTATAGTTAAAAATACTGTATAGTACAGGGACAGCAGGGTGGCTCAGTCGGTTAAGCGTCTGACTTCAGCTCAGGTTATGATCTTATGGTTCATGAGTTCAAGTCTGGCATCAGGCCATCAGGCTCTTGGCTGTCAGTATAGAATCTGCTTCAGATTCTGTGTACCCCTCTCATTCTGCTCGCTCGCTCTCTCTCTCTTTCTCTCTCTCTCTCAAAAATAAAAATAAAAAATACTATTATGTAGGGGTGGCTCATTTGGCTAAGCATTCAACTTTTGATTTTGGCTCAGGACATGATCTCACAATTTGGGTGAGTCTGAGCACTGACAGCGTGGAGCCTGCTTGGGATTTTCTCTCCCTCTCTCTCTGCCTCTCCCCTGCTGGTGCGCTCTCTCTCTCTCTCTCTCTCTCTCTCTCTCTCTCTCTCTCAAAATAAGTAAATATTTAAAATAATACTATTGTATATTTGAAAGTTTCTAAGAGAGTAGATATTAAAAGTTCTCATGACAGGAAAAAAGTTTGTGAGATGATAGATGTTAACTAAATTTATTGTGTTAATCATTTTGCTATACATATAAAATCAATCTACTATCTAATTATATATAATACATAATAATACAATATGTAAAATATATAATTGCTGACTGGATATATATATATATATATATGTGTATATATATGTGTGTGTGTGTGTGTGTATATATATATATATATATATATATATATATTTATATATATGTACACCACATATCTAACTAATAAAATGTTGGACCAGAGGTGGGCTTGAGCAAACATTCTATAGCTAATCCCTTTTGCTGCTTTCTGATTTGTTCACTGTTTCTGCCTGCTGCCCTTCTTTTTTTGCCCTTAGGGTACATGGGTTTGGTTTGTATAAAAACTAACCCCAAGTGAAGTCACCAAAACTGTCTTAGAATCCTGGCATATCACTTACAAAAATTTATTGACCCTTCCTTTACTATTGCTTATTTTTCCGGGGAGTTTAGTTCTTTTGAAAAAAACATATCAAAAAGAATTCTAGCTTCATTTACTCTAGGATGTTATTGGAAATGATACCCTCAAAGCTAATTTCTCTAAGAGTAGGAGGGAGAAACTTCCTTACAAATAGAGCTTTTATTTGTTGCATGAAAGCTTTGTAGCTAAGTGGGATTACCTATTAAAGACTGAATTTTTCCTTAATTTTCTTTTTTTTTTCCTGTTAGAGATTCTTGGAGTAACTTCTTATAGTACCTTTAATTGTTTTTGGCCCTGACTTGGTAGCTTTATTTACATAATTCATAATCCTGATTCATATATAAGTCATGTTTTGCTTTTTCCCCTAATTCCAGATAACTTCCAAATGCAAAGGTAGTGCCAGTGAGCTTGCACATGCTGACACCAAAAAGCAAACAGCAATAAATAATACATACACACAAAGCATGTTTAATTTACAAAGTTGGACCTGTATTTGTAAGGTGGTATGCCTGCTGACATTCCCTCTACTAATTTTTAATGAGATGGTGAGAAGCCTGGAAACTGTATCAGATTCCTTAGAACAGAAGTGCAAAAATAAAATGGGCTACGATCAATTTAGAATATTCTGTATTCTCAGAAGGCTTGCCCTAAAGTACTATAGGAATGGAAGGCAGGATACATGTTAAGAAGAAAACTGCATAGTAAATGTGCTTCACAAGATTGGATTTGAGTGATTTTTTTTTTTAAAGGGAAAGCAAAGTATAATACTGAGACTGTGTAGTCACTAGAGCTTAATGTTTTAAAATACAGATAATTGTAGAGTCTTGCATGAAGAGAAAACTGTTATTTTATCGTTCTTTAATAGCCTTTTGGGGGCTTTCTTAAAAAGCTCCTGTTTGAAGAGCTACTTAAAATAGATCTCTAAAAATAACAAGTAATAAAATTAAACCTTAAAAAAACTTTTATTGTATCTTGAAAAATCGCATGCATATTCTCAGCTGGGGGAAAACATTTTTATAAAAAGATTTGTGTTTCCATTGGTTTGTAATATAGAAATATATTTTATTTAATTGAAATGCATATAATGTAAAATCAAATTAGATATGTATATATAATTTTATTTTAATATTAAGACATACAGATATTATACAAAGACATTATAAAATAAGATCGTATTTATTTTTTGCAGTTGCACTGAATGCTTTTTGTATGACTCTCTGACTGACTCAGACTAGTAAATGATCAAAACAGTTTTAAAGCAATTAAGATGACACATCTCAAATATTTTCTAGGTCTACTGTTATTAAAGCAACTAGGAGTAATCTTTTCAAGTCTAAATCTTTAAATTCTCTTACCACCCTCTCAATTTCAAACACCATCGACCTCCAAAAGTGTTTTCCACTTTCTCTGAAGGAATCTGTTTCTGTGCATGTGGTGCTTTTGAGCTCTTTAATGATCTATTAAATACAAGAAATATTTTTGCCCTGTATGGAGGAGGGGAGTAAAACAGTATTAAATTTACGATCAGAAGATGGGAGCAGGTGCTTTCACACATTATCACTTATCTGCTGGCTCACTCAGTGTAGGGCAGCACCAGGCATGCAATCACAGCTCCTTGCCCTGGATCTTCAGCTTTGGGGACTCAGGGGTTTGAGATTGCATGGCACTGTGGAGGGCGACAACTTCTACAGGACATCCGCAGGTTCCAGTCTATGCTTTTGGTTTCCAGCTCAGATGTGCTCAGGGTTCCAGATCATGGTTGTGGGTTTCAGTCTGTACTTGCTCTCCCCATATTACATTCATTTCTCCTTTTCAACTGCCACCCTATGGATCTCAAGGTCCAGCAACAGAATCAAACAAACAAACAAACAAAACCGAGTCTTAGAGTGTTTAGCCAATATTCATAATGACTTAGCATTTCTGCTTTTCTGGTTGAGCCCAAATTGATCCTATCATCATCATCATCATCATCATCATCATCATCATCATCATCAGAAATAATTTGTAAAGCAGGAAAACAACACTACATAAAACTTAATCTCACAACATAAAGAGAAATGAAGACAACAACCATAAAAATATTTCTCTTTTAAATTTACAAGAATCTTTATTCCTTGACATTCTTATTTAAATGTTTTGGACAGCTTAACAATGCCAATAATTAAGTAAGCTCTTGTTGTTTAGCTCCCCAAATCTCCTTCTTTGTGATTCTGAACCTAGGGTTCTACAAATTCCATCTCCCCTTTGCTGGCTACAATCCTATGGGGGTGTATAAATAGTAAGCACTAAAAGGACACTGGATGGCAAGAGAGAGGAAGGAGCTTTTTCCTGTTTGCTGTTCTTTCAGTGTCACCCTAGCAATAACTTGCTGCTCTGGCAATAGCAGAGTTCTAGTAGCCGGCTTCTTTGGTAATCCTAGAACCAACGGCTAAAACCCCTGATAAGAATCAGCCAACTAGCCTTGCCCCAACACAGAAGTCTCAGCCCTTACTCTTGGTTGCTCAGGAACTTAAAAAATTCTGACCTGGGTGGCTCAGTAGGTTAAGCATCCGACTTCAGCTCAGGTCAAGGTCTCTTGGTTCCTGGTTTCCAGCCCCTCATTGGGGAGGCGGGGAGCTGTCAGCTCTGTGCTGACAGCTTGGAGCATGGAGCCTGCTTCAGATTCTGTGTCTCCCCCTCTCTCTCTATTCCTCCCTGGCTCATGCTCGCTTGCGCTCGCGCGCTCTCTCTCTCTCTCTCTCTCTCTCTCTCTCTCTCTTTCTCAAAATTAAATAAACATTAAAAAAATTCTATCTTTAGAATTCAGAGTACCTACTCTATGGAGTCCTCTGTACTTCTTTCTAGTCGCCCTCAAACTGTTTTATTTCTTCCCCAAATCTGAAGGATAGTAGTTGTGTTAGCTCAATGTTTTGTCTTTTCAATATTCTAACACCTTTAAACTAATACTTTGTGTTAAAATTTTCTCTTTAAAATACGTAGAGTGCTTTCAGAATTCCTAACTAGAGCCTAAGTGATATAAGACAAACACAAATTACTTTTACTGAAGTATTTTATATAGTTGCTTCATTTACTATTTTAGGAAATACTAAATCACAAGCTAAAACTGATTATATAGATTTTATATGGAAACAGAAAAACTGTGTGACCTTTATTTACGTAGTTAACAAAAAGTCACAGTATTGGATTGAAGCAGAGCAGATTATTTTTGCCTTGTTGGATATGACCACAAAATATGCAGTTTAAGATTTTAATACTGATTTTCCTTCAATACGGATTCACCGTAGGAATCCATATATTTGTCAAATTTTGGTTTAGCACGTGAATCATTTTTTTTTTCAACATTTATTTATTTTTTGGGACAGAGAGAGACAGAGCATGAACGGGGGAAGGGCAGAGAGAGAAGGAGACACAGAATCGGAAACAGGCTCCAGGCTCCGAGCCATCAGCCCAGAGCCTGACGCGGGGCTCGAACTCACGGACCGCGAGATCGTGACCTGGCTGAAGTCGGACGCTTAACCGACTGCGCCACCCAGGCGCCCCGACGTGAATCATTTTAAAAATCTCTTGGTTGCCCTTTGTTCCATTTATATATATGGATTGTTACATTTATTCCACAATTATTGAATAAGTATGCAGTTGGAAAGTTTTTTGAACTTCTTACTATGCTTAAAGAAGCAAATTGTTTTAAAATATTTTAGCAGTAGTTAGATTAAAATCATCAACATTTTGGGGCGCCTGGGTGGCGCAGTCGGTTAAGCGTCCGACTTCAGCCAGGTCACGATCTCGCGGTCCGTGAGTTCGAGCCCCGCGTCAGGCTCTGGGCTGATGGCTCAGAGCCTGGAGCCTGTTTCCGATTCTGTGTCTCCCTCTCTCTCTGCCCCTCCCCTGTTCATGCTCTGTCTCTCTCTGTCCCAAAAATAAATAAAAAAACGTTGAAAAAAAAATTAAAAAAAATCATCAACATTTTAAACAGATGTTTTAAAACATCATGCAAAAGTCCACATAATTTTAACTGCACTTTTAAATTTTACAGTGGCTGAATATTTACCTTGTTTGAATCAATTGCTATCTCTGTCTTTGTCATTTCTAAGAGATTTTTTTTTCCACATGAACAGACCAAATTTTAACACTTTATCAGGTGTTATTTTACAGATAGTTGCATCTGAACTTTCTACTAAGTAACATTAGAATATCTAGGCATGACGTGCCATCTCCAGGGTGTTTTTGAAGCAGAGAGTGGTGGAAATAAATGCGTTATATTCTGATTTTCATATATATATTTATACACACATATAATGTATAATATTGGATACTGACTGTGCTGGAAAAGAATCAGAGCCCTTTCAGGATGTGTGTGTGTGTGTGTGTGTGTGTGTGTGCAAGAAGGACGAAATGAAGCAAGTGGATTGCAGAATACCATGGAAGTAAAACTGTCATTCAGAAATGAAAGGAAAATGTCAGTTTACCTCAGGCCCTGAAAAACAATCTTTTAAAAGTTCAGGCATGCTCATATTAAAAAGCAGTGATCTTTAGGCTATTAGTAATATATGTATTTTTAGTTCCAGTTCTTTAGGTTGTTGTTGTTGTTTTTTTTTTTTTTTTTTGAAATTAAGTTTTGGATTTTGGTTTCCAAATGGTACAAATCACATACTCTCAATTATGACTCTTGTTTCCTGGATTGTAAACATGCCTAAAAAACAACCACAGTATCACAGAATAAATCTTGAAGTCTTGAAAATTAAAGATCAATTTTTAAAACACATTTCAAGATGAAAGATAAGAATTTTATTAGTGAATTCAGAACATAAGTAGGAATTAGTTGTGCCTAGAGTTAGTATTTATAAGGTTTAAAACTCCATTTGACCTAGAATTTTTGTTGTTGTTACCAAATGTCTCAATCCCACCTTGCTCCCCCCACCACTACCCTCCCAAATCTGGTGTTCATGTGTGATGTGTACTTGTACGCACCTGGAGAGACAGAGACAATGTCTTCGACAGCTCTAGCATTACATGGTCCTTATCCCTTATAATTCCATATTAAGAGAAACTTTTACCTCTAACTTGCATATATCACTTTTCATTGAGGGACTACGATTGGCTGTTGGGATCATGTGATCTCTTCTTGTACCAATCACTGTAAAGTGGGGAACTCTGATTGGCTAAGTCTGGACCATGTGTCTAACCTGAAGTCAGGTTACATATGTCCTCTCTAACCATATTAACTTTAACGATGGCACAAAGATATCTGTGATTTATATCACCCTGAGATGTAATGTGTAATACTTAACATCATATTACTCTGACTGAGTGAAAGAGAAAATTAGAACTGGTTGGCTTTGTATTAATAAATGGAGAAGTCATTTATTCTGTTTAACATGAATTGTCAAAGTTCAATTGCTTTTTCCCCAAGGTTTTAGCTCTCATATAACAAAATTACTAATCCTGTGAGTAAAGGTTAACTCCGTTTAATGTTACCATTTATACTAATTGAAATGATATAATTTTTTAAAAGTACATGAGCCAATAAAGTATATCAGTTCCACTATTTCATTTTGTGAATGTTATTGACAACTGCTGTACTGTGTCTTTAAATTGTAGGAGGGGGGTCTCTGTATTTGTTCCAGAGATAGTGCTATATCTTCCAAAAACCTTTCAAGAACTTCATGTTTCAATTCAGAACTGTGCAAGCAGTTTTAGCATTTTAAATTTCTCTTCTCCAATGTTTTAAATGCCATATTTCATAGGTTTAAGTTATAAAGCTCAATGATCATTGTCATTGTGAAATTTGAGTTTTAATGGAATCTGTGGATATTTTTATAATGGATATATGGATTTTTATAATGGATAGTTTTAATGGAATCTGTGCCATATTTTGTTGCCTATTATGCTGTTGTGGGGGAAACTGAAACTTTTTCTCAAAAAAAAGGCAAATTTTCTATATTGTTATGTTTATATTAGAACAAGAGGTTCTATACACGCACCTAAAAAAAAAACCTATAAATTTTATAACCTATATTTAAATTCCTAATACAAAGAACTCAGTATATTCTCCAATATAATTAAATAAAAAATATTTTTGTAAGAAATGTAAAATAATCCTATCCCAAATTGATAATTTTGCAGGTTTTCCCATTTTTAAGAAATTTTCCTATATATTTCAAATGGTATTAGATTTAAGAAAGAAAAATAATACATAACATTTAATCGGGTGCCCAAATAAACAACACAATCAGCTACTAGAAAATTCATTACAGTCCTTTCTGCATTGCAGGAAAACTGTCACAAATTTGATTTCACTGCCAGAGATTTACTCCAAATCAGTACATAAAAAAAGGATTCCTCTTTGCAAATGTTAAATCCCAACTCATTTTCCTCTGAATCCACCAACCCCACAGTTTTTCCTTTTGTAACATCAATGGAAGGGTTGGGAAAGCAAACAGCTGTCCCTCTATTATTTTTTTTTTTTCATTACACGCTACAGACTGTCAGTAACTCTTATAAATTCAGATTGAACTAAACAGTCTGAAGAAGTTCAGTTCAGGGTCAAGCTCCCTGAAATAGCATGAAATTGTGCATTGCTGGAAATAGAGGGTTTAATCTTTGTGCCAAGGGTCATAAAACAGGATCATCTCATCTTTCAACCATTACTCTTGTGCTGCAAGGAGTTCCTAGACTATTTGTAACTTTCGCTGATTGAAAGAAGAAACTGTCATTTGGTTAAAAGAACAGGGAAAAAATGCTATAACCTACCTACTACTTGGGCTTGATTTACTGAAGTTCTGCTTCACTGACATATTCAATAAATTGCAATTAGTCCTCGCAGACTTAATATTCAAAAACCCATGGTTACTGGAGTGTGCTTTGTAGGAGTCAGTCATGCAAACCAGGGCAATATATTGATGCACATGTGGTACATATTTTAGTGACATTATTTCTGTTTGATTTGATGTTCTCTCTGCACAGCAATATTTTAACAATTCTTAAAATGCCCTCCTTTGTAGTTCACAGCATAAAAATTCCCTTTTTAACATCAGGTAGAAAATAGTAGAATTTATGCTTAAAGATAATTAAGAAGATGTTATAAAGCTAAATTATACTACAAAAGCCTTGTAACTATACTACAAGTCTTTTTAAGCCTTTTTTTGTATGGTGTCATTTAAATAATTATTCATTCAACAAACATTTTAGAGGTTGTGGTTAGAACTTCCTATACTTAATGGAAATTATTCCCCCTTAATGTTATTTTTCAATGTAGCTAAGAGAAAATAATATATATTACATAAGGAATATAAGACATAGAGAACTGGTTTAGATATTGATAACGTTGTTCATTATACTATATCATTTGACATTTGCCTGAATTCCTCTCTCTATGGGGAGGCTCATTGTATTTTCTGGTTCTTGGCTGCTTAGTTGGAAAAATAATTTATTATAGGATTTTTTCCATAATTTGAATAATCAAAGGTTATATATAGAGTACACATACACATGCATGTATGCACAGAAAGAATGATAAAGTCTCTGATATTTTGTTTCTGGTCTAAACTATACTTGCATTTCTTTTTTAGACACCCATATAGAGGGAGTTTTATGATATTATATGTGTCTAAGGCCATATATTAAATTTCTTCTATATGTCTTATTTTCCTTCGGTAACATATATTATTTTTTCTTAATTATACACATAAAATCAATCAGACATGATTTCACTTGAACATAACCCCCCTCCCCCTTTTTTTTTCGTTTCACCATTAATCACTAGAATGCAATTCTCTCCTTTCTTCTCAAGTGTGAATTCCTGGTCTTCAAAGTTTTTACTAAAGACATAGCTAATGTAATGCTGTTTGTTTGAAGTTACTGTAATATTAGACAAACCAGGGGATTTAGATGGACTTGACACTTTGTAATTTGCTTATGGGTACATGTATCCCCTTTTTGGAAAAAAAAATATTTATTGAGGAATTAAAATAAAGTTGATTCTTTAGAAAATGTTCAGAAGCTCTGTGATCTAGAGGAAAACTGATAGTTATTGATAAAGTGAGAAATGAGAATAACACAGTCCATTTATTATAGAATTAAAAGTAAAATATTTCATTCTAAAGTGAGTTTAGTATATTTTAATTATACTTATTTAAGGCATTTATTTTAATATTTTATTGGAGAAATTATCTTTATTTTCTTAAATATATTTTCTCCATGCATTCTTTATCTTATGTATACATTTTCAGACTACAAATTCCTAGTGTATATAGACCTGACCTTAAGCATAATCTTCAGGTGGTTTTATGTTTCATAATTATTACTGAGATATATATTTTCTTAATATAAAAGAATTATCCAAAGTTTCGAATTGCAAAATTACAGGAAATCATGTATGTTTTCTTCATAGTGTTTGAATCATATTAAATACACTTTGGAAAACTGCCTTTTTCCTACCTGAGATAGTATTTTTATAGTTTTGTTAAGTAGAAACATTTCAAAATATATACTTAGTTTCAGAAATATTTCAAAAATATAGTTGAATCAATTGACATGTTAAAATTTAATACATGCTAGTAGTTTCTGATTCATCATAGGTATATTTTTATGGAGGCACTTCATAGTGAAAAATGTTTGCCTATGCAGATATTTCCAAAAGTATAACTTCCATGTTTTCACTAGGGCTGAGTAATAATATAACACATTTTTAAAATGACTGTTATTATTTTACCTCAGAGTCTTTGTTATGAAAAGTAAAGAAAAAGGGAAGACTATTTTTGTACTCATAGAAGCCCTCTGGCAAGCTTAGGCTGACACAAATTTTATGTAGGAGCCTATTGGTTTGGTGGTTTAAATAATAATACTCAAATAATATTCACTGAGTCTGTAAAATATTTTTGTGTCCTTTATATTTCTGATATTTTCCAATTACCTTCTCCTTTTTCTTTGAGCTCTGTGCCTTTTACTAAGGTCTTGTTTTGGGAATTATGGTTTGGAATGTTTCATGTTATTTGCCACATAATATGATTGCTTTATTTTATTCTTCTTTCCAGCCTATTTAGATGGCAATCATAACACACTTCTCTAAAAGTACAGAGTTCAGGGGCTCCTGGGTGGCTCAGTCAGTTAAGCTAGGGACTCTATTTCAGCTCAGGTCATGATCTCACAGTTCGTGAGTTTGAGCCCCACATCAATTCTGGGCTGGCAGTGCAGAACCTGCTTGAGATTCTCTGTCACCCTCTCTCTATGCCTATCCTTTGCTCACTCTCTCTTTTTCTCTCAAAATAAATAAACATTTAAAAAAATAAGAGTTCGAAAGTGCTAGGGTAATTAGAGGTGTTGCTGTCTTATATATGTGAAAGTTCAGTTTTATTTTTTTAAGCTGACTTTAAACACTTCTTTATATTTACTTCAGTGGTGTAGACATTTACAAATGTTAAAATTCTGATAGCGCTTTGATTTTTTGAAAATATAGAAAGTATGTGCCTTTTTACCAAAATGAAAAAATGGCAGGTGAATTTTTTTTAATTTTTTATATTTTATTTTATAATTGAGAGAGAGAGAGTAGAGGAGAGGCAGAGAGAGATGGAGACAGAATCTAAAGTAGGCTCCAGGCTCTGAGCTGTCAGCACAGAGCCTGATGCAGGGCTCGAACTCATATGCAGTGAAATCATGACCTCAGCTGAAGTTGGGTGCTTAACCAGCTGAGTTACCCAGGCACCCTGCAGGTGAATGGTTTTAAGTCATCTCAATTATATTGTTTTACTTTCTGCCTAGTTATAATTTTAGAAATCAAATGTGCACATATTCAAGGAAGACTTCCTATACTGTGTGGAAGTATGACTCATTAAAAAAATACATGTTTACGATTATTTTAATTCTTTAGCATTCCCTTCAGTTAGTCTTGTAATTTTTAACCATGCTCATTTTTCACACCCTGTTCTCATTCATTTCTTGTTAAGTTCATCTTTATAAAATAATATTTTTATAAATGGGTTGCTTAAAAATAAAGATAATTGAACTTAAAGGAAAGGAGTTGAGGGGACTTATAAAACAGCCTTTCATGTTTCATTTTGATAAGTAAATGTATCATGTGTATCTAAAGGATGTTTATTAAAACCGAAAAAATTATTTGAAATAAAGTGATTCATTAAGAGAAACTTTAGAGGTTTGATTTGTTGAAGAATGTATTTATTTATTTATTTATTTATTTATTTATTTATTTATTTATTTGAGATAGAGCACGAGTTGGGGGGAAGGGCATAGGGAGAGAGAGAAGGAATCCCAAGCAGGCCCCACACTATTAGTGCACACCTGGATGCGGGACTAGATCCCATGACCCTGGGACTATGACCTGAGCCAAAATCAAGAGTCAGAAGCTCAACCACCTGAGCCACCCAGGCACCCTGAAGAAATTATTATTTTACTTACACATATATAATTGTATGTGCATATATACCTAATAGTATGATCACATTCACAATATATAAGAGAAAAATGTTAGCATTTGTTGGACAAAAATGCAGAAAGAATTGAGAAAGCAATGACTCTACCAGATTGGAAAATGTTACCAAGTTACAGAATTTAAAAGGCTGCTATTGGGGCGCCTGGGTGGCGCAGTCGGTTAAGCGTCCGACTTCAGCCAGGTCACGATCTCGCGGTCCGGGAGTTCGAGCCCCGCGTCGGGCTCTGGGCTGATGGCTCGGAGCCTGGAGCCTGTTTCCGATTCTGTGTCTCCCTCTCTCTCTGCCCCTCCCCCGTTCATGCTCTGTCTCTCTCTGTCCCAAAAATAAATAAACGTTGAAAAAAAAAAATTAAAAAAAAAAAAAATAAAAATAAAAGGCTGCTATTTTCTAAATGTTGGTTCTTTTAATTTCCCTTTAAAATTGGTAGCAATGTGGAGAAGCACAAAAATCCAATACCCTGAAGAGAAAATACATCATTAGAAACTTATTTAGGATTAATATAATTGATGAATCCTTCCTGTTGTACTGAACACCTATTTTGTATAAGGAGATGTGCTGGAGCAAGGAGTCTAAAGAGGAGTAATAATTAATCTGACCCTCAAGATTTTTACCACTAACAATGCAATTAAAGTGGATAAATGCTCTTTTCATGAAACTAACTTTGATTACTCCTAACTCCCTGGAGACATTATTCCCTTAAAGAGGAGGTGACAACAGTTGACAGCCCATAAATTAAAACTTTGTTTGCTTTTTAAACGATTGCATGTAATCACACAGACTTAGGACTTCCCAGTTCATATTTGTCTACTATAACTATGAAAAGAGAATGTTAAAATTTTGGTGAAGAGAATCTTCTGTGACAATTGAGGTCCTAGACAGTGAATTTTTCCTTTCTGTAATTTTCCTAGAATTGCAGACACTCAGCTTACACAGAGTATTAATGAACACAAACTTACATCTAATTTCAGTTGGACAAAAATAATCTATTATAGGCTGCTTGCTTTGTATGAAAGAATGTTTATTTTTTTGCTAGAACACTGTATGCTAGTATTTGTGTAAGTTCTGCTTTTATAATCTTAGGCTTTTAGAAATTAGAATCCTTAGAACTAAAGTTTAAATATATTCCAACTAAATAAGTTGAACAGTTTAACAATTAAATGAGAAGATCCTAATTATAGTTCTACAGACACTGTGGAAGTCATTTAACTTTTTTTTTTTTTTTTTTTTTTTTTTTTTTTTTACTATTCTGTGTTAATTCAAGTGGAATAATGCTATACGCTTTTCGAGCCTAGGTTCAAAGCCTGACTGCTTTGGGTCTCAAGGTACATATGATACTGCTGAGATCCATTCCTGATTCCCCACTGTAGATTTGGATATAGCTTACAGGTTCTCTAACGTCCAGTGCTGCTGCTGCTTTTTTTTTTTTTTTTTTTTTTTTTCTTTTTAGGCTTTTTTTTATGCTTTGCAAGGATAAGCAATACACATGTCTTATTCATAGTTGGTTTTCTTGCACTTTTTGAATAAAAAAAATTGGTAATCAATGTGACAATATTATGTCCTTGTATCTTTTGTGCTACAAGCTATGATAACTATTACATTGAATTATGAGACTCTTCTGATTACTTTTTTCATAAAAATAGCTTAATTTGAAAATTAGTTTATATTTAAAAATTCTGTTAAGTTGCACCTAATTATGTGTAATTAACTTTACATAATATTGAAATTTGCATGCTTTAAATGTTACATAAACATAAAAAATACAAGGATACAAGGATGAGGAAACTAAAGAATTATTCCAGAAATGTGGCATTGTTCGGTTTTCATCTTTTATGGATTATTTGTATTCAAAAACATGGACATTGATAGATACTGTGCTCTATCACAATAAGCCCTAAAATGTCAACAGTGACAAATGATTATTTATTATGATTATGTGCAAGCCAAAGACCAAATCCCATGTGGAAAACTATTCAGAAAGATTAGTTATGTAAGCCTATATTAAATAAGTCTGAATCTTCTATAAAATAAAACTCAGTGAAGATATGTTCGGGATCTGAGATCTGACATTAAAGATTTGCTGCAGTAAACAAACAAGTTAACTGGCTCAAGGCAAGCAAAGGTGGAATGAAGGACATGTATGCTTAGAATGTAGTTTTAGGCATTAAAAAACTATCTGCCACATGATCTTTTGCTTATAATAAAAAAGCATATTGCATGGGCCAGAGATACCAAGTAAGTTATTAGGTCATATAATAGCTTTAACTGGGACTGCCAATGTGGAATAGTCTTATCACATTGGCTGTTATTATTAGATACATAATTTTAGATGCACTTAACATTTATTTATTTCTAAAGTTTATTTTTTACAGAGAGTCTAGTGAGAGCGAGCATGTACATGTGGATGGGGATGGGGCAAAATGAGAGAGGGACAGAGAGAATCCCAAGGAGGCTCTGAGCTGTCAGCACAGTGTTCGAAGCAGGGCTTGGTTCCATGAACTGTGAGATCATGACCTGAGCTGAAATCAAGAGTCCAACACTTAACCGACTGAGCCACCCAGGGGCCCCAGTTGCACTTAACATTTAAAATGCAATATTGATATCTGTGGGATGCATTTTTAGAAATGTAATTGACAAGGTCTTTCCCTTACAACTCTCAAAAGTCACTTCCCCCTTCCTAATACAGATCAATAGCCAGACTGCCTGGCTTTGACATCAGACTCAAATGCTTACTCTGTGACAGTAAACTCTGCACTCAGTTTCCTTCTCTGTAAAATAAAAATTATCATAATAGTATCAATATAGATTTCTGTTGAGTAATAAATGAATTCAAGTAAAGCTCTTAGAGAATGCCTGGCAGGTAGAAAATACAATGTAAGTGTTCATTACTACTTTCCCAACTGGCGGTGCCCTGATTTAAACTGGTAGAATCTGTAAGATCTATTTCTGATGATTAGTACTTTGGTACATACATGGATTATACATACACAAAAGCTTTGCACTTGCAATTTTGAATGTCTGACATGTTTATCCTGTCTTTTTAATAGTAATAATGGACTTTTGTAACTTATTAATGGATTAAATTCTTGTTCAAAGCCATAGTGGTGGTCACCATATTAACAAAGCTTCTAAACTTAATTTAAGGAAACATTTATCATGAATTTATACAAACAAAAATGACCCCCTCCAAAAAATTGCACAGTAATCACTACTGGTACAGTGACAGTGCCAGACCCACATTTATTTATTTTTTTACTGTATTCTGGGGAATGAAAGCTTGATGTTTCATAACTATGTAGTAATTGTAAGAAGACATTAGTAGAAGATGAAATGACAGGCTGATGGAGTCACCTTGAGCCAGGGCCCATCTGCTGGTACATAGTTTTTTCATTGTAAGACATATTCTTTAGCTTAGAGATAATAAATCATCTCTCATGTGACTTTTGCTTTTAGCAAACTATATGAGAAAAAATAATCCAAGTAGTTTGTAAGGAGTGAGTGAGTGTGTGTGTGTGTGTGTGTGTGTGTGGCGGGGGGGTGGGGGTGGGTAGTCATATTAAATCCTGGAGCTAATTCCTTAACATCCAGGCCAAAGAAAAACATCTTCATCCCATGCGTGGATCACCAGAAGAGGCTTCTCTATTCCTGACCACCTTTAACACATCATTTTTAAAATTTTTATTCTTTAGAATACTTTATTTTCTGAAAAAATCAGACCTACGGAAATTTGTAAGAATGGTAAAATATGTATCTACATTGTCTTCATCTCAGTTCACCAATTATTATTGAGTGCATTCACCTTCTTTCCCACATCAATTCTCTTTCTCTCTCCCTTCCTGCTTCTCCCTCCTGAATTACTTGAGATTTAGTTGCAGACTTAATGACAGTTTTCCCCTAAGTAGTCCATCATTTATTTTTAAGAACTAGGGCATTCTCTTACATAACCACAATGTAATTATCATGCTCTGACAATTTAACATTGATAGAATATGATAATCCAGTATATAGTCCATATTCAAATTTCCCCAGTTGTCCCAATTTTTTTAGAGCTATCTTTTTACCTTCTCCTGGATTTAATTAAATAAAAATCTCTATGTTTGATTTTTATGTTCTCAAATACACTTTTCATATGGCATCCAGAGTAATCTTTTTAAAGTTTCAAATGCATTATGGCATCTCTTTGAATCTTTTCACTACCCTTAAAATGAAATACAAACCTCTCCTCAGTTCTCCAATCTCTTATCATTTATTTTCCACTTCAAGTTATTTTTCAGTAATATTAACCTATTTTTCCACAAATCACCATGTTCCCTGTTTGGTCTATGTCTTCGTGCATAATGTTCCTCCTATCAAAATATTCTACCTTAATTTCTCTGTTCATTTACCTAACTCATTCATGTTCTGTGTGTCACAGCTAATGCATCATTGCCAGTGAAAAGGTTTATCTGCCAATGTAAGACTGAATTTGGTGTCCCACTATGTGCTAATGTAGCACCCTACAGTTATAGCCAGCAGAAGATTTATCATACCACTTTTTAGTCACATCTTTTCCAACTAGAGTACCCATCTAGTTGTTGAGTCTTGAAGACAGGGACTGTATATCTTGTTAACTACTATACTGTTGAATTTATTGAGTGTTTTCACATAGTTGGTTCAGTGAATGTGGAGCAATAGAGGACACTAAATCATAACTGCTTTTGTGAATCCTGGAGCTGAATCTGCATAAAATTATAATTGAGTGATCTGTTTGGGTCCTAGGTTACTTCTGAGTTAGAAACAGGGGGAAAAATGTGGTTGTTAATATTATCTGGGCTCTGAAAATATTTTCCCAATTTAATTTATCTGCTTTTCATGATTATTTGTATATTACATTTGCTGTAACACTGGAACATATAAGTAATTCATTCTAAATTTCAGGATTGGAGGACTCTCCTAATTTCCATCTATTGGAAATATATATTCAGATCCAGTACTGAAAACTAATCCTATCTCTCTTGCAGTTTCCTCAGGCATGTTACAAAAGTAACAGACTAAAATTCTACACTAAATAGTAACAGAGTAAATTTTAAATTTCTGTTAAAAAAACAGAAATTATTAGAATATATTTTTTAAAAAGGACTCAACTTTATGGTATCTCCAAAATGTATATTTCATATACAAGAAAGGGGTTGAAAGTGAATGAAGGGAAAACAACAGACATTTGATGATTATTATTCATAGATTGCATATTTGCAAATTTGCCTCTCTCTAAATTTCATTTATAACTGTAAAATCAATAGTTAACATGGCTTTCATGATTATTTTTGCATGTACACAGAGCAGTGAAAATTTCAGTCCCCAACATGGACACTCCCAACAGAGGTCAATGAAAGTAATACTCTGCCTGCTTGTTTCAGCTCTCCTACTATGAAAAAGTATTCTTTTGCAGTCTATTTAGTGTCATTCTTTTTATATTATTGTGCTTTTTATTGGTGACTTTGCTATTTACAATGGCCCCTGGAGCATAGTGATGAAGTGTTGTCTGGTGTTCTAAGCTCAAGAAAGCTATTATGTGCATTATGGAAAAAGTATGTTTATTAGATAAACTTCCTCCAGGCATAAATTATAGTCCTATTGGCCTCAATGAAACAGGAATAGAAAGTCATAAAGGCTAATGTAAAGGCAACAGAATAAAAAGAAAAATAGAAGTGGATACAATAATAAAGGATTATAAGTATTTGTATTGGCATGAAAGCTTTTGAATCATTAATTAGCAATCTGACAAGGTGGCTAATCCAATCAAGATTATGGCAGCTGGTCTCTTGAATGTGAAGATAAATGAAAAGAATGGGAGAGAGGTGACCAATACAGAGAAAAGAAAGTGAAAGCACAAATGAAGAAATGAAGTAAAAAGATACTCCCAAGAAGGGAACCACAAAATCAAGTCAGATAAAATAATTACTTTTTAAAAAGTTGTCCCCACTCTGGAATAATGTCAGGTTAAAAAGATTTATCATATCCGGCACAAGAAAAAAAAAGATCTATGAATAGAAAAATATGGGAGAGCCTGGGTGACTCAGTGTTTGAGTGCTGGACTGCTCATTACACCTCAGGTCATAATCTTGAAATCATGCAATCAAGCCCCACCTCAGTCTCAGTGCTAAGTGTGGACCCTGCTTGGGAATCTCTCTCACCCTCTCTCTCTTTCCCTCCCCCATTTGTGTGTGCACACATGCATGCATGCTCTCTCTGTCTGTTTCTCAAAATAAATAAACATTAAAAAAAAAGAAAAACAGGTAAAATGTTACAAAAGATTAAAGAAAAAAAAAGTCTATGAATATGGACAAGAGAGAAACTAAGCTACTTTTAAATGTTCAGTATTTGGATATTATGAATGCCAAAAAAATGTGCCAACAAAGTATTATATGGAAAAAGTTGTGAGTCAAGATTTTTTATACCCAACTACCTTATGTTTCTTTGGAAGGCTTATCAAGGACACTTTCAAATAGTCATAGGTTAGAGCACTCATAGACCCACTCCTACCTTGAAAAAGAGCTCAAGTACTTGAAAATGTACTACAGTCAGGTCCATTCCTTACATTTGAGAAATCTTCTGTGAGAAAAAAGAAATAGATATCTGTATGCTAAATGTCTAAATATTTGAAAGTAATATAAGGCAACAAATAGATAAGAAATTGTTATTATATTTTATCAAATATACTTTCATAAAGACAAAGTAAAAAATATGTATATAACTATGGCTTGTCTATAAGTGAAATTCAACAAGATATCAATGATAACGAATTAGTCATTATCAGGCATTTCTGGATGTGCTGTTGACAGGCCAGAGATGTTTAGATAAGTAATAAGTAAATACATGAATAACTCATTATTATTTGTTCCATTAAATGTTATTTTTATAACATTTCATATATCAATGTTACTTTTTATTCTATTTCTTACTTTTAGTAAAACCGATGTGTTTATTAAGATTTTCAGTATTCATGGCCTGTTGATACTAATGAAGTAAAGGATTAAAATATAAATGTAATTTATTTAAAGCATATGCAATATGAATATTTTTGTTAAATAATAAAGTTATGAAAATATTCATAAAATTAAACTTACATTGTATGTTGTGAAGTTACCATCCTTCAAAAGCATTTAATATTACCTATTAAAATAAAGAGATAAAATATTACAATTAACCAATTATAAATTTCAAATAAAAATTTTAAATAAACTAGAAAACTCTTATATATTTGAACATTTAGGAAAAATAATCTATTTGTAATTTTAATATTTGAAGTCTGTATAATTGCCAGTGAAATAATATATCTCAGGCTGCATGTATACAAATTAAAGAGTAATGTATTTAATATTACAATATATTATTCACTTTCCAGGCGCAACTGTTGTGACTGCACTCTAATTAATGAGTAATTCTGTACAATAAATTTAAAAAAAAGCAACAGCAAGACATTGAATTTTCGGTGCTATTTTGAGAACATAGTTCTTTATGCAAGAATCAATTGTGTTCAGCTTTCTGAAATGAAGGATTTTTAAAGTAATCAATTTGCCTTTCTTTTATTTAAGCATTCTTTTTGGTTAAATGTCCTTTCACCTTGAATCATCTCCAGTGTGGGATACAGTTTTGCTACCCTATAGAAGTTTGCTACATCAAACTCTCAGACATGAGGAAACATTTCTCTGTGGCCTAAATGGTATTAATCATGAGAGATGATTAGGTTGGATTGTATTTCATCAGTACTTACCACTGGATTAATGACAGAGCTATCATGTATTTTTATTAAAATTAAAGTTTTGAGTGTGTTTGTGATAAGCAGAGCCTAGGATCCACTCAACCTGCAGTGTAAATATGTCTTCCATTGAGGCACATTGCTTTCCTGCTAGTCTAACTTTTTGTAAGACATGTGAAAAAAGTTTGTCATTGGGGAATGAATATACATGACACTTGGCACTAAGCAGTCTGGATTTGGGGGATTCAGAGTTTAAGGAGTCATCTGGAAAGGCAGCTACCTAAAACCTGGGGAGCAGAGGCTCATGGGATTTTGTAGTAACACTGCCAAATGGAAGAAGCCCCATCCTATCAGAAGTTGACCTTATATACAGTCCCTTTTACTGAGTAAAGAGGACTCTGGAGTCACAATGTTCTTGTTGCTCAGAAGTCTAAGTTTCGTGAGTTTCTGGTTTTATTTTTGGATAATTCTACTAATTGAACCATACTTGTTTCTCTGCAGTAACTTTTCTAGTAGTAGCAAAAGGTGTTTCTCATTCTCACCATTATTTTACTAATCAGATAGAATCTTTTATGATGTTTGAGGACATTCCAGAGCTTTCAGTGAACAGAAAAGAAAAGTTTTTGAGGGAATACTTTACCCTTAGGATTAGAAAACACTTTTCATCTATTTCTACAAAAGCATTTTAATAAAGGCAGAACAATGATTTTCTGCATGCTTTGTTGTTTTAATTGGAGAAGTCTAAAATACTGCCTAGGGACAGAAGAATTTTCCTCTTCATATCATCTTTCTTGTATGATCAATGGGTGTTCCTGGGTTAAATATATTTTTAAATATCAGTGAATTATCTTAAGTATTATAGAGACACAAAGCAGTAAAGATATACAACATATTGATCTTGGTTTTCTATGGAGGTGGGATCTGAGCAATGTAAAAATAGGATATATAATAATTTCTTTTTTTTTAATGTTTATTTATGTTTCAGAGAGACAGACAGAACATGAGCAGGGGAGGGGCAGAGAGGGAGGGAGACACAGAATCCAAAGCAGGCTTCAGTCTCTGAGCTGTCAGCACAGAGCCCAACATGGGGCTTGACCCCACAAACTGTGAGATCATGACCTGAGCTGAAGTCTGACGTTTAACTGACTGAGCCACCCAGGTGCCCCAATAATTTATTTTTCTAAAGGAAAGGAAAGACATATGGCAAAATGTCAGTAGCAGTTATTTCCAGATAGTAGAATTATAACTATTATTTATTATCCATGTTTGTAATTAGGCATGTATTATTTTAAAAATTGAGATATTTGTGGATGGGTGGATTATTTGTGTGTATATGTAAACAAACACTTATACACATATTTTTTTAATCTGAAGGAATTTATAATCTAGTGAAGGAGATAGAACATGTACATAAGATCTATAATACATATAGAAAAATAAGGATGTCAGAAGTATTACAGATAAAGTACCATGAGTGATTAGCATGAGAAGATAAGACAGTGAGTTTTTTCCTTGGCTTTTGGATTTTGCAGAGAGAATACTTTCTTTTGTACTGGACAGAACACACTGCTTTCTATTTTTCAATTATATATGTCAGCAGTAATTTTTACCATGACAATCTCTGATGACCTCAACAATTGTCTTCATACAACCAAATTGAATATGTGTTGAATTTCAAAAATATAATTAAAAATCGAAATATAGCAAAGTATATATATTTCAAAAAAATAATTAGAAGTTATAATAAATAATTGTAGTTAATTAATGTATACAATATTAAGTAATAGTTTGTGGCACTATAATTTCCATCTGCATAATTTACTTGATATGCTTCTTTTAATATGATTTTATATTTACTATCCAAAATATTCTATCAAATTCCTTCAGCTATGTTTTGAGACATGAATCCCAAATTTAAATAACTTCCGGAAGTACCTTATAATTTATGTCTCATTTGTGAATTCAAAAAAAATAATTTAGATGTATTTTATTTGAGAAAACAATGAGATGAATGTAAGGTGGGAAACAGTGTAGGTTCAAAAACTTTTGTATTTTTCAGATTCTCAAATTTTGCCTATTACGGTATAAGTTTCTTATTTAAAAGATGGGGATTTACATTAGTGAGTAGAACTGCTGGAACTTGAGGTAAAAGGAATCTGTTGAGTTATGTAAAATATGCAGAAAAATCCTTGAAAGTAGCCTGTGGGTGGCAGTGTTTTGATATTCCCGAAGATAATCATCTCAAGTTATTTTTCTTTCTATGATTCATGTTTATATCTTGCCTCTGAATCATATATAAAAACAACCAGCTGAGTGTATGTTGTCACTGGTAAGCACTTTTTAATGAACCAGACCTCACTTTTGTTTGAACATGCATCAGTGTTTATGGTTTTATTTCAGAACATCACCAGAATAAGGATTATTTTGGCCAAGAGAAAATTAAATCAGTCAGTGATGAGAACTTATGAACAAGAACAGGCGTCTCTAATGGTTCTGTAGCTTATTTTATCTGTTGTTCTATTTCTTCTCTGTGTAGTGTGTTGTGAAGTGTATGATTTATTCATAGAAGACACTGTCACTACCAAAGAATTGCACTTTAAACCACTGAAAAGTCTTGACAGAACCCATTAAAGAAGGGAAGAATAATCAAAATATCAGGCATTTATAGACCATGTTTTATTTTTTTCCCTTGAATAAGTCCTAAAGTTGATCACTAAAGTTGAACCAAATGAAAATGCAACCATTCTGTAACTACAAAAATGACAACTTTGTATGATTCAAGCTAATTTGTCTTATTTCAGTCTAGTCAATTCTGATGGTTCTTGGAGCTTCATTTCAGTATGAGAAATCAGTAATAATAGAAATGTTCTCTGAGTAGCAGTCAAAAATTAATGTCACCGTAAGATAAATGAGCCAGTTATAAAAGTGAAATGGAAGTTTATTTAAGGGATCTTAACAGGACGCCCATCACAAAGATAACATGTCTTTTATTCAACTGGGGGTGGTTGTCTGATATGGCTGGTGTTAATCATTCACTTATTGATTTATGCAGAATTTTAGATTCCACAAAACATATGAAAGTAGTTATGTTAGTTGCTGTAACAAAATTCCACACACTTTGTGGCTTAAAACAACAAGAATTTATTCTCTCACAAATCTGACATCTAGAAGACTGAAATCTGGAAGGGCCCAAGGTGTTCCTTATCTCTTCTAGCTTCTGGTGATTGCCAACTCCCTTGACTTCAATTGCTACCTCTGTTTTACATTGCCTTCTCTTCTGTGTCTGCTTTCTCTTCTGTGTGTCTCTTATAAGGACACTTGTCACATGACACCTATACCACCACGATAATCCTCATCTCAAGGTCCTTGCCTTAATAACATGTGCAAAGACCCTTTTTATAAATAAGGTGACCTTAACAGGTTTCTTTAAGGGAGTAGGATGTGAACATATCTTTTGGAGAGCCATCACTCAACCCACTTAAGGAAAAGAAAGATTATGATCCACTTTTGTTTTAGTTTGTTAGTTGTAATTCACCACCAAGTAATTTGGGGTCTAATGAAGTTCTTTATTCGTATTTATTCTCCAAAACAAAATAAGAAACCTTTCAGAAGTATACTCAGTCTTGGAATGGGCAGAAGACAGTTGAAAAGCACTCTCATTTCTACCAGTTGACTTGCTGTTCCATGAGGAATGTGGCTCACAATGGGATAAGAAGCTTGCACCAGAATATAAATCTTTATCAAGATAATTTTTCAAGGAAGAAAATGTTATCTGAAAAAATTTAGTATACTTAGAGATATAAGTAATTTACATTCTGGTATGGCTTTCTTAGTAGATTGGTGATGGTTCACAGAGGAGAACTATGTGTACCATTGTTCTAGAGGATTTTCTAATAAGGCTGCCTTGTAGTTTTCTGGTTCTCTGAGAGAATGTAACTTTGTTTGAGTAACAGTGATAAAGGTCTAAATCTTATAGAGTCATTTAGCTTTAGGGATTAATTTGTAGAAAACCTTTAAGCTGTGATTTTTTGTTTCTTGTTGAGAAGGTAACCATTCTGAAGGTTTTGGTTTTATTGTAATAAAAAGCTGATGAGTTTTATATAACGTGAAATTTTAAATTCAGCATACCTTTCCTCCTCCGGATTCATCGATTCCTTGCCTTCAAATACTTTCTTGACTTGGTGCTGATTCTCAAGTAATAAGTAGCTAAAATTCTGACATGTAATGATGATTTCTGTAAAAGAATCATTTTAACATTTTGAGAATCATGCTTTTTACATTCCCATTAAGATAAATCCAATAATCTGAAACTATTTGGAAACATCTGGATATAACTCCCCCTTCCAATTACTAAAAGGAATTTACTTTTATTATCATATTTCTTTTTTTATTTTATTTAATGTTTATTTATTTTTGAGAGAGAGAAAGACAATGCATGAGTGGGGAAGGGGCAGAGAGAGAGGGGGACACAGATTCCGAAGCAGGCTCCAGGATCTGAGCTGTCAGCCCAGAGTACAACGTGGAGCTCGAACTCACTAGCCGTGAGATCATGACCTGAGCTGAAGTCGGATGCTTAACTGACTGAGCCACCCAAGCACCCTATTATCATATTTCTAAGAATTAGTATTTCACATATCAGAATAAATTACTTCACTCATTTATTCAAGCAGAATTTCTTAACATTTTGGATACTGAAACTCATTAGGCATATTTTACTCTTAAGGACTAACAGACTGATAGGGAATATGAAGAAATGCACACATAATTGCAATAATAGAATTTGATGCTGGATGATTACAAATCCCATGAGAGAACATAGGAAAGACTCCTACTTCAGAGTGGAGGATCCAAGATTTCCTGGAGGAAGTGGTTCTTCAGGTAGGTATGAAAGGTTAACTAGAAAATTCATCCACTGCTGAATTTTCCTTACCACTATATACCACCCTACAGGAATGGTAGTTTTGTTAGATAAAAGAGGTAACTTTGACACATTAGTTTTTTCTACCCAGATCTGGTATGGCCTTTTGTATTATGCCAGACACTTGGCAGCTTGGTTACCTTCAAAAGCTAAGGATCTGCAAAAATGTTGGAAAACATATTTAAGGGTCAGTGGAAGGATGTCTAAGCAAGCTTTACCTTTTTATAATACATATATTGGCAGGCAGAGACCATTATTCCCATATCTTATTGAAAACAATAATGTGATGCCTATGATACAGTATATTTTAGACTGAAGTATGTAGCTTATAAACCTGTGGACAAAACTAACTGTGATTACTGGAATTGCTTGCTGTATGTATACCCCTCCAAGACAATGCCAAAGCTTTGTAGGGTGGTATTTTCTCTTACCAAAGTAAGTAATAAACTCAGCTTTGTCATATTAACAAGTTGGGTTGGTGATAATAAGGAAGCAACCATTTCACAAAATTTAATGGTGAAGAACTATTTGACAGTCATGATTTAGTAAATTCATAAGCAACCTGGTTTGGGCCTTGATTTAGAGATAGGATTGGACTCTTTGGGACTTCTAAAGTCTGACTTTTTGAGTCAGTAGAATTGTGGGATTTCCTCTGGAATAGATTTTGTGAAAGTTCAAAGCAAGATATGAAACTAGATGGACAACTTTTTGTTGTTGGTGTTGTTATAGGCATAATGATTTACTGATTAAGAGGGGACTGTTGCTCAGGCAGCTGGATTGGCAACTCAGTATGTGGTTTGCTTCTAAGCCTGTGAACACTGAGAAATTTCTGCTCCTACTAGGTAGGGATTTTATCTTTTCCTAATCATTAAAGATGTGTTTGCATTAGCATATGGAGTGAAATACAAAGGCTCTATTTTAAATAAATGAAACAATTTGTCACTGCATGTGACAAGACTTCCTCCCTGTGATAATGAATACTTGTATAGAAGAGGAAACTGCAAAGAACTGGGAATTGAAGTACAAAGAAAGGAGCTGAATCTCACCATACTAAAGACAGAGCTTTTGCTTTTAAGTGTAAATCTACCATTTACTACATCCCTTGGTGAAATAAAGGTATCCTTCATTGTGTATTAACTATGACCTTGAAAGTTAAAAAGGAATGTACAATGCAAACGAGAAAAAATGAATTAAACTTAACAACAAAGAATTTTCTTTTGTTTAAATTATCCAAAGTAAAGGAATCATCAAGGCTTTGTAAAAAGGAACTTTGGCTTCTTTTCTAATTATCAAGTAAAAATGTCCATAATTAATTATTTGCTTTACCAGGATAAGTTTCCAAATCCATATTGCATTTGAAATGCAATTCCTTAAATTACATAATTTTACTGCTGAAATATTTCCTAGATTTATGGAAAGGAAATATTTATAATTTTTCCAAACATAAGTAGTATGAAGTAGGAATAACAATATTCTGGAGAAATCTAGTAAAACTATTTATAGTAGAACAATTGCCTTATTTTGTATTGTGCAACATCTTATGAACCAAAACTATGTAAGACTCTCAAGTGTTTCTTCTTGTTTATAAAATAACTATCAATAGGATTTAAACAAGGAAAGAATCTACCATGAGAATTATGGAATAGGGATTAATTATGAGAATAAGACCTTATAAAATTATGGGAAATACTGAAGAAGGAGGGGTCTGGAAGAGGAATTTGGGAGATCACTAGCCAGCCCTATTAAATTACTGACATGGCCAAAAGTCAGGATTTACAGGAGATTCTGAGAAGCTAGTAATTAATGTCCAGCTACCAAATGAAATGGAAACATAGAGTAGTTAAGGAAAAAATCTAGGGCAAATTGTCCAAATTACAAAGCTCTTGCTTTTAAAGGTCTCCAGCCAAATATCTGATAATGGACTTTAGTTGTTATTGATCAGTAGGGCTGGCAGTAGAAGAGCTGAATATAGAGCGAAACAAGACAAAAACCATTTTTTCTGTCTGTCTGGGCATCTAACCCATTGACCTTCAAAGAGTAATGGTAGCTGCTTTACTTCTACTTTCCAGTTCTCAAGCAATTTCCTATTTTGGCCCACTCTAAGTTAGAACGTATAAGGCATGGAATTCTGGGAAACATGCTTCAGCTTAACTAAATTAACAGAATACAAATTTATACATAGTTAAATATAAATTACAAAAAACTTTCAAGTAGTGGTTAAGAGAAATAATGGAGATAAGCACAGTGAAATTAATGTACTAACAACCACATTATTTCTGCTTTTGTCATTATATAAATTATGAAGTATAAACTTGTATATAATAGAAGTATGTGTGATGTTAATAAATTAAAATTTCAAAGACTTTTGTATTAAGTTTAACAGTAATTGAAAAAAGTCTATTATTGGAAAAAGCCCAAACATTTACTTTCATTACTAAAAGGACAAGCTCATTGATGATCTGAAACTTATCCTTTGTCATCCAACTGACAAAGGATGACAGTTCATAGAAAATAGTTTATTTGGTATATTCTAAATTAGCAACAAAATTATTGCAGAAATCACTCCAAAAACCATCTCAGACAAACTAATATACAAGGTAATTCTTCCCAGCAGCCAGTTGAGACTAACATGAAGACTCCGTTTATGCAAATGGAATCTTCCTATGCATGGATAAGTCCTCCTATACATGGATTCACTAGAACCTTAAGATCAGGATAAGTCTAGGATGATTTTGTTGTTATGTGGGAACAGTGGTTAAAAAAATAAACAGAAATAAATGATAAGGAAAGATAAGATTTTTTGAATCTTGTTTCATATAAATATTTCCCCAACAACTTCTATTGAAAAATTTTAATCCTATAGAACTTTTTAAAATATTCTTTTAAGATTTAATTTTTTTTCAATATATGAAATTTATTGTCAAATTGGTTTAATATTTAATTTTTAAGTAATGTCTATACCCAACGTAGGATTGAATATACAACCATGAGATCAAGAGTCACATGCTCCACCGACTGAGCTAGCCTGGCACCCCAAATCCTACAAAACTTTAAACAGTCATACTCTATTTTCTTAGATTGACAAATTGTTAAAAATGGGCATATTTGTTTTGTCTATGGATAGTTAATGGATAGAGGGGTAGATGGATAGATATAATAGATGATAGATAGATAGATAGATAGATAGATAGATAATAGATTATAGATAGAATGATTATAGATAAATTATAGATAAAGGGATGGATAGATGGTGTGGTAAGTTTAAAATTACTGAATAGTTTTCAGCTTCCCATATCAGGAGGTGATGTTGGTCACCCAACTCCTTGAATCTGGGATGGCCTTATATCTTACTTTGATGTGTAAAATGCAGAAGTGACATTGTGTGATGCCATGTAGGTCTTGATGCTTACTCTCTCCTCCTGGAGGAATTCTGCCACCCTGTGAACATGCTGTAGCTAAAATTCAGAAAGGCCAAGTAGAGGAAAATTAAGGTGCTCCAGCCAACAACCTGCTGACAACCAGGAATGTGAATAAGGTGATCTTAGATCATCCGTCCCTGGAGGAAATGCCAGGTGACTGCATTGTGAATGAGCCCAATGCAGATGAGTAATATGATCTGAGCCTTGTCCCAATTGCCAACCAGAAACTTGAGAGTTAATAAGTGATTGTTATATCAAACTAATCCATTAATTTTGGGGTTGTTTGTACATAGTAAAGGCTAACTGATACAGATGGATAGACAGATATTTATTTGTTAGTGAGTAGCAGGTCTAATAAAAATAATTTACCTTTAAATACTTCTGTATGTAACTCCTAAAAAGAAAAACATTTTTCTATAAAATTCCAGTGTAATCATTACATTTAAGAAAATTTGAGTTTGAGAGGTACTTTGGTGGCTCAGTCACTTAAGTGTCTGATTTCTGCTCAGGGCATGATTTCACGGTTCATGGATTCAAGTCCAGCAACGGGCTCTGTGCTGACAGCTCAGAGCCTGGAGCCTGCTTCAGATTCTGTCTCCCTTTCTCTCTGCCCCTCTTCTTCCCACCCCTCTCTTTCAAAAGAAAAATAAAAAAAAGAAGAAATTTGACTTTGATCAATATTATCTCATACACACATTGAAGATTTCCTAGTTCAATAATGTTATTCATATTATCTTTATTTTTAATCTAGTGTATTCAAGGCTCAAAAAAAAAGTTAGTAGTCATGCTTCATGGTCACTTTTTTTTTTTTAAGTTTATTTATTTAGGATGGGGGCTTGGGGTTATGTGTTAACAGCTAAATCTCTGAAGGGGCTAGAGACTGACATCAGCCATATGGATAGCCAATCTGGTCTACATGATTAAGCCCCAATCAAATTATGGACACCAAGGCTCAGATAGGTTTCCCTGGTTGACAAATTCATACCTATTTTAATACATTGTTTCTAAATGAGTGGATGTTGTTCATGATTCCATTAGGAGAGGATAACTAGAAGTTCTACAGTTGGAATTTTCCTGGATTCTGCTCATTCATGTCTTCTCTTGACTGATTTTAGTATGTCACTATGATAAATAGTAACTGTCAGTATAACAGCTTTCAGTGGTTCTGTGAGTCCTAGTGTATTATTAAAGCTGAAGGTGGTCTTAGGGACCCCTAAACTTGCAGCTAGTGTTAGAAGTAAGGATGAATGGGGACTCTGACTTCTTCCTTTGGTATCTGAATGTGGTCTTGTAGGTTTTCTAACTTCAAAATATAATGCATTTTATATAGAGGATGTATTTTCAGTTGTTGAGGCTATTTTTCATGTCACTTAAGTGTTTTTTTTTATTTTGGTTTTTCTTAATATATCTTCTACAACTTTTACTGCTTTTATTTTATTGTTTATTTATCTATTTATTTATTTTGGAGTGTTGCTAAGTGTTTTATTTATTTTTATTGCTAAGTGTTTATTTATTTATTTATTTTGGAGTGTTGCTAGTGTAAAAAGAGTTTTCTCTTTTGTTCTATTTTTTATCTAGTTTTTGTTTGTGTATATAAAGGCTAAAAGGCTACTGCTTTGTTGTATGTATGTACATATGGTTACTTTGGAAATTATTTGCCTTGAGTTACTTTTATAATTTATTATCATGTATTTTTTAAGTAATGCTATCAGTTATTGTGGAAAGAGATATAGTTTTACCGTTTTTTCTTATTTCTACGTCTTTAATTTTATATCTTTATGTTGGAAAATTATACAGATGCATATAAGATATGTATAAATTATATTTTATTAAGTTTTTAAAAAATCAGGCTTAAGAGTTGTATTTCATGGGGCGCCTGGGTGGCTTGGTAGGTTAAGCGTCCAACTTTGGCCTGGGTCATGATCTTGTGATTCACGAGTTCTAGCCCCCGTCGGGCTCAGTGTTGACAGCTTGCAGCCTGGAGCCTGCTTCCAGATTCTGTGTCTCCCTCTCTCTCTGCCCCTCCCCTGCTCATGCTCTGTCTCTCTCTGTATCCCAAGAATAAATGTTAAAAAAATTTTATTTTAAAAAAAGAATTGTATTTTGTATGTGCTCCTTATATCAATATGATGAATTATATTAATGGATATCCTAATATTTAATTATCTTTGCACTGTTGCATTTCTAGAGTAAAATCTCGGATGGACTTGTTATATGAATTTCTCAATGTGTTACTGAAATCTATACACTAATATTTATTTAGGATTTCTACACTGATATTTGTAAGAGAGATTGGTTAGCCATTTTCTTTCTATTTCTCAGGAGGTTTAAAAATATATTTATCAAGTATAGCATTAATACCTATAGTTAATAAATATTAATGCTATATTTGCTTAATTATATAATTTTGAATGTTTTCTTAATTTTCTGTGTACTGGAACAATTTATATAATATTGGGACTAAGTAGTGTTTGAATATTTAGTTATGAAAACATCTGGGCTTGGTTAATTGTGTGAGTGTGTGTGTGTGTGTGTGTGTGTGTGTGTGCATGTGCGTGTGTGCGGTTATTAAAAAAATAATTTTGTACTCTGGAAGGGTATCTCTCTAAGCTTCTATGATTACTGGAGTTAGTCTTTAGTAAATTATATTTGTAGTCATTTTTGCATTTTATTAACTTGTGTTACATTGAGTTGTAAAAGTCTTAAATTTAAAAAAGTTTTTGCTTTACTTGGAGTACTTTCATTTTCATGAATGGTTTGTTTAAATATTTGTGATTTACCACGTGAATTTTAGGCTCACCTAGGAGCTTGCATGGAGCTGTCCTGTTCAAACCCTCATCCTCCTTCAAGTGCTAGCATTTATCTTCTGTGCTGTGTGAGATCGTTAAACCAGAAATGTTACACCCCCTGAAGTCCCACAGCAGCCTCAGACTTCCACATTTTTAACTTCTAACCTTGGGAATGTCTGTTTCTTTCTTTACTGGCTCACAGATTTAAAAAAAAATTAAATGAGGTATCCTGTCAGTTTTTAATAAAGAAATATTTTAATATGTCTAATAAGCTGTCAAAAATGTGATGAGTCAATAAGAATACCACTCTTCCATTTAGATTAAATAAAATCAATTAATGTTAACTGCTTTTTCCACTTTTAAATTATTGTGGCACTAGCATTGTTCACATCTGTTTTTACTTATAGATGATTTCATACTGCAAGTGCATCTTAAAACTTCCCAGTTATGATTTTATATAAATATTTTCAAGTTTTTCATTTGAAAGCTCATTTTTCTTTCTTTTTTTTTTTTACTATTTTTATTTTTATTTTATTTTTTTTTTATGAAATTTATTGACAAATTGAAAGCTCATTTTTCTTAATGCACATAGTTCTACTGAACATTAGAAATCACTATGTGCATACGTCTTCAACAAAGCCATCAAAATCATACCATTCTTTGTTTACACAAGTTCCACACTAGATCCTTCTCATTTAGAGATAGACATAGTTTTTTTTTTTAATTTTTTAATGTTTATTTATTTTTGAGAGAGAGAGAGAGAAAGAGTGCGAGCAGAGGAGGGGTAGAGAGAGAGGGAGACACAGAATCTGAAGCAGGCTCCAGGATCTGAGATGTCAGCACAGAGCCTGACATGGGACTCAAACCCAAGAACCATGAGATCATGACCTGATCCAGATGCTCAACTGACAGCCATCCAGGCACCCCTAGATAGGCATAGTTTTTAACAAATATGTAACATGTGCTTTTACAGTTTCTTTCCATAGAATATAAATGTTTTGTTTTCATAATAGTAAAAATTTCTGTATATGATACAGGAAACTTTTCCTTTTTTGCAGGTTTATTTATTTACTGTGAGAGAAAGCATACATGGGGCAGAGAAAGGGCGAGACAGAATCCCAAGCAGGCTCCACACTGTCAACACAGAACCCAATGTGGGGCTTGATCTCACAAACTGTGAGATCATGACCTGAGCCATTCAGGTGCCCCAATACAGAATTGTTTTTTAAGTTTCAAATAATTACAGAAAAAAAAAGTAATTTCTGTCAGTTCAAGTAGTCAAATGCTAAGTAATTGGTTCATAAATGGTAGGACAAATTTAAGTTCAAATACTTTTTGTTCTCCAAAGATATTTCTTATATTTTACATAATGAGGAAAAGGAAAATTCTAAAATCTGATTGGGGAGTTATTTCTCATAAACATTTGTTTTTAAAAGTGATTAATGTTAAATCCTCTTTTATTTATTTTTTATTTTTTTTTATGAAATTTATTGACAAATTGGTTTCCATACAACACCCAGTGCTCATCCCAAAAGGTGCCCTCCTCAATACCCATCACCCACCCTCCCCTCCCTCCCACCCCCCATCAACCCTCAGTTTGTTCTCAGTTTTTAACAGTCTCTTATGCTTTGGCTCTCTCCCACTCTAACCTCTTTTTTTTTTTCCTTCCCCTCCCCCATGGGTTCCTGTTAAGTTTCTCAGGATCCACATAAGAGTGAAACCATATGGTATCTGTCTTTCTCTGTATGGCTTATTTCACTTAGCATTACACTCTCCAGTTCCATCCACGTTGCTACAAAGGGCCATATTTCATTTTTTCTCATTGCCACGTAGTATTCCATTGTGTATATATACCACAATTTCTTTATCCATTCATCAGTTGATGGACATTTAGGCTCTTTCCATAATTTGGCTATTGTTGAGAGTGCTGCTATGAACATTGGGGTACACGTGCCCCTATGCATCAGTACTCCTGTATCCCTTGGATAAATTCCTAGCAGTGCTATTGCTGGGTCATAGGGTAGGTCTATTTTTAACTTTCTGAGGAACCTCCACACTGCTTTCCAGAGCGGCTGCACCAATTTGCATTCCCACCAACAGTGCAAGAGGGTTCCCGTTTCTCCACATCCTCTCCAGCATCTATAGTCTCCTGATTTGTTCATTTTGGCCACTCTGACTGGCGTGAGGTGATACCTGAGTGTGGTTTTGATTTGTATTTCCCTGATAAGGAGCGACGCTGAACATCTTTTCATGTGCCTGTTGGCCATCTGGATGTCTTCTTTAGAGAAGTGTCTATTCATGTTTTCTGCCCATTTCTTCACTGGGTTATTTGTTTTTCGGGTGTGGAGTTTGGTGAGCTCTTTATAGATTTTAGATACTAGCCCTTTGTCCGATATGTCATTTGCAAATATCTTTTCCCATTCCGTTGGTTGCCTTTTAGTTTTGTTGGTTGTTTCCTTTGCTGTGCAGAAGCTTTTTATCTTCATAAGGTCCCAGTAATTCACTTTTGCTTTTAATTCCCTTGCCTTTGGGGATGTGTCGAGTAAGAGATTGCTACGGCTGAGGTCAGAGAGATCTTTTCCTGCTTTCTCCTCTAAGGTTTTGATGGTTTCCTGTCTCACATTTAGGTCCTTTATCCATTTTGAGTTTATTTTTGTAAATGGTGTGAGAAAATGGAATTATTACAACCAATCCCTCAGAGATACAAACAATTATCAGGGAATACTATGAAAAATTATATGCCAACAAATTGGACAACCTGGAAGAAATGGACACATTCCTGAACACCCACACTCTTCCAAAACTCAATCAGGAGGAAATAGAAAGCTTGAACAGACCCATAACCAGCGAAGAAATTGAATCGGTTATCAAAAATCTCCCAACAAATAAGAGTCCAGGACCAGATGGCTTCCCAGGGGAGTTCTACCAGACATTTAAAGCAGAGATAATACCTATCCTTCTCAAGCTATTCCAAGAAATAGAAAGGGAAGGAAAACTTCCAGACTCATTCTATGAAGCCAGTATTACTTTGATTCCTAAACCAGACAGAGACCCAGTAAAAAAAGAGAACTACAGGCCAATATCCCTGATGAATATGGATGCAAAAATTCTCAATAAGATACTAGCAAATCGAATTCAACAGCATATAAAAAGAATTATTCACCATGATCAAGTGGGATTCATTCCTGGGATGCAGGGCTGGTTCAACATTCACAAATCAATCAACGTGATACATCACATTAACAAAAAAAAAGAGAAGAACCATATGATCCTGTCAATCGATGCAGAAAAGGCCTTTGACAAAATCCAGCACCCTTTCTTAATAAAAACCCTTGAGAAAGTCGGGATAGAAGGAACATACTTAAAGATCATAAAAGCCATTTATGAAAAGCCCACAGCTAACATCATCCTCAATGGGGAAAAACTGAGAGCTTTTTCCCTGAGATCAGGAACACGACAGGGATGCCCACTCTCACCGCTGTTGTTTAACATAGTGCTGGAAGTTCTAGCATCAGCAATCAGACAACAAAAGGAAATCAAAGGCATCAAAATTGGCAAAGATGAAGTCAAGCTTTCGCTTTTTGCAGATGACATGATATTATACATGGAAAATCCGATAGACTCCACCAAAAATCTGCTAGAACTGATACATGAATTCAGCAAAGTTGCAGGATACAAAATCAATGTACAGAAATCAGTTGCATTCTTATACACTAACAATGAAGCAACAGAAAGACAAATAAAGAAAATGATCCCATTCACAATTGCACCAAGAAGCATAAAATACCTAGGAATAAATCTAACCAAAGATGTAAAAGATCTGTATGCTGAAAACTATAGAAAGCTTATGAAGGTAATTGAAGAAGACTTAAAGAAATGGAAAGACATTCCCTGCTCATGGATTGGAAAAATAAATATCATTAAAATGTCAATACTACCCAAAGCTATCTACACATTCAATGCAATCCCAATCAAAATTGCACCAGCATTCTTCTCGAAATTAGAACAAGCAATCCTAAAATTCATATGGAACCACAAAAGGCCCCGAATAGCCAAAGGAATTTTGAAGAAGAAGACCAAAGCAGGAGGCATCACAATCCCAGACTTTAGCCTCTACTACAAAGCTGTAATCATCAAGACAGCATGGTATTGGCACAAAAACAGACACACAGACCAATGGAATAGAATAAATCCTCTTTTAAAAAGTAAAATATTTTATTATCTCAGATTAAACTCTGAGCAGATTACTTCAATGATAAGAAGAGTCCAATTTAATATTAGGGGATTTTAAGTTATGCCTAAATCTTAGGAAAATCTTCCACTGAATGCTTACTGCTTCCTATATTGCCCTAGACATTTGACTTTTAATTTGATTATATATAATGTAGACACTCTACTTTCTATAAAACTTTGGGATGAGGTCTTTATATATTTTAAATCCCAAGAAACACTAATGCAATACATTATCACAGCAGATTGTCTGGAAAATGGTCAGTGACCAATTTCTAAACAATATTTACTCTAAATATCAGAAAGAGATAGTAAGCTAAAGCATTTTTAATATAAATAGTTAAAATTGCTTATAAATGTAACCATTCAGAAAATTAATATTTATCTAAGAAATCAGAAAATAAAAAAGTGTATAGAAAATTATATGAAATTCACTATTATTCTATCACCCCAGAGGCATTCCAATTGTTTTTACATATCTAAATGAGTACTTTTTTTTTATAAGTTATGATAGTACTAAATATATTTTTGTTCTCCAGGCTTATTTTTTTCCTTTTACATTGTATTAGTACTTTGTCATAAAACTAAAATTTATTTTTAACAAAACTCAGGTTTTTTAAAAAAATTAGTGTTTATTTATTTATTTTTGAGAGATTATGAGTGGGGGAGTAGTAGGGAGAGAGGGAGAAAGAGAATCCCAAGCAGGCTCGGTGCTGACAGTGCAGAGCACAACATGGGGCTTGATCTCACAAACTGTGAGGTCATGACCTGAGCTGAAATCAAGAGTTGGACGTTTAACCGACTGAGCTACCCAGGCACCCCAACAAAAACCAGTTTTTAATGAATGTTTCCAAATGGTTTACCATATTTTACTCAACTAATGCAATTATTTGGGGGGGGGGAGGGAAATTTCACTTGTTTACTTGTTCACTTGCTTATAAAAAATGCCACAATGGATATCCATGAATATCAAAATTTGCCTGAATATTTTATTACTTGTAAAAGTTGAACTACTGGATCACAAATATATTTTTCAGAAAGAGTATGTAAATTTAATGTCCAAGTAGGAAAATATGATATCTTTCTCAGTATATAATATTATTATTTCATAAATATCTATGTATTCAGTAGATTAAAATGATATATTTATTTTTTAATGTTAATTTATTTTTGAGAGAGACCGAGTGTGAGTGGTGAAGGGGCAGAGAGAGAGGGAGACACAGAATCCAAAGCAGGCTCCAGGCTCCGAGCTGTCAGCATAGAGCCCAATGTGGGGCTCCAAGTCATGAACTATGAGATCATAACTTAAGCCAAAGTTGGACACTTATCTGACTGAGCCACCCAGGCATGCCCAAACAGGATATATTTATTTGGTTTTCCTATAAATTATTTTATTGCAAGTAAATGTGAACAATTTTATAGGCTTACTACATTTTACAAATTTTCTATTTAATATCAGAATTTTAAAATTGTAACCTTTTCTAATGAATGAGGTAAAATTTACATAGAATGGAATGCACAATATATTGAGTTTTAATAAATGTTTGTTCTCACACACCATAGCTATCAAGGTACAAAATATTTCCATGACCCCCAGTTCTCCTGTGACCCTTTTCCAGAAACCACAGGCAGCCACTTTTTGATTTCTATCACAACAATCAGTTTTGCCTGTTCCTGAGCTTCATGTAAACGGATTAATAATATCTATTATTTGTGACTGGCTTCCTTTATTCAACAAAATATTTTTGAGATTTGTCCATGACATGAATGATGTTTGTATCCGTATTGCATTCTTCCTAAATCTCTGATCAGTTTTCAATAGTATGAAAAAGCATTTGCTATTTTATTCTCCTGTTAATAAATGTTGGCATTGATTCCAGTTTTGAGCTGTTTTGAGCCAAGTGTATAAAAATTTTTCTGGCGGACATATGTATTCATTTCTCTTGGATTAACACCTAGTAGTAGAATTGCTATATCATAGCTTATTACAAATTGGTACCCTTTTCCAAAGTGAGTGTATGATATACAGTATTACTAGTAATGCATGTGAGAATGTCAGTTCCTCCACATCATCACCAAACATTTAATGCTGTTATTCTTTTTATTTTAGTCATTTTGGTGGTTATAGTATCATACTGTAGTTGTAACTTGTACTTTCATAATCAGTAATGATGTAATGACATGAGCCACTTTTCATGTCTTTTTGGCCATTTGTATATATTTATGTATAGCCATTTGTATATCTTCCTCTATGAAATGTCTGCTCAAATCTTTTGCTATTTATTTGTTTGTTTATATTGACTTGATTTTAAGAATAATTTTGGGCCCCTAACAGAAGTGATGAGAAAGTACAGAGATTCCCCATTTGCCTTTTGCTCCCACACATACATAGCCCCCCATTATCAACATCCTCCATAAAAGTGGTACATTTGTTACAATTACTGTACCTATATTGATATATTATAATGGCCCAAAGTCCATAGTTTGCAGTACAGTTCACTCTTGATGTTGTATATTTTATGAGTTTGGGCAAATGTATAAAGGCATGCATTCATCATTTCAGTATTATACAGAATATTTTCACTGCCCCTGAAGTCTTCTGTGCTCTCCTTATTTATCCCTACCCCTAATTCCAAGAAAACAGTGATCTTTTTACTATCTCCATAGTTTTGCCTTTTCTTGAATTTAGTAAAGTTTTAATTATACAGTATGAAGCCTTTTCATATTGGCTTCTTTGACTTAGTAATATGCACTTTTTTCACTTGGCAATATACACTTAAGGTACCTCCATGTCTTTTCATGCTTGATAGCTCATTTCTTTTTAGCATTTAGTCATGTTCCGTTGTCTGGATGTGCCACAGTTTATCCATTTACTTACTGCAGGATATATTGGGCAATTTCATGTATATAGTGTACCTTTAACATTCCATATGCACTTCAAAAATAATGTGTATTTTGCAGTTGTTTGATGAGGTGTTTTACAAATGTCTATGGGGCCAAGGTGGTAATAATACTGTTCAAAATTTCTGTATCCTAACTGATTTTATTTACTATGTATTCTATAGGTTCCTAAAAGAGGGGTGTTAAAGTATCCAGTTAAAATGGTGGATTTTTCTGTTTCTCTCTTATTTCTGTCAGTGCTTGCTTGATGTGTTTTGAAGCTTTGCTTTGGGGGTATGCATATTTATCATTGTTACTGTCCTCTCTTTTTCTTTTTAACTTTATCTTTATGAAATGACTTTCATTATCTCCAATTTTGCTCCCTTTTTGTAAATCCACTTTGTTCTTATTAAAACAGGAACTCCAGCTTTCTTTTTTTTAATTAATTTATTTTGGGGGGGGGCATGAGTGAGGAAGGGGCAGAGAGAGAGGGATAAAGAGAGAGAATCCCAAGAAGGCTCCATCCTATCAGCGCAGAACCTGAAGCAGGGCTTGAACTCATGAACTATGAGATCATAACCTGAGCCAAAATCAAGAGTGGAATACCAAACCAACTGAGACATCCAAGTTACCCAGAACTCCAGCTTTCTGACACTTACTGTTTGCATTATGTATCTTTAATAATCATGTTACTTGCAACCCAAGACTTCATTTTTAAAATGCATAACTTATAGGTACCGTATAGTTTTTCAGCTTTATTAAAAAAAATCAGGTGGGAAAATCTCTATCATTTGGTTGAAATGTATAGACCATCAATATTCAATTTAATCATTGATATAAGTTTGGGTCTAACATTTTACTATTTTAGCATTTTATTTGTTTCGTATTTATTTTCCCCTGAACTGTGTTCCTCTGTTTCTCTTTTTATGCTTTATTTTAGGTTAGACATAATTCTAATGTCTCCTTAGAATTTTATTTTAGTATTTTTACTTTATACTTTTCATTTTTAGAATTTCCTGTAGAGCATTGCTTGGTACAGTAGCATCTAGCCCAAATGTGCCTATTTAATTTTCAATCTTAATTAATAAATTTAATGTAACCATTAGTGTCTCAGTCTTACTAGAGATGGAAACAACATAATTAGTTCTGCATTTTAGAAAAAGACTCACATCAAAACTGTGAAGAAGAAAAAAAAAAAACTGTGAAGAAGATAGACACACGGACAGGAACAGAAAGAGGACCAGAAAATGAAGGTAGGGATGTCAGATATAATGCTTTTTATTTATTTAATTTGTATTTTTAAAAGTTTACTTATTTTGATGAGAGAGAGAGAGAGAGAGAGAGAGAGAGATGGAGTAAAGAGAGAGGGAGAGAGAGAATCTCAAGTAGGATCCATGCTGTCAGTGCAGAACACAGTGTGGGGCTCAATCTCACGAACTGTGAGATCATGACAGAAGTCAAAATCAAGAGTCAGACACTCAACCGACTGAGCCAGTCAGGTACCCCAGACGTGATGCTTTTTAAAATAATTATATAAGCTAGTATAATGAGATTCTGAACTAGAGAAATAGTAGTAAGACTAGAACAGGGATTTTAGAGACACTTGAAGAATAGAAGTAATGAGAATTACTGAAAGGTGTTAGTAGAAGCAAAGGAAGTAAAACTACAGGAAGAAGTCAAAAATGATATTTCGAATTAGGTTACTGTTCTGAGGTTAATGTTTTGACCAACATCAGGAAAATTGGAGTAGAAGATAATTTTAAAGTGGGGAGATGGAAAATAAGATCAATTTTGAACTTAAAATTGTGTTTCTATGGCCTTGAACATGGCCAAAGAGAAACACGAAAGAACAAGGTATTTTAATTTTGAATAGCTATTAAGATAGATAAAATTATATAATATTAGTACAGAAATCTCTGAAATATAAGCAAATTGAACCATCTAATAGACTATAAAAATAATGAAATGGTGTCTCATGGATGTATTCTGTATTTCTTTTGGAGATAAATATTTCTAAGCTGCCTAATGCTGACTCTGCTATATATATTTTTTTTTCACTTAAAGTCTTCTGTTTTCTGTCTTGGGCAGCCCTTTTGCTCACCCCAAGTCTCTAGTGCATTCAGTGAATAGGACTCTCAAGTTAACCTGTCAAATTCAATTAACTGCTGCAAGCTGTCCATGGTGACACTTGCTGTAATTAATTGAGAAAACCAGCATAAAGCCACCCCCTTCAGACTACTTTGTAATTGAGTGTGAAGTCCCATGAGATCTCTTGCTCAATTCCAAGTGCATGAGTTTTTGGGTGGGATGTGGGTCCTGCCATGGAAACCATTTATAAGCTTGTTAAAAGCTGTGTCCAAAAATCTGAATACCAACAGATTTGCACTTGACAGACCTGATTGAACAACTGATAGTTGTCTGTGTAGATAGGTAGTTTCAACTTGTTTCTCTTCTTATTTATCCCAATAGATAGTTCACATTTTTCCCTTTATACCCAACTGTTCATAGAAAGAAATTATGTTATTATTCTTTAATATAATGGCCAGTGAATTGAACATAGTTTAGATGATACAGATACAAGAATTTAATTAAAGTAATATAAATGGTAACATTTATAAATTATGTTTGTCAGTGCCCACAATATTAGATATCTTATATTTTCATAGTGTTCAGATCCCTTAACACAACCTCTCAAAATGGGCATATATGAATGTGCAGAAGTAGGCTACAACATCCTTAAGATTCTGTGCTATCTTTGTATCAGTTATTCAGCAATTTAATTTTTGTCCTTCCAAATTCCCTAGCCTACTTCCCTGGGGTGCCAGAAAAACAATTCTGAGGTAACTGATTAAAGCTTAAATTAATCACCACTAGATGGTAGCCTTGTCAGGGTTCAGTGATCCATGTATCTCATTCCTTGGGTTGTTTTGATGAGGCAGTAGGATAAAGCATATATCATAATTGCCACAAATCCAGGTACAGAATGAGCACTCAGTAAGTACAAGCCATTATTTTTATTTTTAAATTATATTTATTAAATATTTATTGCATATTAGGCATGGTATCAGATAATCTAAAAAAAAGTTTAATAATCAGCTATTATAATTGTTTTTTTTTTTTTTTGGATGTGAGCATCATTTATGCCCTGAAAATTATTTTTTTTTATTTTTTTATTTTTTATTTTTTGAAAAGCATGTATTTGGTAGTTTATATACTAGAACATGAATCTGGTAAGATTTGATGATTCTTAAAAAATTTTTAAATGTTTATTTATTTATTTATTTTTAATTTATTTTATTTATTTTTTTTAATATATGAAATTTATTGTCAAATTGGTTTCCATACAACACCCAGTGCTCATCCCAAAAGGTCCCCTCCTCAATACCCATCACCCACCCTTTCCTCCCTCCCACCCCCATCAACCCTCAGTTTGCTCTCAGTTTTTAACAGTCTCTTATGCTTTGGCTCTCTCTCACTCTAACCTCCCTTTTTTTTTTTTTTTTCCTTCCCCTCCCCCATGGGTTCCCGTTAAGTTTCTCAGGATCCACACAAGAGTGAACACATATGGTATCTGTCTTTCTCTGTATGGCTTATTTCACTTAGCATAACACTCTCCAGTTCCATCCATGTTGCTACAAAGGGCCATATTTCATTCTTTCTCATTGCCACATAGTGCTCCATTGTGTATATAAACCACAATTTCTTTATCCATTCATCAGTGGATGGACATTTAGGCTCTTTCCATAATTTGGCTATTGTTGAGAGTGCTGCTATAAACATTGGGGTACAAGTGCCCCTATGCATCAGTACTCCTGTATCCCTTGGGTAAATTCCTAGCAGTGCTATTGCTGGGTCATAGGGTAGGTCTATTTTTAATTTTTTGAGGAACCTCCACACTGTTTTCCAGAGTGGCTGCACCAATTTGCATTCCCACCAACAGTGCAAGAGGGTTCCCATTTCTCCACATCCTCTCCAGCATCTGTAGTCTCCTGATTTCTTCATCTTGGCCACTCTGACTGGTGTGAGGTGATATCTGAGTGTGGTTTTGATTTGTATTTCCCTTATGAGGAGTGATGTTGAGCATCTTTTCATGTGCCTGTTGGCCATCCGGATGACTTCTTTAGAGAAGTGTCTATTCATATTTTCTGCCCATTTCTTCACTAGGTTATTTGTTTTTCGGGTGTGGAGTTTGGTGAGCTCTTTATAGATTTTGGATACTAGCCCTTTGTCCGATATGTCATTTGCAAATATCTTTTCCCATTCCGTTGGTTGCCTTTTAGTTTTGTTGATTGTTTCCTTTGCTGTGCAGAAGCTTTTTATCTTCATAAGGTCCCAGTAGTTCATTTTTGCTTTTAATTCCCTTGCCTTTGGGGATGTGTCAAGTAAGAAATTGCTACGGCTGAGGTCAGAGAGGTCTTTTCCTGCTTTCTCCTCTAGGGTTTTGATGGTTTCCTGTCTTACATTCAGGTCCTTTATCCATTTTGAGTTTATTTTTGTGAATGGTGTGAGAAAGTGATCTAGTTTCAACCTTCTGCATGTTGCTGTCCAGTTCTCCCAGCACCATTTGTTAAAGAGGCTGTCTTTTTTCCATTGGATGTTCTTTCCTGCTTTGTCAAAGATGAGTTGGCCATACATTTGTGGGTCTAGTTCTGGGGTTTCTATTCTATTCCATTGGTCTATGTGTCTGTTTTTGTGCCAATACCATGCTGTCTTGATGATGACAGCTTTGTAGTAGAGGCTAAAGTCTGGGATTGTGATGCCTCCTGCTTTGGTCTTCTTCAAAATTACTTTGGCTATTCGGGGCCTTTTGTGGTTCCATATGAATTTGAGAATTGCTTGTTCTAGTTTCGAGAAGAATGCTGGTGCAATTTTGATTGGGATTGCATTGAATGTGTAGATAGCTTTGGGTAGTATTGACATTTTGACAATATTTATTCTTCCAATCCATGAGCATGGAATGTCTTCCCAATTCTTTATATCTTCTTCAATTTCCTTCATAAGCTTTCCATAGTTTTCAGCATACAGATCTTTTACATCTTTGGTTAGATTTATTCCTAGGTATTTTATGCTTCTTGGTGCAATTGTGAATAGGATCAGTTTCTTTATTTGTCTTTCTGTTGCTTCATTATTAGTGTATAAGAATGCAACTGATTTCTGTACATTGATTTTGTATCCTGCAACTTTGCTGAATTCATGTATCAGTTCTAGCAGATTTTTGGTGGAGTCTATCGGATTTTCCATGTATAATATCATGTCATCTGCAAAAAGTGAAAGCTTGACTTCATCTTTGCCAATTTTAATGCCTTTTATTTCCTTTTGTTGTCTGATTGCTGATGCTATAACTTCCAACACTACGTTAAACAACAGCAGTGAGTGTGGACATCCCTGTTGTGTTCCTGATCTCAGGGAAAAAGCTCTCAGTTTTTCCCCATTGAGGATGATGTTAGCTGTGGGCTTTTCATAAATGGCTTTGATGATCTTTAAGTATGTTCCTTCTATTCCCAACTTTCTCAAGGGTTTTTATTAAGAAAGGTGCTGAATTTTGTCAAAGGCCTTATCTGCATCGATTGACAGGATCATATGGTTCTTATCTTTTCTTTTATTAACGTGATGTATCAAATTGATTGATTTGCGAATATTGAACCAGCCCTGCATCCCAGGAATGAATCCACTTGATCATGGTGAATAATTCTTTTTATATGCTGTTGAATTCGATTTGCTAGTATCATATTGAGAATTTTTGCATCTATATTCATCAGGGATATTGGCCTGTAGTTCTCTTTTTTTACTAGGTCTCTGTCTGGTTTAGGAATCAAAGTAATACTGGCTTCATAGAATGAGTCTGGAAGTTTTCCTTCCCTTTTATTTTTTGGAATAGCTTAAGAAGGATAGGTATTATCTCTGCTTTAAGCGTCTGGTAGAACTCCCCTGGGAAGCCATCTGGTCCTGGACTCTTATTTGTTGGGAGATTTTTGATGACTGATTCAATTTCTTCGCTGGTTATGGGTCTGTTCAAGCTTTCTATTTCCTCCTGATTTTGGAAGGAAGTTTTGGAAGTGTGTGGGTGTTTAGGAATTTGTCCATTTCTTCCAGGTTGTCCAATTTGTTGGCATATAATTTTTCATAGTATTCCCTGATAATTGCTTGTATCTCTGAGGGATTGGTTGTAATAATTCCACTTTCATTCATGATTTTATCAATTTGGGTCATCTCCCTTTTCTTTTTGAGAAGCCTGGCTAGAGGTTTATCAATTTTGTTTATTTTTTCAAAAAACCAACTCTTGGTTTTGTTGATATGCTCTACAGTTTTTTTAGATTCTATATTGTTTATTTCTGCTCTGATCTTTATTATTTCTCTTCTTCTGCTGGGTTTAGGCTGCCTTTGCTGTTCTGCTTCTATTTCCTTTAGGTGTGCTGTTAGATTTTGTATTTGGGATTTTTCTTGTTTCTTGAGATAGGCCTGGATTGCAATGTATTTTCCTCTCAGGACTGCCTTCGCTGCGTCCCAAAGCGTTTGGATTGTTGTATTTTCATTTTCGTTTGTTTCCATATATTTTTTGATTTCTTCTCTAATTGCCTGGTTGACCCATTCATTCTTTAGTAGGGTGTTCTTTAACCTCCATGCTTTTGGAGGTTTTCCAGACTTTTCCCTGTGGTTGATTTCAAGCTTCATAGCATTGTGGTCTGAAAGTATGAATGGTATGATTTCAAGTCTTGTATACTTATGAAGGGCTGTTTTGTGACCCAGTATGTGATCTATCTTGGAGAATGTTCCATGTGCACTGGAGAAGAAAGTATATTCTGTTGCTTTGGGATGTACAGTTCTAAATATATCTGTCAAGTCCATCTGATCCAATGTATCATTCAGGGCCCTTGTTTCTTTATTGACCATGTGTCTAGATGATCTATCCATTTCTGTAAGTGGAGTGTTAAAGTCCCCTGCAACTACCACATTCTTATCAATAAGGTTCCTTATGTTTGTGAGTAATTGTTTTATATATTTGGGGGCTCCTGTATTCGGCTCATAGACATTTATAATTGTTAGCTCTTCCTGATGGATAGACCCTGTGATTATTATATAATGACCTTCTTCATCTCTTGTTACAACCTTTAATTTAAAGTCTAGTTTGTCTGATATAAGTATGGCTACTCCAGCTTTCTTTTGACTTCCAGTGGCATGATAAATAGTTCTCTATCCCCTCACTCTCAATCTGAAGGTGTCCTCAGGTCTAAAATGAGTCTCTTGTAGACAGCAAATAGGTGGGTCTTGTTTTTTTATCCATTCTGATACCCTATGTCTTTTGGTTGGCGCATTTAATCCATTTACTATTCAGTGTTATTATAGAATGATATGGGTTTAGAGTCACTGTGATGTCCGTAGGTTTCATGCTTGTAGCAATGTCTCTGATACTTTGTCTCACAGGATCCCCCTTAGGGTCTCTTGTAGGGCTGGTTTAGTGGTGACAAATTCCTTCAGTTTTTGTTTGTTTGGGAAGACCTTTATCTCTCCTTCTATTCTAAATGACAGACTTGCTGGATAAAGGATTCTCGGCTTTCATCCTACAGTCACATCCAACAATGTGATTCTGTTCAACACATTGAAGATCTCCTGCTATTCCTTTCTGACCTGCCAAGTTTCAGTAGAGAGATCGGTCACGAGTCTTATGGGTCTCCCTTTATATGTTAGAGCACGTTTATCTCTAGCTGCTTTCAGAATTTTCTCTTTATCCTTATATTTTGCCAGTTTCACTATGATATGTCGTGTAGAACATTGATTCAAATTACGTCTGAAGGGAGTTCTCTGTGCTTCTTGGATTTCATTGCTTTTTTCCTTCCCCAGGGAAGTTCTCAGCTATTATTTCTTCAAGTACACCTTCAGCACCTTTCCCTCTGTCTTCCTCCTCTGGAATATCAATTATGCGTATATTATTTCTCTTTAGTGCATCACTTAGTTCTATAATTTTCCCCTCATACTCCTGGATTTTTTTATCTCTCTTTTTCTCAGCTTCCTCTTTTTCCATAACTTTATCTTCTAGTTCACCTATTCTCTCCTCTGCCTCTTCCATCCGAGCTGTGGTGGTTTGCATTTTGTTTTGCATTTCCTTTAAAGCGTTTTTCAGCTCCTCGTGACTGTTCCTTAGTCCCTTGATCTCTGTAGCAAGAGATTCTCTGCTGTCCTGTATGCTGTTTTCCAGCCCAGCGATTAATTTTATGACTATTATTCTAAATTCACTTTCTGTTATATTATTTAAATCCTTTTTGATCAGCTCATTAGCTGTTGTTATTTCCTGGAGATTCTTCTGAGGGGAATTCTTCCGCTTGGTCATTTTGGATAGTCCCTGGTGTGGTGAGGGCCTGCAGGGCACTTCCCCTGTGCTGTGGTGTATAACTGGAGTTGGTGGGCGGAGCCGCAGTCAGACCTGATGTCTGCTCCCCGCCTACCGCTGGGGCCACAGTCAGACTGGTGTGTGCCTTCTCTTCCCCTCTCCTAGGGGCGGGATTCACTGTGGGGTGGCATGGCCCGTCTGGGCTACTTGCACACTGCCAGGCTTGTGATGCTGGGGATCTGGCGTATTAGCTGGGGTGGGTAGGCAAGGTGCATGGGGGCAGGAGGGGCAGGCTTAGCTCGCTTCTCCTTAGGTGATCCACTTCAGGAGGGGCCCTGTGGCAGCGGGAGGGAGTCAGATCTGCTGCTGCAAGTTTGGCTCCGCAGAAGCACAGAGTTGCGTGTTTGTGCGGAGCGAGCAAGTTCCCTGGCAGAAACTGGTTCCCTTTGGGATTTTGGCTGGGGGATGGGCGAGGGAGACGGCGCTGGCGAGGGCCTTTGTTCCCCACCAAACTGAGCTCTGTCGTCCGGGGGCTCAGCAGCTCTCCCTCCCTTTGTCCTCCAGCCTTCCCGCTTTCCGAGCAGAGCTGTTAACTTATGACCTCCCAGATGCTAAGTTGTGGTTGCTGTTGGAACACACTCCGTCCGGCCCCTCCGCTTTTGCCAGCCAGACTCGGGGGCTCTGCTTGGCTGGCAGGCTGCCCCTCTGCCCTGGCTTCCTCCCGCCCGTCCGTGGAGCGCGCACCGCCTCTCCGCCCTTCCTACCCTCTTCCGTGGGCCTCTCGTGTGCACTTGGCTCCGGAGACTCCGTTCTGCTAGTCTTCTGGCGGTTTTCTGGGTTATTTAGGCAGGTGTAGGTGGAATCTAAGTGATCAGCAGGATGTGCGGTGAGCCCAGCGTCCTCCTACGCCACCATCTTCCCAGGATCCTCAATCTGAGATACTTTTTAAACACTTTAAAAAGTTGGCACCTGCAAAGCCATATGTAGAGTTCAGTCTTAACTAAAAAAATGAAACAACTTAAACAATAAAGAATGAAATGTCTTTGGGGGCACCTGGGTGGTTCAGTCAGTTAAATGTCCAGCTTCAGCTCAGGTCGTGATCTCATAGCTGGTGAGTTCCAGCCCCAAGTTGGGCTCTATGCTGACAGCTCACAGCCTGGAGCCAGCTTTGGATTCTCTGTCTCCCTTTCTCTCTGCCCTCCCCTGCTCACACTCTGTCTCTGTCAAAAATAAACAGTAAAAAAAATAAAATAAAATAAAATAAAATAAAATAAAATAAAATAAAATAAAATAAAATAAAATAAAATAAAATAAAATAAAATAAAAGAATGAAAAATCTTTAATGCTCCTGGGATGTATTCTACATTTGCCATTTTCTATGATTCTTTAGATTTTACAAATTTCAGAACTAAAGAGATATGGAATCATAGTGAATTACAAGTTTCCTCATACCATTCTCCTAATTTTTATCCAAGTGTTAAATCAGAAGGAAGAACATTGTGAAACAAAACCCGGTAGAAAAGAAATTCTATAAGCAATGTATCTTATTTCAAAAGAACAATATAGGTACAATATGCAAATGTCAAAAGAAAAAAAAATTGTTTATACACAGGTATTATAAATGTAGGATTGATATGGTGTTTAGTAACATTCACCACACACACAAAAAACTCAAGCATATGTATATGGTAAAGATTACCCATATTACAGATATTCTACACTCAGAAAACCAAAAATAGAGAAGAGATTCATTTGTAGCAGGAAACATTTATCATGTTGTGTAAAATGTCCTTACTTTGAACTTAAAATATTAAAATGAGTTATAGGAAGAATTCACAATAAAACAATTGAAAAAATAAAAATTATAGTTTAACGTGGAACATCATTGATTGCAAATACCTATTCAGGATAGAATTCAAAATGTAATTTTTATGGAAACATTCTTTTTTTAAATCTTACGAAAGAATTCTAAATACTGAATACCCTTTTGTAGCTATGAGTAAAATATGAATAGTGGTTGACTTAAGGCACATGGCACCCCTTTCTGCAATTAAGAATCAAGAATCTCCCTGTGCAAAAAGTAACTTTCCTTCTTTGCATTCCTATTGCACATGTATCTATTTAACAGGATTTTTTTTTAAATTTTTTGTAGAAGCATTCACTGTGAGGGCCAGAGAGGACCAACACAGTTGTATGACAGGGATTATGAGTCATCCATAGCTAAGCTAGTAGATACAATTAATCCAGACTTAACTAATCACTTTATTTTTCATTTAAGGAAAGGAGAACTTAAGAGTGAACTTGGTACTGTTATAATTCACATGGTGCTCAAATGTATTTCTATTATGTTTTTGCTGTGGTGGTAATCACTATAGTTTTATTGGTTTGAATGTTTTTGCATTATATACAGAGTCATTGTGTAGTTAGCTGGATCATTCCTATATTGTCATGACATCAATCTTGTTCACTGGTTTAGTCAACAATCTGCTACCCACTGTATTCCAAGCACAATGCTAGGTGAGAGATCATTCTTATTCCATTTCTCTATCTCAAAAATGCATGTGCTTTGATGGGCGGTGGGAGGGAGGGGCGGGTAGGTGATGCGCACTGAGGAGGGCATCTTTTGGGATGAGCACTGGGTGTTGTATGGAAACCAATTTGACAATAAATTTCATATATTAAAAAAAAGAAAAAGGAAAAAAATGCATGTGCTCTCCAATTTTATCATGTTCTATACCTTGTGTTGTTATCAGTAGCTTTGCTAGAGTATTGAAGAGGACTTGGATAATGTGTTCAGGCTTCAGATGTGGGAGAGAAGGGAAACAATAGTTTTGTTAAATTGTAAATGTGGTTGTACTGTTGGTAAATACATTTGCAACTTTAAATCGGTTACTTTAATGTTTTAATATCAAAATGAAATGATGGTGGAGCTTTGAGTTAGGGAGATTCTATTTGCTTGATCTAAACAGAGTACTTTCTTTGGCTTTCAATTAATAATTCCATCAGAACTAACTTCAAATATCTCCTAATTACTTTTCTGTAATCATTCTTTATGTCGTCCTTATTCTTTATATCAGTAATATTCTAGTTGGTGGTAAGCCAATGTGATGATTTCCCTAAACAAACATCAGATAATACAAAGAATATTAAGAAATAGAGTTTCTCTGAAGTACAAAATAATTTCATTGACTTATTCACAATAAAGGAGCCAGTCAGCAAATACACATTACTCATGGCTAAACATTAGTATTAAATAGTAGAGAATTAAAATATACACACTACTCCTGCAAATTCTTTCTACATTAAAACATAAAGTGGAAATGAAAATCATCATTATGGGCCTCCTCATTCAACTTCCAGGTTAGTGTCCAACCCTTAGTTCTCCAAATAATTGGACTATACTGCACAATCAGATATATAAAATTTCATTATAAATCCTTTATTTATTTACATTATTTGCTTGAATTTTACCAATGGAAGAGTGGTCCACAACTTGGATTTTAAAGAAACTAGAAGCATTTTTAGAAAGAGTAAGCATAAGATAGATTCTTATTAGGATAAAAGAGGAAGATTTAGACATGCTGATGTTGGAGAATATAAACTGAGCAACATTTACTGCTTGCAGCATTTTGCTTTTCTATATGCCTTCACCAGCTTGAAATTTTATATAAAAACAGGATTGCTCTGAACAAGGTCAATTGCATCTGCATTAAGAAAATAGCAACATTTTAAATGAGAAAAGATCAACATAGAATACTATAATAAAGATTACAAAATAGAAGGAAAAGTAAGATTTGAAATCAGCGTGACTTACAAAGCAATAATAACGCATACTTATGAAGCTAGAATGATAGTAATTATTTTGAGAGAGAGAATAACCTCTATTTCTGGAGGTGAAAATCATTATGTATTTACATATTAGTTTAGTTTGACCTCTAAGAATCTGTTTTTACATGGCTGACTTTGTAAATTCACTCAGGTTCGTGCATTCTTCATTTACCGTATGTTCACAATTATACTTAAACTTAAGGTAATTATGCTCCAGGGTCAATTCAGGGTCAGAAGAAAACTGTGCTAATGAAGACGATTACTTCAGCAAAGCTCAGTTTATAAACTGTTTATTCTCTTCTGAATCGGGAGGCACTGTGGCAAATTTCTAGTCAGCAAAATTTGTACTCTGTAATGGTAAAAGTTTCCCTTCTATCTTATTACACATTTTAAAGTTTGTCTCAGAAGGGATCAAGCTATTTTCTTAGAAGGCAGTTTCTTCATGCAAGAAGGTCATATGAATTCAGACTTCAGTTTTTGAATGCGATTATATTCACTCTGCTATTAGAAAAAATCTACTTAGAGGTTATATATTTTTTTCGTAGTTTATTTATTTATTTGTTTATTTAATTTATTGTCAAATTGGCCAACATAAAGTATGTAAAGTCTGCTCTTGGTTTTTGGGGTAGATGCCTGTGGTTCATCACTTACATACAACACCCAGTGCTCATCCCAACAAGTGCCCTCCTCAGTGCCCATCTCCCATTTTCCCCTCTGCTGCAGCCCCCATCCACCCTCAGTTTGTTCTCTGTATTTAAGAGTCTCTTACGGTTTTCCTTCTTCCCTCTTTGTAACAGTTTTTCCCCTTCCCTTCCCCCATGGTCTTCTGTTAAGTTTCTCAAGATCCACATATGAGTAAAAACATGTGATACCTGTCCTTCTCTGACGGACTTATTTCACTTAGCATAATACCTTCCAGTTCTATCCACATTGCTGCAAATGGCATGATTTTATTCTTTCTCATTGCTAACTAGTGTTCCATTGTATATATAAACCACATCTTCTTTATCCATTCATCAGTTGATGAGCCTTGAGTCTCTTTCCATAATTTAGAGGTTATATTTCTACATGTGGTGGCATAGTATATTTATTATATTGACCATTACTTGTGACTTGATCATAATTCACATGACACATAGTAACAGTCAGAAAATAAAATGCAGGCAAAAGGGCTGAAATAACTGTTTTATTTATTTAAACTCAGATCCTAATATAAGCCCAAGCATATGATTATTTATTATGGTAAATTTAATGACCACCACTTAACCTGTGTAATTCTTACTCTACAACAGCCAACAGCCATTGAACATGGGCATGTGACAATGTTAAAGTATTTTCGCATTTATTACTTAGGCCAATCACTTTGTTTTATCAAAGGAAGTGAGAAAAACAGAAGGACTGATTTTCCTGGTGTCACGCAAGTAATCCAGCTGTGAAAATGTAATTAGAACTGACGTCCTTTGATTTCCAGATTAAGATTCATTTCTCTATACCACATTATATCTTGTTGCTATTTTAAGTTCTTAATTTTGGGGTTTTTTCTGGAGCAATGCAAAGAGGTATTTCTTTTAGAAAAAGGAGAAAGAAAGAAAGAAAGAAAGAAAGAAAGAAAGAAAGAAAGAAAGAAAGAAAGAAAGAAAAGGAGGGGAAGAGAGAAAAGAAAAGAAAGGATAAAAAGAGTGAATTCCTGCTCTTCTAGTTAATTCTATGCCAGGTAGCTAATAGCAGAACAGGCTTGAAGAAGTGACGTTGCTTGTGATTAATACTTGGTTAAAGGATCATTTGGTTATGTGCTGTGATTTCAGTTCAGATTTAAAAATATTGTTTGAAAATAATTCATGAATTACAAAAATATACATTGCTTATATTTGGGTTTTATGTTTTATATAAACAAACACTCACATTCCTAGAAACTCCAAAAGTCAAATAAACATATAAGATTCCCACTTGCTGGAAAATTTTAACATACCTACTGATCATATATTCAAAAGTTGGCCCATTATTAACATTATTCAGTTTACTTTTCAAATTAGAAGCCCAGCAGCACCAATAACATAAGCAAAGAAATACAGCCCCAGCAAGACAGCAACTATAATTTTTCTACTAGTATGGTGGTATCCCAGAAATATTTCCCCCCATCTTGCTGGAATTGTTGTTTATAGCAACAAGAATTGTTACTTGTAGCAAAAATAAGGGAACAACAAGGTAGACAATACTGCGATACTATCCACCAAATATGCATTGCCATACTACTAGCTAGTATGGAAGGAATGTGAAAATTGAAAGCTGAATGTAAATTATCCAGGAGAATGTCTAACTTAAGAGTATATTGCTTTATGGGTATAAAAAAGGAGGGATTGCGACAAAAACTACAATGAAATCTGAAAATTTCTTGTTTCCAGGAAAAAAAAGCTATTAAGTTGATAGTTTTTTTTTATTATTCTATTTGGAAAAGATTTATATCTCTTATGTGGTCCAAATGTTTATGTTTCTCCCAATTTTCTGTGTTAGCCTGATGCCCAACATGATGGCTTTTGGAAGGTGGGACCTTTAGTATGTAATTAGGTTATGAGTGCAGAGCCTTCATAATGAGATTAGTGTCCTTACAAAAGAGGCTCTGGAGAGATCCCCAGCCCCTTCCAACTCATGAAGATATAATGAGAAGCCCACAGGCTCGAAGAGGGTCCTCACTTGAGCGTGCTGGCATCATAACTTTGGACTTCCAGACTCTAGAACTGTGAGAAATAAATTTGTTGTTTATAAACCACTCAGTCTGTGCAGAAGCTTTTTATCTTCATAAGGTCCCAGTAATTCACTTTTGCTTTTAATTCCCTTGCCTTTGGGGATGTGTCGAGTAAGAGATTGCTACGGCTAAGGTCAGAGAGGTCTTTTCCTGCTTTCTCCTCTAGGGTTTTGATGGTTTCCTGTCTCACATTTAGGTCCTTTATCCATTTTGAGTTTATTTTTGTAAATGGTGTGAGAAAGTGATCTAGTTTCAACCTTCTGCATGTTGCTGTCCAGTTCTCCCAGCACCATTTGTTAAAGAGGCTGTCTTTTTTCCATTGGATGTTCTTTCCTGCTTTGTCAAAGATGAGTTGGCCATACGTTTGTGGGTCTAGTTCTGGGGTTTCTATTCTATTCCATTGGTCTGTGTGTCTGTTTTTGTGCCAATACCATGCTGTCTTGATGATGACAGCTTTGTAGTAGAGGCTAAAGTCTGGGATTGTGATGCCTCCTGCTTTGGTCTTCTTCTTCAAAATTCCTTTGGCTATTCGGGGCCTTTTGTGATTCCATATGAATTTTAGGATTGCTTGTTCTAGTTTTGAGAAGAATGCTGGTGCAATTTTGATTGGGATTGCATTGAATGAAAAAAAAAATAAAGTTTCATTAACATACAAGCATTGAAACAATAAAGAGATAAATTGTGAATGAGGAGGCCTGAGAATCTAAGGATGTCAGCTTTTCCAATTTTTATTTACTTAATTTAATTTTAGTAATATTCTCAAAATGCCTTTTATTTCTTATTTAAAAACTCAGGTACTTCTAAAACTGTTCTTAAATAAGAAAGAGGAAAACCATAACTAGTTTGAAATAGAAAAGTAAAAATGGAATTGCCCTACCAGATATTAAAACCTATCAACCACTACCATAGTTAAAAAGAAAGTGGAACTGACATAAAAATAAGCAGGCAGTTTAAAACAAAGTTGATAAGTAGAAACAACATCCTTATCAGTGTTTTGGTGTTAGAAAAAATAGTAACCCTAAGAACTTAGAAATTAGCTTGCTCCTGGAGAGCTGAGTTGTGAAATCAGTACATAGTTGTACATATAAATTCGCCATAAAGAAGCATGCAATTATTTACATGTTAAAGCATTAGCAGCCTAACAACAACAACAACAAAAATCAGCTCTTCAAATTAATTGAGTAAGTCCTATCTGCCCCCTAACACCTATCAGTTTTTAAATTTTTTTAAGTGAGTTCTGTGCCCAGTGTGAGGCTCTAACTCATGAACCTGAGATCAAGAGTCACATGCTCTAATGACTGAGCCAGCCAGGCGCCACCCAGCCCCGCTTGTTTTTTATTGTTATTCTGAGCTATGTGCCAGTCAGCCTCACAGAAATAGAATGCACTAGTCCTGGAGACCTGAGAGTGTGGTCATTGTGGCACTGCAAACGAATTCACTGACATCTGGTTTTGCTATTAGTCTTATGTGAGTTTGGTTTAGATATATTATTCCTAAGAGAAAAGTATTTTTGATATGTTGACAAGTCAGGATTTGGACTATGTCAGGCAGAAAGCCAGACTCTGAATTATAGTAAATTCATCATGGAATTGTGCAAGAAAATTCTTAGGAGGCAGTCTGATGGCTTTCTCTTGATGGTATCTGACTTGATGACTGGGTGGATGCATGTGATTTTCCTTTGTAATTTCTCATTTGATATTTAGTACTTAATAAATATAATAATTTAGTGAAATTTTTTTCAATAAAATATATTGAGAAATTAGCATATTTATCAAGAAATTAATATGGACACATCTCTCCCACATTCATAAAAATTAATTCCAAGTGTACTAAAGTGCCAAATGTGGAAAAGAAAGACAGATTAAAAGGCTTAAACAAAAATGTAGGTTAGTATCTGTCTCATTTCTGGATGAGAATAACTTTTTGGATATAAAAATGATAAAATATAAAAAATTAATATATTTGATCTAAAACATTAAAATTGTGTGTGAATATAAAAAATTGTAACTACAAGGTGAAAATAAAATTATTAACTGTTGGCAATAAATAGGCAATCAGATAATATCTATAGTCTATCAGGATACCCTGAAGAAAATGTCAAAACCCACAATTAATGGAAATGGCACACCTGGAGATAATTCCCAAATACATACATATGACTGATAAACTGATCAAACTGTACCCAATTTGACAGCAAACAAAGTGCAAATTAGTACAGAAATTACATATAATTTTTAATTATCAAATTGGCAATAATTAACAGCAATATTAATGTTTAATGCTTGAATGAGACAGGTAATCTCATACTAACTGTTGGAAAGTAAAATAATTTAAAGTTTTGGAAAGGCAACTTATTGATTGATTTTTTGTGTAAAAATAAATAAATTGGGTCTACTTATGTACTCTTTAAAAGGGAAAGAAAAGTAAATTCTTTGTCCTCCAGGGCAGAAAAAGTTTCTATCTGAGTCATTCAAATAGATTAAAAAATTAGAGAGCAATTCTAAACATGAGTATCTGCACTGTTGTGTATTTTAGTGGTATTGAGGGCCTCTGAAATTATTTTCAAATGACATTGGAATAGATCTAAAGACTAATCTCTCTCTCTCTCTTTTCTAAGGTGGAACACATGCACATACACACAGGCACACACATGCCCGCACACACACACATACGTTACAGTTCGGATTCTGGAGGAGTAAATGGGGCTAATTCCCAGTGTGTACATTCCTATGTGTGCTCTACAAAGTAATTCATTTTCATAATGACCTATTATTCTTGCACATTAGTTTGCTTTTCCTTCCTTCTCTTCTGATCAATTTATTACAGCAGGTGGCACATTCTCCTAGATAAATGTCAGACATAATTTTAAGAAAAGAAATGATTTTTAAATATTTGGCATCTTCACCTACAGTATTATAATTCTTCCTTGGAGACGCTTTCTTTTGGAAGTGCTAGAGTTGCAGTGTTTGCCAAGGGCATGCCTATGGGGAATGTAAAAGAAGGAAGCAGATTTGACTTTAGTAAGTGATGAGGTAATCAGTAATCATGAAACTTTTTCATGGTTAAAACAAGCTCTCACATATCTACTATGCCTCTCTGAGGGCTCTGTGGTACAGAAAGGACCTAGAGAAGGCACATTGCTGCCATAGTACAACCTGTGGATTCCTCATTCCTTAAGGATTGCAGTGTCTCTCAAAAGATGAAATATTGCATTCATTTAGGAATTTAGATATCTTTATTGTAATATTTTGTGTTGGATCCTTTTGAATATAAGTTCTAACACCTAATGGGCTGCTTGTGAGCTCTACAAATTAATTTCTCTTGAACATGTTCCTTATCTGTAAAATGATGATAATATTCCATTGGGTTATGATGACAGTTTATGATGACAGTTAACTGAGATGATGTATTATGATGTCTAATGTAGATGGTAACCACAGAATAAATAATAGGTGCTATTGTTATTTTTACTATTATTGTTATTATCATCATTACTGTGTGTTTATTAAAGAACATTGGGAAATTGGAAAGTAGTATCTGATCTTTCCCATAAAGTACCTTATAATCACTGGGGGACCTGAGGTAACAAGGAGCAGTCAGCTTGTAGTAACACGTAACTAAGCACAGAGTAAGTAATGAACTAACCAGTTTCCAAATTTTAACATTTTAAATAAAATTATTTCCAACTGAAAGATATCTCTAGAAGGAGGCATGATTTTGTGTTCAAAGGGCTATTTGAGTTTGGATTACATTTAAGAGTTGGTATTTTTTAAATAGGCAATGCATAATATTTTTCCATATGCTTAATATTTTTCCATATGTTTCTTTTTTTAGGATTATTTATTTATTTTGAGAGAGAAAAAGAGGGAGCAAGTGGAGGAGAGACAGAGAGAGAAGGAAAGAGAGAGAATCCTGAGCAAGCTCCATGCTGTCAGTGCAGATCCCGATATGGGGCTTAAATTCACAAACTGTGAGATCATGACCTGACCCAAAACCAAGAGTCAGACTCTTAACCAACTGAGCCATCCCAATGTATGCTTAATGTTTCTAAGTACAAGTCCAAAACCATAAGTGACTATAAAATTATAGTAGCTCATTTGGATGAATATAGGTTTTTTTCTGATTATAAAAGCAGTATCTATTTCATATAAACATTTTTGAAAATGCCAATAATTTCTGTTAAAAAAGGATAATACGGAGAAAAGAAAAAAAAATTAAAAAAAAAATAAAAAAGGATAATACGGGCAATAAAATATAATCCATATTCCATCATCCAGAGATAGTCGTTGTCAACATGTGATATGCTTTTTTCCAATATATTTTATTAGGCACGTATCATAAAGCTATAAATGTAAATATTAGTGTCTACCTTATAATTGTTAAAATTTATTGAAATGCACAGAGATATGTGCTGAATAGAGAGTGATATAAAGATAAGACTCATGGGGCACCTGAGTGGCACAGTTGGTTAAGTGATTTTTGATGTTGGCTCAGGTCATGATCTCATGGTTTGTGGTTTGGAACCCCACATCAGGCTCTGCACTGAATGTTCAGAGTCTGCTTGCGATTCTCTCTCTCTCTTTCTCTCTGCTCCTCCCCGTTTACACTCTGTCACTCTTTCTCTCCTTTAAAATAAATAAATTAACTTAAAAAAATCTAAGATTCTTATACTAGTATACTCATGTTATACCTTGGGAGTAACTAAGATGTAAATATATAACACACCATTCTAAGGATAGAAATGAGTGGTAGAAAATAAATATATATTGAATCGTGGCAGATGTATCAGTCAGTGGCTAATTTGAGAAAAGACAATCCACACCAGAAAATTCCAAAGATGGAGAGCTATGGTTGAAGAAAGAAGTGAAAGGACAAATAGATGACAGTGATCCAACCCAGAGGTCAGTCATAGGATTAGGCCACTACTATCTTAGGACTGCTAGGAAATACAGTAATCAGGGCCTAGAAATCACTGGGGAACCAGATGTAGCAAGGCATGTATAGCCATGAAAAAATATTTTAAATTCATTTAATATTTAATTTTATTTAATAATTAATTGTTACATCTTTGAGCCCTTAATACATGTTAGTCTCTTCCCTGAGTTCAACCTGTTTTGACTTGTTTCATCCTTGAGACCAAAAAAAGATAAAGTGGAATGTATTATCTCCATTTTAAAGCTGAGAAAGTAGAGTTACATGCATTTCATGAGTTTGAGCCCCACATCGGACTCTACACTGACAGGTCAGAGCCTGGAGCCTGCTTCAGATTCTGTCTCCCTCTCTCCCTGGCTCTCCCATGCTCATGCTCTGTCTCTCTCTTTCTCTCAAAAATAAATAAATATTAAAAAAATTAAAAAAAATAGAGTTACAGAGAGTTTTAATTCCTCAAAATTACACCGATCCAAGTGGCAGAGCTGGGATTCAAAGCCAAGCTATTTTGTTTAATGTATTGATTACTGACTTCACTGCAATGAAGTTATGGATATTTATTCAGTTGCAGCTAATCTAGTGTTTGCTTTTAACCAAGACATTTCGTAAAATCTAAACTGTTATCTAGCTGCTTGCAGGAGCAAGTAGTAAATCACCAGTTTAAAACTTGCATAGATTCACCAAAATCATTTTATAGCCCTTAGTTGCTTTATTCTAGACAATATCTGTAAGGCAAAGAATTACCAGTGCGAAGCCCTCTTCCATGTATACTTATTCCAGAATATAGGACAAGTTTGGACGTCAGGCTTCTTAGGGTGTATTATTGGAAATTCTTCCTGCCTAAGCTGCTCTGCTCCAGTGCGTGGAGGAACAGTGACCTGAAAAGGAGTGAGTGTGCTAATCATGCCTGGGTAAACCTTTTCCCTCTGTGGACAGACACAGAGCTGGGTCATCTTTGCCAGCAGATGTTGAAACCAGTAAGTTTAGGAACAAGGGGAAAATCACCTCTCACCTCTAGTACCTCACCTCTACAAAAGTAACTATAAATGTTCTTAAAATCCTTTCTAGTTCAAAAGATTGAAGCACCTAAGTTGCTATGACTAGTCTCTGATGGAATTTCTGAACTTTCTTAGTCTGAGATGTAAAAGATCATCCCATTGCACTGGAAGATTATTAACTAAATTAAGTGCTTACTATGAATTCTGAAAATGTCCACATGCTATTCACTTATTTTCAAAATATTCTCTTGACTTTAACAGGAAATACCTTCCTTCTGACTCAAAATCCTTTGTCTTTTGCTATCAGGGGGAAAAAAAAAGGTAATGGGAATGAAGAGAGAGAGAGATTTATGGCATTACAGAACAAAGCTAAATGCTAACTATGACAGAGCAAGGTTGATATGGATTTCATTTCTCATCCAGGTTAGGATTTTCATTTACTCAAAATGCTTTTGAAGCAATCAAATATTTAGACAGCCCAAATAAAGAAAACATATATCTTCCTCAAAGAATGAATTAGGTTCAGATTAATGAATAGCAAAGAGCTAGATAATTTTATTTTTATACTAAATTTCATGACATTAAACACTCTTGATAGAAAAATCAATCATGTGAAATACCTCCTGTCTTCAGGAACAGAATGATTAAAAGTGCTTCTGAAGAGAAAAACATTAGATTTTAAATAATTGAAAACAATTTTTCAGACAATTTATCTTCCTTTACAATTGTGTTTTGAATAAAGACTTAGAATAAAAATGACATGGCATACTAGAATTATCTTTCCAGAAAAAGATCTTTTCAGGAAAAAGCCAAGAAGAGGGTGCAAAAGGTGGCATATGAGGGACCTGAAAATGACATTATGGTGACAAATAGGTTAGTCATTTGATAAAGAAAAAAGTTAGTATTGATACTATTTTGTTTGTGTGCGTGCGTGTGTGTGTGTTTTGTCAGAAAATATGAGGAAGTAGACATGTGTGAAAGTGATTATAATACAACTTGAAAAAAAAAGATTTAATACAGCAGGAGTGATAGGTCTAATCAAACATATAAGAACAATTACTATCCCATAAAAGGATAAAGGATGGAAGTTTAAAAAGAGAGGTAGAAAGGCAATTCTAATAGTTTCAAAATCAATGTTTTAAAAAATACATTTATATTTTCAGGAGTGAAAAAAAGGGAGATGACTTCAGGTATCTTTCCATAGCCATACTGTTGATGCTGCTGTTAAATTATAAAATTTCTTCAGATTTTTGTCTGAGTGGTAGTTAGGGTCATGCTCAAGCCTAACACCAAACTGTAAACTTTAAAACTTCAGTAGATGTTTAATTAAATTATATAATATCATCATTTAACAATGATAATTACAAATAATTTGTAAGCAGGACCAAATTTTAAGAAAAATATTGAATTATGTTTATAATATTTGTTGATTTTGAAATATTTTACTCTCTAAAATAATTTTATATCCATAATTATAGAGTTTAAATTATATGATTTCTAAATTCTGAGATGCAGATGAGATATGGCAATATACAATAAACTTTAGCATTTTAAGAACTTAGATACATCTTCATGAAATTTTGATCATGCTAAGTATCTATTCTGGAAGCACTTTCTGTGAGAAAAAACTTTTTAGTTCTCGAAAAACATTGGCTTCAGTATATAAAAAAGTAGATGAGATTACTCAAGTGAAATGATTTTTTTCATTTTTAAAATATAGCAGGAATATAGATAAAAGTATTACCTAAAAAATGACTCTAACAGTCCTATTTCTTAGTTGTAAAAACCACAACTAATGTATATAAAGTACCTGCTATGATACTTGGTACAGCATAATTATTTGATGATAGGTTGATGAATATATTGATTAATATTGGTGTAAGTATATCTATATCTTTTTACCTGTGGGCAGACAAAAATTACTTATGCAGATAAGCTTATACAACATAAATATATATATATATATATATATATATATATATATATATATATGCGCATGTGTATACACAAACATGCATACATTACTGATTTTTAAAATTTATTTATTTAAATTCAAGTTACTTAACATACAGTGTAATTTTGGCTTCAGGAAGAGAGCCCAGTGATTCATCACTTACATATAACACCCAGTGCTCATCCCAACAAGTGTCCTCCTTAATATCCATTACGCATTTAGCCTGTTCCCTACCCACCTCCCCTCCAGCAGTCCTCAGTTTGTTCTCTGTATTTAAGAGTCTTTATGGTTTGCCCCTCTCTGTTTTTATATTTTTCCTTCCCTTCCCCTATATTCATCTATTTTGTTTCTTAAGTTCCACATATTATTGAAATCACATTAGTGAAATACAATATGATATTGTATATATTATTTTAATTTAAACCTGTGAAAGGGCATTGAATATTTGTGTTGTATATATGTTTTCTTTGTAGATTTTCTATGTGGAAAATAATTTAGTTTCTAAATGTTTCCTCTCTCTGACCCTAGTGCCTGGCATAGAGTACATGCTCTATCAGTATTTATGGTTGAATTTTTTAAATGGATGCAATATTTGGGGTGCCTGGGAAGCTCAGTTGGTTAGACGTCTGACTTTGATTCAGGTAATGATTTCAGTTTGTGGTTTCAAACTCTGCGTCAGGCTCTGTGCTGATAGATCAGAGCCTGGAGCCTACTTCAGATTCTGTTGTCTCCTTCTCTCTGTGCCCATCCCTTGCTTGTGCTGTTTCTCTCTCTCTCTCTCTCTCTCTCTCTCTCTCTCTCTCTCTCTCTCTCAAAAATAAATAAGCATTAAAAAAAATGAAATGGATGCAATATTTGATGAGGCATGCTTAAGTGTCTTGATATCCTCCACATCTACTTAATTCTGAGATATGTCATTGTTTTTGCCTCTGTCTTTTCCTTGACCTCATCAATTATGTCCCATCCATTAAAATCCCACCCATAATTTTCTGCCATTGTGACCTCTCTCCCTGAAGTCATGGTAAACTGCTTTGTGCATAGTGTCTTCTTTTTCAGAAAACACATGACACCTATAGGCTGCCACATTCTGCCATTCTTACATTGCTTTAGTTTCCTTTTATGTAATGATTTAATCTGGATGTAATTCTCTCTAATTTCTGAATAGAATTTGAAGTTCTTTGAGAGCATATACTGGGACCTATGTTTCTTTGCACACCTATTTTAATTCCTCTAGTAAGTGCTCAGTAAATATTTAGTGTCTTGAAAAATTTCCCCAAACAGAAAATTATTTATCAGTAATATCCAGTTGTGTGGTAGAATTGTCACTCTCCTATACTGCTTGTAAGAGCTGAATTTAAAGAATATTCACATTTTAATTTAGTTGAATATATATAATAGATACCTAGGCCTCTGAAAACTTCTACCTCTCTTCACCCCAGCTTCTGTGAAGAGACTCTCCAAGTGTTCCTATTGACAAAGAATACTTAATCCTAGCACTATTAAATATTTGTTTAACAGATTATAAAATTATATAGTTTTACTACTCAAATTTATTTTATTACAGGAAGAACAAGAAACATTTTAAGATCATATGGCATTATTTATATGGATGTTAAAAATAAATCTTTTCTTAATTGTTTCTGAACTTTTGTTAACATCATTATTTATTATTTCATGCCATAGAAATATGTGAATATATAATTATTTTGGTTTGGGAGGGATTCCCCACTCCAAACTCAACTTACTATGTTTTTCTATGATTAATGTATGAAAGATAATGACATTTTTCTCTTAAACAGTGGAAAGATTTTTTGCCAATACAAAAATATTACCTATGAAGAGGGGACAAATGGATTTCCCACACATACTGACACTGTGTGCCAGCAATTTCAACCTGTCAGCATGTTTGTCTAACAACAGCACCTCTGTGCTTATTTGAGCATTTTATTGCATTTTTCCCTTTATTAAAATAAGTAATGCTAATCACAAGTAGACTCTTATAATATGAATGCAAACTAAACAAAAATAAAACTACTATGCTTTTCTAAATTTCAGCCCCAATCAGCTTGGGATTAAATATATGTGTGTATAAAGGAAAATACATGAATTGTAGGACATATGCAAAATACTAAAGAACTGTTACCAATAATTATGTCTAAAATTAGGATTAATAAAGGCATTGATAATTTTTAAGCTGCCTAAAAACTCTCTTTGTAGCTTCCAAATCTGTTGTTTAATGCTAACATATCTTTCAGGAAAATGTTCAAAAATTCATTATTATTGAAATGGACTATTAAAATACAGAAAATTAATTTCTCTTTGTCTAGCATAGAGTTGTGCCTCAATAAAAGTTTGTGCAGTAGACAACAGAATACACATAGAATAAAGTTTACTATGTAAATAAGTTAATGAGGGAATAAAAACAATAAATGAAATTCTAGCTTTTTCTGCAAGTGGGAACAGTATCATTGAAAAGGTATGAGAGGTAGAGTCAGTATTTAACCCCTCCTATGAAGCTGTCCCCATTCTCCTACAAAACCTTGAGTTTTCTCTTCCTTATTCAAATATAGGAATTTGCATGCACCTCCATTTTAGCAATATTAGCTTGAGTTACAATTGTTTGCATGTCTTTTTCTTCATAAGGGTGAGTATTTTGTTAGCAGAGCCAATTCTGTATTCCTCCATGTATCCTTATAGTTAAAGTCGTAACACACTTTTAATAGATGTTTAAAAATGTTTACTGAGATTGAGAGAGAGAGAAAGGATTCAAGGAAGGAAAGATTTGAAAATCTCATAAATAGTAACATTTTCACGTATGTGCTGTGAAGTATGAGACAGAGCTTAGAGAATAAAAACAGCACATATTACATAGCAGATATATGTCTTATAAGTGTTGCTACTGTCTCCTTCTCCCCTGTCTGTATCATGCTGGTTTTGTAAATAGTACAACAAGGTATACAAGAATAGCTGTGTGGTTTGTGGGGAGACAAAAATGTGGGATAATTAATTTGTATTTCTGACTGGATGAATGATGTATTCTTCGCTTAGTAACTGATTATTGCAAAATAATCATTATGCTATAGCATGCTAAAGTATTTGCTTGAAACTAATTGTTGTGAACTTTTTATATGCACCCAGTGAACTCCCTATGAATTATTAAAGGCTAAGCAGGAGAAAATTGTTTTGTTAGCAAATTAATCTATAATGCATAAAATGCAAACTGCTGAAAAGCACAGCCTTTTGGCTAAAGATTTTGGGTCTCCACATTCCATATTTTGATCTCCATGACATTCAGATAACTGGTTGAAATGTTAAAAATTCAGTCAATGCTGAAGTTGTTTATACCTGTCTCATACCAAACACCTAATTTGACATTTTGAACAGAATTGTCTGAATTGATCATTTGTCTTGACATCAGGTAGATACCCCAATACTACCTCAGATACACACACACACACACACACACACACACACACACACACACACACACCCCTATACGTGTCTGAACCATGGCAGATGTTTTATAAAATAATTTTTAGTCATTGTAGGAAATTATAAAATCCATGTAATTGTGAATATAACTGGTTTATGGCATGAGCTAATCCCCTTAGGTTGCAAACAGAAAGTCATTTTTTAACTCTCTATTAATTTTTGTTTCTTTACATAGAATGATACACTAGGCAGATTCTCTGTTTTTGTTTTCATTATTTTAGAAGTTACAAACTCCTCTGGTTGCTGTTAGTTGCAGAAACAGCTTTTTTTTTTTTTTTTTTTTTTTTTGGTAATTAAATCCCATTCATGGTGCATGACTGAAAACTCCAAATTCGCATCTTTTGTGAAATGATCCCTTCCCCTGTGCCACAAACCTCTTTGTGGAATGCCCGTCCTCACAAAGGGGCATGGCTGACTTCTATGTTGCTCCAAATTCTTTCCTTCTTAGCTTGTCACTGTTTGTGGCTCCTCCAGAATTGATAATGGGTGAAAAGGTCAAACTCTTAATTACCTGGATCATTTGCAATCTGGGATCTGGTTCTCTGTGTAGCCAGTGGAAAATTCCTAGATCTTTATTTTTTTAAGTTTATTTATTTATTTAGAGAGTGAGTGAGAGCAGGGAAAGGGCGGAGAGAGTGGCGGGGGGGGGGGCGGGGAGAGAAAGAGAATCCCAAGCAGGCTCCGCACTGAGCCTGTTGCAGGGCTCGAACTCATGAACCATGAGATCATGACCTGAGCTGAAATCAAGACTCCGATGCTTAATCAACTGAGCCAGGCAAGCGCCCCTGTAGGTCTTTATTTCATGGATGCACATGTGGATTTCTAGGGATTATCGTCAGGGGACTTCTGTGATATTGCTGAGGTGGGCCTGCCTCCTGTCTGTGTTTCTGCATAGCCCACTCCTCTGCCCTTCTGGCAGTGTTCCTTCCATCATGCTCCTTTAGTACCCAGTAGTCTTGTTGGTGGTATCTCCTGTAAGGTGGCTGCAGACAGATTCCTTTTGACAGGGTCCACATTTGGGCCCTAGGAATCCCTGGCCTTTGCCTTGTCATCTCTGGAAGGGCAGTACTCACCAACTTTTGTTCTTTTCTATATGTGAGAAGCTCCAGCCACCATAACCTTGCCTCTTGACTTCTCAAGTGTGTGTCAAATGGCAGCCCTTATAGCTTTGAAATTCTAGGGTCATTCATCTGAAGCTCCTCTCACTTGAGGTGAGGAGAAGCCATCTCTGTGTGTACAGCATACCAACAAGTCTTTCAAAATATAACCTCTTTCTCCCTGCCTCTTTCATAAGCCAGAACTGGGTGATAGGCCAGATCTAGCCTGACTGGATTTGGAGTGTGCTCTTTGCAAATTCCGCAAAGAAGATACGTCAACTTTTAAAGATGCAAGGTACTTAGAAACAATCAAATTTGTCTTTTTACAATCTGGAACCCCTTTCAAAATGCTGAACAAAGAGGAAGACTTTTAATATCTAGTTAAATAAAGAAAAATGCAAAAATCATTACCAATATTACCTATTTTTCTCTCTCCCCATTAATACAAATATATCTGAGATTATACTGCGGATAGAGTTATATATCACCCATTATTACTTAAGCAATTATAAGCATCTCCCCATGTTACTAAATAACCAAAATGGAAATGTTTAAATAATTGAAGAGTATTATTGGATTGAATATCTGGAAGGACATATAACTTATCTTTCTAGTTGATATACTGCTGGGTCACATGGAGCTATGTCTTGGCCAGTTAAATTTTTTTTTAACATTTATTTATTTTTGAGACAGAGAGCATGAACGGAGGGTCAGAGAGAGAGAGGGAGACACAGAATCTGAAACAGGCTCCAGGCTCTGAACTGTCAGCACAGAGCCCGACTCAGGGCTCAAACTCATGAACCACGAGATCATGACCTGAGCCGAAGTCTGTTGCTTAACCGACTGAGCCACCCAGGCTCCCCTGTCTTGACCAGTTAAAGAGGAGTGTCTATGATCTGAAAATCCTGGTTACTGGACTTATCCAGTGACTGAATAGGTCTCTGGATTTGGTCACTTGGAGAGAAAATGAGTGTTGTTTAAGTGTGGGTAAGAGAACTCAATGGAGTGTGTATTATTTCCCCCCTTTTTCTCTGACAAAGAGCAAAAGTGTATTTTCTAGCCCGTTTTATAGGTATGTATAGCCATGACTTAGGAGAGGCCAACGAAGAATAAGCAGCCTGTCCCATAAAAACCTCCTGAGTGATCTATTTTCTTACTTCCTCCGTTCAGTCTGAAGGTCCATGCCCAGAGCCTTAGTAGAAGCCTCATGTTGAAGATGGAGAGCAGACCGTAGACTATGACCCCTTTCCTCTGCTCTATCCTGGCCCGCCTTACCACTGATGATATTGCACGTATGTGAGAAATAAACTTCCATTGTGCTAGCTGAGATTTCCGGGGGGGGGGGGGGCATTTACATCCTATTTCTATTGATATATGTTGATGTTTATGTTATCACTTGTGTCTTATTGGAAGGTGATTTTTTTTTATATTTGGAAATAATCCAACCCCAAATTAACAGAGATCCCAAAACAAAAGAATCAATATATTACTATCAACACTGCTCTTCTCTGCTTCTTAGTAACCATTGTTTCCTTCAATTATTGTAAACAAACAGAAATATATTGTGATATTTTGGCATTGTGGGCTACCGATAATTATAGGTAAGAGCATATTGTGACAGTATGATGCTAAGATAACTGGCCAGGCAAGAAAATTAATAATGTAGCTTTTACCAAAGTAACATTAATGAGCATTATAGGAGTCTTGTCTGTGCTAGAAACCAAAGACTGTGTAAAATGTGATTTTGGAATCATGATTTTTTTAATTTGCGTGAGATACTGTATGTATGTTTGAAGATTTCAGACCAATCTCTAAAGATTATTTTGAAAGTAAGTTTTTAAAATGCATAAAATTTGCCAAAGAAAACAATTTATTTTGTTTTTATGTCGAAACTATTAGGATTTTTATTTGAATCAAAATTTAGCTTAGTAGATTGTCATTCAGGTGATTGAATGAATACCTCTCCTATAAGTGATGGGAGAATTCTTGGATTGACAAAGAGAATCTATACTACCCGGTGACTGACTGAACAAATTAAATCATATCCCTTAGTAGGGGGTTGACTTTTGGCATACAGAGATATGGCAGGAAGTGAATTTTTATCAACAATTCAAAGCTAAGTTAAATATCAACAATTTAGAATTTTTAAAAATTCTTTTTGTCTTAGTGAAAAAAAAAAATAGATACCAGGACAGATTTTCTGTATGTGCTTCAAGAATGATCTTCTTTTTCTTTAAAAATTTTTTTTAAGTTCATTTATTTATTTTGAGAGAGAGGCAGAGAGAGCAAGCAGGGGAGAGGCAGAGAGAGAGGGAGAAAGAGAATCCCAAGCAGGCTCTGCACTGTCATGTGAACCCCAATGCAGGGCTTGAACTCACAAACCGTGAAATCATGACCTGAGCCAAAACCAAAAGTCAGATGCTTCACCAACTGAGCCACTCAGGTGCCCTAAGAATGATCTTCGTAATAGGGCACACAAGACACATCTTTTACTATGCAAGGCAAGCCCCCCAAAAAAAGTCATGTAAGGGAATTCTCTGTAGAAGTCTTGTGATATCTGCCACTCCCACGTGCCTTTTTGAAGGATTTCGTGCATATAAATTGCCCTACACTTCACAGTGTGACTTTGTCAATGTTCATTGCCTGGGCAGTCAGGAATACCCTGACAGGTGAACAAAGAGATTCTAAATTACCCAGTGACTGATTGAACTAATTAAATAATCTCTCTTAAGGGCAGGTGTTAGATTTTGACCTACAGGTTTAACAGGAAGTGAATGGATGCTGATTCTAGAAAGAGAGAAAGGAAGAGGGCAGAATAGGTGTGGAACCCTCAGAAACCAAGGTAAGCAAAAGCCACAAAGTGGAGCAATAGAGAAGAAAGTGGTCCATGAAAGTGGCAGTAGACAAAACCAGAAACAGAAGTAGTTGAATCACTGTCATGGAAATTTTTGGAGCTCGTTAAGCACTGGGCACCTGCAGGTGAAGTGAGGTAGGATTACTAGGTGGCTACAATTGTAATGGAACCTGTACAGAATTATTTAGCTTCATTATGCATGAAGCTCTGCAGCCATTAAGACTCTGTATAGTTATTTCTTCTCCGGATGGCTTTATACCAGTCCCCTACGAACTGAAATAACATCAATGTATCTGTTCCTCAAAACTCAGCTGACAGTTCTAACACAAATGGCAAAGAGGTTTTGAGCAGTCATTTTTTGTTTCTAGAGAATATTTTAAAATAGATTCTTTTATTCCTGATTATAACAAGTCAGAATATTTTTAGTTTCAATTAATGTTTATTATAACTCTTTGTGAAAAAATTATTTTTTTTATAAATGAGATAATAGAGTTACAGATGGGTATAGTACCTTGCTCAAATGTCCATGACAATTAAATGGAGAAGAAGGGTGCGTGCATGAAGATAAGTACACATGATTATTTACAAAAATTAATAATATACTCCACAAGTTCTACAAATTATTTTTATCAATAACATTTCATGGATTTCATTCCTTCCTTTCCTTCCTTCCACGTATGTACACATGTTTCTTCCTCAGTCTTCTTAACCGCTGAATAGTATTCCACATCACTGAGGCACTAGGATTTATCTAGCCATGTCTCTACTGATGGCATAGCTATTGTTTTCAGTTTCTCAGTCTTGGAAATATAAAAGGGTATTTGTGTTTCTTATTGCCTAAACACAAATCTGAAAACAAGGAAGAGCTATATCACACTCTACAGAAAACTGCAAAATCCTGGGGCCAGGGTCCCTCTTAATGTAACTCGCAAAACTTCTTGAGAGTAAATACTAAAAAGGAGGAGAAAGAACCTTTGGAATTTGGTGCTGTCAGCCTGCAAAAGAGAATGATAACTTTTCCTTTTCCTCAACATACTCCCATACTGAATGAGAAAAAGTCCAAAAAAAAAAATTACTCTGAATTTGACGATACCCAATGATCAGCATCCCATTCCTAGCTGTTTATGTTCAGACCCTCAAGCTCTGTCCGTACCAGTGTCTGTTTCCACTTACATAAAATCTAGAAAATGCCAACTGATCTAAGACTGAATTTCAAATGAGAACAAGGAAAATTTTGGGAGTGAGGAAATGTTACGTATCTTGACTGTAGTAATTTCACAAGTGTTTTCCATGTTTCACGATTTATTGAAGTGTGCATTTTATCAACATTTATTTATTTTTGGCACAGAGAGAGACAGAGCATGAACGGGGGAGGGGCAGAGAGAGAGGGAGACACAGAATCGGAAACAGGCTCCAGGCTCTGAGCCATCAGCCCAGAGCCCGACGCGGGGCTCGAACTCACGGACCGCGAGATCGTGACCTGGCTGAAGTCGGACACTTAACCGACTGCGCCACCCAGGCGCCCCTGAAGTGTGCATTTTAAATATATACTTTATATAAAATATAGCTGGACACGTGTCTCCCTCTCTCTCTGCCCCTCCCCCGTTCATGCTCTGTCTCTCTCTGTCCCAAAAATAAATAAACGTTGAAAAAAAATTAAAAAAATATATAGCTGGACAAAATAGTACAAAAATTCAAATTCAAGACCAAATTTAAACTCAAATGGACTAGGAATCTCTGGACACGTCCTGGGTGTAATGAGGGGAACTTCTACTCAGGAAAGGAAATTCAGTGCAAGGTGGTTGGATGCAGTAGGCAGAGAAAAATAATACTGTTCAAAGTTTATAGCTTACAAAGTTCAGACTGCTCTGTGCTCTAAATGGCCAAATACTGTATTGAAGACCTTTATTCAATTTATATCTTGATAAATACTGCCAGATAGTCCACCCAAGCAGTTGAACTAATTTTATAGTCCAATAAAAAAATGTATGAGAGTTCTCAATTCCTTTTCTATGTCATCATTGACATTAAATAGTAGCAATCTTTCTACTTAGTGAGATGACCAACAAAAATGTTAAAGTTAGTTAAGAAGCAGGGGCCAAAGGGCAAAAGGTGGAGGGATCCAAAATCTGAAAGGTCAGGAAAAAAAAAAAAAAACTTTCTAAAGAGTCAGTGGAAAGATTCTGAAATGCTACAAAAGGTCAAAGTGTCTGTTTTATTTAACAATAAAGTAAGTTGTTAATGGTTTACGTGAGAACAATTTCAGTTCATCATGATGAGAGCAGAAGTTGATCTTCATGGTTGGTGGGTTAAATGAAGGAAGAATGCAGAAATAGCATGAATAGTTTGTGAGGTTTTTTTTTTTTAGAATTTTGCTGTGAAGGGAGAAGACAATCATAGTATAAATGATTTTTTTTGTTTATTTAAGTTTTTGAAGTTGTTTTACTTACAAAATAAAAGATGAGCTTGTTACCCATGGGTCAGCTGGGTGGCTCAGTCAATTAAGGCTCCAACTTCAGCTCAGGTCATAATCTCACAGTTCATGGGTTTGAGCCTCGCATCTGGCTGTGTGCTGACAGCTCAGAACCTGGAGTCTGCTTCAGATTCTGTGTCTCCTTCTCTCTCTCTTTGTACTCTGTCTGTCTTTCTCTCTCTCTGAAAAATAAATAAACATTAAAAAACAAAGATGAGCATGTTACAACATTAAGAATGTCATAGAAAGATCATTACTCTTAGAGGAAATTAGGGACATTCAATATGGTGAGAGGTGTGTGGAACATGTGTGGAGCTATTGTGGGGTTTGAGTTAAGGAGAATGTTTGAAATGTCACTCTTTTTTTTTTAATGTTTATTTATTTTTGAGAAAGAGGGAGACAAAATGTGAGCAAGGAAGGGGCAAAGAGAGAGGGGGAAACAGAATCGGAAGGCAGACCCCAGGCTCTGAGCTGTCAGCACAGAGCCCGACGTGGGGCTTGAACCCACAAACCCACGAGATCAAGACCTGAGCTGAAGTGGGACGCTTAACTGACTGAGCCACCCAGGTGCCCTGAAAAATCACTCTTGAGAAAGGGAGAAAAAACTATGACTTGGCAAATATGGAAATTCACCTGGACACTGCTAGAGTAGACAGATAGGATACTCCCAGTTCAGATACCTATGTAATGAAGTAAGCGCAAGATTTCTCTACTTAAGCCTCTTTAAAGATACTGTATGATTTATTTAATACTTTTGAATCAAAATTAAGAAATATAAAACATTGAAATGTAATGCAATGGCAAGTTTAGTACATCTTCTACTCAGAAGTGCTCAGGAAATATACTTTCTTGCTTTTCTATGATCAAACTAAACTTCCTCTTTAATGCAGCATGTTAGTTACTGGGGCGATTAAAAGAAACACATATTAACTTTCAAAATTAATGTATCAGAGTCTTTTGAATGTAAATAATTGATTTTATTGGCTGTTTACTCAGATAATTCTTTTTTTTTTCATTTTTTAAAAACGTCTATTTTTGAAAGAGAGACAGAGACAGAACACAAGTAGAGGAGGGTCAGAGAGAGAAGGAGACACAGAATCCAAAGCAGGCTCCAGGCTCTGAGCTGTCAGCACAGAGCTCAATGCGGTGTTTGAACCCACAAACCATGAGATCATGACCTGAGCTGAAGTCAGACACTTAACCGACCGAGCCACCCAGATTCCCCAGATAATTCTTATTTATGCTTTTTCACATCCTCCCCCCTCATCTTTTCTCCACCTGCTCACTCCTTTCCAAAAAGTTGTCTGGGTATGTGGGTGACTTTTATGGCAGTTACAGGTATAGTTTGGTCGCCAAATTGATAACAGCTGGGGTGTGAGTGGACCTAACTGGTCTTTTGGATCATTGTTCTGGCACCTACCACTGAAGTCTTTGATCACTTTTTCTGTTGAAAACTCTACACACTGCTGAAGCCACATTGCTTTTGTTCTTCCTCTCTTCTTGGCATTCACTGAGGTACACATGAATTTTTGGATTCACCATAGATAACATTACTCATGAGGAGTCCTATCTTGGGTTGATCCAACTAGCACATTGCCTTTGGTATCCTTTCTCAGTGATGAGTGAGCACCCATGTGAATGCAGCCTCCTTCTGCAGCCCTGCAGCCTCCCTAAGGCAAGGTCAGAGGAAGAAGGCCACTTTCCTACTGTTCTCAGGGTCCTCCACACGTACTTTAATGTTTCCTAGTTCTTATTGATACCAGGCAGGTCAGTAGGTACAATAGGTAAGGGATTGTTGAGCAAATTAATCAATAAACTGATTAATCAAATTAATAACTAATTAATAACTAATTAATCAAATAAACTGATTAATAAGATTCAATATATTGTTTCTTTATGTCCATAGTCTATAAATTTAATATAAATGTAAATGTTATATAATAAAACATTAAGATAATGCTAGAATAATGAATTTTCAGTGCTTCACTTAAGAAGGAGGTGAAAATATTTAGTCCTGTAAAGATATTTAGAAACTGGCTTCTCTTATGGCTCACTCTAGATTGCCCTTCCTCTACCTTCTGTTATTTCTAGTGTCTCACAGTTTGGGGCTCAGTATACAAATTTGCCATCATATGTTTATTCTCAGCCTATACTTTTAATCAGAGTCTCAGTACTGTCTTGCTCATGAGGCTGTCCCCTCTAATTGTATTCAAAATGCTGTCTGCTCTAATTGTTAGCACAAGAATGGTTGTGTAATATTTCAGTTCCTGTTTCTTGATCTCTCTAATTTGAGAACTCTTCTTCCATATTTGAACACATGATCTTCAAATACAAATATTTTGTATTCTTTGATGATTTCAAATGACTCTAGGCTAGATATAGTTCTTGACTGGGTCCAAACTCACAGTCAAGTTTCCCATTATTTGAATGCTGGGTGAAGTGACATTCGCTGTGCAGTGCCTTTCCATCTATCCATTTCATGCTGTCCTCGATATTTGACATCACATTTATCTTCTGGGCAACCCCTGCTTGCTATTTGTGTTAATGTTTAGGTAAGGCATGGCTCTAAGTCACCTACTGGGGCGGGGGGGCTCACATCTTGTTCCGACTAGGTGACAGCAAGATCTTGTACATGTGACCTGGGACCCTATAACTAGCCTAAGGAAAGGAAAGACTAACAAAGAGCATAAGTACATTTCCAGTGGCCAGACCTAAGCAGTGTGGTGTCCAACAGTGGTACTCATTTGTGGCAGCTGTGGGTTATTTCCAAATCCTGATTTTTAGTTTTACATTCTCTGTAATCTTACCCTGGGAAAGGAACATTACATTCTGTTGGACAAAATCGTTTGCATGCATACAAAATTTCTTTGATGCAATATATGGTATGCCATTTTTAGTTAAATAAACAATTACTATTTATTTTATCTATAATCTAGGTTGACTGAGTAGGGAATCAGCCATTTTTGGTGGAAAAAACTTATTGCTCCAATGTCAGTATCTGAAGGTCTTTTAGATGAGAGGCTAATACAGTTCCTTTGTGTATGCATGTTTTAAGGCTGATAGCATTCTGGGACCCACGAGCAGGAGGGGGTTTAAGTATCTAGACATTTCAGTATGGCATGTTCTCCCTGCCCTTATCTTTCATAGTGTTCATGAGTCCAATCTCAATTTGATTGTCTCCAGATATTAAACCTTCAGTATTGCTCTCTCCAGATGTTTAACTTTCAGTTATTTTCAAGGAAAGAGAGGGCTAGTCACCATAATCAGTAGGATGAATGTGACATCTTATCAAACCAACCCATTAATTCTCCAGTTTTCAGCACGAACTTGTTTGCACCTGGTGCTTTCAGTTGTTTAGAGCGATGGATCTCCAACTTTGATGTGCATCAAAAACACCTGCAGGGCCTGTTTAGAAATGGATTGGTGGTCCTCTTCCTCAAAGATTCTGGTTGTGTACGTCTGGAGGTGGGATCCAAGAAATTTTGTTATGCTCCTTGTTGAAGACGGTGCTGCTGAGCTAGGGACACACTTTCAGTTTTCAGCTTTCTCCAATCTGCGAAGTTAACCACTGTGCTTCCTCTTCCAGATTTTAAAATTGTCTTCTCTTTCTTCCTCCCCTGATGTTTTTATTCAACAAATTTAGCCTTTGAAAACTTTGTTGTCATGTTAGTGTGGTTTGGGGAGACCAGGATTGAAATATGTGTCAAATCAGCCACATCTAACTTGGTGTCTGATGGGTTTAATGGGCAACTCCTGTTTCTCTGATATTTATCCTCATGTCATTAATAACATAATACTAATAACAATGTTATTAGAATGATTATGAATATATTAGTACAGATATTTCACTAAGTACAGATGATTGCACTAAATAAATATTTTTAATTTTTAAAAGTTTTTAAGATTTGAGTATAGTTGACAAGTTTATATATATAACATATATAAACATATATATGTCTATATATATGTTTATTAATGTGTATTTGCTTTTGAGAGAGAGAGAGCAGGGGAGAGGCATAGAGAGAGGGAGACAGAGGATCTACTGTCAGCACAGACCCCGATGTAGGGCTTGAACTCACGAACCATGAGATCATGACCTGAACTAAAGTGCGGTTTTAGTATATTGAATCAATTAAGATTTTCCAGTTATATTTACATTATACATTTATAAGAAACATAATTAAACATAATGAAAACAAAGAAGTGGGTTTTGGCCCTTAAATGTTTAATATTGTTTAGAATGAAAGAGAACAAATGTATTTTGGAGTACAATAGTAAGTCTTTCCCCATTGTTCTAGAGGTTACCCTTTTTAGTACTTTTCTAGAACTTTACTAGACTTTACTAGTAATTTTTAAAAATTAAAAAAATTATAATTTAAAAAATTTCAGAGAGCCGCAACTTATTTATTTTGAAAGATACATATTCTTTAAAGTTAATGGTTTTTTTGAGCTATTTAGTGGAATCAATAATATCTGTACTAAAATATTCATAAATATTCATAAATATTCATAAAATTTAGAGACTTAACACAGTATTGCCACAGTAATTATTCTATAAACATATAATTCAAACATTTAAAATGTACAATTCAGTGAATTTTAGTATATTCACAGTCATGCAACCATCATCACAATAAATTTAGAACATTTTTATCACTCAACAATGAAGTCTCGTATCCATTAGTAATCACCCTTCATTTTCCCCAATACCTCCAGCACTAGGCCACTGCTAATCTACCTTCTGTTTCACTATATTTCCATATGATATTACATGTGTCTGTTGTGTTTGAGTGTGTCCTTAGGCTTGAACTTCCCCATATTCTTTTCTAAATAAAGTCAATTCCTTTGGGTGAGCTTTCAGTGCATTCTGTTCCTATGGCATCTTTCCCCTTATGCAAAATTTCTGATTCACTGTCCCAAAGCTAGGGGCAGAACTTTGACCACTTCCCTTGGGTTGATATCCCTGAATCATGGACAGTTTGCTGAGTGGGAACAATATCTTCTGGTCTCCTCTGTGGAACCTCTGCATTATGAGAAGTTGGGGTGAGGACTATTAAGGCTCCAGGTTTTTGGCCTCTGGTTCCTGGAGTAGAGTCTCTGCCCTATGAATGGGTGCCAGGTAGAAGAATGGAGCCTAAGACATTTTGGCCAAACTCGCCTGGAATTTAACCTCTGGAAAACAGAGCACAGGGAGGTGAAATGCTACCAATCTGCTTTTCCTGGTGAGATTTCCTGGTGAGATTGCCAGTGCTCTGAGGAAAGGAGCCCTGTCTTCTTGTCCACATCTCCTAAAGTGGCGATTCTGTCATGCTGAGCTGGTGGAGCAGAGGGAACAGACCATTCATTGCTCAAGTCTAACAGACTAGCTGTTTTCTTACCAAGATTTAGTAAATTTTCATGACTGAATATTTCTTTGTTTGCTTTATTCTCTTGCAACAATTTTCAGAGACTTTAAATGGTTAGTTTTGTTTGTTTGGTTTGTAATTAATATTCACCAGGTAATGATTTTTTTTATCATGAGAAGCAGGTCTGTGAATCTAAACATTCTGCCATTCTGAAGTAAATATTCCAAGAGATATTTTTTTTAAGTGTTGAAACTAGAAAATACTATATTTCATATGCTTTGGCTTGCCTCAGATAATTGGAATGGCATCATCCTTCATTTACATTTCTTCCATGTATGCTTGGAAATATAGTAAGTTTAATGCCCAAACATAAAAATATTTCTTGTTCTCATGGTATATTTAATGTGGTTAAATTATCCTTTTATGATGTAGATTTACTTTCTATTTCTAGTTTGACAGTGTTACTGAAAGCCTTGTTTCAGATATGCGTCAAATCAGTGGAGGGCCAGTTTGTATGAAAGAAAACATTTTCTGGTATTAATTCCAAGAATATATATACTTTCTACAATTTAGATTTTCTTGCATGTCTCAGTTTAACAGCGCTATTGTGTGAAAGAGTTTTAGAGGCATACCAAATTATTTTTATGTATCACATCATTCTAATTCTGAGGAAATGAAGCTACATTTTCTGACAGTAAATTCCCACAAGAATGTAACTCAGGAACTTCTAGGATAAATGGTCATTGCTGCATTTCTTTTTCTATAATGTGGAGACAGTTGTTCAGTGTTGTTTTGAGGATTAAATTAATACATGCAAAATGCTTAAAAGCAGTGCCTGGCACATAGTATGCACTCAGTAAATGTCAGTTGTTGCTGTGATTGTTGTTATTGTTATTCTTGTGAGCTAGGATAGGTTGACAATGAAACACAGGTTTTCCTGTCAAAGATTTTTGTCAGAATGACTTTTAATTTTAAGATCTGAGGAGAGCTTCACTTTTTTTCACTCTAAACATGAGTAAAGTTTCTGAGAGTAGAAATATAAAATTAGTTGGCTCATATTCAGACCACCACAAAGAATAAATTTTGATACACTCACCCTCTGATTTAAAAGCTCACTTAAATTCAAAAGAATGTTGTAATTTCTTTGATTCCAGTTCACATCAGGAAGCCATCTTTTAAGATTTGCTATTGCTTAACTTTGGAGCTGAATAGAACTTCTTTTTGAATCCGACTTCATCCAAGTCTCTAATCTGTTTTCTATACCGATCTCTTTGAGATTAAACAAGTTTAATGAAAAGCATTATTTGTTTGAGTTTATAGAATAGGCTGAAATTTAAGAATCACAAAAGCACCTCTTTTGTACTCAGCATCTGAGACAAATTTTCAGAAAAAGAACTCATGAGCACAAAGAGATGACACAAGTATCAAATATGATAATAAAGTTTGTTTATACTCAACTTTGATATTGAATTTCCAACAGTTTAACTTATACAGAATATAATATTCGTATTTTTGTTTCCAAAGAAATTACTTGCTATGAAATCAAGGTAATTGGTTCAAATCATGAGTTGTATAATGTTGAAATTACTGTTTACATATGTGACATTAATTGAAATCTTTATAGTCTTTCTTCAGGTAGTTCAGTGTTCTTTTGGAAAAAAGAAATCTTCTATCATAATAGAATATAAAAAATCATTATTCATTTAAAGCATTCTGATTTATTTTTTATAACTTTACAATATACTATGAAGACTCTTCCTGGCCTTAATATTTAAAGTTCTTCCCTCTTTTCTACTTTCCTTGCACATTCTTTCCTCCCTTTCTGCATTGAGTACAGAAATGTTTGGATGCAAAAAAATTCCTTCAACCCTTTCTCTTTTTTTTCCTTGTTTTTATTTTCCACACTTTTTGTATCAGGTTCTATGGAATCAAAGCAGATTTTCACTAGCCCTTTAAGAAGTTATCATTTAAAAATAATTCTTTTTTGCATAAAATTTTATTTTAATTTTTTGAGTATAGTTGAAACACAATGTTACTTTTTTTTCAGATGTACAAATTAGTGTTTGATAAGTTTGTATATTATGCTATACTCACCACAAGTATAGCTACCATCTGTCCCATTACATCACCATTACAATACCACTGACTGTATTTTTCCTTAAAACCTAACTCTTTACCAAGTCATTTCCATTCCTTGTAGAGTAGTGAAAATGATTGTTCTTATGGACCACCATCTAGTCACTCAAGCATTTTGGCTTTTAGGTGTTAGGTTGTTTTCAGGGGCCAGTTATTCCATATATATGGTGTACTTTCTATTGTTTTACAAAAAAAAGAATATATATTGACCCCCAAAATTTTTGTCCAAAAAAAAACCCTGCCCATGTTATAGGTTTTGATACTTCAGAGGAATTAGCTTTAATTTAATTTTTAGTCCTTTAAAAAAAAACCTTTTGACCCCTTCCACCCATTTCTGTTACCCTTTATCCTCACCTCTGGTAGCCACCAATCTGTTCTTTATATTTCTGAAATTGTTTTTCTTTGTTTGTTTATATTCCATTATAAAAGAGATCACCTGGTATTTGCCTTTCTCTTTTGTGGTCTTTGTCTTTTGTAATCCCATTTTAAATAATAGGCCTTTTTACTAATTTGTGAACTGGTTGTTACTGTTCTTAGAGACAAGGAGCTTGCAACAAATGTAAATTAATTATTTCCCTAATATATTAGAGATAGAGATTTTCCAGGAAGAACTCAGTATGTTTATTTCCATTCTGAAATAAACTGTCAATCACCTCACAGACTAGTTAAGTCTGCTGGAACTGGTCTGTAACCTGATTTTGAGTGGCATTTCTATAAAGGATTTTAAGATTTCCTTTATACTCATGTAATGGAGAAAAACTTTATATTAGCGCTATCTGTAGAAAAAAACAATAAATTTACTCATATTCCCCTAAGAATGAAGAATGGTTACTTATGAGAAGTTAGGAACATCCAAATTTCACATGTATGCATCAAAAATTGGTTTATTAATCCTATTATATTCTTGGACATATTTGGCATTCTCAAAATGATAAAATATGTTGATTTTGTCAGCTATAAATGTTTTTATTATAAACTATGATTCTCTTTCAAAGAAGTAAACATAGCTTTGGGGCTTAGAAATTATATCAGTCAGGGAACAGCCAGGAAAATAGAAATATGCCACCTGTTTCAAACAAAGAAGACATGAAACAGGGAATTGGTGACAGGTATTAGAAGGACTGGTGTAGCAAAAAGGAGAGGTGCTGGCAGAACAGAAACGGATAAGTGTGTTACCCTCATTTCAGAAAGCTACTTACGCCCGTGGACTAGAATCCTTGAACCAGCACGTATGCACCTATACTGGCTGGTGGAGGGTAGCTGCACAAAGGCTGAAACTGCCAGAGAGATACCATAGCTAAAAGAACTGAAACCAAGGGAAACAAAGGCAAAAAATGAACTATTGGGATCTCATCAAAATAAAAAGCTTCAGCACAGCTAAGGAAACAATCAACAAAACTAAAAGGCACCTAAAAGTATGGGAGAAGATATTTACAAATGACAATTGGATAAAGGGTTAGGAGCCAAAACCTGTAAAGAACTTACCAAACTCGACACCCAAAAGCAAATGATCCACGTAAAAAATGGTCAGAAGACATGAATAGACACTTTCCCAAAAAAGACATCCAGATGGCTAACAGGCACATGAAAAGATGCTCAACATCACTCATCATCAGGGAAATATAAATCAAAACCCCAATGAGATACCACCTCACACCTGTCAGAATGGCTAAAATGAACAACTCAGGGAACAACAAATGTTGGTGAGAATGCAGAAAAAGGGGAATGTTTTTGTGCTTTTGGTTGAACGCAAACTGGGGCAGCTACTCTGGAAGATATTATGGAGGTTCCTCAATAAATTAAAAATAGAACTACCCTGAGTCCTGGCAATTGCACTACTAGGTATTTATCCAAAGGATACAAAAATGCTGACTCAGAGGGGCACATGCACCCCAATGTTTATAGCACCACTTTCAACAATAGCCAAAGTATGGAAAGAGCCCAAAAGAGTGAAATCTTTCCATTTGCAACAACATGCATGGAACTAGAGTGTATTATGCTATGTAAAACAAATCAGTCAGGGAAAGACAAATATCATATGATTTCACTCATGTGGAATTTAAGGAACACAACAGATGAACATAGGGGAAAGGAAGGAAAAATACGATAAAAGTAGAGAGGGAAGCAAACCATAAGAAACTCTTAAATGCAGAGAATCAACTTGGAGTTGCTGGAGGGGAGATGGGTTGGAGGATGTGCTAAATGGTTGATGGGCATTAAGAAGGGCACTTGTTGGGAAAAGAAAAAGAAAGAGCTGAAGCAAGTACCAAAGAAGTTCAGCTACTAGTGGGACTGATGGAGTTCCCAGTCACCTCGTCTTATCCATGCATCATCAGCACCTACGAGCATCTACTGCTGTTGTCTGAACCAAAGGTTCTCAGTTCTTCTAAATTTCAAAATTACCTGCTAGGGGGCACCTGAGTAGCTCAGTCAGTTGAGTGTTCAACTCTTGATTTTGGCTCTAGTCATGATCCCAGTGTCGTGGGATCAAGCCCCTTGTCAGGCTCTGCGCTGAGCAGGGGTCTGCTTGGAATTCTGTCTCTCCCTCTCTTCCTGCCTCCTCCTCAAAATAAATAAATAAACTTAAAAAACATTAACTGCCAGGGCCTTACAGTGACAGAGTATGACAGAAAACAAGTGAAGGGAATCTGGGAAATGTAGCATGTGGACTCCCAACTCTCATAGTTCAGAGTAGAATATAAAAGGATGGATGTAGAACAGAGGTGGAACAGGTGTATAACCAGCTCAGTTATCCTCATTGTCTACATTCATCCATACATATACTTTTAAATTTAAACTGTATAATATATATATCCACTCTATATATATATATATAAGAAGAATAATAATGTCCCATTCTACCTCACAGGTTACAAATTATTCTTGATAAAAAAAAATACTTTCACCTTTCCAAAAAGGATATACACTAAAATCCATCATTAATTTTATCCATCTCTTGATAATATTATTTCCTCTTAGAGTTCAGTCACCATTTTACCAGGATATTCACTACCATACGTAATAATTAGGCTGGGTAGTAAAACTTAACCACCATCCTAACTTTTTACATGAAATAAAGCAAAGAATATGGAAAGGAAGAAAAAGGGAAAAGAAAGGTAAAGGAAAAGAGAAGGAAGGAAGGGAAAAGAAAAAAGGAAGCAAAAGAAAAGGGTTATATGACACATAACAACAAAGAAATTAGATATGCAAAGTAGTTAAAAACATTATGTCCTTATGTAACTGGTCATAGACCCTGGTATTTATTGACTTGCTTAGTGTGCCATTCTGGATATAGAATTAGAGTTACCCCTGAGAATCCCTTGAATTCCCCACACATCTTTGCAATTCAATTTTCCCTATACAGTGTTTATTAGTCACCCAGTTCAGTATAGTATCCCCATACTTTGCCTGTTAGTTTCAGCATCAAAGCAGCTCAAATAGCCAGATGGCATCTCAACTTAAAATTCAAGGTAACCATTAAATTGTCCCCTGGTGGAAATATGTCTCCCTTAGGAACTGAAACATTAAAGCAGTAGAGCTTAGGAATGGCAAATGGAAATTCTGTAGGATGAAATGCAAAAATTCTGCAAATGGATTGTTATTATAATAGTTAAAGGAGAGACTATAACTTTCTCTCTTGATTCATGTGTGTGTGTGTACAACATTATATTTTGTTTGACAATTCAGAACAAATACTACATCTTATAAGACTGCATCCCAACTTCACAGGTCCCTGCCTTCCAACTGGAACTTTAACCAAGCCTTCAATAACTCATTCTATGATTTTATCAAGCACTGCTTCTAAGTGCTGGGATACATAGTAAGACCAGTGAATTCAATGACTGTGGTTCCTTGAATGGATGCAATGTGTGGAATGGTGATGATAAATATGGATTTGTTTAAATCCATGGAGAGGGACACTTATAGAAGCTTTATAAGTAAAAGGGACAATCCATATACAAAATATGTTTCTGTCACTCTCTTTACAATGAAAGGGACAGTGTAGCCAAGCAGCTACTGGGTAACTGACTGGTATACCCAGGAAATAGTGCCATAGCAGAGTCTTAGCATTGCCCTTTGATGTTGGCTAGTTGGCACTCAACAAATGTAGTAACCAGACCAATATGGGATAGGGGAGTAAAGGGCTCTGCCTTCACTAAGGCATTTAAAAATGCATGGTTGAAGAGGGACGGCGTCTTTGAGAAGCTCTGAAATGGCTATCTTTTTAGACAGGGGAAGAAAATGGGAGATACTGTGATTGAAATTATGGATCCTGAAGTGGCAGAAGACAAAGTGGGGGTTGGAGGTAAATCTTGATAGGTATGAACACTGCCTTTTAAATCAGCTGCCTCAGATGAAGTAATTCCAGGATGTGGTTCATCATTTCCATAATGGGCTCAATGAAGAATGCAAACTGGTGTCTGTCTTCCCTGGCACTGTGATGTTGCTAATCCTCCCATCGGGATTGACAATTTTATTTCTTCACGCCCTTAAAGTTGGATTGGTATTGTGTCTCTTTTTGATAAATATAATAAGGAAAAATTGGTCTTATGTTAGTTCTACATCCTAGAACTTAAAGAAGACTTTTGGCTTCTGCTCTCACTCTCCTGGGATACTGAGACCACCATGCTAACCCCATCTAGAATGAGAGAACACATGGAGAAGAACCTCATTTCCCTAACTGGCAGTCAATATCAACTTCCAGACATGTGAATGAGGCCATTCGGACCCTCTACTTCAAGGTGAGCATTAAATGCTTGCAGCTACATGAGTGATTCCTATCAAGACCAGCAAAAGAACTATCTAAACTGCCATCCCGTTAAATCATCTGAAATAATAAATCATAGTAATATTAAATTACTAATTTGGGGGATTGTTTGTTATATAGCAAAAGATTACTGAATCTCAGTCTTCAGTCAAGGAAAATCTGTTCTCAGAACAGGGAAAAAAGCTCACGTTTGCTAGCAAGAGAGTCATAGGAGGGATTGGCATTCCAAGACACTCAGACACCAGAATCCACCCAAATATTTACATTTCTTTTCTCAGAGTTCCACTGTTTTCTAGCCATTGCATTAATTTTCACCAAAACACCTAGAAAGAATGTGCACTACACAAGTGTTTTAATTCTAAAACCTTTAAAATTTATTTCACTGTTTCATTTTCCAGCTGTATAGTTCCTCATCTACAGAAGGTAAGAGATTAGAAGCTATTTGATTTTCTAACTGTGCCTTGAGCTGGAAGTTAAAGCCTGCAGTTGATACTTCTTTCTGTAAGCTTACAGTGCAAGTAAAAAAAACAGCTAGCCCACCTCATAATGTTAGTCATTATATTTATTTGATGGTCCTGTTAAACAGATGCTTGGTCTTCCAAAGCATTGCATTTGGTAACATTCAGATATCAGAAATCTACTAACACCTCTAGGTTAGGATGCAGGAACTTAAAATAAGCTGTGTCACAGCCAGAGTCACTGGCACTGAAAGTGCTGGAGCTGCTAAAGATGTGCAACCACTGAGGTCACACTTCATCCTTACTGTCATTGTGTGTCCATACTAAACCAAGTCCAGAAGCGAATGTGTCTTCCTTCTCCCCAACCTCCCTTCACCCACAAGTCCTTCCCATTGGTATTAGATAATAGGGAGCCACCTGTAGGGAGTCTGGGACAGGTAGTTCATAGGATTCTAGCTTACAAAGTAAAAGAACAGAATATAGAAGTAGTCTGTGAGATAGCAAATAATTGGAAGGAAAATATTTTCCACTGAAGAGATTTCCTTGAGTTTCAACAAAATGACTCTTCTTTAACTGTCAAAGTCATCCTGGGCAAAACTAACCTCTTTGGAATTAGGTTTTATCATTTCTTACTAAGGGAATTGTACTAGGAATGACTTCCAGTTTCCCTTTATCTTCTAAAAATGGCTGCTGATAAATATTGATATATCAGCTTAACTTTCTCAGTCTAGTTAGCACTGTCAATAGAAGGGGAATGCAAGCCACAATGGAACTAACACGTGTGATTTAAAGTTTTCTAGTGGCCACATTAAAAATAGTAAAAATAAACAGATGAAGGGAATTTTAATAATATGTTTTACTTCTGTATGTCTAAAATATTATGTCAACATATAATCAATATAAATATGATTAATGAAAGAGTTAACATACCATGATATTGTAAGATTTCACAATCCAGATGTATTTTAGACTTACAGGGAATGTCATTTTGGAGTAGCTATGTTTGATGCTCAATAGCCACCACGTAAAGTGGCTACCACATTGAACAGTGCATATGTAAATAATAGTTTTTTTTTCTAGACAGATGGAGTAATATACTTTACTTTTCTCCATTTTCTCTTATATTATTCTTTATTTCTAGTGCCTACAGGGTATTTTTTATTTGTAAAAATAAAAACTATAAAAATAATAATAGCAAGTAGCTGATGAAATAATAAAAATACCAAACTTTAAAATTATGCTTCCTCGGAAGCATAATTAGAAATATTAACTAGTTGGGGTACCTGGGTGGCTCAGTCGGTTAAGTATCTGTCTTCGACTCAGGTCATGATCTCACACTCTGTGAGTTCAAGCCCCATGTTGGGCTCTGTGCTGTGACAGCTCAGAGCCTGGAGTCTGCTTCAGATTCTGTGTCTCCCCCTCTCTCTGCCCCTCCCCTGCTCATGCTCTCTCTCTGTCTCAAAAAGAAATAAAAACATAAAAAAAAAAGAAATATCAACTAGTTAAAAACATAATAAGGATTTTCATATATTAAGGATATGCAATAGAAATCAGAGCTTTCAGAGTTTAAAATGACGTATATAGCAAGAATAGAAAAAGAAAGTATAAGCTTTGAAGTTGGGTGTTTGAATCTTAAGTTCAACACTTCTAGCTCTGTTACCTTTGAAAATCTAACTTTTCTTCCACTGAGATTCTTCATCTGTAATATGGAAATAAAAGTGCCAATTTTAACAAGGTAGTTATAAGGATGAATGCAATCATTCTTCCCAGGAGTTCATATTAAAACTTTTTTTGAAAGAATTGAACTTTGAATTAGTAACAGAGAGTAATATATACAAGGAAAAAGTAAAAACTCATTTTGGCATACTTGATAGATAAGATAAAATACTAGGATAGAGAGTTAAATATGTGACCTGATAGAAAAATTATTGCCATAAACTATCATATATCATATATATCATATATATATATGATAGTTTACGGTGTATATATATATATAGCTTATATATACTATATGTGTATATATATGATATATATGAGAGTTTATATAGTTTATATGTATTATATACATTATATATAGTATGGTATATATGATATATATGATAGTTTATATAGTTTATATATATTATTGTTTTTATATAAGGTCACATATTTAACTATCATAGTATATAGGATATATAACCATATATATGATATATATTATATAACCATATGATAAATATGATATATGATATATAACCATATGATATATATATGATATATGCATGATATATGTCATATGGTTATGTATGATATATAACCATAATATATATGATATTTATGATATGATATATATATGAGATATATGACATATAACCATATACATGTAGATATATAATAATGGATACCTAGAGTAGCAATTTATATATACGTGCACACATATACATATATATTTACATATATGCGTACATTTATGTATATATCACACACACATATACATGTAGACATATGGCTACCTTATAAGATAGTGCAGGTACAAGCAGTCTAATTTAGAATCCTGACTTTGTCCACTTTACTTGCTCTGTGCCCTTGGGCATGTTATCTAACATGTAGTTTAGTTTACTCACCAGTAAGAAAAACAAATTAATACCTAATAATATCTACTCCATACAGTTGTCATGAGAACTAATGAATTATGATATTTAAAGAGCTTAGAATGTTGCCTGGCATATGTATGTGTGTGTGTGTGTGTGTGTGTGTGTGTGTGTGTGTGTGTGTGTATATATTGAGTTTGAGTTTGGTATTGTTAGTGAACAGTTTCCAGCAAGGAAGTGGTACATACCTGTGTTTAAGACGATCTCTTTGGGGCACCTGGGTGGCCCAGTTGGTTAAGCATCCCACTTTTGGTTTCAGCTCAGGTCATAATATAAAGGTTCATGAGATTAAGCCCTGCTTCTGGCTCTGTGCTGACAGTGCAGAGCCTGCTTGGGATTCTCTCTTTCTCTCTCTCTGCCCCTCCCCCACTCATGCATGCTCACTCTCTCTCAAAAAATTAAAAGTGATCTCTTAAACTATTTTTTGGAGAAAATTTGGAAGAAAATTGCAATATTTGGATTGATACATCATGGCATAAACTACAGTTGAGGCCACAGGGATGTAGATAAATGGGCAGATTTAAAAACTATTGGTTGGAGTTGACCGAACTTGCTTGGTGATTGATTATATACACATATATCACAAGATTGATACTCAGTTTTTCACTTGAGCAAAAAGTGAGGAGGAGAAGGGGTAGCATTATAATTAATTTCATTTTGAGAAAATATTTGAGATTTCTGTGGATTGTTAAGTGGAGTTGTTCTGAGAGATACACTTTTAATTCTCTGGCATATTGTAGACGTTTGAAGCCTTGAAAGTAAATGAAATGGCTCTAGAAGGGCAAATAAGGAACTTAGAGGAACCAGGAACCCCATAAAATCGTATAACATTGTCTTTGTACTGTATGGTTTACAAAGAATCTTTATATACTTTATCGTATTGAATTCTTCCAGTTACCTTGTAAGCAAAGCACACTTCTCATTGTTCAAATGATACAAATGAGATTTAAGGCGTAAGCTATTTGCCAGTGGCAGTTCCAAAATTTCTACAGAGGAGTGAAGTAAAAGGAGCACTCTGGCTTGGAGATGAAGATGGAAGCTGGGTATTATTAGGAAAATAAAAGTATATGAGTCAAGGATATAATGATTTAAGTGTAAAATATCGGGCATGATAGAGATTGTACATGATGTAATACCCCTAGCCCATCTCCCTTAGCACAGCTCATGGTTAGTTTGGAAGACTATAATATAGATAAGTTATAAACTGAGAGAATATTTGTTTTTAAAAAAGCTATATGATTTCATGACATACTTATTTCAATAATCATTAGCATTCATGCTCCAAGCAATGTATAAACATTTTCAAGAAGGTTAAAATAGCAGTATAATGAATCACTCTTTATGGTGATGGGGAGACAGCTGAGATATATAACCCATTTATGAATTGTGATCACATATTTATACTAATTTAAAAAAATAAAATGAGATCTGAACAGAACATACAAAACTTGTTAAGGGTAAGTTTACCCCCATTTTAAGAAAACCTCAAGTCTAAAAACCGACTTGCATCTTACAAAGGAAGTTACAAAAGAGTCATTTTGAATTATAACATATCACTGACCTCTTAACTAACCACCAGTGGGAGATATAATCCCAGAGCAGCAAGATTGAGGGGAAAAGGAGAAATGGAGTAGAGAAGAATGAAAAATACACGGTGATATATTCCCAAACTGGCCAAGCTTCACAGGAAAATGCAGCTGCTTTTTCCAGGCAGGTCATGTGGAATCACCACACTATAGAACAGTCCATTAGAGAGAGGAAGGAAGAGAAATATATCTGTCAGTTACTTCTTGTTTCCATATTTCATCCCCCAAGAGGCATTCATCTTGTTTCCCCAACTCCATTTGCAATGTGTGTTACCGGGTACCTGTGGGCACCTATTATAGAAGCCAGATTTCATGTCCCACATTGGGACAATTCAACATAACCCAGAAGTAGTAAAAGAGGCCATTATCTACTCTGAGTTCAGTATGGCTAGACTTCCAGCAGATACCCTGCCCTTACTTGAAGTATGGCTAAGAGCCAGCAGTGACAGGAAATAAGGGATGGACAGTAACCAGGAGGTCTCCAAGAAGGTGTCATGACCCAGAGAGCAGATTGACTGAGCAAATCTGGAGACACTCAACAGGGTTTGATACATGAAATTCAATAGAAATTCATGTAAATAATTACAGAGGTAGCGATTGGACAAACATCTTGCTCACTTGCTCACTTGTATCACATGAAATGGTGGATTCCCATAAAATCAAAGATAAGTAAAACCAAATCTTGACCTCAAGAAGTTCACAGTCTTTTGAAAAGGATCAGTGTCCAAACAACCTTGTACCAAGCAATATCAGAAGCCAATAACAAAAATAATCATTCTGGTGACAGTGGTGTCAAAAAGAGTAGAATATCAGGGCACCCAGGTGGCTCAGTTGGTTAAGCATATGACTTTGGCTCAGGTCATTATCTCCCAGTTCATGGGTTTGAGCCCCGAGTCAGGCTCTGCACTGTCAGCACAGAGCCTGGAGCCTGCTTCAGATTCTGTGTCTCCCTCTCTCTCTCTGCCCCTCCGCTGTTTGTGCGCTCTCGCTCTCTCTCTCTCTCTCTCTCTCTCTCTCTCAAAAATAAATGAGTAGAGTATCTAGTTGTCAAACGTGAAGATTCCAAACTTAAAAATAATGATTATAAATTTTCCATGCTGAAACATATGACAAGAATGACAATGTATTTCAGGTCACTCTGGGTTCTAGTCTCAATTTTGTTTCTTTTTAGTTCTAGGGCCTCAGGAAGTGATTTATTCTCTTGAGGATTCCTTGACTTTATCTACAAAGTAAGAGGATTTGGATTAGAGTATATCTAAAGTCAATCTGGCATCTAAATTCTAATTTTTTGTGTGTTTTAGGAATACACCTATGTACTGTAAACCTTGAGTCACATGCCTCACCATACCCCACATTTATATTTTTCCCCACTTACTTTAGCTCTGAAAATAAGGAAACTTTTAAAAAGAAAATGTTCCTTCCTCCTTTCTTTCTCCTCCTTCTCCTCCTCTTCTTCTTCTTTCCCCTCCTCCTCCTCCTCCTCCTCCTCCTCCTCCTCCTCCTCCTTTTTAATGTTGCGACTCATCACTTTCTACCATTACTATTCCTTGACATGAGAGTTTAATACTAAATCAGCTTTTCTGCCTTGGAGCAGGGGATTTAGCATTTGCTTATCTTGCTTTTGATCAGTGTGGAGATGAGCTCCTAATACTCCTCAAATAAACCGTGCTCTTTTTTATTGCCTTGTTAGGTTTTCTCATAGATGATCTTTTATTCTTTTATTTTCTTTATCTTTCAAATTCTATTTTCAGATATTGCACAGCTCTTCAGAAAAGAGGATTTATTTTCCTTTTGAGAAATTCCTCCCTTGATGATGATTTCGTTGTACATTAGATTAGTGTTGTTACAAATGGTGTTAAGATAGGGTAGCATCTATATATCGTGAAATAACACGGAGTGGTTTCTTGACAACTTTTATTATTATCTCTCCAAGTTGAAAGATCTGGTTTTCAAATAGAGCTATATATGACACCAGTGATGGGAAGCCAACACAAAATTGTCACATATGATATTTAGTTGTAGGGCTTTTGCATTTAGCAAGATCGGCATATGTGCTTCCACAGCACCAAGCAATATTAGGTGTCTGGAACTGTAAATGAATTGCTTCTGAAAGTCACAAAGTCACCCTAGGAATGAAGTATTTGACAAGTGAAGTACAAGAACTCTTTTTATATCACATTTGGTGAATTAGATCATAAAACTCACTCAGTGATTGGTTGAATTTTTCATGGCAGGAGGAAAGCAAATACTGAATTATAAAGTGTTGATACCTTTAGCTTACTCTCTCACAAGCCATTTGCTTCTAGATGGCATTTAAGCATTTAAGTATAAAAATTAAGAGTAAAGATCTGGAATTCAGAGTACAATTCCTGCTGCTATTTTCTGGATTGTGTCCAAACCAAGAACAATAGGATTATATGCCTCATTACATTAGATATCTACTTTCTGGAGTTAGATATTGACAGGTACAACATGTAACCTAGCATATATCACTTTTAATGAATAATGATAAGGTTTTGGTACAGCTATTATAGAAAATAATATTGAGTTTCATCAAAAAATTAAAAATAGAACTACCATATGATTCAGCAATCTCACTTCTGGGTATGTATCCAAAGGAAATGAAATCAGTGTTTCAAAGAAATACCTGAACTCCTGTGTTCACAGCAGCATTATCCCCAATAGCCAAGATATGGTAACAACCTAAGCGTCTTTCAATGAATGAATGGATAAAGAAAATGTCACACACACACACACACACACACACACACACACACACACAGGAATATTCAACCATAAGGAAGGACATTTCTGTAATATGCAGAAACATGGATGAGACTTGAGGGCATTATGCTAAGTGAAATAAGCTAGTCACCAAAAGATAAATACTGCATGATTTGATTTATATGAGATATCTAAAATAGACAAATTCATGGAATTAAACAGTGGATACTTGTGTAGCACAGTCTCCAGTTATCCTGGAGATAATCCTGAAGTGCCCTGCCTTTCTTGCTTCTTTCACACCTGCTTCAAGTGCCACTTACAGATGGTGTCATCACTACCACCTGAACCCAGAAAGTAGCCAAAAAAGTGCTCAAGGAAGCAGCTGGGTTATCTGGCATCAACTACTTCTTTTGCTGCAAACCCTCTCCCCTGCACTACTTTGCAGTTCAGACCATCTCCCTCCCAAATGAAAAACAAAAACCAATACAACATTTAAGAACTCCAGGTTTTTGTTTTTGTTTTTGTTTTTTTATTTTTCCATTCTAATCTTCCTCCCAGAGCATCGACAGCCTGTGAGGGCATTGCTGCTTGCATGCTTCAGTGTATACAGCACACACAAATTCTTATAGCAATGGAGGCACCCACCCAAGTGTGTTCCTATTAGGCTGGTATTTTTTTCTTTTCTTGTACCATCTCCCGCTCCACTTACAGTCTAATTCCAGCAGATACTATCACATCAGGGGTCCTGTGCCCTTCCCTGCCATTTGGTATAAAACAGATGCCAGTATTCCCATTGTTTTCTCTTAGCAGCTGAGACAAGCTAAGGTTTGTTTGTTTTTTGTTTTTGTTTTTTTTTAAATAGGGCCTTCAGTTAGGGTCCTAATTGAACTCCATCTCTCTCAGATTTGGAACCACTGACATACACATGGAATACACTGAACCAAGGAGCCCAAAATGAGTCTGGGTCATTGCTTCTTATATTCCTCAGGTCATATAGGCATTTTCTGGAATTTCATAACACAAGAATCTTAGTAGGGAAGCAGCTGAAGCACTGCTCAGAAGGAAATTTATTACTTTAAATTTATACATTAAAAAAGGATAAAAATCAAAGATATAAATTCAAAATTAAGATAGTAAACTAAAATTTAAACCAAAGAAAGTAAAAAAAAGAAACAATAAAGATAAAAGTTAAAACCAAATGTGAAGATAAAACTCAAATATATAATTGAGTCAACAGAGACAGAAATTGTTTATTTAGGCAGCTTAATAAAAATGCAAAGCCTCTTTAGAGTTAATCAGAACCAAGAGAGAATGTACATTATCAACATCTACAAAAACTCTACAGCTAATATCATATTTAATAGTGATAAACTTGAAACTTGTCCATTAATATTAGTTGCAAGGCAAGAGTATCTCCCCCTCAACACTACTTTTCAGCACTGAAAGTTTCAGCTAATGTAAGAGAGGAGAGGAGAGGAGAAGTGAGGAGAGGAGAGGAGAAGAAAAAAGACAAGACATACAGATTGGGAAGGAAGAAATAAAACTTTCTCCCTTCACAAGTGGTATAGTTGTCTATGTAGACCATCTGAAAGAATCAACAATTAAACCTCCTAGAACTAATAAGGTGGTAGGATATAAGGTTAATATATAAAAAATTACAAAACTCTGATGAACCAAATCAAACAACAAAATAAATGGGTAACTATTCCATGTTCATGGATTGGAAGACTCCAATAGTGTCAAGATGACAATCTGACATTGGCAAACTTATTTTAAAGTTTATATGGAGAAGTAAAAACTGAAAATAGCCAAAACAATGTTGAAGGAGAACAAAGTTAGAGGACTTACATTATCTTACTTTAAGACTTACTATAGAGGTACAGCAATAAAGACTGTGATATTGGCAATAAGAGTAGACAAATAGAGGAATAAATCGAATAGAGAGTCTAGAAATAAACCCACATAATTTTAAGCAACTGATCTTTGACAAAGGAACAAAGGTAGTACAATGGAGAAAAGACCGCCTTTTCAGCAAATCATACAGGAACAACTGGACATCCAACTGAAAAAAAATAAACATAGACCTTAAACCCTTCACAAAAGTTGCCTCAAAATTGATCACAGACCTAATTATAAAACACAAAACTATAAAGCTCCTAGATGATAATATATGAGAAAACCTAGATGACCTTGGGTATAGTGATGACTTTTTAGTTTAGATATAATACCAAAGGCACAATGCATGAAAGAAATTATTGATAAACTGGACTTCCCTAAAATTAAATACTCATGCTCTGTGAAAGACAGTGTCAAAGAATGAGAAGAAAAGCCACAAACTGGGAAAAAATATTTGCAAAAGACCCATCTGATTAAGGACCATTAGCCAAAATATACAAAGAACTCTTAAAACTCAGTACTAAATGAACAATCCAATTAAATAATGGCCTAAATATCTTAACAGACACCTCACCCAAGAAGATATATAGAGGCGCATAAGTATATGAAAAGATACTCTGCATCAAATGTCACCAATGAAATGTGAATTAAACAAACATTGAGATATCACTACATACGTGTTAGAATGACCAAAATCTGGAACACTGACAACAAATGCTGGTGAAGATGTAGAATAACAGAAACTCATTCATTGTGGGTGGGAATGCAAAATGTTACAGCCACTTTGGAACACAGTTTGGTGGTTTCTTACAAAAATAAACATACTCTTATCTAGTGATTCAGTAATTGCACTCTTTGGTATTTATCCAAAAGACTGGAAAATTTGTGTGCACAAAAAAATCTGCACATGAATGTTTATAGCAGCTTTATTCATATTTTCCAAAACTTGAAGCAACAAAGATGTCCTTCAGCAGATGAGTGCAAAAATAAACAATACTACTTCTAGATCGTGGAATATTATTCAGCAATAAAAAGCAAGCTATCAGGACCTGTGGAGAAATCTTAAAGCAACAGATGTCAATGTGAGAAGATTGATTGCAACTTTTGACATTCAGGAAAAGGAAAAACTATGGAAGTAGTAAAACGAAGAGTCATTTCCAGGGGTTGGTGAGTAGGAAGAATGAATAGGTGGAGAACGGATGATTTTTAGGGCAGTGAAAATACTCTGTATGACATTATAATGATGGAGACATATCATTATACATTTGTCCAAACCTACAGAATGTACAACACCAAGGGTGAACCGTAACATAAACTGGACTTTAGGTGATGATGATGTGCCAAGGTAGGTTCATCAAATGTAATCAATGTACCAATATGGTGGGGGATGTTGATAATGGGGAAGGTTACACATGTGTGAGGACAGCAGGTATATGGGAAATATTTGTACTTTTCCTTCACTTTTCTGTGTACTTAAAACCACTCTTTAAAAAAATAAAGTTTTAAAAATAAATTTTACATATGTAGTGAGTGCCAGCAATTAAAAAATGGGAAGCCACTATGATAGTATGTCTAAAATGAAACAAAATTGGCAATAAACTTGACAGTTTGAAGAAAATGGGCAGAATTCTTTGAAAAACATAACTTACCATAACTGACGGAATGAAAACAAATCTGAATGTATTTTTACCTTAAAGAAATGTAGAGCACACATTTGGATGATTATATTGGCCCAGAAGAATTATGAAAATCTTCAGGTCCAGATGATTATATTGGTGAATTCTTGCAAATATTAAAAAGAAATGATATGAATTATACTTGTACACAGAAAAATAGAGAATATATTTTAAACTTATTTATGAGGCTGCATAATTTTTAGTGAGACCTAATAACATTAGTAAGAAGGGAAAATCACTGGCCAATATTTCTCATGAATATTGGCAGGAAAATCCCAAGCAAGATATTGGAAATCAAGTCCAGAGATATAAAAAAAAATAATACCTTGTCATGATCAAGTGGGGTTTATTTCAGTAATGCAATTTTAAACTAACATCAGAAATCAATCAATGTAATTAATTACGTTAGCAGATGAATAGCCATATAATCGTATCAACAAATGCAGAAAAATATTTGATAAAAGTCAACACCCATTCATGATAAAAAAATTTTTCAGCAAACTAAAACTAGATGGGAAATTCCATAATCTGATAAAGAATGCTATATATATCAATGTTCAACCAAATAAAAAGAAACAGTAAGAGATATATATTTAGATATTTATTGTGAGAAATTGGCTAATGTGATTGTGGGGCCTGCCAGGGCAATTTGGAAAGCTGTAAGCAGATCATCAAGAAGGAAAGGCTAGAAATAACAGGCATGAGATGAAGCTGTGGTCCACAAAGGACTTGTATCTATAATATAAAAAGAATGCCTTTAGGTAATTAATAAAAAGTCATACAACCTACTGTAGACATGTCACAAAAGGAGATCTACAAACAGCCAAACTTATGGCAACTTATTCAACTCAACTAATCAGGGAAATTAAAAATAAAACTACAAATTATACACAACCACTAGAATGACTAAAATGGATGAAAAAAAGGGAAATACCTAGGATGGGCGTGATACAACAGAAATACAAACATATATTTGTTTGTACAAAAAAATCATATAAAGAATGTTCAGAACAGCACCTGTTGCTAATAACCCCAAACTGCAAACAATACAACTGTTTATTAACAAGATAATGGGCACAACATATGTTATGGTAAAATCATTCAGTAACTACTCCCCAGCAGTAAGAATTAAAGACATTTTATATACACAAAATGGATAAATTTTACAATGTTAAGCAAAAGAAACAAGTTATATTTGATATAATTCCATTTGTATAAAATTCAAAATCTGGCAAAACAAATTTGTAATCATATTTGAGGAAGGGTAGATATGACCAACATAGGGTATAAATAAACAGGATTTCTCAGATGCAGATAATGTTTGTTTTTATTTTGGGTACCAGATACATAAATGTATTTCGTTTTTTATCTGTTTATTTTTTTAATATAATTTACTGTCAAATTGGTTTCCATACAACACCCAGTGCTCATCCCAATAAGTGCCCTCCTCCCTGCCCATCACCCACCTTCCCCTCTCCCCCCACTCCTCATCAACCCTTAGTTTGTTCTAGTCCTTAAGAGTCTCTTATGGTTTGCCTCCCTCCCTCTTTGTAACTTTTTTTTTCCTCTTCCCCTCCTCCATGGTCTTCTGTTAAGTTTCTCAAGATCCACGTATGAGTGAAAACATATGGTATCTGTCTTTCTCTGCCTGGCTTATTTCACTTAGCATAACACCCTCCAGTTCCATCCACATTGCTGCAAATGGCCAGATTTCCTTCTTTCTCATTGCCAAGTAGTATTCCATTGTATATATAAACCATATCTTCTTTATCCATTCATCAGCTGATGGACATTTAGGCTCTTTCCATAATTTGGCTATTGTTGAAAGTGCTGCTATAAGCATTGGGGTACATGTGCCCCTCTGCATCAGCACTCTTGTATCCTTTGGGTAGATTCCTAGCAGTGCTATTGCTGGGTCATAGGGTAGACCTATTTTTAATTTTTTGAGGAACCTCCACACTGTTTTCCAGAGTGGCTGCACCAGTTTGCATTCCCACTAACAGTGCAAGAGGGTTCCCGTTTCTCCACATTCTCTCCAGCATCTATAGTCTCCTGATTTCTTCATTTTAGCCACTGTGACTGGTGTGAGGTGATATCTCAATGTGATTTTGATTTGTCTTTCCCTGATGAGGAGGGATGTTGAGCATCTTTTCATGTGTCTGTTGGCCATCTGGATGTCTTCCTTGGAAAAGTGTCTATTCATGTCTTCTGCCCCTTTCTTCACTGGGTTATTTGTTTTTCAGATGTGGAGTTTGTGAGTTCTTTATAGGTTTTGGATACTAGCCCTTTATCTGATATGTCACTTGCAAACATCTTTTCCCATTCTGTTGGTTGCCTTTTAGTTTTGTTGATTGTTTCCTTTGCAGTGCAGAAGCTTTTTATCTTCATGAGGTCCCAATAGTTCGTTTTTGCTTTTATTTCCCTTGCCTTTGGAGATGTGTTGAGTAAGAAATTGCTGCTGCTGAGGTCAGAGAGGTTTTTCCTGCTTTCTCCTCTAGATTTTTGATGGTTTCCTATCTCACAGTCAGGTCCTTCATCCATTTTTAGTTTATTTTTGTGTATGGTATAAGAAAGTGGTCTAGTTTCATTCTTCTGCATGTTGCTGTCCAGTTCTCCCAGCATCGTTTGTTAAAGAGACTGTCTTTTTTCCATTGGATATTCTTTCCTGTTTTCTCAAAGATTAGTTGGCCTTACATTTGTGGGTCTAATTCTGGGGTCTCTATTCTATTCCATTCATCTATGTGTCTGTTTTTTTCCAATACCATCCTTTCTTGATGATTACAGCTTTGTAGTAGAGGCTAAAGTCTGGGATTGTGATGCCTCCTGCTTTGGTCTTCTTCTTCAATATTAGTTTTGCTATTTAGGGTCTTTTGTGATTCCATACAAATTTTAGGATTGTTTGTTCTAGCTTTAAGAAGAATGCTGGTGCAATTTTGATTGGTATTGCATCCAATGTGTAGATTGCTTTGGGTAGTATTGACATTTTAGCCATATTTATTCTTCCAATCCATGGGCATGGAATGTTTTTCCATTTCTTTATATCTTCTTCAATTTCCTTCATAAGCTTTCTATAGTTTTCAGCATACAGATTTTTTACATCTTTGGTTAGGTTTATTCCTAGGTATTTTATGGTTCTTAGTGCAACTGTGAATGGGATTAGTTTCTTTATTTCTCTTTCTGTTGCTTTATTATTGCATAAAAATGCAACCGATTTCTGTATATTAATTTTGTACACTGCGACTTTGCTGAACTCATGTAACAGTTCTAGAAGACTTTTGGTGGAGTCTTTTGGGTTTTCCACGTAGAGTATCATGTTTTCTGCGAAAAGTGAAAGTTTTACTTCATCTTTGCCAATTTTGATGCCTTTGATTTCCTTTTGTTGTCTGATTGCTGATGCTAGGACTTTCAATACTATGTTAAAAATCAGTGATGAGAGTGGACATCTTTGTTGTGTTCCTGATCTCAGGGGGAAAGCTCTCAGTGTTTTCCCATTGAGGATGATATTATCTGTGGGCTTTTCATAAGTGGCTTCTATGATGTTTAATTATGTTCCTTCTATCCCAACTTTCTTGAGGATTTTAATCAAGAAAGGATGCTGTATTTTGTCAAATGCTTTTTCCGCATCAATTGACAGGACCATATGGTTCTTATCTTTTATTTTATTAATGTGATGTATCACATTGATTGATTTGTGAATATTAAACCAGATCTGCAGGCCAGGAATGACTCCCTCTTGATCATGGTGAATAATTATTTTTATATGTTCTTGAATTCGATTTGCTAGTATCTTGTTGAGAATTTTTGCATCCATATTCTTTAGTGATATTGGCCTGTAGTTCTTTTTTTTTCTGGGTCTCTGTCTGGTTTGAGAATCAAAATAATGCTGGCTTCATAGAATGAGTCCAGAAGTTTTCCTTCCATTTCTATTTTTTGGAACAGCTTGAGAAGGATAGGTATTAACTCTGCTTTAAATGTCTGGCAGAATTCCCCAGGGAAGCCATCTGGTCCAGAACTTTTATTTGTTGGGAGTTTTTTTTTTTTTTTAATGTTTATTTATTTTTGAGACAGAGAGAGACAGAGCATGAACGGGGGAGGGGCAGAGAGAGAGGGAGACACAGAATCGGAAGCAGGCTCCAGGCTCTGGGCCATCAGCCCAGGGCCCGACGCAGGGCTCGAACTCACGGACTGCGAGATCGTGACCTGGCTGAAGTCGGACGCTTAACTGACTGCGCCACCCAGGCGCCCCTGTTGGGAGATTTTTGATGACTGATTCAATTTCTTCACTAGTTATGGGTCTGTTCAAATTTTCTATTCCTTCCCATTTGAGTTTTGGTAGTGTGTGGATGTTTAGGAATTTGTCCACTTCTTCCAGATTGTCCAGTTTGTTGGCATATAATTTTTCGTAGTATTTCCTGATAATTGCTTGTATTTCTGAGGAATTGTTTGTGATAAATCCATTTTCATTTGTGATTTTATCTATTTGGGTCCTCTCTGTTTCTTTTTGAGAAGCCTGGCTAAAGGTTTATCAATTTTGTTAATTTTTTCAAATAACCACCTCGGTTTCATTGATCTATTCTACTAGGGTTTGTTTTTTTTTTTTTTTTTTTTGGATTCTAAATTGTTTATTTCTGCTCTGATCTTCATTATTTCTCTTATTCTCCTGGTTTTGGGGTACGTGCTGTTAGATTTTGTGTTTGGGATTTTTCTTGTTTCTTGAGATAGGCCTGGATTGCAATGTATTTTCCTTTTAGGAGGATGCCTTTGCTGCACCCCAAAGGGTTTGGATTGTTGTATTTTCATTTTCATTTGTTTCCATATATCTTTTAATTTCTTCTCTAATTGTCTGGTTGATCCATTCTTTCTTTAGTAGGATGCTCTTTAACCTCCATGCTTTTGGAGGTTTTCCAGACTTTTTCCTGTGGTTGATTTCAAGTTTCATGCATTGTGATCTGAAAGTGTGCAGGATGTGATCTATCTTGGAGAATGTTCCATGTGTACTCGAGAAGAAAGTATAATCTGCTAGTTTGGGTTGTAGAGTTCTAAATGTTCCAATGTATCATTCAGGGCCATTGTTTCTTTAATGATTCTGTGTCTAGATGATCTGTCCATTGTTGTAAGTGGAGTATTAAAGTCCTCTGCAATACCATATTCTTATCAATAAGATTGCTTATTGTTTGTGATTAATTGTTTTAAATATTTAGGTGCTTCCAAATTTGGTGCATAGACATTTACAATTGTTAGCTCTTCCTGATGGATAGACACTGTAATTATTATATAATGCCCTTCATCTCTTGTTACAACCTTTAATTGAAAGTCTAATTTGTCTGATAAAAGTATAGTTACTCCAGCTTTCTTTTGACTTCCAGTGGCATGATAGGTACTTCTCCATCCCCTTACTTTCAATCTGAAAGTATCCTCAGGTCTGAAATGAGTCTCTTGTAGATAGCAAATAGATGGGTCTTGTTTTTTTTATCCATTCTGATAACCTGTGTCTTTTGATTGGAGCATTGAATCCATTTACATTCAATTTTATTATTGAAAGATATGTGTTTAGAGTATTTGTGTATCTGTATGTTTCATGCTTGTAGTTTTAAATCTGTTTAATAACATCATTGGGCTGTGTAGTTTTCTTTATTTATTACACTACATGTATTTACTTTAAAAATTATGTATTATACTTGCATGATAGTTAAAGAACATAGGTTCTAGAAATCAAACAATCTATTCCTCATGTTACTTATAAGTTGTATAATCTTGGGCAAATCAATTTATTCTTCTAAGTTTCCCCATATTAAGAAGAGGGATAATAGTATCACTCAGTATTTAGACTTTTGGAGAGGAAAAAATGTAGTAATACATGTAAAATACTAAGAACCAGAAAGTGCATGACTAAATTGAGTTATGAAATATGCTGATTGTGCAATATGTGCATATTCATATTTAATGAATATTATATAAGTATTATATAAATCTTATATATAAATATAATAATATAAATGATGATATATAAATATAATATATTAATATAAAAATATATATATTATATATATAAAATCTTCATGGCTGTTTCCCATTTTTGTTCATCTTAGTGACTCTCCATCTTATCTTTTAGTACTATATTTCTCTCTTGCAGTTGTGTGCATAAAAATTTGGTACTAAAATGTAGTTATGACAATGCTATGAGGAAAAGACTGCAATAGTACCCTTGTCAGGCATAACACTAAATTCTATATAACAGCCTAAAGGATAATGTTGTGTCATTTTTAATTCATATAACTGGAGGATTAAACCATATCATCACTGTAAAATCCATCTTTACTACTTGTAAACAGTTCACTGACTTGTTATCCTAAGGCAAAACCAAATGCTGTTAGCATATTATATATTATTTATGACTATTGTGGATATTGGGTCATGGGCATTAAATTAGAAGAGAACAAAGTACCAATGTCAAACCTCAAAACAATGAATCGGTTCTGGGAGTTGACGAGTATGACAGAGCAAAAATAAAAGATTGTGATGATGTATTTTGTCCAGAATCCTGGAGACTGTATGAAGGGCAGGAGTTCAAGGTAATTTTACATAGAGTGACCATAGAATATTTTGACTAAGCCAACATATTCCTGAGGATAAAGTGAGGTGTTATTAATATTATTGTTAAGACGTCATTGGCTATTATTCCTGTAGGCAAACTGAAGAGTCATGTTGATTACAAGATTGTCTTTGAAGGGATATTTCATAATTAAGTGCTGTGTTTGGTACGGTGGGTTGAACTGGGGAGTGGAATTCTGGTTGGCAAAATTGCAAAATCTAAGGCTATAAAAAAGTTGAAATCTGAAGGGGCCCCAGATAAGGCAATACAGATGTTTCCTATAGTTGCTGACTCTCTCAATTCATACACCATCCAGCTGAAGTGCCATCTCACCTCATGCAGAATTTTAATGATCCCATGAATCTTGTTGATTTTAAAAAGATAAAATAAAAGTATAATTAGAGCAACAGTCTCCCATAGTCATCATTAAATAAATATCACTATGACATGAAAAAATTAAGGTCAGAGAATTGGATATTGATACACCCTGCTCCCCCATCTCTCCAAAGAAGCGTTCCCTCACTCCAGGCCCCATGCAGACACTTTCTATCCCCAGAGAACTTTTTGTGCACTTCGCTCACAACACTTTTTACAAAATCTCAATTGTTGACTCACTTGTATGTCTCTGATTCTTCATTTAGGCTTTTGACAGTATAGAATTTGCTATATTTACCTGTGTTCAAACATGCTACCCAATGCCCAGTCGTTGGTGGCCATTGAAGCTTTATTAAACTCATGACTAAAATTTGAATAACTTTTGCATTTTACAAAGCACTTTCACACCCATTTATTCCATAGGAGAATTCCTCCGAGTAGATGCCTAGTAAATATATTTGAATTGTCATCTTTCATATCTAGTGAGAATAATGCAAAAGCTCTGTTAAGTTTGTATTTCAGTAAGTCTCTACCATATATTAAAGGGAAATTTTAAAAATTGTGTTGTTTACTGGTAATAATTCTATTTTCATAGGATAAAGGAAGAAGTCATTCAGGCTTCCACATATCTGGTAGAATGGCCATCTCAGTAGCAATGATTAATAGATTTGTTCAGCATATTCAAGGAACATTTCAATATAACCGTGAAAGAACACCAAAGAACAACATCCTGCATTGTTTATCCTAATGTTTTATACATGATTTTTCAGCTCATTCCAGAGTCATCAAAGTTCATTGCTGACCACTGATAAACACATTTATCCTTGTCTGAGAACTTTGCAAGAGCTTCTTTAACTTTATTGTCTTATTTAATGTACTCTAGCCAACATCATCACAATGGGAATTGCTGTCTTAATGCTTCTATTTTTTGCTTTGGAATATTGGCTTCCTCTGTGTCCTCATTTGAAGCTGTCCTTATAAAATTTATATTTCTCCCTACACATATTGTTCCATATACACACATATTTTAACTTAGTTGCCCTAGGACATGCTCACTGAGTTCTGAAATTTCATTTCCTACTTAATTTCTAGCTTTTTAATTTTTGTATGATGTAGGAAAATCTTAAAAACTTTAACAAAAAGTGATTTATTCATAGATAGTTTTAAGCTTGTCTCCACTATATGTTATTTGATACTCAGCTTTTCATTTATGATATTAATTGTATATGCCTCTGTTATAGCCCAAATAAAAATTGATATTTATGATAGGTAATCATATATATGTATTTGAATTTGCTTATACTGTGACTAAGAGTTGTTCGTGAGTCAGAAGCATTAAATTCTATAATTTGTGTGTCAGTTTAAGAAAATATAGTTAAAGCCAATTCCTAAAAATAAAACTTGGAAATCAAAACACAACATCATTTACTTATGGCTTTAGCAAATATTGAAGATCATCTTTAAAAAACTGTTCACTGGCTTTTGTAGTAAAATTATGAAAAGAGCCAGAATTAATACATTATCTAAGTATTCTTTGACATGAACACTGGTTTGCATTCTTTGATTGCCACAATTTTGTAGTATTGTATAGTAACACTTCACTTTTCCGTTTTACCCTTCCAAGTAAAAAAAGATCTTCTTTTCTGTGGTTGGTCATATATTATTATCTGGAATACTTTTTTGATCTACTCCTTTGCTTTATGCCAGAATTTTGGTTGATAAATTTAGAGAAACTGAAACTGTTAAAGGATCTAAATAAATCAATGAGCATAGATAGCCAGGATATACTGCATCTTTGTTGTCTGTACTCAAAGCTAATGATTTCAGAATTGGCTAGACATAGTCATCAAGCAGTCTAGTTTTGTGCTTCCTATTTTGGTTTGCTTGCAGATCAGCTTTCAATCTGCCTATGTATAGATCATTGATACCTTTAAAAATAAAATACACTAACAAACTCAAAGTATAGGCTATACATATATGTGTGTGTGTGTGTGTGTGTGCGCGTGTGTGTGCGTGTGTGTGTATGGAAAATATTTCTACAATTTGATTACATAAGACTAATTTTGTATATAAGTATATTTTATTTATAAATTAGGCATTTACAAAAGCATAGTTAAATGTGTGGGAATTCCTCTCAATACCATCAAAAACCTAGCAAGATATTTAGAGAAACAAAGCTGTGTAGCAAGCACTAACAGAAAACAGAAGACTAGTCAGCCAGCTGTACTAGACATTGTTAAAGCTCACTGAGTTAATCAGTTTCATTTTACTGCAACAAGTTGCAAAAGGCATGCTGGTTCGTTGAACTTGCCCTAACTGAAATGATACCCAGGGGAACACTTTAAGAGGAATCAGCCAAAGAATCAACCTCATTACTGGAGCTGCTGAATTTGCACACTAAGGCCTCTCAGGCAAGGCTTACTTGCACGAAATTAAGATTTTTTAAAAGGGTGCAGAACTATGTGAAGAGAATTAGCCTTGGCTGCTATGATTCCTTTTGATAGCCTTAGATCTAAATGGGATTATTCCCATTTTCACTTCAAATCTAAAAGGCAATTATGTTAATATTTTTTTCTGACTTTCCAAGGTATTATTTATTCAACTTTCTATTTCAATGTCAGGGTCACCCAAGTCTGCTCTTCTTTGTAATATCTTATTGATTTTCAGTTTGATGATCAATACTTTTTCATTTTTATCCTTGCTCATGATTAATATTTTTCAATGATCTATTACTTTAGATAAGCCTTTGTTAAATTTTTTTACTTTAGTATCAAACATTTCCTTAATATAGAGCAAATCTGAGGAAGAAGAATCTTCAACAGAAATATACTGTCCTATTAAAGAATCTAGGATTAGAATGATTGTTTCTTACTAAAACTGTAGAGCTAAGAATAGGGCTAACAATCTATGTCTTATATACATACATATCTGCATAATATACAGAAATGAAGACAATTAAGTAGATAGTTTGATAAGTAGGTAGGTAGGTAGAAAGCAATATTCTACTAGTTATAGGATCAGTTCTGTGGCAAACTTTAAAAATTGAGGTACAATTGACATGCAGCATTATATTCATTTCGGGCGTACACCATAGTGATTCTATATTTCCAAATTTTGCAAAATGATCACTGAAGTAAGTCTGCTTAACATATTTCACCATGCATAGTTACAGAAGTTTTTTTCTTGTGATGAGAACTTTTAAGATTTACTCTTTTAGTAACTTCCAAACATGTGATACAGTGTTATTAGTGTAGTTGCCATGCTGTACATTACACCCCCATGACTTTTTTTATTTCATAGATGGAAGTCCGTGCCTTGTGAGCTCCTACACCCATTTCTCCCACCTTCCACCCTACCCCATCCCCCCTCTGCTTCTGGCAACCACCAATTTGTTCACTGTATCAGTGGGCTTGTTTTTTGTTTGGTTAATTTTATTTAAGATTCCACATATAAGTGAGATCATATGGTATTTGCCTTGTTCTGTCTGACTTATTTCATTTAGTACAACGTCCACAAGTTCCATCCATGTTATTGCAAATAGCAAGGTTTTCTTCTTTCTTATACCTCAATAATACTCCACTGTGTATATACATCACAGTTTCCTCACTCATTCATCCATGCATGGACATGTAGGTTGTTTCCATACATTGACTATTGTAAATAATACTTCAATGGACATAGAGGTCCATGTATCTTTTTGAGTTGGTGTTTTTGTTTTCTTTGGATAAATACCTCAAAGGGGAATTACTGAAACTTATGGTAGTTCTACTGTTAATTTTTCAAGGAACTTTTATTCTATTTTCCATAGTGGCTGCACCAATTTACATTCCCACAAGTAGCACACAAGGATTCCCTTTTCTCCACTTCCTTGCTAACACTTGCTATTTCTTGTCCTTTTGATAATAACCATTCTAACAGGTATGAGGTGATACCTCATTATGATTTTAACTTACATTGCCCTCATAATCAGTCGTGTTGAGCATCTTTTCATGTACTTGTCTACTTTGGAAAAATACCTACTCAGATCTTCTGTCTATATTTTAATTTGTTTGTTTTCTGTTTACTTGCTACTGAGTTGTGTTTTTTAAAAAATATTTTGGATATTAACCTCTTATCAGATATATGTTTTAGAAATAGTTTCTCCCATTTAGTAGGTTGCCTTTTCATTTTGTTGATTTCCTTTGTTGCGCACACACTTTTTTAAATTTGGTACAGTCTTACTTGTTTATTTTTGCTCTTGCTGCCTTTGCTTTTGGTGTCAAATTAAAAAAAAAATTATATATCACTAAGACCAATGTCAAGTAACTTACCACCTATGTTTTCTTCTAGGGGTTTTATAGTTTTAGGTTTTACATTTAAGTCTTTAATCCATTTTAAGTTATTTTTTTGTGTATTGTGTAAGGCAGTGATTCATTTTCACTCTGCATGTGATTTTTCAGTTTTCCCAACACCATTTATTAAAGACACTGTCCTTTTCCCTTTGTATATGCTTGGTGTCTTTGTGTAAATTCATTGACCATATATGCTTGGGTTTATTTCTGTGCTGTCTATTCTGTTCCATTGATCTATATGTCTGTTTTATTGCAATACAATACTATTTTGATTACTATAGCTTGTGATATAGTTTGACATCAGGGAGCATGAGACCTCCTGCTTGTTCCTCTTTCTCAGAATTGCTTTGGCTGCTTGAGGTCTTTTATGGTTCCATACAAATTTTAGAATTGTTTGTTCTAGTTCTGTGGAGCATGCTCTTGGAGTTTAAAAGGGATTGTAACAGACTTCTTATATTATTTAAAGACATGCTTTTAAACTGTACATTTCAAGACTGTTCAAGCAACCCTTACTGGTTGAGAGCAGTAAAATGTATGCAATATAAAAGAATAAAAAACGACCTCTTCAAAAATTTTTCAGAAAGCCATTTAGTATTGAATAACTAGGGGTGCTGAGGTGGCTCAATCGGTTAAGCATCTGACTCTTGATTTCAGCTCAGGTCATGATCTCATGGTTGGTGAGTTCGAGCCCCGTGTTGGGCTCTGTGCTGACAGTGTGGAGTCTGCTTGGGACTCTCTCATCCTGTCTCTCTGTCCCTTCTCTGCTCATGCATTCTCTCTCTGTGTGTCTCTCAAGAATAAATAAGTTAATTAAAAAAATAAAAAATATATATTGAATGACTAAATGGTATAATGATATTAAAAATTATGGTCTATTCTTCACTGGAGTCCAGGTCTGCATGATGCATAGATTATGTTTAAGAATTTAGGCAAACTCTCTTCTATAATTATCATGATGTATTAGGTTTATGCTCCTTCCAAGCATCTTGCTGTTGTTATTGTTCCTGAACACTGTAGTCTTAGTGAGTTATCCAAGGTAGATATGAAGTGATACTATATATAAAACAGCTTACAAAAATTTTATATATGTTATGATGTTAGTCACAAATTGCAGCTTTTCTTCCATGTATCTTAATATTTATCACTATGGTAATGAGTTGAGTCATGAGCTTCCTGAGGAAAGATGATAAATACTTTACTATATGCTTAACATATTTGAAATTATGAATATGTTATTAAAATTATTATTACTATAAAAAGTTTGCATTTATAAGAACACTTCTAGTATTCAATCAAATCCATTTCCCTCAATCTCCAAAAATACTTTTTTGGCTTTTAGTTTTATTATATTTTTTTTCTAAACCAGCTTCTTCCTGAGAAGTTAGTTGAACTTATGAGAAGTTGGAAGAACAGTGAAAAAAGTTGTTTCCTTCCTATTACTGCACCATCTCAAAAAATCCATAGACACATTGTAATATGCAAAGGGTCAAAGCAAAGCTGAGGAGGGCAAAAGAATATGGAAGAGGCACATTTACTTCTCAAAAGCCGTGGCTTTGCGTGTACACATGACTTCAAGTCATATTCTGTTAGTGAGGACATGTTACATGGCCTCACACAACTGGGAGACAGACAACCATCTCTCTCCCCCTGGTCGCTTACGTTTATGGCTGCCCTCTTACAATGGAGGCACTCAACCGCCTCCTGAAGATAAACAATCCAAAGTAAAACTCCAGGATCTCTGGGTGATCTCAGGGTGATGCAGAGCCTGATTTACAGGTTTACAGGTGATTCCTCATGTGTTAGTGACTAAAAGCCACATTATCTGCTGCCCCTGAGGACACACATCCATGCATACCCATGCCTTGGCCTGGAAATGGTATGTACATTTTACTTGCATTCCATCAAAGGATATCAAATGTCTCACAGTGTCTCATGTCACCAAAAAATTGGGGTGGGGTGTTATTTAGTTGGTTGCTTTTCATAACACTAGGGTGTTGTGAAGTACTTATTTTTGCTCTTATTTGGCAAAACATCAAAATAAATTGGCAATGGTTTTCCTGTTTTTAGATTTTTATAATTAATAATGTATACCCTTCACTTTCTGCAGTAGCCTGTATGTGTGTGAGTACACTCACACACATCCCTTTAAAAATAACTATTTCAGGGCACCTGGGTGGCTTAATCAATTAAGCGTCCAACTCTTGGTTTCCGCTCAAGTCATGATCTCACTCTTCCTGAGATCAAGTCCTGCGTCAGGCTCTGTGCTGACAACATGGAGCCTGCTTGAGATTTTCTCTCTCCCTCTCTCTGTCTCAAAATTAACATTTTTAAAAAAAAAACATGAACTATTTGAGTTCATATAATTGAATTAGGTAAAATAATTATTCTGTGTATCCAAAAGCTATTATAATTTTAAAACACTAAAAGCAAAGTTGGACCATTAATCAATTAATTGATTTTTGAAGGTTGGGCTATTTAAATTAATAAGGCTCGGGGCGCCTGGGTGGCGCAGTCGGTTGAGCGTCCGACTTCAGCCAGGTCACGATCTCGCGGTCCGGGAGTTCGAGCCCCGCGTCGGGCTCTGGGCTGATGGCTCAGAGCCTGGAGCCTGTTTCCGATTCTGTGTCTCCCTCTCTCTCTCTGCCCCTCCCCCGTTCATGCTCTGTCTCTCTCTATCTTAAAAATAAATAAACGTTGGAAAAAAAAAATTAAAAAAAAAAATAAATTAATTAATAAGGCTCTCTGCTTATCAGAGGTCAATAGACATGATAAAGTCTTGATTGTGTGATGTATAAATTTTTAAAAATTGGTTTGGAATTTTTGCTCTATCTTAATATTTTTTATACTTACAAAGTAATGAAAATAATAAAAATATTATAATGTAGTTTCTCATAGCTCACCAAATTTCCCTATGCTATTTTTTGGGGATTTTCCCTCTTAGGAGGGAACTTTGTAGTTCTATTTATGGTGAATGCAAAGTAACTATTAAAATAACCACAAATCTTATAGTAGAAATACATTTAAGCATTACTACTTTACTAAATTCTTCTGTTAACAAGGAACTCATGTCAACACTCAAGGAGAGATAAGTAGTTTTAAAAAACTTAAAAGGATCTGTACACCTTTTTCTTTTCCCTACCTTACAAGGACTCCAGAACAAGGCACAGTAGTTCAGTGCATTCCCTACCCAGACAAGGCATTGCTCAAGTTTTGACTGGGAACCACCCCCCCCAACCAATTCCATTATAGTATGACAGGAATGTGGATCCTAATCTTCCCACCCTATAAAATCTACTTGTACTAAGTGTACTTCATTTGTTGTGGAGTCAAAGTTGCAAAAGAAATTGAGAGTCTTTAGTATTTAATGATTGTCACCACTACATGAATCGAACAGTACCTATAAATTCCTAATTCATTTTCCCCTTCTTCCCCATTTTTGGAGCTAGTTCTTTCCATGTTCGATCATTGCATTAAACTCAGATCAATTAGATAAAGATGATGTGGTATATGCATATAAGGAAATATTATTCAATTGTGAGAAAGAAGGAAATCCTGCTGTTTGCAACAATCTGGATACCACTTATATATGGAATCTAAAAAGAACAGACTCAAAGAAACAGTAGAGTGGTGGTTACCAGGAGTTGGCACGTGGGAGAAGTGGGGAGGTATTGGACAAAGAATACAAACTTCCAGTTTTAAGATGAACAAATTTGGGGATCTAATGTATGGCATGGAGATCATACCTGATAATATTCAGTATCCTATGCTTGAGTATTGCTAAGAATTTTAAAAAAAAATTTTTTTCAATGTTTATTTATTTTTGGGACAGAGAGAGACAGAGCATGAACGGGGGAGGGGCAGAGAGAGAGGGAGACACAGAATCGGAAACAGGCTCCAGGCTCTGAGCCATCAGCCCAGAGCCTGACGCGGGGCTCGAACTCACGGACCGCGAGATCGTGACCTGGCTGAAGTCGGACGCTTAACCGACTGCGCCACCCAGGCGCCCCAAGTATTGCTAAGAATTTTAAATGTTCTCTCTCTCTCTCTCTCTCTCTCTCTCTCTCTCTCTCTCTCTCACACACACACACACACACACACACACACACACACACACACAAAATGGTAACTTGTGACAGGATGGAGGTAGGAGTTAATGCTATGGTAGTAATAATTTTGCAACATATAAATATATCAAAGCACTGCCTTGTATAACTTAAACTTACACAATGTTATGTGTCAGTTACATTTCAATAAATCTGGCAGGTGGAAATCCAACTCCATTAACCCCATGCTTTCTCTTTTACTTTGCCATCTTTCACATTATTGCACTGATAATTGCTGTAAAGAACAACCTAAAAAACCTGCTATTACCTTCCAATGAAATTCTTTCAAATTGGCATTAAAAAGCCATGAAAGTATATTTAGTCTGTTAAATTAGATTAAATGCTTTCATAATTTAACTGGGGACAATAAAATATGAACTTTATACTGTTATTCTAATGTCAACTTAAATGAGTATTTAGAGACTTCTCCATTATTCTAATATATTCTCTTGCCTTTTAAATGACATTCTGTGTGTGCCGTTTCTAGCATACAATATCTAGTTAAAGTAGGATTTATGTACATTTAAACATTATAGACATACCACAGTTTGAATAACCTTCAAGAGTACAAAAATGTTCACAGTAAGACTTCTTGTTGCAGATAGTGTTGTCGGAGTAATTTCTCCAAATAAGTATGACATATTTGGACTGGATACAGATTAACATCAACCAACAAAGCAATAATTTTTATTAATTAGGGATAGCCTTAACTTTGTTGACGTTGTGGGTGGGATAATTCTTTACTGGGGCGGGGGGCTCTTCTGTGCATAGTAGGATATTTAGAAACCTTGACTTCTACCCACTAGATGCCAGCAGTACCCCCCTCTATTTCCAGTTGTGACAACCAAAAATGGCTCCAGATTTTGTGTAATATACCCTGGGAAGGAAAATTGCCTTCCATTGAGAAGCAGTGGGGTAACACTAACAGCTGTAACAGAGATCCCCAAACACATAAAGGTTTAGACGCAACAGAAGTTTATGTCCCTTCTAGTATTATTCCAGGGCAGGTAAACAGATTGGTGAATCATCTCTCCTTCACCCAGTCTTTCAGTGACCTAGGCTGAAGGAGACTCAGTTATCTTCAATAAGAACTTCCAATTTAGTCTTGTATTTTTCATTTAAACTAGTCAAAGGAGTAGAAGAGCATCAAAGGGGAACTTCAGTGTCTTAAAAGCTTTAGCCTTGAATTAATGCATATTATTTCAATTTACTTTCCATTCATGGGAATAAATTGTGTGGCCCCATCTAACTGCTGGGGAGATTAGAAGATTATTATATCTCTTTGCCCAGGAGGAAAAAGAAACAGTTTTTGATTAACAGTTAGCCATATGCCTTCCTACTCACCAGTTTTCTACTTGCATTCTTCATCCAGCACATAAAACACATTCATACCTTTTACTGAGGAGACAACCCTAACTCTTCTCCATTTACTACATTCAGTTCAAACTCCAGGATCTCAAGGTTATATAGAGTGTTTTTATCGAGTTCAGATGTAATTCTTCATGGATCAATGGCCTATGAACTAAGAAAAAAAAAATTCATTTGCCTCACCCACAACCTAAAAACTCCTAATGTAAACATATCCCTTATATCTTAAAAGCCATGGCCTACACATAGCTTCAATCACGTTCCATTGGCAGGAATTAACCATAAGACCTGAACAAACTGAAAGAAGTTTGGAATATATGGCCTAGCACGAAAAGAGAAGAAGGGATTTTATTTTGACCAACAGATAGCAAAGCACATAATATAAGCTGAAGAATGAGACACAAAACTAAAAAATTGAGTCCCAGGTGATACTGAATACATATTCTTACAATATTTTTGTTGTAGATGATCAGTCAGTAGTGATAATTTTCCAAAAGAAGGATGGGGTCGCTTTCCTTAAGATAGAGGGCTGGCAAGACCTAGACTTAAAGGCAGGGTATCATTCCCAAATGAAATACAAAACTGAAAATGCAAAGGAAATGTCTTTTGTTTGGAAAAGAAATCAGGGACAACTAGGTGGCTCAGTCAGTTGAGTATCCAACTCTTGACTTAGACTCTGGTCATGATCTCATAGTTCATGGGTTTGAGCCCCGCGTGTTGGACTCTGCACTGACAATGCAGAGCCTGCTTGAGATTCTCCTTCTCTCTCCCTCTCATTCTCTGCCCCTTACCTGCTCATGCTGTCTCTCTCTTCTCTCTCTCAAAGTAAAGAAATAAACTTTAAAACAAAATTAAAAAAGAGATCATTGGGTTAGGAAAGCAGGCTGTGGCTCTGGGCGGGGGGGGGGGGGCATGCTTTCCTAAGGATCTTTCTAGATAGTCTGGATATTGTATTTAAGATGACAATTTAAACTAGGTCTTAGTGACTGGAGGGTGAGAAATTGTTTAGCAACAGGTCAAAATTGATCTGATAAGATTGGACTGGCTCAGGTTAGATAGGCTAAAAAAAACTGGAGGATTGACAAAAGGTAGGGACAAACCCTCATTCTCTTCAGTTGTAGCTTCTCCATTATATTTTTGTTTGTTTTCTGTATTTGTACAAATTTTGTACAAATTTATTTATAGGTTCCTTAATATGTAGTTCCTAGAACTTCTGCCAAGGAAAAATTGCCCAAGGCAAGGTAAAATGGCAAGGAAGACTTTATTCAATACTGTTGCAATAGGAGAGAGAGACTGAACTCTACTTTGGTGAAATAAAAGGTGGGAAAGTTTTAGGATCTGGGGTGAGCTAGCAGAAAAGTACTAGAGGACATTAGTGGGGAGGTTGGTCAATGTAATTGGGCCATCTGTATTTGCTAATTGGTACTTATTGAAGTTAGGCTTTTATTCTCCCACAGAGACTGGAGGATATCTTTCTTGATGATTAAATTTCAAAGTGATGGTCCCCAGGTCCTTGGAAAAGACATTTTCTTGGGATATAAAACTGGCAAGGGGCTATGTATAAGAAGATTTACATCTTAAAGCAGCAGAGAGAGAATTTACAATTGAAAATTTTCTAAAGTAAATGTTCTTTAAAAAGAGAGATCAGAGGCCTATAGACAGAAAGAAAACTGTCTAATGTTAAATCAGTCTGAAGGGAACATTAAGGCTGTCTGTCAGGTACTAAAACATAAAAGTAGTGTACAGAGATACAATCACCAACATGTTTTTAAATGCAGTCTTCTAATCATGTAGTCCAAACATCCATTAGCTGTTTTGGCGACTCATTTAAACTTGTCAGTATAAATGGCTCATATAAATCTCTCACTTAAAATGACTATAGCTATTAGCTTTTAGGATATAAAGATAAAAATTTTTCTTTGGTTCCACACTGGTCCCTTTAGATATTTTTGACCCCATCTGTCTTTGAAGAAACTTGATTTGTAATAATAATATGTTTTGTATAGCCATCTAAAACTGGAAAAAAATTTGGAATGGGTAAGGTAAAAATAACAGTGTGTTAATTATGAATTTTTATTAGAACACTTGGGCCCCAGTTGAGTAACAACTATTCATATAATTATATTAGCATAAGGTCATGAGTTTCCATTTGTTCATAAGTATTTGATAAATACTTTCCCAAAATCAGATGTACAATGTCCACAGTGTCTCTCAAATACTAACAAAGAAGGGAATCAGTTAATGTGATGTGACAATTTTCAGAGCAACTTTGTCTTATTATTAGTTCAGTATTTCCTCATTTTTATGCCTCTTTAAAAATTTCCTGTATATTCTCAGCATATGTTGTGAGCTTCATCTAATTTTTTTCATGATAATGTTTCCTGTATGTTACTCTTTATTCATTTTTATTTCATGAATATCCATTTTCCCTCATCTTTTTAACAAGTTTCTATCAACATTTTTTGGTCAGAATGTAATGTTTGTTTTTTTTGTTTTGTTTTGTTTTGTTTTTTGCTAAAAACAACGTTATAAAAGCATTTTTCCTGTTAATTGTTTTGTTATTCCAAAATTAAATCCTCCAAATCCTGGATGCATACATGTATCTCATATTTTCCCTTTATCACAGAGGTGATAACTTAACCTCCAGTTACCTGTAAAATAATTAATGCCTTATATGATTATTTTGCAGCATTAATGTCTTTCACGAATACTTTAAAAGAATTATTTAGCTCTTTGGCAAGTCTAATGCCTTGACTTTGTAGAGTGCCCTTGTCAGTCCTCACTGGGCCCATTTCCTTTCTTTTAGAAGAATGTTATAATATTCTATTGAGATAATGACCTTAAGTTTTGACTTTTAATAAAAAAATAGTTAATTTTTACCATATAATTAATTTAATGATCACAAATACCAAGCCTCAAAAACTTTTGAAGTTTTACCTATTTAAAAAACATATATGTAAATACTGAGATTATGTTTTGAGGCATCTTTAATTACTATTTAAATTGATTTTTACTTTTAATCTATGAAATACATTGAAGTGAAATACAACTTAAGTATTGTGTTCTTTTTTCTATAGTTTATGAATCTAAAGTAAATATAGAATAAATGATTGATCATGCTTTGACCCTTCTTAAAAAACTTTAGAGACTTATCTAAAGAGAAAAATTCATTGTCAGTTTTGATCATTTGTTAGTAAAAAGAACAGTTAAAATATCCTATCATTAAGCATTTTAGTAATGATCATAGTTATGATAAATAACTGACTTAATTATTGTAGAGCTAGAAAATTACATTTCTGGTATAGTAATTAATTATCTAGTATAATTAGAGAAGTTTCAGAACTAAACATACATTGAAAATCAAAGATTTTGTAATCAGGAGAGTCACAAAGATACTTGAGTTATAATGTTATAATTGTATAGAAAATAATTTGTATATTTAACATTTGTGCTATGGAATAGTCATTATTGAATTAAACTTCTAAGATGTGTGGTAAATTATCATATTATTGAGGCATGAATTTGGATTTAATTCCTTTGAGCCTAACATATTGAATCAAGTACTTCTGATAATGAATACGCCTCGTTTACTCTTCAGTATTTGCATTTCAATGTGGTTGTGATGCTCTCTCTTGAATATATAATACTATTGTGAAGTTAAAGAGGAAACCACCTGTATTCATTTCTTATGGCAGCCATAACTAATTACCACAGAGTGGCTTAAAACAACAATTTATTCTCCCACAATTCTAAAACTAGAAGTGTGAAACCAAGGTTTTGCAAGACATTCTTGCTCCACATGAAGGCTCCAAGTAAGAATCCTTTCTTGCTTCTGGTAATTCGCATTCCTTAGTTTATAGGCATCAGTTCAGTCTCTGCCTCCATCTTGACATGGCCATCTCTCCTCTGTGTATGTCTGTCTTCACATGGCCTTCTTATAAGGATATCTGTCATTGGATTTAGGGTCCACCCTAATCCAGTATGATCCTATCTTAACTGGATTACATTTGTAAAGACCCTATTCCCAAGTAAGGTCAAATTCATAGGTACTAGGGTGATAAGACCTCACATATCTTCTGAAGAGGAATACTTCAACTCACACCACCACCACTTTGTTGCCACAAAAATTCAACTACTACTAAGTGATTCATTCATTGTAATGCAACCTTAAAAAGTGATGATTCTTAGTTATAAATGGAAGTTTTGAATAAAATATGACATGTTAATCCATCTTTCACTAAAGGAAAAACACAGAATTTTTATTGTCCAGAATGCAGTCTGTAATGCCCCCTTAACTGGTCACAGGCCTGTAATTATTGTGTAGCCAGACTTTGGTTGCAGCTCTATAGCTTTAGTATGTGATTTTAAATGTGTATTTATTTTTACCTAAATTATCTTCATTGCTTTTCTAGATAATTTCAAATGAATCAAACCATTGTGAGGTCTTGTGCTGGCTGTCATGTCTTTAAAACTACTATTACTCTGGAAATCATTTATATATTTTGTGAATGACTAGTGATTGCAGTTATTGTACATTAGTGATATGCTAAGAATTGTGCATAATCACTGCCATATTTATCACAGTATTTGTCTCTCATAGCGCATATGGGAAAGTTTGGGAGTGCTCATGGAAGCATACACTTGTTCAGGCTATTTATATAGCAATGATATCTAAATAGTCAAACTTCTGGGGCACCTGGGTAGCTCAGTCAGTTGAGCATCTGACTTTGGCTCAGGTCATTATCTCATGGTTCATGAGTTTGAGCCCTGCATTGGGCTGGATGCTGTCAGCACAGAGGCGCTTGGAATCCTGTAGCCCCCCTCCTGCCCCTCCCCTGCTTGCACTCTCTCTCTAAAAAAATAAATAAACATTTTTAAAAGTAAGAAAATAGTCAAAATTCTATTGCCAGAAGATATTCCTCCACTGAATGAAGGTGAGAAAAAAGTAAAATTTAATAATCACAAGTATTTTCTTTTTGAAACAATGTCAATGAATTAAAATAACTCACAGTGACTACGGAAGTAGAATTAAATATAGATGTCAGCCAAATTGTTAAAAGCTTTAATATGTAATTTCAAAGAACTTGTAAAGATTATCGTCAGAATTTTTCTATCCCATATTGCTTATTTTAGAGAAGTGCGAACCTCTGAAAGATAATGGATATAAATACTAACTCTCTTACTAATTTTATTTATAAATAGCATGAAGCTATTTCAAATAGAAGATTTGATCAAATTACCTTTCTAGTCTGAAGAATCAAGAGGATGCAATTTGGTTGGGGGGGGTGTTCTCTGTTCATACTTTGAACAAAATTTTTCATTTATCACTTTAAGCGTCTGGATAAAATAAACATTTTCAGTATCATCTTTCTCGCTTGTCCAGAATTCACCACCATGTTGATAAATCCTAAGAACATAATAAATACCCATTTTGCATGTTTTCATCAAAGAACAAAAAAAAGATTTTCTAATTGTGATTTATGACTAAAAATTGACAAGGAAAATTGAAAATATCTTATGATAGCATATTGAAGTATGTTTTTCTTCATATCTCTTATGGGATCTAAAAATGGAGCTATTCTGAAATAAAAATTTATATTTTACAATTAAATCATGATTCCATTAACCAATTGGGAAAAATCTGTATATAAACTTAATAACATTTGGATGAGTGTTACTCAAAGTATGTTCCTCAGAACACCTGCGTTGGAGTCATTTGGGGTATTTATTGAAATTTCAGATTACCAGGCCACATTCCAGTCCTATTAATCAGAATCTTGGTACAGTGTTCAAAACTTGTATTTTAATCATCTCCAATGATGTGTTTTATGTACGCTTTGTTTTAAAACAACCATTTTAATAGAATTTATGCATACCTAGGAAGATGATGTCATAGTTCTAAAATTACTGTTTTTTGGAAACAGAGGAAATGAAGAATGCCAGAGCTAATATATCTGGGCTGGAGAAATCTAACCTAGCTACAGACGAGTTCCTTGGAGGTAGCCAAGCATTTCAATATATCATCATTCAACATATTTACTGTTCTACAGGCACAGTTGGTTCCAGTATAATTCAGTATAAACCTACAATTTTCTGTGGGGAAGTCTAATCCAGTCAGACATGGTAGTGGCAGCTTCAATAAAAGATGGTAAAATTCTGAGGCAGCCAGGCTTAATTTTTTTTTTAACATTTATTCATTTTTGAGAGACAGAGTGCGAGTAGGAGAGGGGCAGAGAGAGAGACACACACAGAATCCAAAGCAGCTCCAGGCTCTTTGCTGTCAGCACAGAGCCTGACTCTTGGGGGTGGGGCAGGGGGCACATGTTGAACCCAGGAACTGTGAAACCATGACCCGAGCTGAAGTCGCCACTTAACCATTCAGGCACTCCAGTGAGTCAGCCAGGCTTAGAAATCAAGGCATGGAAGATTAATCCATTTATTATGGGAATCACATAGTGGTTTGGGAATGTGCAGAGCAGGATCTCACTGTTCTTGGTTAAGGATAGTTTAAGTAGGGGGGCACTGGGTGGCTCAGTCGGTTGAGTGTCCAACTTTGGCTCAGGTCATGATCTCACAGTTTGTGAGTTGGAGCCCCGCGTAGGTCTCTGTGCTGACAGCTTGGAGCCTGGAGCCTGCTTTCAATTCTGTCTCCCTCTCTCTCTGCCCCTCCCCCCGCTCATGCTCTGTCTGTCTGTCTGTCTCTCTCTCTCTCTCTCTCAAAAATAAATAAACATTAAAAAATTTTAAAAGAAAGGATATTTTAAGTAGGTAGGATCTCACAACTGTGGGTTATTTTCTTACGAGGGGCTTGGCACATCATGTACAGAAAGAAACCACAGGCCAAAGTCCTGTGATTCAAAATCCAGTGGAAGTCTAGAACCTAGGTATGTAATTCTCAGCCGATTCGAAACAAGGCATGAAATAGTGACATCAAGAAATGATAATGTGGGTCCTGATTTTGCCATAACTGACAGAAATCATGACAACTTTGGTATTTGTTTGTGTTCATCGCAGACATCACTCCAGATTTTTTAAAAGAGAGAGATAGAGCAGGGGCTGGCACCATTTTCTAAAATACCTAAGCATAGTTTTCCTCAGCAAGCCTTCATTGTGGAGCCTAACCTCAAATTTTAAGAGATTTTGAGCTCACTTACATGTTCCATAAGACTAAATGTGAACATCTCTGAATTCCTGTGGTGCCCACACATAGGTCTGTGTGGAAAACCTTCTTTCCTGGTGTTAACAAGTTTTTAATACCTTTTCATTATAACAATTTTCAAGGACCTTAAATCCAAAGTAGGGGACTCTTTTCACCAGTGATGTAGAAAGGGGAACTTACGTATTTGGAGAATGATGAGTAAAACGAGGTTGCTAGTATTTGACCATTTGGGATCTACTTTGGATAATGAGGGATATGGAAAATTAAGCTCAAAAGGTCTGCAAATTGATGGCCTTGTTTATTTTCCGATTCTATGTTGTTATCTGTTATCTCAAAGAAGTAATTTGAACTTTTATTTTCCTTGCCTTAATTTCCTTATCTAAGTAGGAACAAATTACCTTACAGAATTGTCAGTGAGGGCTGACAGAGCCATGTGGTTCCTCCCCCAAGGATGATAGTAATTGAATAAGTGAATGAACAAATTCCTGCCCACTGGACTGAGGTCTAACTAGATTGTCCTCAATCAAATGGGAAGGGATTCAATTAGTGATTTACTCACACATTCAAATTACCTAATGAATGATTACTACATATAAGGAATTATGTTAGATGCTGAAGATAAAAGTGAATTGAGCATAGCCCCAAACTTCAACTTGGTTGAGATCTAGTAAAAAAAAAAAAAATCAATCTGTACTATTTATTTGTTAATAACGGCTGATATTTGCTGAACATTTATCAGGCTAAAGACTTTACATGAATCATTCAAGAACCCTGGGCTAAAAAAATAAATTTCTACCTTAATTAGTGTCTGTAGTTGCTAGGGGCTGTGAAGGGCAGGAATTAAAAATTAATATTTAATTTGATATGTTTATGCATGTATTGAGGAAATCATTATTTTCAATCATAATATTGTAAGAGTTGAAGTAGAAAGAATGAAAAAAGCTGACTTAGAATTGGAAGTTTTAAAGATCCTTATTTTCAGAGAGGGAAATAAAAACAGAGTTAGCAAATAAGAACTTTAATATTTGGGATACATTAGGAGATTTTTGCCTTGAAACTGGTCTCTGCTACTTTATGGTTATTGTCTTTGTACGTGATAGGTGGGCAGAGTGATCTTAAACAAGTAAAAAATCAAATAGGTTTAAAGCTCTTTTGTTTGAAAATTTTAATCAAATACTCATGGCTCTTAAAAGAATAATGAAAATCCTGTATTGGCTGACACTGCCTGCAAGGCTTGGTCCCCTTTCTGATCACTGGTTCCTGCATCTCAGCCATGCTGCCTGCTCTCATTCTCAAGTTATCTGCACATATTGTTCCCTCTCCCTGGATTTGCCCTCTACTTGCCTTCTTAATCTCAGTGCCTTCTTCAGATCTCAGCCCAAGCATTCTTTCCTTAGAAATCCTTTCTGTGACCCTTTAGACTTGGTGCATTACCTGAAAAATACGGTCACATAACTTTCCAAAACATTCTTGATATGTTTATGTTTATTTGGGGGATATACATTTTTCCATATAAATTATTTATAATTGTATATTTCTTTTTTTTTTCTTTTTTTTTTAAATTTTTTTTTTCAACGTTTATTTTTATTTTTGGGACAGAGAGAGACAGAGCATGAACGGGGGAGGGGCAGAGAGAGAGGGAGACACAGAATCGGAAACATGCTCCAGGCTCTGAGCCATCAGCCCAGAGCCCTACGCGGGGCTCGAACTCACGGACCGCGAGATCGTGACCTGGCTGAAGTCGGACGCTTAACCGACTGCGCCACCCAGGTGCCCCTAATTGTATATTTATTTAGAGGACTATCTGCCTTGGGTTACCTCAAAACAGAACTGAGAGAAAAGCTTGCATGTAAGTAGTTTAATTGAGAATGGGTCCCAGGGAGTAGAAGTGAGAGATCAGACTGAGAGAAGGAAGGAAAGCCACTAAAGATTACAAGTCCTCTGTCCTACTGAAGCTTATGAGAAATGTTATAAAATACAGTTTATAATTGTCTGCCCTACAGATGAAAAAGAAATCAATGTATTCATTGTCTTCTTCCTCATTGATCCAGGGTAGCCCATGACATTTGTTTGTCTTCTGATTTCTAAATAAAGAAAGTCTAAGTGGATCCCTATGGAGTCTCATTCCCTGGGATGGGAATTTAGGGGTGATACATAGAGGCCTGGGCTGGTGTGTCCAAGTGAAGGCAGTGTTCATAACTGCTTAAAGATATACCACAGCAATGGTACAAATAAGAGGTAGCACTGAGAGGTTTAAAGGGGCATGAGAGTTACACCCTCCCAGAACATAAAGAGCAAGATCTATGACTATCTTCCTAACCATTACATTTGTATCACCTTGCTTAATGACTAGTGTATAGTTAGTACTCAGTAAATATTTTTTAGTACATGTACGAGTAGGGGGTAGGAATTCCTTCCTGTTATATTACTGAGTGTGCCAATCATATAATTTGTGAGAATATAAAATTTAAGCTTGTATATAGTGAGATTATGAAATTATTTCAGAAAATTTCCCTTTTAAAGTAACTATATATTCCTGTCTCGACTGGCTAGCAGTTTAGCAGTCATGACCTCCAAACTTATGGGCTATCACATTAAATTCAATGATTATGTTTTGTTAAAAAGAAAATATTTGCTGCATACAAAGTAGCAGTTCCATCTTATTAGGGATTTTGTGGTGTCAACATTTTCTCTGGCTCAGAAGGAAAAATGCAATGCTGCTACCTCAGTTCACAAATACCAGGGATAAGGTATGGGTGTTTCAATAGCCTTCTGTGTCAGGTAAGTGACCCCGTACCTCACCATGGTGTTTGGAGCAGTTAAAATAGATCAAAAGGATTGTATCAAATGACAACCATGTGCAGATATCAGGGAACAGGACACATTTGAATCAGATGTTAAAAGAACTAAATAATGGGAGAGAGAGAAAAGCAAACAGACAAATTGAACAGCCATCTACATAGGACTGCTAACTAAATTTTCCAGTTATCAACATGGTGCCTGTATCCACCTGATTCAGTCTTATGCTCAAATGTTATGTCATCAGAGAGAATTTCTTGGCCCTGCTTTTTATTTTTATTAAAAAAAAACTTTTAAAACTTAGGTATTTTTGGGAGACAGAGACAGAGATGAGTGAGGAGGAGCAGAGAGAGAGGGAGACACAGAATCTGAAGTAAGCACCAGGCTCCAAGCTGTCACCACAGAGCTGACATAGGACTCGCTCTCATGAACCGTAAGATCATGACCTGAGCCAAAGTCGGACGCTTAACCAACTGAGCCATCCAGGTGCCTCTTACCTCTGCTTTTTAAATTAACAAGTCCTTCCTTGCCCTTTCCAAATGTAGTAACTTATTCTGCTCTATTTTTCTTTATGCAGTTTTTTCCTCATCCAAAATAATATTCAGTCATTAGTTTACTACTTAGTATATACTAATTAATAGTGTTATTTAGTATATAGTAAATTAACACTGCTAATTAATATATACTAAATTAATAATGTATTGTCACCAGACCCTAAACTGTATGAACAGGTAGTTTGCTGTCTTTGCTGCTTTGGTTTCAATGTCTAGAATAGTTACTGGCATAAAATAGTTACTTAATAAATATTTAAGGAATGACTGACCAATCAAAAGAATACATGCAAAATAATACATACATCAATCTAGAATAGAAATTAGAAAACTGTAGCCTACCTCCTGTTTTTGTAAATAAAGCTTAATTGGAACACAGCCATACTCATTCATTTACATACTGTCTATGGCCATTTTCTCACTATGATAGATTGATCATTTGGCCCACAAAGCTGAAAATTTTACTACATGACCCTTTATAGAAAAAGTGAGCTAACTCCTATTTTAGAGTCCTATTACACCAGGATTCCTAAGTGTAATTCTCATTTCCTAAAAATCATACTGCTTATATAGACGTTTAACTTCTTTAACTTTTCTGTGTGTGTGTGTGTGTGTGTGTGTGTGTGTGTGTGTGTGTGTGTGTATCATGTATAAAATATATATGTATATCCTTTATGTCTTCCTAGAACTTCTTCTCTGAATTAGATGTAGAAGAAATTTTATTCTAGTCAGAGCACTGGCATTAACTAGATGTGTGACCATACGTTACGTAACTACATAGAAAGACATCTGTTCTCACCTTAAATATGGGTTAGATTAATTCTCAAGTTGTTTCTGGCTCTAAAATTCTGATATCAATTATCTAAGTAAACATCCAGGATATAAATTTTGAGAAAAAAAAAAGAAGACAGTTCAAGGTATATCAGTTCTTCATTTCTTAAGGCATTTGTGTCCAGAAAATCACAAAACTGAGGGGGAAAGAAGTCACATACTGGCTTAATGTTCTTTCCATATCAAGCCGACAGAATGTGACAAAGAACTTAATTAATCGACTGGGATCATTGTATATGAACTGGACTGGTGGAGTCCTAACATTGTACAAATTAAGACTGAACAACTCCGGGGCACCTGGGTGGCTCAGTTGATTAAGCGTCCAACTTCAGCTCAGGTCATGATCTCACAGTTTGTGAGTTTGAGCCCTGCTTCGGGCTCTCTGCCGTCAGCACAGAGTCTGCATCAGATCCTCTGTCCCCTTCTCTCTCTTCCTCTCTCCTGCTTGCGTGCTTGCTCTCTTTCTCCCCCCAGAATAAATAAACATTAAAAAAAGAAAAGACTGAAGGACTCAGACTGGTAATTGCACTGTGGATTATTGTGATTGATTTCTTTTTTTTTTTTTTTAGATATGAGAGTCAAATTATCTCATTTTTCAAAGTGTGTTAAGGAGGTTCGTGTTTCTTGTTTTTCTAGAAATGATGTCTCCATTTTCAGTTACTCTGAGGCAGAAAATGGGATAGTACTTACACTGGGTAAAGAAAAGAATTATTTTTGATTGAAGAGAACATAGGATGAAACATGGAAATTCTTGTTAATAAGAATTCATCTACCCTGCCACGGGAAAGCTTGCCAAGAGTAAGGTAAATAACCTGAGGCCAGGTTGGAGAACTGTTCACTCTTAAGTGAAATTATTATTTATTTTCTCTGTCATATATTCAGTTTTTCCAAGTTTTCCTCAAGTTTTCATTAACCATCATAAATTTTTATAACTTGTTTTTGTAAGAAGATTCTGGTTATGCTCTCAGGTGTTGAACACATTCCCCAAGACTAGAGAGAATCAACTGCATTCTCCTATAAAAGAAAAATTGTCCTAATAGATTTGCTATCTTTAAGAAGCTTTTACTCTTTCTGTTATACTGTTGGAGGCAATATGATAGGGAAAGATAGGATAAAATAGGCAGAGAGGAAAAGGTTAAGACCCGAGGTCCCTGGGTGGGGAAAAACATATTTTGGAACATTGTTGGGAGCGTTTGACTACAGCAAACCTCCTTGGGTTTACGGTCCCTCTTAAGATTGTTAACAGACACCACCTACTCCTCCTCAGGTTTCCCTCAGGAATTTGACAATCAAAATACCTAACTAGGGGTACCTGGGTGGCTTAGTCATTAAGTGTCCAACTTTGGCTCAGGTCATTATCTCATGGTTAGCAGGTTCGAGCCCCGCATTGGGCTCTGTGCTGAGAGCTCAGAGCCTAGAGCCTGCTTTGGATTTTGTGTGTGTGTGTGTGTCTCTCTCTGACCCTACCCCCCTCATGCTCTGTGTCTCAAAAATAAATTAAAAAAACATTAAAAAAATTTTAAGAAATACCTAAGTAAAAAAAAAGTAAACCATGAAACCTACAGGAGGGAGAGTATGACCAGTCTGACTCCTCACGCATTGGAGTCCAGCCAATCAAGAATAGACAACCCAGCACCTAGAGTTATCCAGCCACTAAGGGTAGAACCTGAGAAGGAATGAGGGGGAAGGGAAGGGAGGGCTGACCAGAACCTTATAAAACAGGTACCCTTGCCTATAGTCACAGGTATTCACCTTTGAATGCTCCCTCTTTGTAAAGAGAGTTTTCATACTATTCTTGCTTTCTAATCTTATACTCTAATAAACTTCTGCCTGCTGCTGATTTTGTGTCCACCTCTTCATTCTTCAAAGCGGTGAGACAATGAGCCCTGGGTATTGAGGTAAAAACTACTGCAACAGCAGTAGAGTATAAGCAATGAAGGAAGACCCCAACCCAGGTCAGATCCTTGCTCCATCATTTCTGCAATATGGCCAAATTGGTCATTATTGCTTCAGTGTCCTCATTTGCAAAACTTTAATAATAATTGCACCTACTTCATAAGGTTGTTGTTAAGGACTAGATAATACCTATGAAAATTTTACAATCTACTGGCTAGACCAAGTAAGTGCTCTATAAGTGTAAGGTAGTACATAGTAAGCTACATATTTTTCCTACTAGCATTTTATACGAATAAAACAATTTTGAGTGAGAGCCACAATATTCAATAAATATGAAGGAAAGACTATAGGGAAGGCAGGTGTGAGAAGAATTACTAACGCATGAGATTCAAAGCCACAGAATGTGGAGAACCAACCATTTGAACCTGACAAGAGGTAACTAGGACAATACTCTTAAAAATGCAGAACTTGAGCAAAATTAAGTAGTTTTCACTTTGCAAGGCCACAGGAGAAGCCATAAATTTTAATAATGGTAGGTATATAATGATGTAATTGGAGTGTCCAAGGAGGAGACTGAAAATGGCATAGAGTTTTAAAAACTGGTATTGCAGAAGGATTAAGGCAGCAGTCATTAAAATTTGGCATCACAGATGAAAGAATTGTGTTCTATTTCTAGTTTCGCCCATTTCTTAATGTGAGACTTTAGATAATTTGCTTAACTTCTCTGAGTCACGATTTTCTCATCTATAAAATGGGACTATCACAGTATTCTCCAGAGGCGATGAGTCATTCCAGAGAAGTATATAATGTATTATTTTTAAAGTTGCTGATACTGTCCAAAGAATAGCTAAATCCTCAACATAAATATCTAGCAAACAGCTCACTAAATCAGTTTGCAGCTATATGCAACATATTTCTGTTTGGAATCTACATGGGAAACCTCTTGAATTAAATAGCATCTCCAAAGTCCCAGTTTTACTATTATAAGAATTTCCATGTGGAAGGGAGCAGCTGATCAGAGGGTTTTTCCTTTAGATATCTGGCCAGTGTGTGAGAACAAATTGTCTTCCTTTAGTATAATTAGCACCATCTAAAATTTTTTAAACTGCAAAAGCTATATCTTTAAAATTGAGAATAAAAGGAAAAAACTAAATCCTGAGATGAAAGAACAAAAAAAATCTGTAAACATGGCGCTAAACACATGAAGATATTCAAAATTCAATTATAATAAAAGGAATCAAAATTAGAACTGCTCTAAGATTTTTCTACATGTCAAATAACTAAAATTGCAAAAGCTAGAAAACATACTCTGTTGCTTAAATTGTAGGGAAGCTGTCACTCTTTTACTATTGGACCTCTAGAAAATTCACTGTAGTGAAGGATCCTTTCACTAAAAAGCCATCATCTAAAAAGCATTGCCTAAACATACCCCCTTTCTGCATATCACTCTGGACCCTTAAACTGCTTTCTTATGTAATTACTATCATTATTCTTTCTTGGTCCTGAAATGTTACTTGCTTCATTGTCACTATTTCCATGATACCTTAGGATTTTATTGTGTTTGTTTTATTTGCCTTTTCAATTACCTGCTTACATCTTTATGTGGTTAATTGTTCTTTATATTAAAATCTCTCTTAAAATATATGATGTATTTCCTGAATCTTGTGTAAATACTGACTGATGCAGTCATGAATTATAACACATTACATTCTTTTTTTAACTTTATTTATTTTGAGAGAGGGGGGTAGAAGGGAGGGAGAATACCAAGGGAACCTGATACAGGGCTTGAACTCACAGAACCATGAGGTCATGATCTGAGCTGAAATCAAGAGTCAGAAGCTTAACAGATGGAGCCACCCAGGCGCCCCCACATTATGTTGTTTTTAGAACATCAATCCATAAAGCCAAAGTTCTACTAACAAAAGGGAGAGGTAGTAGAAAAAGCAATTGTTTTCAGATTATGCTAACTAATAAATGTTACATTATGAAAATTACCATTTCCCGTTGCCATGATAATAACAAATGTAGAGAAATATCATTAACAAATATTAAACCACTAGGTACAAAGTCATTGGGTTAGAGGGTATTTGTCATATCTGAAAATATCATACAATAGATTATGTGTTATATGAAAAGAGTTAAAGTTATTTTTATTCATTTATTTTTTTAAAGTAGGCTCCATGCTCAGCATGGAGCCAACAGAGAGCTAGAACTCAGGACCCTGACATCAAGACCTAAGCTGAGATCAAGAGTTCGATGCTTAACCGACTGAGCCACCCAGGTGCCCCTAAAGTTGTTACCTATGTAAAGATTTGGCATATACCACCACAGTGGGACTGACTGATACAATGTATTTCTTGATGTGTCTTCTCCTTTCAATGAGAAATCCACAACATTACTTATTTTAGTATTCTTGCGAAACTATTCAACCTTAATTTAACCATAAGGAAATCGCCAAGCAATTGTAGATTAAGAGATATTTTATTTTAAAAATTGTGCAATATTCAAATAAAAAGAAGGAACTCTTTTCTTTCTACTAAAGACACACTACATTCAAGTGTAATGCATTATCTTATTATCTCCTATTACATCCTGGATATTAAAAACATAAAGAACTTTTGAAGCAATTTAAAACATTTGAAAACAGACTATTAGGCAATATTGTTGTATCATTGTTAAATTTCTTGGGCGTGCTGATGGTATTATGGTTATGTAGAAGAATGTCCTTGCTCTTAATTGATACTTGCTGCAATATTTAGGGATGAATTATAATGATGACTGCAACTTACTTTAAAATGGTTCAGTGGTACCTGGGTGGTTCAGTTGGTTAAGTGTCTGACTTTGGCTAAGGTCATAATCTTGCAGTTTATGAGCTCAAGCCCCACATCGGGCTCTGCACTGACAGTGCGGAGCCTTCTTGGGACTCCCTGTCTCCCTCTCTCTCTGCCCCCCTCCACTTGTATTCTCTCTCTCTACCAAAATAAATAAACTTTAAAAAAATAAAATGGTTCAGAAATACTAGTCATATATATATATATATATATATATATATTCTAGTCATATATGTTATTATGTATGTTTTATGCATATATATGAGTAAAATATAGTGAAAGATAAAAAAATGTTGCAGAAAGTTAACAATTGGTAAATCTAGGCTAATTTTATGCAAATTGCATGTTTCCTTAATTTTTCTATAGATTACAGTAATTTTGTATAAGAAGTTAATGTGAGAAGAATAATATCTCATTTCAGATTTAAAAGATAGATCTAGCTATAGTGTTACAATAAAATTTAAGGGGATGAAGACTGAAAGAGGAAGGCTAATCAGATGGATGTTTCAGTAATTCTAATGAGATGAGCAAGTAGCTTGGACCAGGATCGTAGAAGTTCAGGTTGTGAGAAATTACACATTCTGGGTCAATTTGGAAAATAAAATGTTGGGAAATAAAATGGAAAACAAAATCTTCTCCCAATATAGAAATCCTCTCCACAGGAGTAGTAGAGAAAAGGAAGTTTTATTATTGAAAAAACATTAAAGTAGAATGTGGTACACATCATAGTCAATTTGCTAAGAGATTACAGACAGAAAGAAATATCACTCTTCTATATGATAAGGAAGATATAACCCATTCCATACATGATCTCAAGACAATAACTAGTCCTCAAGTTAAGAGGACTTGACGGCACCATTTATCACATATAGTTTACCCTAAATGTACCTGGTAACTGAGGTGACCATCTATGGTAGTTAATCAGCTTTATCTGGAAGAGAAAGAAGATTCTTTTATCATTGTAGGAAGTAGTTTTGCAACTCAGACAATGTGTCTGCTGAAGTCAGGCTCCTACCTTCCCACAGAAATGTTTACATTTCAAAGAGATGGCTCCCAGGTCCTTAAGAAAGACATTTCTGGGTCACAAAACTGATAATAAGCCCACACCTTGTCTTCAAAATGTGTATACTCCTTTCAAAAATATTTAAAATTAAAGATTTCCTAAAGTAAATGCTAAGAAAAGTGGTAGGGATGGGAAAAGTCTCTTTGTTGACTTTACATAGGGAGGATAAGCCTCTTCCTTTTAGTTTTTATTTGTCCTTACAATAGCTTTCAGGGTTTACTGATAGACTAAATGTAGGAAAAGATAAAAGGGGGCAGTAAAGTTTTAAGCCTGAGCAACTGAAAGAAAATATTTAGTTACATGGAGAAAACTTGAGGAGAAACAGAATATGGGAATGGATATCAAGAATTGGGGTTTTGGTGTATTAAGTTGGAAATGGCTTTTGTACTTCCAAGTTGTTATGCTAAGCAGGAAGATAGGTATATAAGTTTGGAATTTAAAGGAAAGGTCTAGGTTAGAGCTATAATTTTTTTGAGTCTTCACTGTACAGACAGCATTTAAAGTGGTTAATGGGAACGTAGCCAATCAGCCACTTTATATTCATTAAAGATACAAAGAGAAGAAATTCAAAGTCAGAGCCCTGAAACATGACAAAGGAAATGATTGGAGGAGATAAGGAGGAATCAGTAAAGGAGATTGCAAAAAAGTAGTCTGTGAAGTAAAAAAAAAAACAAAAAACAAAACCCTGTGAAAGTGTGTGTTCTGTACAGGAAGTGAAGAAAACATTTCAGGGAACAGATTGATCATCTGTGTCAAATACTGCCGAATCAAACCAGATGAAGACTGGGAAATAACTATTGGATTCCTCAGTGTGGAAGATACTGGTGACATCCAAAATGACATTTTTCTGTGGAGTTGTGAGGTTGAAAGCCTGGCTGGTATAAGTTTAAGGGAGAAGGGGGAGAAAAATTTAAGACAGTGAATATAGACTCTTCTTTCCAAGAGAATTAGTGTAAATAGGAGCCGAGATGTGGAACTGTAGTCAAATGGTAGATAACATAGACTTTTTTCCGTAAAGTTTATTTATTTATTTTTTGAGAAAGAGCGAGAGCGAGAGAGAGCGCCATGTGTGTGAGCAGAGGAGGGGCAAAGAGAGGGAGGGGGAGAGAGTATCTCAAGTAGGCTCCCTATGGTCAGCACAGAGCCCGAAGTGGGGCTTGATCTCACAAACCATAAGATGATAACCTGAACTGAAACCAAGAGTCACACCCTTAACCAGCTGAGCTACTTAGGTACCGCAAGTAGATATTTTTTTAAGGTGAAAGAAATTGCAGGGTGTACGTATGCTGATGGAAATGATCCAGTGAAGAGGAGAAGCAATTGGCAATACATGAGAAAAAGGAATTGCTGAACAATGTTCTTGGGTAGATTAGAGGGCACAAGTGGAGGAGTTAGTCTTATACAAAAACAATAGTTCATCTATGGTACAGAAAAGAAAGGGTGCAGATGCTGGTTGGTAGCTATGATGGTGGGAATTTAGAATACTCGTAGAAAAGTTGGAAGGTTATCATAATGGGGTGGGGGTCGTGTGAGCAATTAAAAGAAAGAGCAGAAGGTGTGTAGCTGTTTATGAGAATGAGAGAATATTGAGCGAGGGCAGTGCAGTATGCTTGCTGGGTGGCCTTCAGGCCTCTTTTTGAGGCTATTGCCCTTGAATTTAAAGCAGCATGGGTGTGGGTGTGTGGTGTGTAGTGTGTGGTGTGTGGTGTGTGTGTGTGTGTGTGTGTGTGTGTGTGTTTCAGCTTGGAGATTGTAGGTACAAACTGGGCCTTGAATTTACCTTCTGGCAAAGCAACTGTGGCAAAGTGAGAACAAGAGAAGACAGTTGAGAGAGTATGTGTAAGGGAGCTATTATAGTAATTGGCCATGGAATTAAGTTGGCTTAGGAGGGAAGTGAAAAGGTGATAAAATCAATGGGTTATAGTTATTGATGACTGTGCCATCAGAGGGTGAAAAATTTAATTTAGCTATAGGCACCTGAGATCACTTCAGTAAGGAACTCCGCAAGATAAACCACATAACTAATATATGTAGTAGGCACACTGAGCACTGTAGAGAGTTAAGAAACTATTCAGTGTTGGAACAGTTAACAGTTCAATTTTTTAAAATTTTTCAAAGAAAAGTCACAACGTATCAACTTCTATACTTATTATCATTTACTAGTTTATCCTTCATTGTTTGTAACTGAATAATGCATCGTGCCCATTAACAGTTAAATCTAATATAATGAGAAAGCTTGTACATGTCAGCTGTGACTTAGCCATAACAATATATTTAAAACACTCAGGTGAATAATTCAGATAGCTTTTTCATGATAAGTCGGTTTATATTTATGTCAATATTATTTTCTGAATCAACAAGGAGCAGAGGCCTTTAAACTTCATGACCAAAGTTTATACTGATGAATTTTTAAAATAGTATTTGCCAATTTTGCTATAGTAACATGTCAGTAACAAGATTCTCTTCTGTCTTATTAAATAAAAATCAAGGGAAATAATCCTCTTTGAAACTAAAGTTCTGGCATTCCTAAGAATGGAATAGAAGCATATTGAAAGGCTCATGTTATTTAGAATATGCATTTTGGTTTTCAGATCTGAAATGAAAAAGATGACTCAAAACAGTGAAGATAAGCTAGTTTAAAATTCCTCATAAATCAAGGCATATTTCTATAAACATCAAGCAAACATGTTAAGGAGGTATTAGTATTATTGCGTAAGCTAAAAATGACGTGGGCTTTGACTTTGTCTTGGATATTGACTTTTTCTATTACAGAAGAAAAATAAATCTTTTTCTGAAAACAGAATAGAAATACCTAAATATGTCATTGTTTTATGTGGAATAGGATTAATTTATAGACCTGCAGCTATATGGTGGAACTATACCAAGAAACTAATTTAATGTCTATAACTGTCAATAACCATAACAGTAACAACAACAACAACAACAGCAACAACATTTGAAATACAGTGTCAGACTGCTTGGTGATGCATGTCAGCGGGAGATATGGGACTGATTTGTGTTGGTATCTGAGTGCTGGCCAAATAAAGAATTGACTCTTGGGAAGCTAGGTGGGAGATGTCCTTCAAAAACCTCAAGGAGATTACAGATGAACCCATCCAAGGGCTTTGTTCTCAGGAATAGATTTTACTGAATGTAAAGCAGGAAACTGTCAAAACTGTAATATTATTACCTGAGTTTTTCAAATATAGAGTGTAACATTAAAGTTCCTCAGTACTTGTTTATTTCATTGTAGTCAAACAAAATATACTTGAGTATTCAGACAAGTGTCAGAAAATAATTTGTAGGGAGTTATTTTTGTTAACTGTGTAATGGCAAAATAATATATTTTTAAAGTACCATATGTGGACTTAAAAAGCCTTCTCTACAAAATTAAAATTAATTCTTATTCTCATGAAACAAACATTTATTGTCAATCCGATATGTGTGAGGCAATGTACAAGAGCCCAATAATAAAATTTTCAAATCTGGCATCTTAACTTCACTAACAATATATATGTGTATATACATATTAAGGAGACTTTCTTAACCATGGGGGAAAGAAGGAATATGTTAAACACCAGCGAAAGGTCTATAGGAGTAGCTTTTTATTCACATGACTTTAGGTGGTGATGGCTCCCAAATTTATACCCACAGGCCAGACATTGTCACTGAAATTGAAACAGTCTCACTGACGTTTCTTTTGAATATTTGAGACCACAAACTTAGCATTTCAAAAATAAACTATGATTTCATCTACCAAAACATGTTATTCTTCCCACCTTTGTATTTTAGCAAACGGTCCAAGATGCTTGTTTCCTCCCAGCCCTCACTTTCTAGAACCAATGGATATGTCCTCCTCCCACATTCATATCAAATTCATCCAAGTATTTCCCTCTCTACTGCTTCCATATGATCCAAATCAGCATCTTTTCTTGGACTATTGCAAAATTGTCGTAACCAATCTCATTTTCCACTTTTGCCTCTACCCCTCAACCTTTCTTCCATAGAACAGCCAGACTGATGTTATTAAAATGTAAATTTAATCATGTCCCTCCTTGCTAAATCCTTCAGTGATTTCCAATTACACATTGAATAATATCCAAACATTCTATTGTGGCTGCAAAGTCTCTGGATTACCTGGTGTTTGCCCATTTGTCTAACTTCAGTTCCTTTTACTCTCTCCCAAGGCACTGATATCCACCCTATTTATTACTACTGAATTTTCCTTGAGTATGCCACTGCTTTACAGACTCTGAGATTTTGTACTTGATTCCTCACAATTCCTCTCTCAGCACATATTAATGGCTTTCTTTGTAATTAATGGCTTTCTTTGGTTGTTTATAGAATGTACATCAATTTGGAAGAATCTTCTTCATTATTTCTTTGTTTATCACATGCCTAATAAGATTGCAGAATCCAAGAAGGCAGGAACCTGATTGCCTTGTTAATTACTACTACCAGTACATGAAAAATAATTAATGATTTTTATAAGACTAATATGGTATTCTAAATATTTCCACTACTTATTTTCTTTCAGCCTTTATTGATTTAATAGAAAATACATATTTATACAGCTACATAATTGAAATAAGTAAAAATATTGTAAGCAGTATGTAGAACCTTTTCAACATGATATTTTATGTAGACATTTCCAGTATCATCTTAGTTTCATTTAACAAATAGGTGTTGTATATCTACTATGTGTCAGGCCTTGTATTAGGCCCTAATAACACAGAGATTAATACAATATAGTCCATCAAAATGTTATTAGTGCTTATATTTTTGTAGAATTCATAAATCATTTTTATGTCATTCAGCTTCTCTGCATTCTTCATAATTTATGCATTATTTTCATTCTAGCTATTTTTATGATAAAATATTTTTGTGTTTACTGTTTTTAAAAAAATGCTACATGCCTGTCATGAAAATTAAAACAATGAGGTTTATATGTTAAAGAATGTCAAAAGTTTCTCTACATATTCTGCATCAACCAGAAATAACATTATTTTGGTTTTATACCTTAAAATCCATTCACACTATGCCTATTGCTGTATAATCAGTTTTAAACTCAACAGAATGTCAAGGATATCTTTCCATTTCTATACATGTAGTTATAACTCAATCTTAATGAAAGCTATGTAGTATTCTATTCATTAATCAATTACTTCATTTATTGTTTAATCTATCCACTATCAATAAAATTTTTCAAAAATAACAAGTAAAAGCAAGTTTGACTACTTCATCAATTATTAATGTTGGATGAACTCATATCTTTGATTATCTTTTTTTAAATCCTTTTTTATGTTTCTTTATGCAGTAGGAGTCACTTTTTTTTTTTCATGTCAGAAATGGGTTTTATCCTTGTCATGGTTAAGTGACAATGAATAATATATATATGGGTAAAAATAACATTACTTATCTGCATTTAAGAAATCCAATTATTGCCAAATGTGTCCATACTCTTGTGGCAAATTGTTCCTCCAGGTCTTTGAGTTTCAGTCATCTGGGCCAGCCAGGACAAAATTATAAAGTAGGTGAAATTTGCCTTGACATAGAATTCCTCTTTCTCTTGCTGCGAGGGGTGCTTCAGCCCTAATTAATATGAGTCACATTTTTATAAGAACATGTATCTAGCCTGTGTACATTTATTGTAATCACACGTGTATGGTATTATTTCTTCTGTCATTTCCAATCTTTAGTATTCTGTTTTCTCCCTTTATGTTTTCCCTTTCCTAACTTTTCTCTGAATTGACAATTTTTCCTATAGTTTTTCTTCTGTCTCTTTTAATCTTTATTAAACTGGCTTTCAACTATATATCAGAATTTCCTATACTACTTTTGTTCAAAATATACTCCAAGAGTTTATTTTTCTCAATAGCCTATTCTGGATTAATTTAGTGACATTTTGAATTACACAAAAAAATACATATTGATCTATTAAATTATTTCTGCATTTTTTTAATGTTTATTTTTTTGGCAGGGGGAGATCATGTGAGGGAGGGGCAGAAAGAGAGGGAAACAGAAGATCTGTGGTGGGTTCCACACTGACAGCTGAGAGCCCAATGCAGGGCTTGAACTCACGAACTGTGAGATCATGCATGATCTGAGCCAAAGTCCGATACTTCACTGACTGAGCCACCCAGGTGCCCCTATTTTCTGCAGTCTGCATCGACTCTCTTTCTCTGGAGAGTGCAGCTTTTGTACTGGCTAAGTTTAATGTTTCTCTTTTGAATCTCCATTTCTCTTCATGAGTTTTCTGATTTTTCATTATCTGCTTGTGTTTGCAAATGGTAATCTGTATGAATAGTTTGCAGTCTATAACAATTTCAACTGATAATCTCTGTCAATCTATATCAATAGCTTTCAAAATACCTTGTGCTTCATAATCATATCTTGATATTTTTTTTTTTCTAAAAATGCATGTGCCTGGATACAATTGACATATCCTGAATCAGAACCAGAAAGTCCAGAATAGTCTATGGTGCATATATTTCAGGGGATTATTGCTTCTCAGGGGATTCTTGTGCATACCTCTGATTAAGGAGAACTGGGCCATATTGACATATTGATGGCTTCTTTGGACTCTCTCAGCAATTGTATAGATCACTATTTCATTGATCTTCCTTTGTGGGCTTCAAAACCATTTCATCAATCTTCAGGGAGTGGCCATGAGGCTTGTTACTACTAAAATTCAATTCATTCAATGTCCTGTCCTTAACAGGTAAAACTGGGGATCAAATGCTCTAATCAGGTCCCCTGGTGGCCAGGTTCTGAGGAATTTCCTAAAGTCATTCAGTTTTCTCTCTGCCTACACCACCACCTGCACGCACCTATAGTCTCTGCTGTGGTTTTTTTAGTGATTGCCTTCAGCAAGAGCTAGGGTTATCATGGGAAAGAGTTATACTAAAAGTTGATCGCCTTAGTAGCTTTCACCCCTTAGTGTTTCAACAAGATGAAATTGGAGATTCTTTCTCCTCTTATTTTCATACTAGCAATATTAGGAGCCTGTAACAGCTAATTTCTCACTTTACCTGTTGAGTGGTTCAGTAAAATCTGAGAATGAGCAGCCCCTGAGGTGCATTTGCTGAGGTCACACAACATTCTTCAGATTTTCCCCTCCTAATTGTCACACAGCTCCCCACCCAAAGTCCTTACTGTCAACAACTGCTGCCCTTAGCTTGGGTTATATTGGGGAGAAATGATTTACATATTTCTCTGGGAGCCATTCCTTTTCTGGTATGACATCATAGGTATTTCAGCATGACTCCCTCATCTTGACTTCTTCTGCCTCATATATTACAGATATTTTACAGAACTTTCTGAAAAATTCCATGTCCTAATTTCAGCAGTGGAACAGAATTTTTTAATCTTTTTTTTTTGTCATTGTATGAGATTAGAGGAGTAAAGAAGGTAGAAATTGTCATTTTGAATACTAAAAAAGGAACATGTGTTATTTGTATGTTTTATTTCTAGAATTTTTATTTGGTCCTATTATATAATTTCTATACCTCTATTTTCTATCTTGTCTTTGTCAGCATATTTTCCCTTGTGTCCTTGACCATAGTTATAAGAATCACTTTAAAATCCTTGTCTGTTAATCCCGACATTGGAGTCATCTCACATTTTGTTCCATTGATTGTTTCCAGAGGCAGATCATGTTTTCTAGTTTCTTTGTAATTTAAGTAATATTAGATGTTATCTTGAAACTTGAAGAGTACCACGTAAGTGTGTTTTCTCTTTGAAGCAGGCAGTTAAATTAGTTGGACTCAACATATAAAAATCTTCCCTGTGGTAGTTGGAAGCTCAAATTAGAGTGTATTCCTTTTAATCTTAGCTGTGTGCTTAGAGCTGCACCTAACATGTGTGATGTGGTAACCAGAATAATGGCCTTCCAAAGATATCCATGTCCAAATCCCTGGAACCTGTGGACATGATATCTTACATTAAAAAAAAAGAAAGAGAGAAAAGAAAAAGAAAAGAAACTTGCAAGGGGGCGTGGGTGTCTAGCTCAGGTCGTGATCTTACAGTGGTGAGATCAAGCCCCGTGTGTGAAGCCTGCTTAAGATTCTCTCTCTCCTTCTGCCCCCTCCCCTGCTCATGCGCACACTCCCTCAATCTCTCTCTTTCTTTAAAAAAGACTTGCAGATATGATTAAATTAAGGATCTTGGGACGGGAAATGGTATCCTGGGTATGTGTGTCCAACCCAATAATATATGGCCTTAAAAGCAAAGAATTTTTCCCAGCTGAGGTCAAAGTCAAAGGGAGATTAACTACAGGGGAAATGGTTAGAAATATACAGTATTGATGGCTTTAGAGATGGATAAAGAAGGGCAAAAGCCAAGGAATATGGACAGCCTCTAGAAGCTAGAAAAGGCAAGCAAGAAGGTTTTATTTCAGAACCCTGCCACTCTAGTGGTTGTGTTTTTCCAAATCTTGCCCTGTGGTTCTTTAAGCTATTAAGACCACAGGTTCTCATTGGAGCTTTACATATCCCACATGGCACAGACTGGGAACTGCCCTCAAAATAAAAGTTATAAAAAATAAAGATATCCAATTCCTGTCATTCCTTTTATCCAAGAGTAAATTATTCTCAGTATCTACTGGTTTTGTTTATTCTCTAATGCCTTCAAGTAGTTTTTTTTTTTAAATAATTTGTCCAGTGTATGGCTCTTATCTATGTAGGGATTGGTCTTTGAGAAGCTTATTAAGGTCATCCTGGAAGTGGGGACTACCTTGTATTACCCATGTAATTAAAAAAAAACAACAACAACAAAAAATTGTTTAAAAGAAGAAAATAAAATAACAAAAATGAAGTCCCTTTTTTGAGAGGCTTTGACTGTTTAAATCATTAACATTTTATATTATGCAAAATATACCTAATTTACTTAGTCACTCACATCTTATTGGCCACTTGAGTGCATTTTTTAAAAATATTCACAATGATAAATATCTTGTCTAGGAATTCTTCAATAAAATAAGGGACAGAGGCAGTGGGGGATAAATTCCTTGGAGTGCATTCCCCAAGTAGCATTTTATTAGTGAAATATGTGAGTGATTTTATAGCTTATAATACATATAATATATCTGCTGTCCTAAAAGACTGAGGCAATTTACTACCAACATACAAGTGCACATATTCTTCCACATCACAACACTAAATTATATGTAATTTACTTTTATAATTTTAATAAGTGAGTAATAGTATCTGTACTTGACCTTGATTGGAACTATCCGTTATCCTTCTCATTGTTCTAGTAATAGATATTTTGCAGAATCATTCTTCTCCTACTCTGAGTCCATGAGTGGACAGAGCTACCACTGGTCTTCTCTAAACATTAAACATTAACCTAAAGACTACAAATGACTTCAGTTGATTCATCTTGATGGATGCACACTCTGGTAAGATTGTGCTTTGGTTTGGACCCCTATATCCCCAGAGCTGCATTACCCTGCCTTTGCTGAGCCTGTCAGCAACTTTTCTTTTTCATAAACTATTTCTTTGAATATACAAAATACAATTCATTATTCACTTAAATTGTCAGAGTAACTTTCCATCGTGTGAAAGAAAATTACTTAATCTTATACAGCAATGTGTGTGTGTGTGTGTATATATATATATATATATATATGTATATATATACACACATATATACGTTTATATATACACATATATAAAATTCTATTTTGAATTTCTATTGCTAGTGAGGATATGAATATAATTTATACTTTGACTTTTTCACTTTATTTACTCAATTCAGTTAGTCTATTTTGGGTACCTAGTGTGACACAACATTCTATCAATTGAAGATAAAACCACTAATAAGATACAAATTCTGACTCAGGAAGCTTACAGAATATTTGTATAGTGAGGAATGAAAATATATAATAATATCAGTACATTGAAACTAAATACTTCTTTTTCTACTTTTCAAATATGATTTGTCCTTTATGCTAACATATTTGGATACATTTTTTACATTTGGATAATGGCTATTCTCTGTTATACTTGTAACCTATTTTTCTCATTTTCTTGCTTTCCTTTTACAATTTATTTTCATTATATTTTATTGTATGTATTTTTCATACCAGAATGTAATAATGTATAGCCATTTATTAAAAAATATTATATGTATCTCCATTCAGCTGCTATAGGAAGTTTTTGACAAGTTATTTTTAAGATACAAATCATTAGTCACTCAATATATATGATGACATGTGGTAGGAGATATCTTTCATGTGGTCTTCCTTCTTACATTTAATTATAATAATATTGCTTTAGTGAAACTTCTCATTGTTGATTTACTTTTAGTTCTTCATTTAATTTTAGTATAAAACTTTGAGTTAATTTTTGGAAACACTAATGTTTAGAAAACATAGATTATTGCCATTTCAGTTTAAATATATCACACATGCTAGATAGATTAAATTTATGATACACTTCAAATATTTTGAAGGAGAAGGTTACCATCAGTACCTTGAAAAATACTTTTGCTGACTTTACCAGACAGTTTACTTTCTTTAATGATAATTTTATGAAATACCCCACAGGCACTTAATTAGAATAGACTGTCTATATATTAACTTAGGAGTGGTGTCATCTTTACTGTGTTTAGTATTTCAGCAAGAATCAAAACTTCCACATTTATTCATGTCTTTGTTTTTATGTCTTTCATTGGTATTTTATAATTATCTTTGAGTAAATAGCCTAGCTTGAGATAGTCTTAGGCTATTTTTATCACCTTTGCATATACATCTTTTTGTCATTTTATTCTCTTGTTGTATGTCACTTGCATACAATGATACATGTGACATAAGAGGTGTTAGCTCCAGCTACAGTGATAATCACTTTGCATTACATAAATGTATCAAATCAACATGTCATACATCTTAAACTTACACAGTGTTACATGTTAATGATATTTCATTTAAAAATGTGTCTGTGTCCCCAAATCATCATTACAACATTTTCTCCCAGGGGTACTATTATTCATATTTTGAGTCACAGTGGAATTTAACCAATCATTAATCTTTTCTCTTCCAAGGAGTTTGAACAAAAGTAGTCTTAAAGGTTCTGGAACTTCTTTCAATCAGCATATAGATACTCCTCCAATATTTTAGTGGATTGTCTTATAGGCTTGACTATAGTAGGTGATCAACAAAGGTCAGACATTTTGAAAGCCTGAGGAACTGCTCCTTCTTGTTATATTACTTTTAAAAGTAGTCTCTCTATCCAGGGAGACTTCCCATATTGAAAACAGTGTCATAGTGATTATCTAATATATGGAATACACAGTAGCAGTGGAAGTATTCCATCCCTGAACAAGAGATTGAGGCACTTTTCAAGTAAATAAATCCCAGCCTACAGCACCATTTTATTAGATCCACATCTAGAAGAGCCCAGATTTAAAAATAAAGAATTTATTTAATAATTAATTATTCATTTATAATTATAAATAATTTATAATTATATTTAAATTTATACAAATATATATTTATATATGAATTATATTTAAATTTATCATTATAATTAATAATGAATAAAGATTTAAAAATAAGAAGTTTTTTATAAAGAAGTATCATTACCTGAAATACAGAGGGTTATGTCATCTGTGCTATGCTTAGAACAAGTCTAACATTCAGTCTGAGATTTCTGCAGAAATAACATAATTTGATCTCCCCAGAATGGTAAACTATGACTTGAGATACAGTTTCCATTTTTTGAGTGCATTTCAGTACTGCAAGCACTAAAGGAAGAGAATTTTAAAATACTCATCAGAAACTCCCAGGTACATGATCTGGAATATTCACAGACTATATCAGACACCTGAGCCATTTCATTTAGACTCTATTTCTGTGCTACGTGTCAGTTGTGGTGTAAATGCTAGAGGACAGATTCACTGAATATATCTCCATGTTTTCCTTTCTCTGACTTAAGTTCTAAACAAGTGACAAATGAAGTTTGGACATGGAGCAACTTTATTCTCTTTTTCCCCTATATTTTAACTTTTATTTTATATTTATTTTTATTTTATCTAATCAAAATTAAATTTAATTACACATGTAGTGTAATAGTGATTTCAGGAGTAGAATTTAGTGATTCTTTCCCTCTGCAAAGAACACTCTGTTCTCTGTACTTAAGAGCCTTTTATGATTTACCTTCCTCTCTTTTTTTGTCTTACTTTCCTTCCCTTCCCCCTAAGTTCGTCTGTTTTGTTTCTTAAGTTACACATTTGAGTGAAATCATATATTTTTCTTTGACTTATTTCGCTTAGCATAATACATTCTAGTTCCATCCACATTGTTGCAAATGGCAAGATATCATGTGTTTTGATCACCAAATAATATTCCATTTCACACACACACACACACACACACACACACACACACACACGCACGCACACACCGTATCTTCTTTATCCATTTGTCAGTTGGTGGATATTTGGGCTCTTTACATAATTTGGGTATTGTTGATAGTGCTGCTATAAACATTGGGGTGCACATGCCCCTTCAAATCAGCATTTTTGTATCCTTTGGTTAAATGTCTACTGGTACAATTGCTGGGCCATACGTAGTTCCATTTTTAATTTTTTGAGGAATCTCCATACCGTTCTCCAGAGTGGCGGCACTAGTTTGCATTTTGCATTTTCGGTGAGCCAACTTTACTCTTATCAGAAAAGTTGGTAACAAGGGAGATAAATTGGAATTTGGACAATCTCATGGGACAGAGGAGAACCCTATTACAGGAATTCCAAAACACCAGAAAGCACATGGATAGAGGGATTTAAAACCAGCAAACATCCACTCAAGTGAGAAGACAGATTAACTCATTTCAGACATACTAATTCTCAGAAAGATTTACCACCCATATATTTTTTTCTTAATAAGTTGCTAGAAGATATGCAGCATAATAAGGGAGTAAATCAAGAGAGAGAAAGGATAGGATTTAGGAAATACTGAATCCTTGCCAAAAGTCTAGTGAAGAAAAGTCCCAGAGCCCAGTGTGATATAGAATAATTAAAATGTTCTTGATTACCATGATCATTAATCACCATCGTTAGTACATAATAGCAAACTTTTATTGTCCACTTACTCTATTCAAGACATTGTTTTACATATGTTAACTCTTTAAATATATACACAGTCACATAAAATGAATACCATTGAGGGTAAGGAGGCTTCCCAAAGAAAACAACAAGAAGGGGAGCCATACTACCAACCCAGGCAGTGTGATGCCAGAAAGCACACTCTTACCAGCTAAGTTTCAAGACACCTACATCAACATCATCAAGGATCTGGTGTATCATTTAGATTCATCCAAAGTCACCTGGGGTAAATAAGTACTCCGAGAGAAAAGGAATAATAAATAAAATTAATTTAACTGAAAAGCTATTTATCATATAATTCTGGTTTAGCTAACTAGAAAAATAGAAGTCATTACATTGAAATAATTTGCTTATCCAACTACACAAACATGTTACCCATGGGGAAAGAATTTTTTTTTTTTTTTATGGAAGGATAATGTCTCGTATACCACACTTGTTTCTCCCATATTGGAAACTTTAACATTATGCAGTTTTCAGGTCTAACCTGTGAGACTGCTTATGAGTTGTTGTTTTTACCACCTAATCACTGAATAAACTCATTTGTGCACATTCAAGAAGAGACCTATCTATATAATTTACATAGATATATATAATGATACATTCGTAATCTATATATTTCACAATCTGTATAATGATATATTCATATAGTATTTATAATGAAACATCACCGGGGTGCCTAGGTGGCTCAGTCGGTTAAGTACTGGCTTTTGATTTCAGCTCAGGTCATGATCTCACAGTTCATGGGATCAAGCACTGACAGCAGGGAGTCAGCTTGGGATTCTCTCTCTCCCTCTGTCTCTTCTCCTCCCTCCCTCTCTCACTCCCTCTCAAAAATAAATAAACATTTTGGGTGCCTGGGTGGCTCAGTTGGTTAGGCCTCTGACTTCAGCTCAGGTCATGATCTCACGGTCTGTGGGTTCGAGCCCTGCGTTGAGCTCTGTGCTGATGGCTCAGAGCCTGGAGCCTGCTTCGGACTCTGTGTCTCCCTCTCTCTGCTCCTCCCATGCTTGCACTCTGTCAGTCTTTCTCTCTCTCAAAAATAAATAAACATTAAAAAAATAAGTACACATTAAAAACATTTATAATGAAACATCACCTATGAATGAACCAATCACTTATTGTTTTCATTGATTCAATATAAAGCCGTAGTTTTTTTTTTTATTGATTCAATATAAAGCTGTAGCTAATACAATGTGTGAGTTATACTTTGTTGTGCTTTATCTTAATTTAAAGTTGTTATCATGTAGGAAACCGTTGATTGTGTAAATCAACTTTATGAATCTTATTTACAAATACATTTTGTAAATGTATTTCACAAATAAGTTAAAATGGCATATGCAAATTCTTGGAACACAACACTGAAACTAAATAAGAATGAGTAGCTGAGAAATCGGGATAAAGGTAAAAATGAAAGTAGAAAAATATTTTAACATAATGCATCCCAGAAACCTGTGTGTAAGTCAGGGTATGTTGATCACAGAAACACAGCTCAAGCTAAGTTAATCATAAATGAGAGTTATTATAAGAACACTATAATAGGTCAGAGACTAAAGAAAATTAGCATTATGTAGCATCTGGATAAAGGTAGCACTGAAATCCTCAACTGATAGATCACAAGACAAGAACACTTTAAGCACTATCCTGAGCTCATATTTGTTTCTTTTTTATTGATATTTTTTTCTACAGCCATAGAATTTCTCGTATGTTAGGAGAATGGCTTTAGGTGGTCAAGGGCTTACATCCTTACAAATCCACAATCAGAGAAAAACGGAAGATTTCCCACAGGCTAAATTAAGACAAAATTAGAGACAGACTGTCTCAAGTTGGGTTGTGTACGCAATCATAAATTCATCACTGTGGTCATGGGGGTAAAGTAGTAATATTGGCTACTTTGGGTCAGTTGCTTTGGAAATTTCTTTTGGCCACATGTCCTATCCCCATGTCCAGTTCCCATGGCCACTTCTGATTTCATCTGCAGTAGCACTGGACTTTTCTGTGCAAGCTCAGACATTACCCCTTGAGCAAAATCCAGTTTTTTTCTACTTTTGTTCTCAAAACTTTCCATGAAGACATAGGAACCTACATACATGTTCAGCCTAGTAAGATAGGAGAGTCAATATCCCAGGGAGCAATCCTCCATCAATAGAGAATGAGAGGTGGTGAATAAATGTCTTAGCCATCATATCTTCATTCTTAGAAGCCCATTTTTCCACAGTGGTGACTAGTTTAATAATGTCCCTTTATGTTGATCTTTCCTAGTTCATTCTTGCCATTCCCTCATTCTGGCTTCATGCGACTTTCTAAGTAAACCACCCTTACTTAATCCTTAACTCAGGCTCTGCCTTCAAGGGAATCCAAACTAAAATGTCCATCATTTGATGAGTTATTTTATCCAGGAAACTAGTTTTCTCTTGATTCTTCTCCTAGTCACTTAAAAAGACAAAAACAAGGGGCACCTGCGTGGCTGTCAGTTAAGTGTCCAACTTCTGCTCAGGTCATGATCTTGCAGTTCATGGGTTCGAGCCCCATCGAGCTCTGTGCTGACAGCTCGGAGCCTGGAGCCTGGTCTGGATTCTGTGTCTCCCTCTCTTTCTGCCCCTCCCCCGCTCATGCTCTGTCTCTCTGTGTCTTTCAAAAATGAATAAATGTTAAAAAAATGGGCATGTTCTCTTTTTTACTAGCTCTAAACTTTGATGTGGTTTTCATGTCTTCTCTGTCTATACTGACTATCTGGATGATTTCATGTATTCTCATGTCATTAAAAATCATTTGTGCTCTAGTGATTACTAATTTACATTTCCAGTTGGCACTTCTTCCTTGAACCCCAGACGTTTTACACAAATGCTTATTGGAAATCACTTGGCATTCTGGTAGACACTTGAAATTTAGTATGTCCCAAGAAAAACTCTCAATACCCTTCCCAAACCTCCTCTTTCCCCTGCCTCCCCCATCTCAATATTTAGCAACTCCTGCATTCCAGTTGTTCAGGCTTCAAAGCTAGTGTGATCCCCAAGACATCATCTTTCTTTCTTGAGACATCTTTCATATCCCACATTCAATCAATCAACAAAGCTTCAAAATATACCCCAAACTCAACCATAATTCAATACCTTCATTTCTAGCAATCTGGAAATTCCAGTAGTATCCTAACTAGTCCCCATTTTCCACCCTGGCACTCCTAAAATCTGTTCTCCAAACAGCACTGAGGATGAGCCTCAGCAAATGTAACATTCCATGGTTCAAATACCTTCTAATCACTATATCACTCAGAGGGAAAACCCAAGTACTCATTATGGCATATAAAAACATATATAACCTAATTATTTTTCTTCTATTACTGTCACCTACATCACTTCATACTAGCCATTCTGACCTCCTTGTTTTCCTTGAATAAGCCAAGCATATCCCCCCTGATATCATAGTTCAAACCTTTACTTCTAACAGGTGTCTACTTAAATCACATTATCAGAGAAGTTTTCTTGAATATCACGTGTAATAATTTCCCATATCTCTTAGCCTCTTTACTAAATGTGATTCCATTTATTACCACTTGACATATATATTTACTTGTTTGTTTTTGTGTCTTTCTTCTAAATGTAAACTTTGTGAGGTGAAGGGTTACTAGACTTTGTTTACTTGTGTAGATGCAAGACCCTCAACAGGGCTTGACATGGAGGCAGCTTCCAGCTTATATTTGTTGAATGAATGAAAGGAGATGGATAGAAACAGATGACAGAACCAGTTCAGTCCATATTACTAATTAGTGAGCTACTAGGGAAGAGAGGAGAATATTCTAGATGGAATCTGGAACATGAGTGATTTGATACCTGCTTCCCATGGTATATACTGCAGCCTTTTATTGTTTCTAGAATTGAGTTATAAAGGTAACAGTGTTTTTCAGACACACACACACACACACACACACACACACGCACAAACAATACACAATGTTAATGAGGTAAAAGAAATGAGAGACCACTGAAAAGCACAATTAATTGTGGCTTGAAATCGATAAAATGGGACCAAATAAAGAGAATATTATGTAGTATATCAAAGAACTATCTCAAAAATATAATTGCAGTAAACATAGCAACATTTTATCTATTTGTTATTTATTCATTCATCTATTCATCTCATTCTATTTTTCCAGTGATTTTTGAAAGTTTTTTGATAATTTTTTTTTACAAATATGTCGCTTACAATTCATATGAATTAAGAATTGATCATTCCTACAAAGATATTAAGGAGAAAACCTAGTGACTGATGGCAATTGAATGTACTGAAGAAACTATTATAACTTTCAAAAATTGTAATTTAAAAATAAATCTTCTTTCACAATATCTCTACATTCCCTACATCAAAATGTTGTACGAACCCATTGGATCATTATGAAAACTGGATTAAAATCCATCCATCTTTTTTATTACAATTCTGAAGTATTTCTCAAATCAAGCAAAATTTAATAAATCTTTGCAGGACTTAATAAAAGAACAGAAGATTTATATATCTAATAAAAAATTCATTCAGTTCCAAAGATTTTATTTAATTTGTTTCCATATGTCTTATCACCTGTTAGATATCATTTTGTTTTTCAAAATACAAAAAATAGAAATCACTTCTAAAATAATTTTATAGAAAAATATATAGATTTCTTAAGTATTCCATATGTCTGTCCTTTTAAAATGTGGTGGATTAGAGAGAAAGTAGGTTGCACAATCAAAAAGCATCAGGGGTTGGGGCGCCTGGGTGGCGCAGTCGGTTAAGCGTCCGACTTCAGCCAGGTCACGATCTCGCGGTCCGTGAGTTCGAGCCCCGCGTCGGGCTCTGGGCTGACGGCTCAGAGCCTGGAGCCTGTTTCCGATTCTGTGTCTCCCTCTCTCTCTGCCCCTCCCCCGTTCATGCTCTGTCTCTCTCTGTCCCAAAAATAAATAAACGTTGAAAAAAAAAATTAAAAAAAAAAAAAAAGCATCAGGGGAAGGTCTTCCTGGTTCCTGAACTCCAAATCAATGTTATGATTTGAAGTTTTCCTCATAACAGTCACATAGGGTTTTCTCTAAGAGGCTTCTGAGAAGGAAGAAAGAGTTAAAACAAGGCATTTCAAAATGGGCTTGAAATTCATTTCAAGCTAAATTACGGAATTAAAAGCTTAGCTTCTTTTTGTTTTTAGTAGCAAAGAGGCAACTTTACTGATTAATACTCCATGAAAGGTGAAATTATATTGTAATCCCTCCTTTCTCAAGGAGAAGTGTAGGTCTATTTTAAAAGCTCTTTTGAGGAGCACCTGGGTGGCTCAGTCAGTTGAGGGTTTGACTCTTGATTTTGGGGCATGTCATGATCCCAGGGCTTTGGGATCAAGCCCCGCATCAGGCTCTGCACTGAGCATGGAGCCTGCTTAAGATCATCTTTTTCTCTCTCTCTAAAAAAATAAAAAAATAAAAGCTCTTTTGAGTATTTATAGATCATCAATTAATAATTAAGACCAATTAAAAAAGAAACATTTATGTTAACTATTTTCTAGTAATTGGAATATGCTTATTCTGAATATAAGCATTTGAAAATTTGAATAATAGGGATGGCTTTGTTTCATGAAGATAATATTATATGACAATGGTAATATGAATTTCTCTGAAAAAAATGTGCTCTTCTATTGAGGACCAGAGAGAGGTTTTAAAAGTAATATGGAGCACAAAATAAATGAAAAGTTATTACTGATATAAGCTTTGGTCACACATTGGTATGTACTCCGGCACTTATCAAGAGCTTTATCCAATAACTACCCAAGTACCATATTGGAAAACATTGATTCTAGTCCCTTTTCCCATTTGTTATATGACCTCATGCAAACTATTTAACCTTTGGGGTCTTATTTTTCTTTTTTGTAAAATGCCAGGAACTTTGACGAAGAAGATTTGTTCAGGTTTAATAATGTCATTTGTTTCAAAATTGTAATACACATGATGTTTTCCTCCCAGGCCTTAAACTCTAAAATATAATAATAAAGGTACAATTCTGTTAATGTGAACACTTTCCATATATTCTAAGCTCAAATTATCATAGAACAATTGGTGCTTGTCAAAATATAAATATTTGCAATAGACGTTTGTTTTTCATAAATAGAACAATTGGAAGCTACATACTTTATTTAATAAAATATTGATTATTTTTACCCTATTTTTTTTAATTTTTTAAAATGTTTATTTAGTGAAAGAGAGAGAGAGAGAGAGAATGAGTAGGGGAAGGGCAGAGAGAGAGGGAGACACAGAATATGAAGCAGACTCCAGGCTCTAAGCTCTCAGCACAGAGCTCAACGCAGAGCTGGACGCCACAAACCGTGAGATCATGACCTGAGCCAAAGTCAGATGCTTAACTGACTGAATCCCCCCAGACGCCCCTGCACCCTATTTGTTAATACCTACATGTTATGATGATACCAAGATGACCACAGAAAATCTAAGCAAATCTAAATACCAAGATTTCAAAAGAAAACCTAAAATAGTTGGGTCCTTCTTTCCTGATATTAATTGAGTTTCTTTTGAACTGAGTGTAGCTTAGTTGATTTAGATATCTCTTTTTTCATTCAGTAATAAAAGAATCTTGTGGGAATATATAATTTCCTTAATATTTATATCTGGCCTTTTTTAAAGATAAGTTTAAGTCAAAGTTCACAATCACCCCTCCTTGTCTTCTCTCACCACATTCTGCACAGTCCAAACATAGGACCACACTGTAGGATACAACTGCAACGTTTCCATTTGTTTATATGAGTTGCACTAATAAAAGCTTCTGGCATGTATAAAAGCATTTCCATCACTAGATCAGTGTGCTCAGATCATCAATAGTTGTAAAACATATAAGGAAAAGACAAAAAGATATCCTAGCAGGAGAAAAAATACACACTCATTTCAAATTTCCAGTATGATGGGAAATATGTGTAGGTCAGAGAAGCAGGACACACAGGTGGAAAAGATTTTTAAGAAAAACATCCCTGCTCATATTTACGCATATCTAGTCTACAACCATTATAAACTTAACCTAACTTGATCCTTTGTAACATTAGTCTATTACCTAAATATCTTTTCATAATCAAATTTTTTTCTTTGCTTTAACTGTTGTGACATATTAAAGTGGACAAATTATATCATTGCCTTAGGCCCATCCAGCAGGAGTAATTTTCTCCAGGACTTTTTTTTTTTTTTTTTTTTTTGTAAACAGAGGTGAATACCACAAAACATGGCACTTAGAGAATATACATTCTAGGTGGAGAAAAAACAAAAACAAAAACCAAAACCAACAATGTAAACCCTATCAAATGACCTTAATGCTTCCTTCAGCTTGGCTAAAATTTAGATAGGCATCTTTCTGTCTCTAGGGCCCTGACTTACTTCTTACTCAGGCGCTTGAAGAATCCATATGGACTAAACACTAAGGTCCCACTCCTTTTTTCCTTAGGGCATTCGCTTTAGAAAATTTCTCATAGTAAATTCTTTCTCTTCCCATTTGGTATGTAAGTGTTTTTAAGAGCCGAGGAGTTTTACACCTGAAGAGGACTGTCTTTTTTAAAGACCTGGGAACTATCATCATAATAATCAAGGAAGATAATGCCTTTATTTCCTAGTGTCCTGATAGGGCAGGAGCCTATATTTAGTGGGTACTTTGCTCTAAGTTGTAAAACTACCTCCTGTCATGAAGATATAAGAAATTTTACTTATCTCTAATGTAAAGTCAATTAGCAAACACAAATGGCCTATGATCCTTTCCAACCCAGTTCTTCAAGACTCTCAAGCCCTTTATTTCAATAGAATTTCAGATAGCATCCTGGTCCCTCTCTCCTATTGTAATAGTCTTGAATAAAGTCTTTCATACCTATTTAACTTTGTCCAGTACAAGTTTTTCTCTGACAAACCTAAGTATATACTATGGGGTGGAAAAACATGAAACAGGATCTAGGGCAGTAGTATTGTGAGAAATACTGCGGGGAAGAGTATGCCTTTACATTTGTAAGTAGAATAGTCGATATAAGATTCAAGGAAAGAGAACATTTAAAAAATTTTTAATGTTTATTTTTGAGAGAGAGAGACAGACAGAGGGCAAGCAGGGCAAGCTGACAGCTCAGAGCCTGACATGGGGCTCAAACTCATGAACCGTGAGATCATGACCTGAGCTGAAATCGAATGCTTAACCAACAGAGCCACCCAGGCCCTCCAAGGAAAAGAGAACATTTGAGCAAACTCTTGACAAAGACTTGATGGTGAGGAACAATCCTTGTGGGAGGAGAGTTCCAGATAGATGAAATAGTCAATTCAAAGGCTCTAAAATATGGATGAGGAACTATAGTATGTGGTCATAGTGAAGTGCAGTCAGTGTGGTCATAGTGAAATGACAAAAGGACAAGGAAGAGGAATCCAATATGAAATCACAGAGGCCACATCGCTAATGATATAGGGTCTTGTAAACTTTATTAAGACTTCTGCATTTATCCCAAGATAAAGAGAATGGGAAGTCACTGGAGGATTTTGATCAAGAACAGGTGATGATCTGACTTGTGTTTTAAATTATTTATTTATTGGGGCGCCTGGGTAGGTCCGTCATTTAAGTGTCTGACTTCAGCCTGGGTCATGATCTCATGGTTTGTGGGTTCAAGCCCCATGTTGGTCTCTGTACTGACAACTCAGAGCCTGGAGCCTGCTTCAGATTCTGTGTCTCCCTCTGTCTCTGCCCCTCCCCCGCTCATGGTCTGTCTCTCAAAAAATAAAGAAACATTGAAAACAATTTTAGTAGCTTCTTTATTTGTTTATTTATTTAGAGACAGAGTGAGTGGGGAGGGGCCAAGAGAGGTAGAGAGAATCCCAAGCAGACTCCACACTGCCAGCACAGAGCCTGATGTGGGGCTCGAACTCACAAATCATGAGATCATGACCTGAGCCAAAATCAAGAGCTGGATGCTTAACTGACTGAGCAACCCAGGCACTTTAAAACTTGTGTTTAAAAGGGTCACTGCTGGGGCGCCTGGGTGGCGCAGTCGATTAAGCGTTCGACTTCAGCCAGGTCACGATCTCGCGGTCTGTGAGTTCGAGCCCCGCGTCAGGCTCTGGGCTGATGGCTCAGAGCCTGGAGCCTGTTTCCAATTCTGTGTCTCCTTCTCTCTCTGCCCCTCCCCCGTTCATGCTCTGTCTCTCTCTGTCCCAAAAATAAATAAACATTGAAAAAAAAATAAAAAATAAAAAAATAAAAATAAAAGGGTCACTGCTATATTGAAAATAGACATTCAGAGAAAAGACTAGAAGAAAGGGTAACAGTTAAAAGGTTATGGCAATAATTTAGGAGAGAGACAGACAGAAAAGACAGACACTCTTAAGCCAGAGTAGACTGGAGGTGATGAAAAGAATTGGACTCTGGATGTATTTTGCATATATTTTGAAGGCAGAGTCAGTAGTCAATAGCATTATGGGTTATAAGAGTAAGACCGATGTCAAGATAGGTTGAAGTGTTGTTACATTTTTTGTGTGTGTGTTTGGTTTGTTGGTTTTGGTGTTTTATTTTTGTACATTCATCCTTGAAGCATTGAGTTTCCTTAACTGGGCTGGTCAATTTGAGGAGAATGTATAGGAGTTCAGTTTTGATATTATGTTAAAATATCTATTTGATTACCAATACTTGAGGACCCACAACTAAATGAGCAATAGAAGTATCAATTTCAAAATGTTGGTTATGAGAATCAACAAAGATTATAAATGAAAAGTTATTAACCCTATGCATAATACATAATTAAGGCTTTATAAACATTAATATAATATTACATGTACATCTGTATATGTACAATCACACAAATACCATCTTTCACTACTCTAAATGAAATTTATGAATAATATAATCTGCCTCTATGATTAAAAACATAAAGCTCCAGTGCATATACTTTAAAGGATCATCTCAATAAATAATCTTCTCATCATAGTCACAGTGCTAAGTAAATAGGCTATAAATAATATAAGATGTTTTACAATAAAATTAACTGATTAAACTCAAAGATATCTCTAGGTTTTAAGTGTCCCTGCAAATTTAAAAATACTTGGTTTTAAGTGTGTTACAGCAAAGTTACATTTCTCTGTTAAATATATTTTCAGTAGGATTTATTGTTTTTGCAGTAACAGTTACTAGGCTGAAATCTTTTCAATTTTTATAGTTGCTAATGCTACCATACATAAAATAAATAGTATGCTCCAAGTGGATAAATTGTCCAATAATTTTGAGAAAATGTCTTCAATCTATTTTATCCTTTATTCCATTTAAATGTTCCTCTTTATAACAAATTCCCCCTATAATCCTGGAATTTTTATAAAACTTATTTAAAAAGTAAGAGTTACTGATTTATAGTTATGGGAAGATATTTGAAAATAAGACAGTTCTCTGCTGTGGAGGAGGTATAACATTCCTAGCTCCTGCTCACTAAATTCCAGTAGTACCTCACCTCCGTCACTGTATCCACTAAGATGCCCTCACACATTTTCAAGATGCCCCCATTGTAACAATTCATATAGGTGAAAACAAAGAGGTCTTTTGTCCATAGATCAAGGGAGGAAATTCAACTAGTCATATAAGTGATTGTTATTTAAGTATCTATTACTTTGACAAAACATAGAAAAGAAAACATATAGTTAATACTCAGTTCTTTTACCTGAACTTGGCAAAAACATTTTTCATTTTTCAACTGGAAATGTTAATATATGGATGTATAATTTAATTTGTATAAAGTACATTATACATCCAATGTAATATCTTTATTATTGTTCATACTACTGGACCATAATAGGATTCCTGCCAAAATAATGGAAGGTGATATTCTTCAATCAGGGAGCAAAGAATATAAGATTAAAGTTAGTTAACATTTATAGATCACTTGCTTTATGACAGATATTCTACTAGACATTTTGCATATTTTATCAGTTGAGGTCTCATTATCCTCATTGAAACCAAGGAGCTCATCTCAATGGTAACAACTCTCACCATATCTAAGTTGAGGAACTTAAAACATCCACAGAGCTTTTCAAGGATACTGGTGCCTCCTTAATTCCTACTGACTTATGGAAGGGAAAGTTTCTTCTTTCCCTCAGGGGATATGATTTGGAGTAAATATACAGAATGCACATGATAAAATCCACTTCCGCAGTCTCATTAAAAAATGAGCCTTAAGATTATTCCCTCTATAGTATGCCAGGGAAGTGTTGGCATCTTAGCCTTATTAATATTAGGCCCCTTTGACCCACAGTTTCAGTCAAACGTTTAAGCGACCTGTTCAGACTAATACATTAAATCCAAAATCTCTGTTCACGTGTCTGTAAATCTATAAGTTGGATAAATCAAAGGTATATTTGTTCCTGTTCTACCTAACATTCCCACATATATTTTTCAGGATTCTGCATATAAAAGATTATAAAGTTGTACAGTTCTTCTAGGGTATAAGATGTTTCCTTCTAAGTCAAATTTTGCACTTGTCCTTCCTAGAACATGATGGGATCCAACACTAGTTATACATCTAAAGGCAGTGAGAGATGATGGGGATATATTTGGGCAAAATAATCATCCCCATGCAAGGCAGCTACTTGAGGTTTGGAGATTACTAGAATCCTATTTTTCATTGGCAAGGAGCTCAGACATTAGAGAAAGAGATGTGGTCTATCAGATGTTTACTGTGAGGCTGCGTCACACACTGGGAGAGGAGGCAGGAGTAAGATCTCACTCTGATTAACAAAGGAATACAATGAAAGATAATACTGCTATCAGCTGGCTGGTGAAGTGATACTGAGGAGGACTTAAAAACAAGAAGGGAATATCTTCCTTAGCAGTGCCACATTTCCACTTTCTAATCTCCTAGGGGAGATTACCCGATTGTCATTTCCCATATCCATAAATACATAAAATCTCCAGTATATACCATATGCTCATTGGTGAAACAATAGGCACGGGTGTGTTTGGCCTTCTTTGGCATGAAAGTTCAGGACGTGTACCTTGTAGATTTCTTGTCTCAGCATCACAGAGCAGAGGAGATAATAGTATGGAGTGTAAAGACAATAGGTAAATTATTAGCATTCATATGCTGACTAATTTTACAAACAGAACAATCTGTTTTAGTATGCTATTATGATCTTCTTTTCACAGATAAGGAAAATAAGGCAAAGGGAAGTTAAGACAACTACTCAAGTTATACAGCTGGTAAGTACAATGCCGAGATTTGATACCAAGCATCATTTATTGGAATGGAAACACCAAAATAATGTTTTTGACTCGTGATTTGATCTGGTTAGATGATTCTTACAAAGTAGGCTTAATATTTGGCTGCAGCTTGGTTATAGTTGCTTTACATATATTAATCTGGCTGATAACTTGACTTATACTATATTATATTTTGCAGAATAATTCAGAAACTGATACACGTTAAAAGTAAATTCAAAGCTACCTGACTTAATGATATTGTAACAACATCCAATTTCCTGGTCGTAACAGTGTACTCTGACTATGGAAGACATTACATTGGGGAAGCTGATTGAAGGGTACATGGGAACTCTGTATTATTTTTGCAGTTACTTCTAAGTCTTAAACTATTTCAAAATGTAAAGGTTATTTTTAAAAAGTCAATTCAAAATCCTAAACAGCAGCTAAAAATGGGTTCTAATGTTCTATCTCAGTGAGAGCACATTTAAATATGTATGTGTAACTGAAAAATTGTAACATTGAAATTATTAAACTACTAGGTTAAAATACAATAGTAGCTACCCTTGAACATTTAATATTCAAACCTCAGTGCTAGGTTTTTATCAAAATTGTAAATCTTATAACAATTCTGGTGGCTATTGCTACCCCATTTCACTGATAGGAGTACTGAAGCTCAAAAAGCTTTTCTAGCTGAGAATATACAGCTGCAAAATATCAAAGTTAAAACCCATGCCATTTCTACTGTAAACTGTTGGGTCTAATGAAATTTTAGTTATGTTTTGATTGAAGAGGTTAGGTTGTCTAGCTCACCACTCAGTGACGTTTTCGAATGTGACTCTACACTATTTCACCCTGTTCATCTGAAAAACAGAAGTTAAAGATTCCACAATATCCACCCTGTTCCTTGTAATGACTCTGTTATGCTTGACTTTCAAATTAATAGTGGGAATGAACCAACAGTGAACAGTTGCTTAACAAATGTGGGACCTCAGGAGTTCTTGGAGTCTGTATTTGTAGACTTTCCTTTCCCATACCTATAAATATATAAAACCTCTAGGACAAATATATACTGTATGATCAGTACTATAATTTCTATGCTTAAGTATTTGTCCAAATGTTCTCGTAAAGAATGCCATTTTAACGGACCTGAAATCAGTGACCTTGTTAAACTGTGCATTTGGCAGTTTAATTATCACTAGCATATTTATGTTTGACAGATATGCTGTATTGTCTCTCTTGTTTGTTGTCTCGGTAGAAATACAGACTTATTTATACGTTGTTTAAAAAGTCAAGTAATAATTTCATGTCAAAGCAAATTATTTCAATGCTAACACTGAATTTAGGGCTTTGATCAGTTTTTCCGGGCATTTTTTCAATGGCCAAAGGTTCATCTATTGAAAATAAATTCCGTATATATCAGTTTCTTTTCTTACATTTTATCACTGATGGTTGGGTTTCAAAGAACAAAGTAAATTCCATTTAGAAATTTATGGTCAATTTCCCTGATTATTAGGTTTCATTTCAAAATTACAAGGAAGGAGTAGAATTCTCTAAGATTTTATTAACATCCAATTTGAAAATACTGCACTAAGTAATACCTCATGGTTATATGCTCAGAAATGTGTTACATAGTCACTCATCATAGCCATTGCCTCATTTATGTTGGTTTGCTTTTGCATGTTTGATAATATGGTAACTACTACACATCTGTAATGGCCTTGCAGTGTCTAAGAGTAATTGACACATGATGGTATGCGGAGACTTAATGTCCATTCAGAGAATCATAATTTATACTTGTACAGCAATTCAGTTAGATAAACCAAAGCTTAGGAAAGATAAACACTAAATATCATGCTAAAGAAAATAAACATTATGGGAGTGAGTGTCTGTGTGTGTGGGGGGGGGGGTTAAATATGAGCCATACTTGAACGTGTTCACATGTCAAAAACAAGTTGGGGTTAAGAGACAGTCTGAAGACACAGTAAATAGGAATGGATAAGAAATTAGATGGACCTTAATATGACTTCCATTCTTATTTAACTTATGTAGCCTTCCTAAACTTTAGTTTCCTTGACTCTAAAGTGGGAATATCAGTTTTACCCTCAATGTAGTATTGTTTTGAATATCAATTAAGATACTGTGTGTAAAATGCATAGCATATTGTGAATTCAACTTACTGTTATTTCATACATTTCTTTCTATACTGGCATAGAAGGTTATGAACATAGACTATGGATTCTGACTGCCTGGATAAAATTCCTGGCCCTCCATTTACTAACTTTATGACCTTTGAGCAAATTGCTTAAACTCTTTATGTCTTAATTTCCTCATGTGTGAACAAACTGCATTTTTGAGAATTAAATTAATGCATGTAAGTTAAAGAGTTTGTTCTCTATTAAGGGCTACAATAAGATTTTGTCAATCTTTTTTCTTTTTTTTTTTAATTTTTTTAATGTTTATTTTTGAGACAGAGAGAGACAGAGCATGAATGGGGGAGGGTCAGAGAGAGAGGGAGACACAGAATCTGAAGAAGGCTCCAGGCTCTGAGCTGTCAGCACAGAGCCTGACGCGGGGCTCGAACTCACTGACCGTGAGATCATAACCTGAGCCGAAGTTTTTTTCTACTACTACTACTACCAACAGCAACGTCGCCATCATCAGAATCAATTTTGTGGAAAGAACAGTTGTACTCACCATCTTATCTTTCTCATCTCTTCAACTCACTGCTATCCAACTTTAGCATCCCTTCCCTACTTATCTGTTGAGTGTTGTTAGGATTATTTTCCATTCTCTATTTGTAAAACCCCATTGTCTCTTTTCAGTAGTGTTTGTTTTGTTTTGTTTTGTTAAATTTGGTGATACCACTAATTCTGTACTTACTGTTTCTCCAACATGAATACTGGTATTAGTCAAGGAATCTGTTTTTAACCCTTTATTTTCCTTCACACTGAACATTATCACTGGGGACTCATTATCTCTGCTTGTGGACTCATCATGTAACATACATGATGACATACATCATGACATACATACATGTAACATACATATGAACACTACTAATCCACGTCTGTCTCTTTGTGGTCCCACCATAAATGTTAGAGTCTCAGAGATGCCTTTTCATAATTCCTAGATGAAGTAGGCCTCACAATCTGTCAGAAATTTTACAATGTATAATTATTTTAAAACTTTAAGGACTTTGCTCAAGTTCGGTGTTCACTGTCCCGCCTTCACCACTAGCCTGTAAACTATATAGAGTTCCAAGTCTATTCAACTCACCAGTGTATCAGTGTCCTTCAGCATGCCAGGCACATTTCGGACATTCAGTTATGTTTGTTAACTGATTGTTGAACTAAATCTTGAGTTCTATAACTGAACATCTATAACCATTTTCAAATATCAATATGAATGTCCCAAAAGCCTAAAAAAGCATAAATCCAGAAATCAAATATTATATCCCTTTTTTTATCTCTGTAAGCTCTCATGGACTTACTGCTTGTGAAATTATTTGGGTGCAATAAATTTTCTTTGCAACTTCTCCAAGAAATTCTCTTGAAGGTAAGCCTAAATAATAATAAATAAAAATTTTAGAGTAAACCTAATTTCCCATTGGACTATTGAATGAATGATTGCTGTTACTGACTTTTACTTCATATGTAGCTTGGTGCATTGAAAAATTTTTACTTTGCTGTGCTGTGAAAATCCCTTTGTAAATGTTAATGTTTTACTTCTAGATGGCAGGGATAGTATATATTTAGCAAATTTCTGAATGTGTACCATGGAACTCTATAAAAAGAGATTCGCTGGTTCATTTGTTTTTGAAAAACATATGATAATAAAAGTGTAACTTCTATTTGGAGAAGTACTATGAACCCTTGTACCTCCCTGGCTTCAGAGGCCATTCTGTTGTGTTCTCTGCTTATTCCCCTGTCATCTGTCTGAAAGGTAAGGATCAGCCCCAAGTTGAGCTGAGACTTCAGCTTTTGAATCATGAGCTATGAGCTGAGCTCCCCACTTTTCTTTACAACCTGAAATATGCCCCAAATACAGGTTGAAGAGACGAGATGCATTGTCTCACTTGAAATATCTCCATGTTGCATCTGGCTATTGGTGTAGAATTTGCTTTATCGTGACTCTTATGGACACTTATAATATTACTTAGTCTACAAATATTTTGTTAAAGACATATCTATTTATAAGAGCCCACAAGGCTCTTCCAAAGAGAAATCTCATTTTTATTATCATCATTGTCATCTTTGTCAAAAGATAAAGGAGTTTCTTTTGAATGGTTCCCTGCTATGCATTTACAAATATGTAATGGGCAGACTTCCCTTGCCATTTAAAAGTAATGTGTTGTTTTTAATAGATGAATTATTCCTAGTATAGCAAGAACATAGAATTTCAGGGCTCCAAGCTACGTATGAGGCAAAAACCCACAATATCAATCATTCATTCAATACTCCAGTGGGAAATTAAGTTCATTCTAAAAATCTATTATTTATATTGTAATTACAAGAAATTTCCTTGCACTCAAATAATTGAATAAGCAAATATCAAAATGAGGTAAAAGGGTTATTCACAATGAAAATTACCTTTAGGAACATAAAACCAAAGGAGCATAAAATAAATAAATAATTTTTTGGAAGATTGTTTTCTCGGTGTTGCAGAATCAAAGCAACACATTCTCAACCATTCTCAACAAAGTGGCATCATTCCAGAAATTGGACTGTCAATGTCATAATCAAGAATGGTTTTGCATTATTCCTATGGTGTCACAATTAGTCATGCCTTTGATTTAAATATACATACTGATTTCAATGACCATAGTTTATTTATTTCTTCATTGTACTGTGTGTGCCTGGTGTTTATTGTTATATCATTTCAACTGGTTTTACTCTGGCATGCGTCTTGATCCAGGTTAAAAAGAAATTCAGGTTAATTTATTTAGAACATAATCTTTCAAATTTTGGGGTTAGGAATATAAGAGCCTTAAAGTTTTCATATTTACATTGATTGCTTTTATTTTTTTCTCGTAAAAACCCAGAGCTGTGTTCTTTCACTCAGCCTGGTCTCTCTCAGGACTCTCCTTCCTGCCAAGATCAGCATGTTTTTTGGATTCTATTAGCTTGCAAAGCTAAGGCATTTGGGATTTACTGGAAAATAAAAATAGGATTGAACTTGTTCGTATTCACCTGCTGTTCTCAAGGTGAAAACACCCAGGAAAGTAATTTGGAACTGCATAATTTTTTTTTAATTTAAGGAAATTATTATATTTAATGAAAGTATGTCAGCTCAATTTTGTACCAGAGAGAGAACCACCAAGCATTCAAGAATCCTGTCCTGACAGAAGCCTAATCCATTGTTTCCTTAATTATTATTACTATTTATTATTATTATTATTATTATTATTATTATTAATTTTTCAACCCACCAATTATGTATAAACTTAATTTAAGAATAAAATAGCGATATGAACAACATGCCATTTTAATTTTCTCCTGTACTGAGACTTTGAAAAATTGTAGTGGATGGTTCCTAGAAGTGTACCCCACTACCAGTTGTTCTGTGAACACATCTCTTCCTCAGAGCAATACAGTATATGAGGCGGAGAGATGAAAATGTATATAACATGATTAGAGGGATAGCTCTGTCACCAAATGTCCTTACAACCAGCCACCAACAGTGCCTGGATCACCTGTTATTAGAATTATTCTTGTTTTTAATTGTATTTGGTTTTGACTGGCCCTGTGTCATAAAACAGGAACCTTCTATCTGGCTCAAATCCAGGTTCTGCTTCTTATGAACTGTGTGGTTCTGGGCAAGAGACTTCTCTGAAATTCAAAGTCTTAATCTGTAAAATCATGACAAGAACACATATCTCATGGAACTCTGAAGATAAGATGAAATGGCTCTTGAGAAGTATCTGGCACAGAGTAGGTGCGGAGGAGATAGGTTTCCTGTTCCTTTTCTCACCAATGTTTGAATATGCATTCAACAAATACATTTTTGGGGAAAAGGCCCATGGTTTCCTCCATGTATATCTGAATAATAGTAATAATTTTATCAGACCTGAAAAGCTGTAGCAGAAAACTAGGTCTGGAAGGCAGCAGCTGAGGGACTGGAGTTATGGGATTGAAGCACAGACCTCATCTACTTCCCCTTTCCATTTCCCTCAAGAGCTGTTCCTGTCCTCCTGCCACACCCACCTTGCTCATGCCCTTAGAACAAATGCATGTCTTCCCTATAACTCCTTCTAGGTTCCTGCCCTTTCCCATACATTTAACATCAAACCATGAGAGTAGCTTTGCTCAATGAATAAAATGAATAGTGTGGAATATTTTATGCTTCACATGCTTTATATTTACAAATCTGTCTTAAATTATTTTTCATGGGACCGAATATTTTTCTGTCATTATTTCCCTATGTCCCTAGTACCCTGCTGCATGCCTGAAAAGTGCTCTTTTGAGAAGGAAAGAAACTGTAATTTTTTTTTTTTACAAGACTATGGCCTTTAACTTCAGCTATTCACCCTCTGTCAGTGTCTGTGCTTGTGTGCAGGTGTGCAGGGTGTGTGTGTGTGTGTTTGTGTGTGTCTATAAAAAATTGTAATTGACAAAGAGGATCCCGAACATTTTCATGGGATAAAAACTGACAAGATTCTATTGCTTACTTTTGAATAAAGAAACAAATACAAGTGCCTTAGCTTTATTTCTATAATTCTGGATATTATTTTTTACTTTGAGTGGGGGAAAAAGCTCTACAAGTTAATAACTTTTTTTCTTCTTTTGTACAAAATTGTAAATATTTAAAAAGTGCAATATAGCGTAAGGAGATCAGGAATGACTTTCTCTTCAAGTGTCCTTCATTTGTCTCTCCAAAGAATTCATAGTCCCAGTGGTGTAAACCTAAGAGGTGAGAAAACGTCACCTCTTTACATTATAATATTTTGAATTAGGTTTCCCTCATTGGGCATTGTCCCGTCTAAACCAGTGCTCTCCAAGAAACAATTAGCCTCTGAAGCCTTTCTTCAAACAAAATCTTTAGAGAAACCAAATGCAAAGAAGGCATTGAGTGGCATTTCTTGGAAGGGGAAAGGGTTTAGTAGAGTTTTACCCTCTTGCCTGTGCCTCCTGGAGTCATTTCTGTACCTCACATGACCTCCAGGACTTCAGAGCACAGCTGTCACTTCTCTCAGGTCCAGCCTGCTTATCATTATAGTTGTTCACACACATGAGAGAGATTTTGTCTTAGTCCCTCTCATATCTAGGTTCATAAGCCAAAGCCTGGTTGCCCTTTCTAGTTCTAACAGGCCAATGATAGCACTTCAGTAAAAATGCCTTCTGCTTACATGCAGGCTCTATGGTTTAAAGCAACTTCTGTTCTGGATTTTGTATTTCAGCCTTGTGTGTGACACAGCTGTAGGAGAATTATTTTTGCTGCTTGGCATGTTGTTCATTGGCTCTCTGGTAATCAATATCTATCTGTTGGGAGTTATTCTATTCAAGGCATTGCCCCCTTTTGGTCTTCTTTTCATGCCGGGATCTTGATGAGATACTTATCCTGCAAACTGCCCTATATTGCTTAACCACAAGAAAGTATTTTATTCAGGTGGAGGGGTGCATAACAGCCATGAAATAAAACTGTGAGAAAATTCAACCCAAAACTATTGCACATATTTCTTCTCAATCACATACATCCCAAGCAAATATATATGAAAACTTTAATTAAGTATTTCAATTTGCCATATTGCTTGGTATGTACATTTGGGTTGAGAAATGAGCAAAGGATTTTCAGATTTTCTTCTGATCTTTAAGAGAAAATAGTTTTATGTCTCATATAATTTCATAATTCAAAGGGAGTCCCAACACATCTGTGATTTTCTAAGTAAACCTCTATTAAAGTTTAAAATATATCCATTTCCTTTCAAGGAAAGAAAATTCCTTGTACTTACTATCTTGCATAAAATTTTTGTAAAGTATACACAAGACTATATTAAAATATTATGCAGAGTATTCTCCCACAGGAATTGGAAAATACATTATTACTGGGAACCACACAGGCATATTTATATATACATCTAAATAAAAGACTAATTTGAAGCAATCAATGTCTAAGCCTGAGACTACATCTCTGATCCATTTAAGTTTGGACACACTGAGTCACTTTCTTTTACTCCATATATAAAAGTTTCTTTTTTTAAAGTTTTTTTTTAAGTTTTAATTTATTTATTTTTGAGAGAGAGAAAGAGTGTGTGAGAGTTCGCACAGAAACGGGGTGAGGGGCAGAGAGAGAGGGGGACAGAGGATCTGAAATGGGCTTTGTGTGCACAGTAGAGAGCCCGATGTGGGGCTTGAACTCATGAATCATGAAATCATGACCGAGCTGAAAGTGGACGCTTAACCGACTGAGCCACCTAGGCGCCCCCATATGTAACTTTCTTAAAACATAACTATGATCAAAGTCATACTCTAAGTCCAAATAAAGTATGCAACATAATAATCTAGTCCCAGTCACCTCCTTCTACAAAATTGAAACAAACTCCTCACTAACACACTGGTAATTACTTCCATTTTTCCAGTTAGATTCTGACCATTTATGTCTCAGTGCTATATACCTTTAACTTAGGGTACTGTTTTTTTCATCTCCATCACCAAAATGAAACCCATCCTTGAAGATCTAACTCATGTTCAACCTCATGCTTTAACCTTTCCATCTTTATCTCAGCATAAACAAAAGAAACAAACCAAATTATTCTGTGCACTTTATCTGAAATGTAGAATTTATCAAATTTTGTCATGTATTCACTATCTGCATGTATGTCTAGCTCCCTGTAGGAAGCTACAAAGTCCTCAAGTGTAGGAAAGCTGCTTCATTTATCCTTGTGCCCTTACCCAGCACAGTTCTTAATAGGCACTCATGGGATGTTTGTTTCACTGAGTTATTTAATGACATATAAAATATACAAAGTAGCATAGTGCCTGTAACAGTTTCTTCTTACATGTGTTAACTCCCCTTAATTAAAGGTGATTTGCTCTCTCTCCATACCTTCTGGAATCTCTTGGCTTTCCATGCTGTCCGCCATGAACTCACTCACTGTATCCAACTGAAATCCGCTTCATATCCTGTATTAAAGGTACCACCACACCCCTTCAAATCACTTTGAGCTTGTTGCTTTGTTTTCCATTCATTCACGAAGTTTCCATTGGAGCTTCATCCTTCATTCAGAAAGCTGTCTTTGGTTCATCTGTGCCATCCCTTTCTCATCCCTTTACACATGCACACGTGCGCGCGCGCGCACACACACACACACACACACACACACACTGCTGTGGGATCAGAAGTTAAGTTTGGCCCATTTTGTTACTTTTGTTATTGTGGTACTACAATACCACAATACTATCGGTTTTTTTCCTCCTAGGGAAAATGCAGCTCTTTCTTACTATGTGTTTCTTCATCTTGTGTGTCACATTTACCTTCACAGAGAACACTTCACTTCTGACACTAAGTACATGGATGTTTTTTCCTGCATCAACAAGCGTTGTCGGCAGTTGTCAGCTGGGTGTCCTACAATTTAACTCCATTCTGATACTTGCTATGCAGAAATAACAGCAGATCCCACAAGCAGAGGGTTCATTCCCATCACTAAGCTGCCCCCTTCCCAACCCCACCATACACACAAACTTCAGACACCAGTCTCAAGCCTAGGTTATCTTCTTCTGACCAACTGGTTATAAATCAGAGGCTCCCTCCACCTTCTTCCTGGTTCAATGAATTTGTTAGAGTGGCTCATCCAGCCCAGAGAAGCACTTATGTTTACTAGTTTATTAAGAAGATATAATAAAGGATGCAGATGAATAGCCAGATTAAGAGATACAGAGGGAGAGGTCTAGGAGGGTCTCAAGCACAGGCGCTTCTGTCCCTGTGGAATTAAGGTGGATCACCCACCCAGAGTGGATGGGTTCACCAAGCTGGAAGCTCTCTGAACCCCGTACTGTTGGGATTTTATGGAGGCTTCCTCATGTAGGCATGATCAAGTCTTTGTTTGAAGTCTTATTTATTTATTTATTTATTTATTTATTTATTTATTTATATTTTGAGTGGGGGTGGGGGGAGTGGGCAGCGAGAGAGAGAGAGAGAGAGAGAGAGAGAGAGAGAATCCCAAGCAGGCTCTGTGCTATCAACACAGAGCCTGATGTGGAGCTTGAACTCACAAACCACGAGATCATGACCTGAGCAGACATCAAGAGTTGGACACTTAACCAATTGAGACACCCAGGTGCCTCCCCCTCCCAATTATTAACTTCATCTCCAGCCCCTCTTCCCTTTCTAGAGGATGGGGGTTAGGGCTGAAAATGCTAAGCTTCTAATCATGGCTTGGTCTTTCTGGTGACCATCCTTCATCTGGGAGCCATCCCACAGCCCACCCAGAGTCAAGTCATTAGAACCAAATGCTCCTAGTGTTTTTATCACTTAGGAGTTTACAAGGGTTTAGGAGCCCTGACTCAGGGACAGGGCCAAATACCTAATATCAAAATAAGACATGCTTTTAGAGTTCTTATCACTTAGCAATTTATAAGGGTTTTAGGAGCTCTGTGCCAGGAACCAGGGGCAGAGACCAATATTTATATTTTCTGTTATCTCACAGGTACTGACTATCCTATTTTCCTGGCTGGATATTTTAGCCAAGAAATATCCTGACTAAAAATCTTATTACTACAAGCAACAAGATTCAGGAGAAACATGTATCGATTTTTAATTTTACATAGAAGTAAAGTAAGAAATAAAAATGTATTCCAAGAAAAACAAGCAAGTTTGAGTAGGAAAGAGGTAATCAAGAGAAAGTATTGTTCCACATTCAATCATCATGCATTGCTTTTTCCCCAATTTCTAACATGTTGGAGTTCTTATCTATTTTGCCTCTGTGATCTTAAATATTTCCTTGCTTGGTTAAAATCATACTTCACTTTTTCACTTGTTTTCTTTCTTTTCAGATGTATATGTTTCTTAAAACAAGACAAAAATGAAAAACAAAACAAAACACCTAACTTTGAAGGATGCCAGCTCTCCCTAAGCTGATGCTTTGCATCCATCATATTCTGGTTCACTCCTAGAAAAAAAAAAATTGAGGAAGAAGTAAAGGAAGTTGCAGGGAAGATATAAATCAAGGGCCACATGAAAAAAAATAGGCTAGTTTAGGAGGAAATTCCCAAGGTTACATACAAAGTGAGTTTCTTAACATTAGATCAAACAATCTTCAAAAGTAATTTTTATAATCTCCAAGTTAAAGAGAAAGGGCATTTTGCATTACATGTCATTTTGATCATGCTTACCTCTACTCCTAAAGTTGACCAGATTATTAGATGGATGCCTTTATAAATATGAAAGAGGAAATGTCCACGAGGCTCCATTGAGTCATATAAATGACTAGAAGACATGTTCAGTAGTAACTATGTCTTGATTGAATATTTGTGTGCTAAAAACAGAAAGTGTGATGTGAACAACACATACATAAAAACTGCATGATAAAATCATGGTAGTAATTTGTGAAGTCTCGTGTAGGCAGGTAAATGAAAAGGCAGAGAAATCAAGATATAACTGGTAGGAGACAAGTATAAAAGTAAAGGGGTAGAAGAAAATCATAATTGACCAAGAAATATTAAGAGAAGAAAATTAGGCAGAGGGAAGTTAGAGTGAGAGTAGGAGAGAGAGAAAGATCAGTGAGATGGTGAGAAAACAAATACATATGAATCAGTTATGTAATCACCGAATTGAGGAATATCATTTCTGTTAATCACTTTTTAAGTCATTCAGTAAAATCTGAGGAGGCAAGATTAAAAGCAACAAGTGAGGTGGCGCCTGGGTGGTTCAGTTGGTTAAACATCTGACTTCGGCCTAGTTCATAATCTTGCCATTCCCCACTTCGAGCCCTGCGTCAGGCTCTGTGCTGACAGCTCAGAGCCTGGAGCCCGCTTCAAATTCTGTGTCTCCCTCCCTCTCTCTCCCCTCCCCCACTCATGCTCACGCTCTCTCTCGCTCTCTCTCTCTCTCTCAAAAATAAACTCTAAATTTAAAAAAATAAATAAATAAAAGCAACAAGTGAGTATTAGAACATTTTTTAAAAAAGAAAATATAAGTCCTAGTTAGTTTTTATTACATGGTAACAAGTGAAATAAAATGAAAACAATTCTATTGAATAAGAGAAAGAGAAAAGTATAATGGAAGAAAAGGAAGATGATCAAAATTTGAATCCCCTAGACTAGAAACAAATTTTTGGGAAATGGTTGATTTTCAGGAGATACTTTGCACAAATATGCATTTTATGAGATTTTTAATAAATATAACCATAACAAAACTAAAAGGCAGCCTATGGAATGGGAAGATATTTGCAAATGACATATCTGATAAAGGGTTAATATCCAAAATCCATAAAGACCTTACCAAAAGACAAATCTATAAAGACCGAATAACTCAGTTAAGAAATGGGCAGAAGACACTGACAATTTTCCAAAGAAGACTTCCAAATGGCTAGCAGATCCTTGAAAAGATGCTTAACATCACTCATCATCATCAGGGAAATTACAAATCAAAAGCATGATGAGATACCACTTCAGGTCAGAATGGCTAAAATTAACAACACAAGAAACAACAGATGTGGGTGAGGATGTGGAGAAAGGGGAATCCTCTTACAGTGTTAGTGGGAATACAAACTGATGCGGCCACTCTGGAGAACAGTATAGAGGTTCCTTAAAACTAAAAATAGAACTCCCTAACAGCCGGCAATTGCACTATTAGGTATTTACCCAAAGGATACAAAAATACAGATTTGAAGGAGTGTATGCACACGATGTTTACAGCAGCATTATCAAAAATAGCCAAACTATGGAGAGAGCCCAAATGTCCATTGACTGATGAATGGATACAGAAGAGGTGGTGTATCTATACAAGGGAATATGACTCAACCATCAAAAAGAATTAAATCTTGCCTTTGCCATGACGTGCAGGGAGCTAGAGAGTATCATGCTAAGCAAAATCAGTCAATTAGATAAAAAAAAAAAACCATATGATTTCACTTGCATGTGGAATTTAAGAAACAAAACAGATGAACATATGGGAAGGGGGAAAAGGGGAGGAAAGGAAACAAATCATAAGAGACTCTTAATAGAGAACAAACAGGATTGATGGAGGGATGTGGATGGGGAATGGGCTGGATGGATGATGGGAATTAAGGAGGGCACTTGTGATGTGTACTGGGTGTTGTATGTAAGTGATGAATCTCTGAATTCTACTCCCAATACCAATTATGCACTGTATGTTAACTAAAATTTAAATAAAAATTAAATAAATTTTTATCACTACAGAGAAGCAAGACAAAATAACACTATCAGGGATAAGAAGGGGGGGATTGTGCCTATGAGCATGGGTAAGGAGGGAAAAGTGCAATGAAATAGTAAATATTTAATACAGAAAACAACCTGAAGAGGAGAACAAAAGATTTAAATAAACAAATGGCCAAAAGAAACAGGCATAAAAAAGGAACCTAAGAGGATACAAATGAATTGTGTACCGTTTGTGCAGTCCAACGATAAAGTATGTATAAGGTATGCATAATTTGGTTACAGCTGTGTTACAGTGTTCCTTTTCAGTAACTCCATGAGCGGCAGCCATCTGAAAATACTATTCTTTGGGGATATTTTAATGAGGCATAGTAAAGTAAAAAGACTGAGGTCTGCAATTATCTCTGATTTGGCCCTGCCACACAGACTTGAACTGAGGGCCAATGCAAACGTAACGGAAAGAAAAACAAGAGGATGCGGCAAAGAAAATAATAATTAAGCACATGTAAGCTTGGAGAGAAAGAGAAAAGATAACACTTCAATAGTCGGCAATTTTGTATCCCAGCTACTAAGTATTGGCTAGAATCTTCCATTGAAATTCTGCCCTGCACCACTTTCTTCATTGCAAAGCAAAGCCATTCATCAGTTCTTTCGTGCTGGTTCAATTAAATCCTATAGTGCTCTAAGGCAATGTAGCATCGGCTCTGGTGAAGAATTTCAATTCTGTAAACAGGCCTGTAAATATGCTACTGTGGATAAATTGGCCATCAGGGTGATAGAGAGTAGCAAACGAAAATGTGTGATTACAGCTAGGTTTAGCGTACTAGAAAGCTGCTGAGCCATTACTGTGCACAAGAACAATGTTTTTTCCTCCTCTGCTTATCTAGCGATTTTGCTGTTTCCATATTAGCTATCAAATACTCTTTGTCTGATTGATATTTCTCACTTAGTTACTTTCACAATAACCCTGACCTAGATCTTTTTAGAACTAAAATCTAACTTACCCCTCAAACCCACCTTCACTGTAGACCACTTCACCGTATTTCATCCTTCTCGGCCACCCAGTCTTTAGGTTGTAGGAATACAGGCTGCTTTACGTTTTTGTTTTTAACACTCAGATTAACTACAGAGTGAAGTATTGTCACCTATCTTCACTTTTTTACTTTTTCCACTCCAATTCCCTTGTTCTTATAAAAAACTTGCACAAGCAAACATACACTTTAAACTGAAAAAAAAATGATTTAAAGGTTTTAGCTAAAAGATATTATAGACAGAAGCCACAGTTGACCTCAAAGCAAAGGTATTCTTTAAAATAGTAATACCGCTTTGAAAGAAAACTCTTTGATTTTATTCTATCAAAAGTTCTTTCCTGTACTATGCTAATGATGTCAAAAACTTGTGTATAAGAGCTTTGGTATTGGGCGCCTGGGTGGCCCAGTCAGTTAAGCATCTGACTCTTGATTTCAGCTCAGGTCATGATCTCACAGTTCATGAGTTCAAGCTCTGCATTGGGTTCTGTGCTGACAGCATGGAGCCTGCTTGGGATTCTCTTGCTCCCTTTCTCTCTGCTGCTGCCCTGTTCATGCTCACTCTCTCTCTCTCAAAAAAAAAAACAAAAACAAAAACAAAAACAAAACACTTTGATATTAACAGAAAAAACCCAAAATTCTGTGCACAGAAATTTCTGGCACTTACTCATATTTATTAAAAACAATGGAATTTGTTCTGGCAAAAGAGACAGATGCAGGATTTCTATGTTCAATGAAATGAATAAGATGCTAAAGCTTTTGGGTCTAAGAGTTTGCAAATAGGAAAACTCCACTGAAGGCAACTATGTAATTGTTTTAACATCACTAATCACAATATACTGAGCTTTAGATTTTCTCTTTCACAGGTTTGTTTCCTCATAAAAAATTCTTGGGAAAGCATTTTGTGTTGCTGTTGTAGGTAAAATCTGTATACCAGATTTCTATAAACTGCTATAGCCCTGACTAGTCAGCAGCCTCTCATGTTGCTACTTCATTTAATATTAGAAGTCATAATCCTGCTCACCTAAAAATTATGTATGATTAAATTGCCTTATTCTTTCAATTAAAAAAAAATAATGTTTATTTTTGAGAGAGGGGGGCGGGGAGGTGCAGAGAGAGAAGGAGACACAGAATCCCTAGCAGGCTCCAGGCTCTGCACTGTCAGCACAGAGCCCAACACAGGGCTCAAACTCATGAGCTGTGAGACCATGACTTGAGCCGAAATCAGACGCTTAATGGACTGAGCCACCCAGGCACATTGCCTTATTCTTTCAGTATTATTCTAAGAGATGAGTAGAGAAGAATCAATTCCACTGATAAATTTTTCTTAAAAGTAAATACACTTGGACAGTTAGGGTTAATATCCTTTAATCTAAAATCAGCCATATTAATTGTAAGTTTCACTTGGGTAATAGATTGATTTCTCAGAGAGGCTTTTGAAACATTTAGTTGAGAAATACATGAATGTCTTCTTTTAAACAAAAGAGGTAAGCAGGGAAATGTTTTATTTTTTTTCTCTTTTTATTTATTTATTTTTTCAATATATGAAGTTTATTGTCAAATTGGTTTCCAGACAACACCCAGTGCTCATTTCAAAAGGTGCCCTCCTCAATACCCATCACTCACCCTTCCCTCCCTCCCACCCCCCATCAACCCTCAGTTTCTTCTCAGTTTTTAAGAGTCTCTTATGCTTTGGCTCTCTTCAGGGAAATGTTTTAAAGCAGAATAGTTCTTAAAATAGATGAAATTATTCTGAGGGCACTAAATGGTAATACAGGCTAAGTTATGTTCCCTTTTTTCCTGACAGTTAAACAGTATCTAGAATTATAATATACTTCCCAGACGTGTGTGTCTTTTGTGTGTGTGTGTGTGTTGTTGTTGTTGTGTTGTTGTGTTGTTGTTGTTGTTGTTGTTGTTGTTGTTTTTAAGTAGGCCCCACACCCATCATGGAGCCCAGTGCAGGGCTTGAACTCAGAACACTGAAATCAAGACCTTAGCTGAGATCAAGAGTCAGATGCTTAACCAACTGAGCCATCCAGGTGCCCCATGGGTATGTCTTTTATACACAGTGGAAGTAAATGTGTTTTCATCCTTTACACAGACCAGAAGTAATTATATCCTAATTAGGTCTATTTAAAAATATACCTGAGTCAGATGTGAGGCTTTCACAAGTCCAGGTTTGGTGATTTTAAAAGGAAATCTTATTAGGTCCTTATCGAAACATCCTTTGAGCATTCAAAAATTTATATATTTTATAATCAACATTGACACAATTCTCAGCGATGATTGACCAAGAGGCCTTATAATATTGACACAAACTGCAGTGCAATGTTGAAGGGACTGGTTGGACTTCAGTTTGGCACATTTGGATTGGAATCACAACTCTGCTTATTAGTGTTGTTTAACAAGAAATAGATATTCTTCCTCAACCTTGGTTATTCACTAATACCCTAATCCTCAGTTACCTCATTTGTAAAACCAGGGATAATGATAACAAGTAGCTCATTGGGTTTTGAGAAGCTTAAACAACATAGTACATAAAAAAATTCTTAGGGCTAAATGTGCAAGAAATGTTAACTAGAACTACTGCTACTACCAATAATAGTAATAAATCACACTTACAGTCCATTGGTTTACCTCGCAACGTCTTTCATAATGAAGGGTTTGTTCTCCTTTTGTGATGGTGGTGCCATCTCTATGAAGTGGCATGCATTTATTTTTTTAAGAAAATGGAAAATTTCACATAATGCCCTGATAGTCTACATCAAAGGTTGAAAAACTACACAGCGTGGGCTAAATATGACTTCCAGCCTGGTTTTGTGAATCAACTTTCATTCTGACTTAGCCATGCCCATTTGTTTTCATATTATCTATGACTGCTTTCCACCTGCAGTGATAGTATTGAGTAGCTAGAGACCATTTGGCCCATAAAACATGAAATATTTACTGTCTGGCCCTTTACAGAAAAGTTTGCCAGGGTGCCTGGGTAACTCAGTTGGTTAAACGTATGACTCTTGATTTTGGCACAGGTCATGATCTCGTCGTTGCTGAGTTTGAGGTCCACATCAGACTTCGTACTCACAGTGTGGCACCTGCTTGGGATTCTCTCCCTCTCCCTGTCTTCTTCTGCCCCTTCCCCTTGTTCACACACATACTGTCTCTCTCAAATAAATAAACTTAAAAAAAAGTTTGCCAACATCTGGTTATGCTAAACATTTAGATTTTTTAAAAGCCCAATCCTGAAGAAAGTTTTTATTTATATCTTGTTCACCAACCTCCACCCAATCTAATCCATCACCATGCTTTATAGAACCTAGCTCCAAAAAATCTCCCCGTACTCTTCACTCCTTTTTATACACCTAGCCCTATTCTAATTCAAGCCATATGCATCAGTTTCCTATTGCTGCTATACTAAACTAGTACACATTTAGCGGCCTAAAACAACACCAACTTATCATCCTATATCATTCTGAAGGTCAGAAATTCAACTGGATCTGACCAAGGTAAAATCAAGGTGCTGGAACTGGTTTGTTTGTTGTTGTTTTTTGTTTTTGTTTTTTTTCCCCAGAAGTCTATTAGATAACCCATTTTCTAGACCTTTCCACCTTTTAGAGCCCCCCCCCCCACATTTCGTCAAAGCTAGCAATGGCCAGTTAATCTTTCTCATGGAAAAGCCATCTCTCCGTTTCTGACTTTCCTGCCTCCTTCTTCTTCATTTATGAACCATATAAGAATCCTGAAAAATTCAGGATAAACTCCCAATTTTAAATTCAAATATTAGCAATCTTAATCTAACTGAACTTTATTTTATCTTCTTCTTCCTATTTAACATCAACTATGTGTTGTATACTTAAAAACTTGGTAACAAGGTAGATCTTATGTTTAGGGTTCTGATCCCCAATAATGATAATAATTATTACAATAATAATAAATAAAAGGGTGGGAGGAAACTTTCTGGAGGTAATGGACAGTTTTGTGGCATAGATTGTGATGATAGTTTCATGGGTATACATTTATCTCCAAATTAATTAAGTTGTATACATTAGTTATTTACAGTTTTTTTGTATGTCAAATATTTTTAATAAAACATAACAGGTTATACATAGATTTATTTTATGATCTGGAAGTTATACTCCTAGGCATATACCTGAGAGAAATGAAAACATACGACCACACAAAACCTTGTACACAAATATTCATTGCAGCATTTTTATTCATAACAGCCAGAACTCGAAACAACATAAATGTCTATCAACTAATAAGTAAATAAGCAAAATGTAGTATATCCCTATCATGATATAATATCCATTAATAAAAAATGAAGTAATGATACATACTACAACATGCATGAACTTTGAAAATATTATGCTTTGCGAAAGGAACTGGGCATAAAGGGCCCCATATTGTATGATTTCATGTATATGAAACGTCCAATATAGGTAAAGCTATATACGTAGAGAAAGAGAGAGTAGATTACTGGCTGCCCAGTGCTGGGGGTTGGGAAGAAATGTAAGTATGAGGTTTTCAGGGAGGTGATGAAAATGTTGTAGAGTTGATTGTGGTAATGGCAGCATAACTCAGTATTTGAAACGCCACTGAATTGTATTTCAAATGTGTGTATTGTACGGTATGTGAGTTATTTCTCAAGTTGTTATTTTTAAAATATTATGAAAAAGATTTGTTTTTACTCGGGAAATTTTCCACTTAGAGACATAAAAATAATTTGTATGTTGAATTGTGTTTAGTTAATTCTCAGTAAATATCAACTATTATTATTATTTTCTCCAGTAGTACTCACCCTCTAAGTTTGTTTTCAAGCATATAGAAGGACCCAAGAGCAAGGGAAAGGGGAAAGCAGGGAATTATGATACAATAATAGCTAATAATTATTTAGTATTTATTATTAAATGCCCACTGTATGAAGCACTTTACAGGAACTATCTCATTGAGCTTTGTTTCTAGTTTTATATAAGAAGAAAATAACACTTCAAGAATTTATATAACTACTAGGTGGTAGACGTGGGAAATAAAATCCATGCTATCCATGCTGTCTCTCAATCTCTGCATTATCCAACTGCACCTAGAAATTCATGAGCTCTGTGCATATGACTGTGCATTGCCACACAGGGAAAAAAACGGAATTTGAATATTTAAGACACAAACAAATAAAAACAACTAAAATATGAGGAAATTGACTCGGAAGGGTATCAGATGTATGGTGAATAGGAAGTGGAATCTGTTCCTACACAGTTCTCAAAGTAGTAAAACTGGTATTTTCAGGTAATGATGACTTACAATAAAATTCAGAAGCGGGCTTTAATTGCTTATACAAAAACCTTTCCCTGAATGTCTTCAGCTCTAAACAGGGCTTTCAAATAATGATAAACAAGAGAAGTCTTGAAACAGAAGCCCTACAATGCAGCACAAGGGTATGTCATTATTTAAAAAAAAATACCACCTCTAAATGCCCAAGTCACAAATTCACATAGCAATCAGACAATAATGGATATCATGTCTGTTCTTTAAATACATCGTTTGTCAAGCAAAGAGGGGCTCTCTCTGCTTCTTTGAGCTACTGAACCACTACAAAGTCTTCATTTGTGTGAGGAAACTTCAAGTCCGAATAGGTTTATGAGAAAAAAAGAAAAAATGCAGTTGGACATGCTGCACAGGGAGTGGAACATAAAATGTAATAGAAAAAGACTAATATAGGCATTCCAGTGATTTGAAAGGAGACATAATAACAAAAAGGAAGAAAAATAACATTGCAGTGTTCATCACAGTAGTCATCTGTTGTGTTAAATGTGACAATATTGATCCTGTAAGTGAATAGGACAAAAGGACTGATGTCACTGTAGGAAAAATAACTGGTTCAATGAAAAAATTATGCATTGTCTATAGGACAATATTCAGCTTTATGGGATTTACTTTTATGGGAGCTATTTTACAAATCCATGATTTGTAGATAACCATGAGCAAGGAAAAACATCCCATGGAAACTCGGCTTTGTCAAGCAGTAGTTCAGTTGATTTCCCTTTCCCGCCACAGAAGTTCATTTTACCTCCATTTATACATTCATTTTAATACTCCTGATCTAGAAATGTGTCTGTTCCTTAGATTCTATGTTGAACCCATTATAACATTTCTTGGTTTCTTCATTAAGAATTAAATAATATATCTAGCATGCATTCATATTTATATCTGATGGGAATCATACTTTTACCTATTTTTGCAAACTATCTCTTAACACCAATGTCACACACAATTAACCACCCAAAGCCATTATTGGTATAACTAAATCTACTTTTTTTTCTTGCCTAAAACATTTCCTCCCCTCTCATCCTTTAAGGTGACGTGTGTGTATTGAAAGGCAAAATGCATTAAGGAGATAATTTTATTCAGGCTGTTACAGTAGGGAGAGTGTTCTTTCATGAGAAATAATTCAAGGAAAAGAAAGGGGACCTGAGGTTTGATGGATGAAAGTAAACAATGGAAGCATCAACATTTTGTTTACACAAATAAGAATAGGCAAGTCTATGTAGTTTAATGATTATAGATACAAATATTGATAGAAAAATTGAAATAAATTATTACAAAAAATCCAGATGGGGTCCCTTTAGGAAGAAAGGAAGAGATGGGATCTGTTAATGATGAACAGGTTATTTCTAAGACACTGATGGTGTTTCTTTCTTCCTTTTTTTTTATTCAAATTTTTATTTAAATTCTAGTTAGTTAACACATAGTGTAGTACTGGTTTCAGGAGTTGAATTTGGTATGCAGTGTTTACGACTTAATCTGGGTGATGTTTTCTCTTTGTAATTAGTCTTCAAATTCTGTGTGTGTTTTTGTAATCTTCTATGAATAAATCCCAGTTAAGAAAAGTTAATTAATTTTTTAGACTATATGCTATTAATTGTTCTAGCGCCATGTATTGAACAATCCATCATTTACTCAGTGATGCCACTTTTGTAATATAGCTAGTATTTATGTAATTGAAAGGAGATGCTAAATTCAACTGGCAACTTGATAGTGGATTAATATCTGGTATACATGTAGAATTAATCCAAATCAGTAAACCTTTCACAATTAGCTCAACAGAAAAATGACAAAAGACAGAAATACTCATTTCCCAGAGGAAGAAAAATCAGTGCCCCCAAATAATATGCATATAATGTAAACTTAATCTGATAAAACCCAACATTCATTTCTTAAAATACTGTTTCTTTAGAGCAGTTTTAGGTTCACTGAAAAACTGAGCAGAAACTACAGAGATTTCCCCAAACTTTCTGCTCCCAAATACATACACTCCTCAACAGAACCACCATAGTAGAATATTTGTCTCAATTGATGAATCTTCTTTGACACATCATAATAACCCAAAGTTCTTAGCTTAAATTATGTTTCACTCTTGTTATTATACATTCTGTGAGTTTGGACAAATATAAAATGACATGATTCCATCATTATAATATCATACAGAGTATATTCACTGCCCTAAAAATCCTCTGTGCTCCACCTATTCCCCCTCACCCCAACTCCCAAACCCAACCCCAGGCAAACAATGATCTTTTTACCGCCTGCATATTTTTTCCTTTTCCAGGATGTCATATAGTTGGAATTATACACCGTGTTGACTTTCCATACTGGTTTCTTTCATTTAGTATTAAGCATTCAAGTTTACTCCATGTCTTTTCATGCCTCGAAAGCTCATTTCTTTTTAATGTTGAATAATATTTTAATGTCTGGATGTACTACAGTTTTATTTATCCATTTACCTACTGAAGGACATCTTGGATGCTTCAAAGTTTGGTAATTATGAATGAAGCTTCTATAAACATCATGTGCAAATTTTTGTGTGAACATAAGTTTTTAATAATTGTTCTGTTAATAATAATAATAATAATAATAATGATTGCTAGATCTTATGATAAGAGTATGGTTAGTTTTATAAGAAACCACCAAACTGTCTTCCAAAGTTACATATGATTTAGCTTTCCCACCAGCAACCACTGATAGTTTCTGTTGCTACACATTTTCACCAGTGTTTGGTGTCAGTGTTCCAAATTTTGGCCATTCTAATAGCTGTGTAGTAGTATCTCATTGTTTTAATTTGCATTCCCCTGGTGACATATGATATGGAGAATCTTTTTATATGCTTAATTGGCATCTTTGTATATTCTGTAACATTTATTCTTGATAAAAACTCTGCCTTGGAATAGAAAGGACTTCTTTATTTTTGTTTTGTTTTTTGTTTTTATTTTTTTTTATTAAATTTTTTTTGTGTTTATTTATTTTTGAGACAGAGAGAGACAGAGCATGAACGGGGGAGGGTCAGAGAGAGAGGGAGACACAGAATCTGAAACAGGCTCCAGGCTCTGAGCTGTTAGCACAGAGCCCGACGCAGGGCTCTAACTCACGGACCGTGAGATCATGACCTGAGCCAAAGTCGGACGCCCAACCGACTGAGCCACCCAGGTGCCCCTGTTTTTGTTTTAAACAGTATTCACTTGATTACACAAATGTCAGAATACTAAAGAATATTTCAAAGTCAGGGACAAGAAAGTTTTCCATTTTAAGTTTTGTGATATGAGACATGTTTTGAATTTCTACATGACTTTTTGGCATGAGTCAGAAGAGGAGGAGAGTAGAGTCTGTTTTCTTGGCTCAGTCAATAGGCTTGGGTGAGCTCAAGAAGTAGGAGGATGCATCTCAGAATACTGTGGGGGAGGTCGAGGGGAAAAAGACTGTCAAATCCATCATGTTTGATATTTTACAATGAATGAAGTAGAAGTCTTCCTTTATCAATCCTTGTTTCCCCAATGCACAAAAGCTAGGATCACATAATGTTGGGGTTCTTTTTGATTTTCTTTTTTTTTTCTTTTTTTCTTTTTTTAATAACTTGTTTCATTTTTTATTTTTTTAAAATTTACATCCAAATTATTTAGCATAAAGTGCCACAATGATTTCAGGAGTAGATTCCTTAGTGCCCCTTACCCATTTAGCCCATCCCCCCTCCCACAACTCCCCAGTAACCCTGTTTGTTCTCCATATTTATGAATCTCTTCTGTTTTGTCCCCTTCCCTGTTTTTATATTATTTTTGTTTCCCTTCCCTTATGTTCATATGTTTTGTCTCTTAAAGTCCTCATATGAGTGAAGTCATATGATTGTCTTTCTCTGACTGACTAATCTCACTTAGCATAATACCCTCCAGTTCCATCTACATAGTTGCAAAAGGCAAGATTTCATTCTTTTTGATTGCCAAGTAATACTCCATTGTATAAATATACCACATTTTCTTTATCCATTCATCCATCAATGGACATTTGGGGTGCTTCCATACTTTGGCTATTGTTGATAGTGCTGCTATAAACATGGGGGTGCAGGTGTCCCTTCGAAGCAGCACACCTGTATCCCTTGGATAAATGCCTAGTAGTGCAGTTGCTGGATCATAGGGTAGTTCTATTTTTAGTTTTTTGAGGAACCTCCATCCTGTTTTCCAGAGTGGCTGCACCAGCTTGCATTCCCAAAACAATGCAAAAGAGATCCTCTTTCTCCATATCCTCACCAACATCTGTTGTTGCCTGAGTTGTTAATGTTAGCCGTTCTGACAGGTGTAAGGTGGTATCTCATTGCGGTTTTGATTTGTATTTCCCTGATGTTGTGTGATGTTGAGCATTTCTTACGTGTCGGCCATCTGGATGTCTTCTTTGGAGAAGTGTCTATTCGTGTCTTTTGCCCATTTCTTCACTGGATTGTTTGTTTTTTGGGTATTGAGTTTGATCAGTTCTTTATAGATTTTGGATACTAACACTTTAGCTCATATGTCATTTGCAAATATCTTCTCCCATTCTGTCGGTTGCCTTTTAGTTTTGCTGATTGTTTCCTTCGCTGTGCAGAAGCTTTTTATTTTGATGAGGTCCCAGTAGTTCATTTTTGCTTTTGTTTCCCTTGCCTCCGGAGACATGTTGAGTAAGAAGTTGCTGCGGGCAAGATCAAAGAGGTTTTTGCGTGCTTTCTCCTCGAGAATTTTGATGGCTTCCTGTCTTACATTGAGGTCTTTCATCCATTTTGAGTTTACTTTTGTGTGTGGTGTAAGAAAGTGGTCCAGGTTCATTCTTCTGCATGTCGCTGTCCAGTTTTCCCAGCACCACTTGCTGAAGAGACTGTCTTTATTGCATTGGATATTCTTTCCTGCTTTGTCAAAGATTAGTTGGCTATCCGTTTATGGGTCCATTTCTGGGTTCTCTGTTCTGTTCCATTGATCTGAGTGTCTGTTCTTGTGCCAGTACCATACTGTCTTGATGATTACAGCTTTGTAGTATAGCTTAAAGTCTGGGATTGTGATGCTTCCTGCTTTGGTTTTCTTTTTCAAAATCGTTTTGGCTATTCGGGGTCTTTTCTGTTTCCTACAAATTTTAGGATTTTTTGTTCTAGCTCTGTGAAGAATGCTGGTGTTATTTTGATAGGGATTGCATTGAATTTGTAGATTGCTTTGAGTAGTATTGACATTTTAACAATATTTGTTCTTCCTATCCAGGAGCATGGAATAATTTTCCATATTTTTGTGTCTTCTTCAATTTCTTTCACAAGATTTCTGTAGTTTTCAGCATATAGATTTTTCACTTCTTTGGTTAGATTTATTCCTAGGTATTTTAGGGTTTTTGGTGCAACTGTAAATGGGATTGATTCCTTGATTTCTCTTTCTGTTGCTTCATTGTTGGTGTATAGGAATGCAACCGATTGCTGTGTGTTGGTTCTATATCCTACAACTTTGCTGAATTCATGAATCAGTTCTAGCATTTTTTTGGTGGAATCTTTTGGGTTTTCCATATAGAGTATCATGTCATCTACGAAGAGTGAAAGTTTGACCTCCTCCTGGCAGATTTGAATGCCGTTTATTTCCTTGTGTTGTCTGATTGCAGAGGCTAAGACTTCCGATACTATGTTGAATAACAGTGGAGAAAGTGGACATCCCTTTCTTGTTCCTGACCTTAGGGGGAAAGCTCTCAGTTTTTCCCCGTTGAGGATGACATTAGTGTTAGGTTGTTTATATGTGGTTTCTATGATCTTGAGGTACGCTCCTTCTTATCCGTACTTTCTTGAGGGTTTTTATCAAGAAAGGATGCTGTAGGGGCGCCTGGGTGGCGCAGTCGGTTAGGCGTCCGACTTCAACCAGGTCACGATCTCGCGGTCCGTGAGTTCGAGCCCCGCGACAGGCTCTGGGCTGATGGCTCAGAGCCTGGAGCCTGTTTCCGATTCTGTGTCTCCCTCTCTCTCTACCCCTCCCCTGTTCATGCTCTGTCTCTCTCTGTCCCAAAAATAAATAAACGTTGGAAAAGAAAGGATGCTGTATTTTGTCAAATGCTTTCTCTGCATCTACTGAGAGGATCATATGGTTCTTGTCCTCTCTTTTATTGATGTGATGAATCACATTAATTGTTTTGCGGATATTGAACCAGCCCTGCATCACAGGTATAAATCCCACTTCGTCGTGGTGAATAATTTTGTTAATGTATTGTTGGATCCAGTTGGCTAATATCTTGTTGAGTATTTTGGCATCCATGTCCATCAGGGAAATTGGTATATAGTTCTCCTTTTCAGTGGAGTCTCTGTCTGGTTTTGGAATCAAGGTAATCCTGGCCTCGGAGAAAGAGTTTGGAAGTTTTCCTTCCATTTCTATTTTTTGGAACAGTTTCAAGAGAATAGGTGTTAACTCTTCCTTAAATGTTTGGTAGAATTCCCCTGGAAAGCCATCTGTTCCTGGACTCTTGTTTTTTGGCAGGTTTTTTATTACTAATTTGACTTCCTTACTGGTTATGGGTCTGTTCAAATTTTCTATTTCTTCCCGTTTCAGTTTTGATAGTGTATATGTTTCTAGGAATTTGTCCATTTCTTCCAGATTGCCCATTTTATTGGCATATAATTGCTCATAATATTCTCTTATTATTGTTTGTATTTCTGCTGTGTTGGTTGTGATCTCTCCTCTTTCATTCTTGATTTTATTTATTTGGGTCCTTTCCTTTTTCTTTTTGGTCAAACTGGCTAGTGGTTTATCAATTTTGTTAATTCTTTCAAATAACCAGCTTCTAGTTTCATTAATCTGTGCTGTGTTTTTGGTTCTATAGCATTAATTTCCGCTCTAGTCTTTATTATTTCCTGTCTTCTGCTGGTTTTGGGTTTTATTTGCTCTTCCTTTACCACCTCCTTAGGGCATAAGGTTAGGTTGTGTATCTGAGATCTTTCTTCCTTCTTCAGGAAGGCCTGGATTGCTATATACTTTCTTCTTATGACTGCCTTTGCTGCGTCCCAGAGGCTTTGGGTTGTGGTATTATCATCTTTATTGACTTCCATATACTTTTTAATTTCCACTTTAACTTCTTGGTTAGTCCATTCATTCTTTAGTAGGATGTTCTTCAGTCTCCAAGTATTTGTTACCTTTCCAAATATTTTCTTGTGGTTGATGTCGAGTTTCATAACATTGTGGTCTGAAAATATGAGCAGTATGATCTTGATCTTTTTTACTTACTTAGGGCTGACTTGTGTCCTAGTAATGGTGTATTCTGGAGAACATTCCACGTGTACTGGAGAAGAATGTATACTCTGCTTTAGGATGAAATGTTCTGAATATATCTGTTAAGTCCATCTGGTCCAGTGTGTCATTCAAAGCCATTGTTTCCTTGTTGAATTTTTGATTAGATGATCTGTCCATTGCTGTGAGTGGGGCGTTGAAGTCTCCTACTATTATGGTATTATTATCGATGAGTTTCTTTATGTTTGTGATTGATTTATATATTTGGGTCCTTCAACATTTGGTGCATAAAAGGTTGCAATTGTTAGGTCTTGGTGGATAGACCCCTTGATTAAGATATAATGCCCTTCTGCATCTCTTGATACAGTCTTTATTTTAAAATATAGATTGTCTGATATAAGTATGGCTGTTCTGGCTTTCTTTTGTTGACCATTAGCATGATAGATGGTTCTCCATCCCCTTATTTTCAATCTGAAGGTGTTTTAGGGATAAAGTGGGTCTCTTGTAAACAGCATATCGATGGATCTTGTTTTCTTATCCATTCTGTTACCCTATGTCTTTTGATTGGAGCATTGAGTCCATGGACGTTTAGAGTGAGTACTGAAAGATATGAATTTATTGCCATTAGGATGCTTTTAGAGTTGGAGTTTCTGGTGGTGTTCTCTGGTCCTACCTAATCTTGTTGCTTTTGATATATATGTATGTGTGTGTATACACATACATACATATATGTGTGTGTATATATATACATACATATGTATGTGTATACATATATGCATGTGTGTGTGTGTGTGTGTATATATATATATATATATACACACACACACACAGACACACACATATTTTCATCTCTTCTCCCCTCAGAGAGTCCCCCTTAAAATTTCTTGCAGGGCTGGTTTAGTGGTCACAAACTCCTTTAATTTTTGTTTGTCTGGGATACTTTTTATGTCTCCTTCTATTTTGAATGACAGCCTTGCTGGATAAAGAATTTTTGGCTGCATATTTTTCTGATTCAGCATATTGAATATATCCTGCCACTCCTTTCTGGCCTGCCAAGTTTCTGTGGATAAGTCTGCTGCAAACCTGATCTGTCTTCCCTTGTAGGTTAGGGACTTTTTTTTTCCCTTGCTGCTTTCATGATTCTCTCCTTGCCTGAGTATTTTGTGAATTTGACTGTGATATGCCTTGTTGATGGTCGGTTTTTGTTGAATCTAATGGGGGTCCTCTGTGCTTCCTGGGTTTTGATGTGTGTCTTTCCCCAGGTCAGGAAAGTTTTCTGCTATGATTTGCTCACATAACCCTTCTACCCTTATCTTTCTCTCTTCCTCTTCTGGGACCCCTATGATTCTGATGTTGTTCCTTTTTAATGAGTCACTGATTTCTCTATTCTTAAATCGTGCTCTTTTGCCTTAATCTCCCTCTTTTTTTCTGCTTCATTATTCTATATAAATTTGTCCTCTATATCGCTTATTCTGTGTTCTGTCTCATCCATCCTTGCCGCTGTGGCACCCATCCATGATTGCAGCTTAGTTATAGCATTTTTAATTTCTTTCTATTTTTTTACTTCTTTTATCTCTGCAGAGAGGGATTCTAATCTGTTTTCGACTCCAGCTAATATTCTTATTATCGTGATTCTAAATTCTGGTTCAGACATCTTGCTTGTGTCTGTGTTGGTGAAGTCCCTGGCTGTCGTTTCTTCATGCTCTTTATTTTGGGGTAAATTCCTTCATTTTGTCATTTTGAAGGGAGAAAAAGAAATTTATGAGGTAGAAAAATTTTTTAAAAATTAAAAATATTAAAATTAAAAAATTAAAAACACACACCCATAAAAAATCAAATAAATGATGCTAGATCCTAGGTGTGTTTTGGTCTCAGTGTTGAAAGTGATTTGATAGATTAGAGAAAAAAAAGTGGGGAAAAAAAGGAAATCATTGGAGAATTTGGAAAAATGAATACACTGAAGTAGACTAAAATCAGATGATGGGAGTAAAATAGAATTTGAAAAAATTTACACAAAAGTAAAGAAAATAGTAGAAAAAAATTAAAAGATTTTTGATAAAAATTAAAAATAAAAATGAATTTTTCTCTTTCTGTATTCAAGAAAAAGAAAAGAAAAAAAGGAAAAAAGAAAGAATAGAAATCGGTTGAAAATTTAAAAAGTGAATATACTGTAGTAGACTAAAATAAAATGATGGAGGTAAAATAGAATTTGAAAAAATTTAGATAAAGGCAAAAAATATAGTAAAAATTAAAGAAAAATATTTTAATAAAAATTGAGAGTAAAAATGAGTTTTCTCTTTCTGTATTCAAGAAAAAGAAAAGAAACAAAAAAGAGAAAAAAAAGGAAATCATTTGAAAATTTGAAAACATGAATACAGTGAAGTAGACTAAAACAAAATGATGGAAGCAAGATGGAATTTGAAAAAATTTACACAAAAGTGAAAAATATAGTAAAAAAATTAAAGAAATATATTTTTAATAAAAATTGAAAATAAAAATGAATTATTTCTTTCTGTTTCAAGAAAAAGAGACGTAGTGTAAAAGAGACCAAAAAAAAGGAAAGAAAATTGAATAGGTGGACCTGCTAACAGATTGAAATAGGACTGAAATTACCTCATTTTCCCTACAAGTCAGACTATGTAGCGCTTTATAGTCCATAAACTGAGTAGGCGGTGAGACTTGTGTTCTTGAAAAGCCAGGTTGGCCTAGTTGGGTGGGGCTCAGTGTAATGGCTCCATTCTCCACTAGATGGCACTGCGAGCCAACTGGGGTGGAGTGTTGCAGCATTATAGGTGCGTATGTGCATGCGCGGGAATGGTGCAAATGGCGCCACCCAGCTACCCAGTCTGTTCTCCCCGACCAGCAATTGGACACCCGTCCTCTGTCTTCAGCTTTTGTCCAATCCCTGCTTCTTCTCTGTCCATGACCAAGCCCTAGGCAGTACCTCTCTCCCACATTTTGTCTCAGATGCAACTGTTTTCCCTGGCCCCTTACTTCTGAAGGACTGCAGCTTTGACCCACTCCGTCCCTCTGCAGGAGAGTCTCACCAATCAGTGGCTGAATGAGCAATGGCCAAATGTCAGCTGCACCCAGGAACGCTTGCTGGACCCTGCTGCTGCCGGTGCGCAAAGACTGCGGCCATGTGCCAGCCCGCCCCAGAAAACATTCGTGAGAGTGTAGCAGCAGCTTTTCAGGGATTATGGAAAATCACAACACACATCTGGCATCAGGCTTCACTTTTAATGACCTTGTTCCAGCACCAGTGAATGTGGCCGTTTTCTGGGGTCTGCTGGGACCAGGTGGCTTCAACAAAAGTGTCCTTCCAGTAGTGGAACCGCTTTTCCTCATGTGGTCTGAGAACCTCCCGGAACCCACTCTGCTCCTCAGGATTCGCTCTTCCCACCGGAGCATCGCCAGTTATGGAGCTGCGGAGTTACAGCCTTTGCGCTCCCCTTGTTTACAGTTTAAATTGTAAATTTAATTGGGAAATTAAATTAAATTCCTGTAATGGAATTTAAACCCTGTCCTTTCTCCTTTCTCCCTTTTTAGTTTAGTCCCTGCGGCTGTTTCCAATTTTCCACTTTCTCTCCAGCTGCTTTTGGGGAGGGGTGCTTTCCCATATTCTCCTCAGCCCCAGTCTCCATCCTCTCTCCACCTTCAAAAGTGGCTCCCTGCCCACTGCTGGCTTCTCTTTCCCCAAGTTCACCTCTCTGTGCCACATACCTGCTTTATTCTGTGGTTCAGGTTGTGCAGATTGTTGTGTTAATCCTTCAATCACTTTTCTAGGTGTGTAGGATGCTTTAGTGTTGGTCTGGCTGTATTTCATGGATGCGAGACGCACAGAAAGCTTCCATGCTGTTCTGCCATCTTGGCTCCTCCCCTCTTTTTCATTTTGTAATGAAGGTATTACTGCCCTTTCATGATATCTTCAGCTGCTACTGGCTTCCTTGTTCCTCACGTTGCTACTCTGTATGACACACTTTAATATCCGATGGAGTGAGCGGTCTGCTGCGTTATGTATGTACCCAAGGCAGCAGCACAGGCACCAGGCGCTCCCTGATGCACAACGGTTCTGCTTCTCTCCACGATGCTGAGGTTAAGAGAAACCGCAGTAGCTTCGCGCTGTCGATTTGGGGATGCAGTTGTGAAGACAAGAGCACTAGCGTGTATGTATATGTGTGTGCGTGAGCGCGTGTGTCAGTGATTGAGTGTGTGTGGGGGGCCCGGGGGGTGGGGCTGCGCGCTCCCAGACTGTCCCGTGGGGAAACAGTGTTTACTAGTAAATAAAAAGCAGCAGCCAGCACCATAGATGGCACCTCTGCCCCAGGCGGCCTTGTCTAGAAAGGACTTCTTTAATCTGATATGATGTATCTGTTGAATCATGCAGCAAATATAAAGGCAAAGGTAAATGTTAAAATCAGACCATAAAATCAAGGACAGAATAAGGATGTTTGCTCTACTAAGTTACAAGCCTGTGGGGTTTCTCAGAGTCCCTTGACCCTTTTCTTCCCTCTTGGTTAATACTTCTCCATTTTCAGACTTAGGCAAAATACCACATAGCATAAGACATGGGATCTGGCTTCCAGTGCAGCCACCAGATAATACACATCAGAAGTTCAGTCATTAATGGACCTTGGCCAGTGAAAATTGAAGAACATAAAGGAACTAAATTCTCCTCTCTCTCTCTCTCTCTCTCTCTTCTGGACAAGATTCTGACATGCAGTTTTCCTTTTCTGGGATAACCCCACTTAACAAGCTTACACATTTAATGACTAATCTTCTAGGTCTCTTCCTAGGTCACTGTAACACATTATCTTTGTTTTTTTTGTTTGTTTGTTTGTTTTGTTTTGTTTTATTGCTGGTTATCATCTTACTTGCTTCATTTCCTTTTATTTGTCACTCTTCCATTGTGAGCTTTCACCTTACATAAGGAGTACCCTCCCAAGCTCTACTTTCTGAAGGATCTGAGCTAAAGCATCCCGTCTCTCCACTTTTATTTAACATCACATTGGAAACTTCAGTAAGCACGCTAAGAATAGGAAAATATATAAAGACTGGATTGTTTAAAAAGCCATCATAATTTGCAGAAGATAGAACTGCCTATGTATGAAATACAAAATACAAAAGAACCAACGTTTAAATCATTAGAATAAACAGAAGACAAGGTCACTTATTAAAAGGTCAATATATGAAATTCAGTTGTATTTCTCCATATAAATAATAAAAGATTAGAAAATGCAAACTAAAAGATATAGTGTATAATAGCAATACAAGTATGTTTTCTTGAAATAAATATAAATTTTCTTAATAGAAAAATCATAAACCTTCATTGAATGACTTAAGAAATCAAAATAAGTGGAGATATATAGCATGGAATAAAGACTTATAACATACATGTTTATCTATCTTGGTTTATAGAGTAAATGCAGTTCTCATCAAAATCCCAACCTGTTCTCTTCACAATTGACTAGATGATTTTTTATTTAATATGGAAGTGCAAGGGTATTTAGGAGAAGTAAAAACGTGAAGAGACCTGCGTTACCAAGATTTATTATAAAGTCACAATAAGAAAGATAGTTTGATGGATGAGAAGAAGGAACCCAGAATTAGGTACATAAAGTAATGGCAAATGATAGACTATTTGGTAAATGATAGAGGACAACTGATAATTCATATTTTAAAAATCAAAATTAGATTCCTCTCATGTCACATACAAAAGTTAACTTCAGATTGCATCCTTTATTTTTTTAATGTTTCAAGTTTTTAAATTTTAGTTAACATACAGTGTAATATTGGTTTCAAGAGTAGAATCCAGTGATTCATCACTTACATGTGTCACCCAGTGCTCATCACAAGCACCCTTCTTAATATCCATCACCTGTTTATCATATGTCATCCTGCTTCTCCCCTCCAGCAACCCTCAGTGTGGTCTCTATAGTTAAGAGAGTCTAATGGTTTGCCTCTCTCTCTCTCTCTCTCTCTCTCTTTTCCTTTCCCCTATGTTCATCTATTTTGTTTTTAAAATTCCACATATGAGTGAAATCATGTGGTATTTCTCTTTCTCTGACTTATTTCACTTACCATGATGTGCTCTAGGTTCCTCACAAAGTTAAAAATAGAACTACCTTATGATCCAGAAGTTGCACTGCTAGATATCTATCCAAAGGATACAAAAATACTGATTCAGAGGGGCACGTGTACCCTTCTGTTTATAGCAACATTATCAACAAAAGCCAAATTATGGAAAGAACCCAAATGTCCACTGACTGATTAATGCATACTTTAATAATGAAGGCAAACTTACGAAACTATTAGAAGAAAAATATAGATATGTTTAGAATCAAGAAATAAAAAACACTTCTTAAGAAAATATAAAAAGTAAAAACAATAAAGGAAATGATTCATAAATCTAAATACACTAAATTTTATTTCATCAAAAAATTTCATGAAGTGATGGAACAGATTGTCCACAAAAAAGCAGGAGACAAAAGCAACGTTTAAATAAAAGTCTTGTATTTAGAAAAAATCTAAATTTAAAGGGAAAATACAAACAGCATTGCAGAACACTGGCAAAAGGAGAATATGGCATTTCACTGAAGAAAAATGAATGGCCAAAAAGCATTTAAAACAGATGAACATAGGAGTAACTAAGGAAAAATAACGTAAAAAGAGATATGTAGGCAAACCATAAGAGACTCTTACATACAGATAACAAACTGAGGGTCACTGTAGGAGAGGTGGATGGGGGTATGGGTTAAATAGGGTTAAATGTGCCCTAAATAAGAAGGGCGCATTTGGGGATGAACACTGGGTGTCATATGTAAGAGATTAATCAGTGGGTTCTACTCCTGAAGGCAAGACTACACTGTATATTAACTAATTTGAATTTTTAAAATAATTAATTATGGTAATAAAATAGTTAAATAAAAAATATATAAAAAGCTCCTCAGAGAAATGCAAATTAAAATTACAATTCTGTACTATTTCAAATTTTATGAGATGGTCCAAAATTTTGAAAAGTCAAGAAATGATGAACACTTGAGAATGGGAACTTATTCTTTGCTGGTGGAAGTGCACATTGAAATCTTTTTGAAAAGAAGAATTTAGCTTTATCTAGGAAAGTTGAACCAATCCATTCCCTACAATCCTTTTGGTTTTTAATTCCAGTATAATTAACATACAGTGTTATATTAGTTTCAGGTGTACAATACAGTAATTCAACAGTTGTATATATTACTCAGCACTGTTCATGTAAGTGTACTCTTAATCCCCTTCACCTATTTTGCCCATCCCCCGACCCTCCCCTCTGGTAACCACCAGTTTTTCTCTGTAGTTAAGAGTCTGTTTCTTGGTTTGTCCCTTTTGTTGTTGTTGTTCATTTATTTTGTTTCTTAAATTACACATATGAGTGAAATCATATGGTGTTTCTCTTTCTCTGACTGACTTATTTCACTTACCAGTATACCCTCCATATCCATCCATGTTCTTGCAAATGGCAAGATTTCATTCTTTTTTATGGTGGAATATTATTCCACTGTGCATATACTACCTCTTTATTCATCTATAAATGGACACTTGGGTTACTTCCATATTTTGGATATTGTAAATACTGCTGCAATAAATACAGCAGTGCATATATCTTCAAATTACTGTTTTCACATCCTTTGGGTAAATACCCAATAGCTTAATTACTTATTCCAATGTAATTCTGTCTTTAATATTTTTAGGAACCTCTATACCCTTCACAGTAGCTGAACCAATTTGTACTCTCACCAACAGTGTATGACGGTTCCTTTATCTCCACTTCCTTACCAACACTCGGTGTTTCTTCTGTTTTTGATTTTAGTCATTCTGACAGATGTGAGGTAATGTCTCATTGTTTTTTCGGTTTGCATTTTCCTGATGGTGAGTCATGTTGAGCACCTTTTCATGTGTCTGTTGGCCATCTGTACGTCTTCTTTGGAGAAATTTCTGCTTATGTCTTCTGCCCATTTTTAATTGGATTATTTGTGGGTTTTTTTTGGTATTGAGTTGTGTAAGTTCTTTATAAATTTTAAATATTAACCCATTATTGGATATGTCATTTGCAAATATCTTCTCCCATTTATTAGTTGTCTTTTAGTTTTGTTGGTTGTTTCTTTTGCTGTGTAGAAGCTTTTTATTTTGAAGTAGTCCCAATAGTTACTTGTTATTCTTGTTTCCCTTGCCTTAGGAAACATTTCTAGAGAAATGTCAGAGAAATTATGGCCTGTCCTGTCTTCTAGGATTTTCATGGTTTCAGGTCTCACATTGAGATCTTAAATGCAGTTTGAGTTTATTTTTGTGTTTGGTATAAGAACATGATCCAGTTTAATCTTTTGGATATTATTGTCCAGTTGTCACAACACCATTTGTTGAAGAGACTTTTTCCCATCGCATATTCTTGCCTCCTTTTTCATACATTAATTGCCCATATAATTATGGGTTTATTTCTGGATTCTTGTATTCCATTGATCTATGTATCTGTTTATGTGTCAGTACCATACTGTTTTGATCACTACAGATTTGTAGTCCATTTTGAAATCTGGGATTATGATGTCTCCAGTTTCACTCTTCTTTTTCAAGATTGCTTTGGCTCTTTGGGGTCTTTTGTGGTTCCATACAAATTTTTGGATTATTTATTCTACATATGTGAAAAATGCTCTTGACATTTTGATAAGGATTGCATTAAATCTGTAGATTGCTTTGGTAATATGGACATTTAGAAATATTTGTTCTTCCAGTCTATAAGCATGGCATACCTTGCTATTTGCTTGTGTCCTCTTATGTTTCTTTCATCAATGTTTTATAGTTTTCAGAATATAGGTCTTTCACCTCCTTGGTTAAGTTTATTTCTTGGTATTTTATTATTTAAGGGGATATTATAAATGAGATTGTTTTATTAATTTCTCCTACTTCATTATTGGTGTATAGCAATGCAACAGATTTGTGTATATTGATTTTGTATCCTGCTATTTTAGTGAATTTATCAGTTCTAGTAGTTTTTTGATGGAGTCTTTAGGGTTTTCTATTTATAGTGTCATTTCATCTATAAATAGTGAAAGTTTTAATTCTTTCTTACCAGTTTGGATGCCTATTATTTCTTTTCTTGTCCCAGTGATGTGGCTGGTACTTCTAGTACTCTGTTGAATAAAAGTGGTGAGAGTGGACATCTTTGTCTTCTTCCTCACTTTAGGGGAAATTCTCTGTTTTTCCCCATTGAGGATGATGTCAGCAGTGAGTTTTTTCATATATAGCCTTTATTATGGTTGAGGTAAGTTCCCTCTAAACCTACTTTGTTGAGAGCTTTTATCATGAATTGATGTTGTACTTTGCCAAATTGTTTTTCTGCTTCTGTTGAATGATCATATATTCTTTACTCTTTCTCTTGTTCATGTATTATATCACATTGATTGATTTGTGAATTTTGAGCCACCCTTGATTCCTAGCAATAAATCCCACTTGATTGTGGTAAATTATTTTTTAATGTATATTTTATTTGACTTGCTAATATTTTTGTTAAGGATTTTTGCATCCAGTTTCATCAGAGATATTGGCCTGTAGTTCTTTTTTGTAGTGTCTTTCTCTGGTTTAGGTATCAGGATAATGCTGGCCTCATGGAATGAATTTTGAAGCTATTATTTCTCTTCTATTTTTTGGAATAGTTCAAGAATAGTTATTAACTCTTTAAATATTTGTTAGAATTCACCTGTGAAAACTTCTTGCCCTGGACTTCTGTTGTTTGGGAGGTTTTTTTTTTTTTTTTATTATTACTGAGTCAAATTCTTTACTGGTTATATGTCTGCTCAAGTTTTCTATTTCTCCTTGATTCAGTTTTGGGAGATTATATGTTTCTAGGAATTTATTCACTTCTTCTAAGTAGTCCAGTTTGTTGACATATAATTTTCCATAATATTCTCTTATAATCCTTTGTATTTCTGTGATGCTAGTTGTTAATTCTCCTTTTTCATTTCTGATTTTATCTATTTGAGCTCTCTCTCTCTCTCTCTTTCTCAATGAGTCTGACTAAAAGTTTATCAATTAAGTTCATCTTTTCAAAGAGCCAGCTCCTGGTTGCATTCATCTATTCTATTGGTCTTTTAGTTTCTATTTCATTTATTTCTGCTGAAATATTTACTATTCCCTTCCTTCTACTGGTTTGGGGTTTTCTTTGTTATTCCTTTTCTGCCTCCTTTAGGTGTGAAGTTATCTTGTTTATTTGAGATTTTTCTTCTTGAGGTAGGTCTTATTGCTATGAACTTTCCTCTTAAAATAGCTTTTGCTGAATCCCAAAGATTTTGGATCACTGTGTTCGTTTTCACTTGTCTCCATGTAATTTTTGATTTCCTCTTTGATTTTTTGGTTGATTCATTTATTATATAGTAGCATGTTGTTTAACTTTCATGTATTTGTGTTCTTTCTAGATTTTTTCTTATAGTTGATTTCTAGTTTTATAGCATTGTTGGAAAAGATGCATGGTATGACTTCAAAGTTTTTAATTTGTTGACACTTGTTTTTTGGTCTAATGTGATCTATTTTGGAGAATGTTCAATGTGCACTTGGAACTTATGTGTATTCCACTGTTTGGGGATAGAATGTTCTGAAATATCTTTTAAATTTATCTGGTCCATTGTGTCATTCAAAGCCACTCTCCCTGTTGATTTTCTTTTGGGATGATCTATCTGTTGATGTAAGTGGGTTGCTAAAGTCGCCTACTATTACTGTTTTTTTTTATCAATTACTTCCTTTAAGTTTGTTAATAGCTGCTTTAGGTATTTGGGTGCTCTCATGTTGGATACATAAATATTTACAATTGTTATGTCTTCCTGGTGGATTGTTCCATTAAACTTATGTAGTGTTTTTCTTTGTCTCTTAGTACAGGCTTTGTTTTAAAGTCTATATTGTTCAATATAGGTACTGCTATTCTAGTGCTTTCTTTTCACCTCTATTTGCATGATAAGTGCTTTTCCTTCTCTTCACTTTCAGTCTGCGTGTGTATTTGGTCTGAAATGAGTCTCTTGTAAGCAGCATATTGATGGATCTTGCTTTTTTTTTATCCATTCCATTACCCTATATCTTTTGCTTCAGCATTTACTCCATTTAGATTCAAAGCAATTATTGATAGATATGTACTTATTGACATTTTGGTTTTTTGTTTTATGGTTGTTTTATAGTTCTTCCCTTCCTTCTCCTGCTCTCTTCTCTCATGTTTGCTGTCTGTGTTTCTTTAATGGTACACTTGGATTTCTTTGTTTTTTGCATGTCTGTTTCTGACTTTTAATTTGTAGTTATCATTAGGTTCATATATGACATTTTATGCCTATAATAGTCTATCTTAAGATGATATGCACTTATGTTTGAACCCATTTTAGAAGCACTAACTTTTTACTTCTCTCCCACCCTCCTACATTTTGGGTAGACGTTGTCATACTTTATGTTCTTTTTTTCTTTTTTTTTTTTTGTAAGTCCCTTGACTGATTCTTAGAGATATACCTAATTTTATTGCTTTTATGCTTCCTACTTTTCTTTTTCCTGTTTATGGTCTTTCCTTTGTACTTAGAGAATCTCCTTTAACATTTCTTGTAGGACTCATATAATGGTGATGAATTCCTTTAACTTTTGTTTGTCTGGTAAAGAAACTCTTTATCTCTCCACCTATTCTGAATGCTAGCCTTGACATATAGATTATTCTCGCTTGCAGAATTTTTTCTTTCAGCCCTTGAATATCTCATGCCAAAGTTTCTCCTGAAAATCTACTAATAGCCTTATGGGATTTCTCTTGTATGTAACTTTTCTTTCCTCTTGCTGCTTTAAAATTTTTCTCTTATTTTTTTTAACGTTTATTTAATTTTGAGACAGAGAGAGACAGAGCATGAATGGGGGAGGGTCAAAGAGAGAGAGGGAGACACAGAATCTGAAACAGGCTCCAGGCTCTGAGCTGTCAGCACAGAGCCTGATGCGGGGCTCGAACTCACAGACCATGAGATCATGACCTGAGCTGAAGTCAGACGCTTAACCAACTGAGCCACCTAGGCGCCCCTAAAATTTTCTCTTTATCCCTACTTTCTGCCATTTTAATTACTATCAGTCTTGTTGTGGATGTCCTTGGGTTGATTTTGTTGGAGCTATCTGCTTCCTGGATATGGATTTCTGTCTCCTTCCCAAGATTTGAGGAGTTTTCAGCAACTAATTTTTCAAATAGATTTTCTGCTCCCTTTTCTCTCCCCTCCTTCTGAGATCCCTATAATACAAATGTTACTATGCTTATGGTGTCACTGAGTTCCCTTAATTTATTCTCATTTTTTAAGAATGTTTATTTATTTTGAGAGGGAAAGAGAGAGAGAGCACGAGTGGGCAGAGAGAGAGAGAGGGAAAGAGAGAGTCCTCTCTCCCTCTGCTGTCAGCACAGAGCCTGATGCAGGGCTTGGTATCATGAACCAGGAGATCATTACCTGAGCCGAAATCAAGAGTAGGGCACTTAACCAACTGAACCGCCCATGCATCTGTCTCCTTTTTTTATTAGTCTTTTTACTTCCTCCTGTCCAGCTTGATTGATTTTCATTACTCTGTCCCACAGGTCACTAATCCATTCTTCTGTTTCCTCTAATCTGCTACTGATTCTGTCTAGTGTATTTTTTTTTTTTTTTTTTTTTTTTTTTTACCTTTTGAGAGAGAGAATGAGAGAGAGAGCAAGGGAGAGGGGCAAAGGGAGAGAGAAAATCCCAAGCAGGCTTCTTGCTCAGTGTAGAGCCCAACGTGGGGCTCGATCCCACAATCCTGGGATCATGACCTGAGCCCAAATCAAGAGTTGGATGGTCAAGTGACTGAGCCACCCAGGCGCCCCTCTGTCTAGTGTATTTTTAATTTCAGTTATTAAGTTCTTCAACTCTCATTGATGTTTTTTCGGTTTTCTATCTATTTTGAGGGTCTCACTGAGATCTTCCACCCTTCTCAAGTAAGTGAGTATCTTTAAAACCATTACTTTAAATTATTTATCAGGCATATTACCTATCTCCATTTTGTTTAGCTCTCTTACTGTATTTTGTCTTTGCTTTAATTTGTGACATACTCCTTTGTGTCCTCATTTTGTGTAACTATCTGTGTCTGTTTCTGTGTTAGGAAAGTCAGCCATGCCTTCTCCTCTTGAAAGTATTGGCCTTATGGAGAAGTTCTGTAGTGCTCTGGAGTACAGTGTCCACTGTTCACCAGAAACTGGAGCTTCAAGGTGTCTCCTGTGCTGTTGTAGGTGCCCTACTGTTGTGGCTAAGCTGGATTTGCCTTTAGTTCATTTATCTACAATGGCTCTCTTTGCCTGATGTGGGCAGAGTTTGGTCCCTGTGTTGTTAATGGGCCAATCAGAATCTCCTTTGTCTTGAGGTGGGTCAGAGTAGGCATTTGCCAGGGTTTTGGTCACATGGAACTGACAGTGCTCTCCCTATGTTGTTTCCTGAGAAGCTTTCATTAGTAGGGGGTTCCGGAGTCAGAACAGATAGCCAACCCCAGCCCACTGTTGGAGCCACAGTGGAACTGTGGTTATCTTCCCCTCCGTCCAGGGCAGGAGTCACTTTGGATTGGTGCTGCTTGCGAACTGCCACACTTGTGGCATCGCTTTGGAAGGACTCATGCTGAGGGCATGTTGGAGGGGGTGTGTCAGCAGAAGAGCACAAGACCGAGTGTGCTGTTAACAAGCTAGGTGGAGAGAGTTTGCACTGGTTCCCACACGTGTCCATGTTTCTAGTCTGGGCAGTTAGGCAGGGGAGGGAAATGGTGCTCACCAGCTCTTTTGTTCTTAGAGAAGTCTCCTAAAGATCACATCTCCTCCAGCACAGCCCTGAGATTAATAAACAAATCTCCCTCCCATGTACCCCAGGCATTTTTCAGACTGCTGCTTTTCTACTGCATCTCAGCATGGCTGTTTATTATGTTGTCTCATAAGGACAAAGAATCCATTTCCCATCACCCTCTGGCTCTCCCATAGCTGAGTCTGCTGACTTTTAAAGTTCCAAGTGTTAAGCCCCACTGATTATAAAAACTCAAGAAGTTAAGCCTCTCTGCTTTTCAAAGGCAAATGTTATGGGGATTCATCTTACCAGTGCAGGCAAATGTACGGGGATTCATTTTCCCGGTGCCTGGTGTAGGGTCTATACCCCTCCCTTCTCCATGCTTGTGGTGTCCTTCCCTCCCACAGTTATATGGGTTAGTTTATCTCCTGTGTCCACCCTTCATACCCTTTTCAATGTGGCCTCTTCTCTACATTTAGTTGTGGAGAGTGTTCTGCCAGTCTCTGGGTAATTTTCTGGGTTATTTATGCTAATGTGGGTGTAATCTAGGTATATCCATGGGACAAGGTGAATTTAGAATCTTTATACTCTCATCTTCCCCAGAAGTCCATTCCCTACCATTCTATTCTGAGATAATTTCACTAAAGAGATTCTTGCATTTGTATAACCAGGAAATCTGTGCAATATGTGGACTGGAGCAAGGACCTCTATTTATCCAAGTTTATGGGCAAGAATACATTCCATGATCATGAACACCATTTTAATCATTTATACCATTTCTGACAAGTTGATCAATCTCCATATTGATACCCAGTCTATTACTTTTTTTAGACCTGAGGGTCTGTTCTTAGTCTTGATAATACTTTCAGGAGCTGAAATCCTGTGGTTAACTCCAGTACTCGGGATTTGTGTACTGATGTCTTTTGATCAATGTTTCTTGCACTGAGATTACTAAATCTTACTGGTCTTGAAATTTCCATAGCCTCTCTCCATCAGCCTATAATGTTGCTTAAACTTTCTTAAAATTGTATCAATTATAATGCCTGCTTCCCAAGTATTACCTGTCTCCATATTCTCTACAGTGTTCTACTTTTTTGATGGAACTGGAACCCCATTTAAGTGATTCTATTTTCAGATTTCATTCTGTGTCAGTCTGCCACATCCCACTGCAGGTATTCAAACTGTGCAGATTTTACCTATAAATTAAACATATTTGATCTAATAGCACATCTATCTTAAGACATAATACAATTTAGCTTCCACATACCTACTTCACATTTGCATGAAGTTTTAACATGCATTAGTTCTTCTTGGGTAAAAATGAGCCTCTTTATATAATTCAAACTGCATTTTGTTATAAGACTCCTCAGAGGCATTATTGTAATCAGTTAGGAGTAAGCTTAACCAGGTCTTCTATAAATAAATTCTAATTCCTTCTTGTTATATGGTAACATTTTAGCAGTATAGTAATTCTTGTCCTCAAAGTTCAAAACATAATGCTTGATTTGTCAAATATCAAAGATTTTTGGAAAAATGGTTCATATGTAAAAAGTTTTGTTCCAGAAGTGATTCTCTTTTTCTTCTTCTCTTAGTTGATTGGCAAGTGATTAGATTGGATGCAATATGAAACTACTAAATTTGCAAAACTGTTGACTTGCTGACAACCTCAAATGTTTGTGTGAAGGATAGGGAGAAGATGTTTACGAATAAGAATCTAGCATGAAAATTTGTAATTTTGTGTAAGTTAGTTGCATTGGTAGGCTTAAAGTCCAGAATGAAAGACAATGATCTTGTGAATGGACTCTATGCTTTTTTATGGCTTTAATTTATGCAGCTCATTCTTACATTTTAATGTATCTCTTTAAAATACCTGATCACCAGTAAAAATGCTTCCTCTAGCTTAATCGCAACTGTTTGTGATTTATTGAATTTAAAATAATATATAGCAATATGCTTCTGCAACTTATAAGTTGGAGATAGTAAATTATTTTATCTTTTATACTGCTATAAAAATAAATACTTTTTAATGCTCCTTTTCTAATACAAATAATCACTTGTATAATTAAAATTATATCTAAATATTTTAAGCAATAGATTAACAGATAGTAAAAAGTTAAAATATGGCCCAATGGCACAAGCTGCAATAATTATTTCACAGAAATTATATGTGTCTTAGCATATAGAAAATCATAATTAACCTATCATAGTATGACGATCATTAAACATTTTCATACGTGGAAATCAAATACTTCATCATGGTTGGACATACATAGAAAAAGTAGGTACAATGTATACTTTAAACATAAATTTTAAAGATCACATCAAGAGATTCAGGGATTATGCAATTAAAAGTAGGTACAATTTATATTTCACTTCATAGCCAGAGTGATTATATTAACGAGCATAGCTAATAATACAGTGAACTGCTTTCAAGTTCTAATAAGTTAATAATAAATGATGATAATAATAAATAACATTCATTTGGAATGTACTGTGCCCCAGAAACTGTGCTCAGTGCATGTTCTCATAATTGTTATAATAATCATTTTACAGTTGGAATTGTTTTGAAGTTTAGGCAACTAAGTCTCTGAAAGTTTCAATCAACTGCTCTAGGTGAAAGGGAAAGAGTAGGACAGAACCAGGATCCAAACAAGGATATATATTCGAAAACATTTTATTTTTTCAACATCTACGCCAAAATAATTTTCAATATTTTCTTGATTTTAATGATCATTTCTGTATTAGCTAGAGTTTGCTCAGGGAAGCAGAAGCACGAAGAGTAATATAGAATAAGAAATGTATTATAAAAATTATATTAATAAGAATGGCTGGAAAAATAGTTCTGAGGGAGGTAGTGGGTGATTAGATAAAACTCACCAAAGTCACTGACCAGGGACAATGAGGATATTTACTGAAAGCTGTTGTCTCTGTCCTTGTGTGGGCCTAAAGTCACAATGGGTCAGAAAGTCAGGCAGTTGCAGAAAAAAATCTAAATGCATAGTGAAGAGAAGTATGGGTAGTTAGTAGAAGAAAGGAAATAATAGATATCAGTCTGTAAATAAATAAAAAAGAGACTAGAAACTTTTCGTGGAAAAGTTCAGTGAAACCAAGAACTGGTTCTTCAAAAAGACAAACAAAATTGGTAAACCTTTAGCCAGACTCATCAAGAGAAAAGAGAGAGGACCAAAAAAAAAAAATCAGAAATGAAAGAGAAGAGGTAATAACTGATACCACAGAAATATAAAGGTTTATAAGAGAATGCTACAAAAAAGTATATGCCAACATATTGGACAACCTAGAGGCAAAAGAGAAGTATGGATATACTTGATCCCGCAGGAAAAATGGAACCCACGAGGACAACTGAATCCTACAAGAACAATCTAGAATCCAGGTCTGTCAGTGCATCAAAGTCCAACAATGTAACTGAACAGAGGACACTGCCCTTTCAGCACAGCCGTACACATGCCTGGTCTGGTACCAGAGAAAGTAAAAGGCAAGATCTATAGAGGCTGGAAGAACTGATGTTAGATTGTTGACATCCTTCGGTGAGGTGAGTCAGCAGATCAGTCACATTAATGAACTTCAGTGACGCCCGGGGTTCTGCACCAACTTTGTGAGTATAATTGTTGTTGCTTCACTTCTGCCTTTCAAATCCCATGCAAATTTCCCTATTATCAAGACTCTATGAAGGCGGGAATTCTGGACAACATTTTCTGCTTATGTACGACAATGCAATAAAAACCCATCATGTTGTACACAGTATTTTAGATATAATTTTGTAAGTAGGTGATGAAATTAGAAAGACTATAATATTTTATGAGTCCTGTATATATTAATATGATTATAGGTCAAGTTACCATGATAGTTATCTTTTTTGTTCTTTACTTTTTTGTTTTAAGTTTATTTATTTATTTTGAGAGAGAGAGAGCACACATGCGAGCAGGGGAGGCACAGAGAGGGAGAATCTCAAGCAGGTTCCATGCTCAGTGAGGACCTTGACTCAGGGCTCCATCTCATGACTGTGAGATCACGACCTGAGTTGAAATCAAGAGTCAGCCGCCCAACTGACTGAGCCAACCCAAGCACCCCAACAATTGTATTTTTCGAGGGACATACCCCAGATCAAAAAATATCACGAGACTTTCATTTAAGTAAGGAAGACTATGTACTTTAAGTGACCCTCCCACTGAAATATAACTAGATTCTGTCTGTATTCTTACCTTTAGTTACATTCCTAAGTTCACTAGAAAATAAAGAAATCTCAAAAGAACAAAAACAGAAACAAACAAACAAGATCAAGTTGAAATTGGAGCAGGGAACTGTGAATGGTTATCACATGCAAAGGGAGTATAACATAAAACAATATATAATCCTTACAGAGCCTACTGCATATAAAAGACAGAAAGCTTAACCTGAGAACTTCATGTTCTTGACTCCTCATGATGAAAGAAATTGGTTTTAGGATGGTAAACTCCCAATGAATAGGCAAAATCTACCATAAATCTTCTCTGGTAGAAAAAATATCCAACATATGCTTTAGTATACCACAGAATAATTTAAGCAAAATATAATCCAACAATAAAAATAATTGTTAAAAGAAAAAATGAAAAGAAAACAAGCCACTATGAAATAGGAATGAATGAAAACAAAACCACAAATAATAAATTTAGATCCACCTATGATTTTTGTTTTATGAAATTATTAATTTTAAAATATAAAGTAATAATACATAATAATCATGAAGAAATAAATATGAAATAAAGAAAAAGAACAATGTAAAGAAAAAGAGCAATGTTCTTTTAAGAAGAAACTAAATATAGCTTCTGAAAATAAAAAATGCAATTGCAGAAATTAAAATCTCCATGGGTGGGTTCAACAACAGACTGAAGTCAGCAAAAGAAACAATAATGAACAGGAAAATAGATATGCAGAAATTATTCAAATACCATGCAAAGAAACAAAGATACAGAAACATGAAAGAAAGATTAAGAGATATGGGGGATACAAGATCTAACATATGTTTAATCTGAGTTCCAGAAAAAGAGAATAGTGAAATTAGAACAGCAATGTCTGCAGAAATAACAGATGAGAATTTTCCAGCTTTGACAAAAGAGCAGAATCTGTACAATCAAAAATGTAGAAGTAAAAGGTTACAGCAACCAAGATTATATAACACAGAGGAAGTTTAAAAGTGATATATAGACAGAGCCCTGAGACTGTGATAACAGAAGACAAGGGACCCACTGACATCTGTATCTGATGTCCCTTTAGATCTGAAAACTCCAGGAGGCTGTAAGCTGGTGGTGAGGAATGAGTCCCAATGTTGGGAAGAAGGAGGCTGCCTCTTCTCTGATGATTCTTTCTGGCATCCCGCATTCCATGGAGATTCAGTAGAGGATGGACCATGAGTGCTTTTCACGGTGGATTTGTGGCATCCATATGTCACAGCGGCCAAACAGCAGGCTCCGCGTTTCATCTTTGATCCATAATGATGAGAATATTTCTCATTCTAAAGTCAGTGAGAGTGGCCCAGGATCAGCCTGGACAGTCTATGGTAGACAGCCCCATCTGTGTTATGATTCCATGCTCAGAAACGGGACTCAATAGAAAGGTATTTTGGGGGATTGTTATATCACATTGAGTACCACTTTCCTTTGGTTATTGGTAAATGGAAATTTTTCAACTTGTATTTCTTTAGATATTTTTTCTTCCAGTGATTTACTTCTGCGGTCTTTTCTGTCAAATAGTGCATTACTTTGCTCTATTGTGACAAGAGAGCTGGTGCCTCTGTTGTCTATGTCATGTTGCTACTCGGTATTTTCAGTTCTCTGAAGAGTAGCCAAATGGTTAAAAATAAAAATACTACAAAATATGTAGCACCACAAAAATATGAAAAGTCAGAATATTTCTGAAATCACTAAATAAACTAAATCAATAGTTAAAATCATCTCCCAACACATGCACACAAAACAAAAAAACACCAGGCTCAAATGGTTAAAAGGGGATTCTAATAAACCTTCCAGGAAAATTATTTCAGTATCATAAGTCTCTTCTAAAATAGAAAAGAGAGAACAATACATATTAGCTCTATGTATGAGGCAAGACTATACTTGAAACCAATATAATAATAGTAAAATGACAAACTTACTTCAGCAGCATATAAAAAATTACACAACAGAATTAGGTTTATTCCAGGAATGCAAGGTGGTTAATCATGACAAAAAAGTAGTGTAATAAATATTTATTTATTACTGTAGAAAACTGAATGTCACCAGATATGCAAAACCATTCAATATATTCAACTTCTAGATTTGAAAGAGAAAAAGAAGAAAACAAGTGGGAGAAACTAACTCTTGCCAAAAAGAACGTTGGTGAAGCTTCCATTACTCCATAAAGAGTATCTCTTAAAAACAGAGGGAATATCATCTTTTAATTTTTTTAATGTTTACTTATTTTTGAAGGAGAGAGAGAGACAGAACATGAGCAGGAGAGGGACAGAGGGAGTGAGAGACACAGAATCTGAAGCAGGCTCCAGGCTCTGAGCTGTCAGCAAAGAGCCCAACATTAGGCTTGAACCCATGAGGCACTAGTTCACGACCTGAGCCAAAGTCAGACACTTAACTGACTGAGCCACTCAGGCACCTTGGGGATATCATCTTTAAAGATGAGATGTTAGAGGCAATTCCTTTAAATTCAGGATTAATGTAAGAACATTGTTTGCTCCTACCATTTCTATTCACATTATATTGAGGATTTTAGTACAAAAAGAATAAGAACCGTATTAAAATATAAATATTGGAGACTAAGAGACAAAATCATTAATATTAGCAGATGATATGTCTGTAAGAAATATGCAAGCGAATTAGCAGAAAGTTAGAGTTAATAAAAGAGCACAATTAAAATGTAAGAAAGATGATCTTTTCAATGTCAACAAAAAAACATAAAGCATCTAAAAGTAAATCTAACAAAAGATGTACAGAACAATAATAGAGAAAATTATAAAAATGTATTGAAAAACATTAAAGGAGACTTAATAAAGTTACAGATTTACTTCATAAACAGGAAGACTCCTTTTCATAAAGATGTTTTTTTCTCATCAGATTGCTCTGTAGAGTTAATATAAATTCAATAAAAATCACATTATGAATTTTTAAGAGCAGTTGAATGTGGTGATTTGACAAATTGTTTATCAAATATATATGGAAGAGGAAAGTTCCTAGATTAGCCCTGACATACTGAAGATAATGAGCTGCAAGAACTTGCTTTGTAACATCGTCCTGAGAGTGACAGCCCATCACTTTTGCCATATTTTATTAGTTAGAAGCAAGTAAAGTATACTCGAACTCATACTCCTAAATGTAAGTGAGAACAACACTAGTATTACTGAATCTAATCTAATCTGAGTATCCTTTACAGACCATCCTAAATCCTTCTGTGCCGTGCAATGTTCCACCCATGCAAACACTAGCCTTTATTTCTGTGAGTTAGTATTTCCTTAGAAAACTAGATTTATCACATATTTCTTCATATACACACAATATTTCCTCTAGTTATATTTGTTTTGAGCTTTTAAAAAAGACATTACACTGTTTAGAGTCTTATTTTCTTGTTTTCACTCAACATTTTATTTGAGACTTATCTATGTTGTTGGCTGTGTGGTAGGTTATTTATTTTCACTCTTTATAGTGTTTCCCATTGTAAATATACCCCAATAGATACATTCATTGTCCTCTTTATGGAAATTAGTTTTGGTTTTTCTTCTTTTTCTTATTTTTAACAGTGATATGAAGGCTCTTGCATATGCATCATCATAGTTTTCTAACATAGATTTCTAAAAGTTGTAATACTGGGGGCGCCTGGGTGGCTAAGTCAATTAGGCATCTGACTTTGGCTCAGGTCATGATCTCATGGTTTGTGAGTTCGAGCCCCGCGTGGGGCTCTGCACTGACAGCTCAGAGCCTGCATTGGATTCTGTGTCTCCTTCTCTCTCTCTCTCTCTCTCCCCTACTCCCACTCTCTCTCAAAAATGAATAAACATTAAAAATAAAAAATAATAAAAGTAGTGATACTGGGTCTTAGGGAAAAAGCCTCTTCAAACCTGTTATGTAATTTCAAATGATTTTCTGAAGTTAGAGCTCCATATAACTCAAATTCACTAAGTCAGTAAGTAAGTTCTGGTGGTATTTGCCAGATAAAATGTCATTATCTGTAGTTAAGAATCAGATTTCCAAAATCTCAACTTTGCTTTGAGATAAAGTAGGCTTGTACTTTCTAGACTATTTTATTTTGATAACTTTCAATTATTTTATAATATATTGAAAAACATATGAAACTGAGAAAATTACAATTTTATCAATAATCCAGTTTTGTCTCAAAAATTGGCATGCAATTGCAGAGTACTGTTATAAATTGAAGCAATCCATTGTATGTATAAATCAAATTCCTACCAACTGGAGAATGTGTATTGTGTGTGTGTGTGTGTGTGTGTGTGTGTGTGTGTGTGTGTGTGTAATGGAAATTTAAAGTATGTTCATATTTAAGGTGCTTATATGGGGTAGAAAAGTAGATGGATCACAGTTAAGTGGTAAAGAAGTTTTTTGAAAGTGGTATAGAAGATTCTTTATGTTATTTTGGTGCAATTTCAATGTCTTTTAAGTTTCAGTAATTCAGGCATTTACTAGAATGGTTTGTGGAGTTTTTCATCAAGATGGTTTCTCCTGGTTTGATGGGAGAAACATTGAAGTGAACATAAAAATTTTTGTTTTCCAAGAAAAACTACCTCCTGTGCTCCCTTGTAACCCTGTTGCTTTTTTTTAGTAGTGCATTTCCTTAATGATAGATAAGGCTCATCCATAACTTCTCACTTATAATTATTAAAATTGTCACCTATCCTACTCAAATCTCCTGTATATTCCTTTAGTGTAGCCTAGACTAGTAGTTCTAGCTTCTTAGAGCAGGAGAGAAGAAATACAGTCAAAAGCTACTGATAAAAAGGTCATGTCATATGCATATCATAAATTTAGGAGAAAAGATGACATAAAATGGAGATGGTATTCTTATCTAATATCCCAGAGCTGTATTTTTTAAATTAAAGAACTCTAGCTAAATAATTATGTATAATTTCATATTTTGAGGAGTGAAGAGAAATAGTGAATTATTTAATGACCATTAATGAAATTCACCTCTTCAAAAGTCTCAAAACTCTTAGAAACATTTCTAAAGAAACATGAAATTTAAAAATGTCTCACTAATGCCCCAATATGGAGAGAAATGTACTAAGGTTATAAGTAATACACAAGAGAAAATTATATGAAAATCTATTGACACGTGGAACCCCAACCAACACCAAAGATGCTCACGCTTGGGCTCACCATTTTCCAGTGTTCAGCACTGAACAGCAGCAGGGGCGAGTATAAGAAATACACCACAGCGGGAAAGGTGGGCTACACACCTGACTTCAAGGAGTCAGCTTGGGTGCAGAATATTTAATCGGATCTCAGAGGTTGAATCAGAGTCCAGCATCCATCATTGGCTATAATTAACCCTTCTAGTTCCTTCCTTCTCCTAGCTTCTCACCCTGAAGCCATGGAAAAGTAGGTAGCAATATCCAGTTTTCAAACTACAGCACCCAAAAAGAAGACTAAATGAAGAAAGAAGTAACAAAAGCTTTGTGAAAGCGTGACTAGAGAAATTTACTTAACAATCTGTCAGATTAAATAGGAGGTCTGGTAGAACAGTCTATTATCACATGTAAGCAGTATGAAAATAATGGCACGATAAGCCATATAAGCATTCTTTTGAAAAAAATGAGAAAAAGAAGAAGGAGGAAGAAGGAAGAAAGAAATATTGAATGGAAAATGTGAGTAAGCTAGATAAAAAATACAATCTGTGGGGAAGAAAAAGGAAATAAAGCAAATCTCCATAAGTGAGTAATAAATAGTAAAGGATAATGGGTAGAGCCCAATTACATTCTTCAAAAGGAGCCCAAGAATAGACACCCAAATAGAATATGAAAGTGGAAATTACAAAACTAAAGATAAAAATTAACAAAAACTAAAATCAGAATATTGAATCCAATTAAATCAAGAACTCAGATTAGACAACTAGAGGGAATAATGGTTGCCAAATAGTACTGGTATTGTAAATTATGAAAAAATAATAACACTACAAGCAGCAAAAATCAGAGGCTGAGAAGCAGTGATGCAGGAGCAAATGAAGTAATGATAACATGAATATTAACTTATAAATTGACACTAATTTTGTATACTTAATATGTGCAAGACATAATCTTACTCATTTTCTCAGTGAATTATCTAATTCAATCCTAAAACAACCTTATAATCTATAGTGTCTTAACTTCATTTTACAGTTGAGAAAATTAATGGTGATAGTAAGTAATTTGCCCAAGTATGTGGAGAAACTGAGATTCAAATCCAGTCAGAGCTTCCCTTATTATCCACTGTTAAGCATGACAATGGCTTCACTTTGAATTATTATTGATGGTGTAATTTAATTAACTTTGACTTTACTCATTATTTTCTGCATTCCTTATTAAAAACAAGTAGGTATTTTTATGAAAACACCAAAGTCACTACTCTAAGAAATACCCCAAACCTATGTCATTTATATAAAGCAAGAGGTAATTGGGGCTTAATGATCTCCCAACTTAATCCTTAGGTCCATGGTGACACTCTAAGAATCAGAAAGCCTTACTCGAATTTTGTCAGGATAGGCAAGCTGCTAAAATGGAAATTAAATGCTAGTGTTAGTGACATCCAATTCACGCCATAGTTAGTGTTTATTTTTATAAAAATTAAGGACTTCAAGCTATGTATGCTTCGTAGAACTGGATATTTTGAAGCAGGGGGAGAAATGGTAGATTATATAATGGTCATTTTCAAAACTGAGTTGGTAATGATGCATGGTCCAATTGAAGTTTTCATCATCTTCTGATACAGTCACTATTTTCCATAAAACCTGGAAACTCCATTAACCAAATGAGAGTTTTAGAGAGCAACATTTACTTGAATTTAGTTAACTGTACTTGTATTTTTTTTTGAAAAAAGCAGATAGTTCTGTTTCATTGAAGTGGTGCATGAATATATGAATACATAATATGTTCCCAAATTAAACTTTACATTTTGAATAGAAATTTAGAAATAATGATGAGCTCTGCAAAAAATATAATCAAATCATCCTTCACCTCAACTGTCTTCTTATCAATCTGTCAATAACTACAATGACCAGAAAACAGAAAAATACTGAAAAAATAAAATCATGACTTAGAGACATAATAGCATTGTTGCTTAAAAAAGTGAAAGTGTTCTTCTATCAACATTAAAGGAAATAAAATATATATAATAGCTTATCATAGAAAACTGTAGGAGAAATCAAATAATAAGTCTTAATGACACCTACCTACCAGGTTTTAGTATAAAATTTTTAATCTTTCACTTTCTTCTTATCTACCTATCTATATGCATAAATAATCATAGCTACCAGACTCTGAAGATGTTTATTGGCTTTTCCTTAGCTCCCTCCCTGTATTTAGTAAGTACAGAGTTCCAAGTTTGAAGGTCAAGACATTTGAGAAGTTTGAGGTCAAAGAGAAGGGTGAATAATGAAGCTGGAAAATATTTTAAAAGCTGCATCATTGTTATATTAACATAATAACTGGAGCATCTGGGTGGCTCAGTTGGTTGAGCGTCTGACTCTTGATTTCGGCTGAGGTCATGATCTCACATTTCCTGAGTTCAAGCCCTGCATCTGGCTTTGCACTGAGAACATGCAGAGCCTCCTTGGAATTATTCTCCTTTTTTTGCCCCTCCCCCCAACTCACTTTCACACATGTGCTTTTTCTCTCTCCCTCTATCTCAAAATAAATAAACTTAAAAAAAAAAAAACAGGTAACTAAGGGACTGTTTCATTGTGTTGTGTTTCACATTTCAATACAAGTTTTCGTTTTGAAAGACTGTGTGGCAAAAAGTAAACGAGACTGGATAGGAGTCAGAAGATCTGCACAGTACTTTATTTCCTAGAAACCTTGAGGAATTTTAAAGTATCAAGTAAAACACATCAAGGAAAGTGTTTCTTAGGTGAAAGAACACTGTATGTATATTCATATTATTTACTATTTATCTTCCTCACTTATATATAATATGGAAAATATTATAGCTTAATACAGCAACCTTGCTTTAAAATATACAAGTAGGACATATCTTATGGCAGGACCCTGAAAAAAATATTGCCATATGCAAAATTTTAGGATTGACAAAGGAAGTTTTTAAGTAAATGGAAATACATTAATAAGTGCATATCTCAATACCGTTCAGTATTCCCTTTGTTGCTTTCATTCAGTATGTTGACCCTGAAAACGAGTGGTTAGTTTCAAAAAGGTGAGGTCACTGTTGGCAAGATTGAGATTCAGTAGACTAAATAAGGAACCAGAATTTTAAAATATAACACAGACCCAGTAAGTTTAGCTTATGTAGTTTCAAAAATAAAACAAAACAAACAACAAAAACCACCTGTATGATCAATGTAACTCTAATGTAGAGCAAGCACCTACAGATTGTAAAGTCTCTCTAGGGTCCTTTTAAAGCACAGATAGTTGATTTGGTGTCATTTTCTCTTTTCTGGTGGTTCTACTGGGACTTCGATACAAGCAATGTGAACTCTGTTGTCAACCTATGGCCTTTCTGTAATGAAGAAAAGATTGGACTGTTGTCTCCTGAGTGTGAAATAATGTAAGGCTTGTCTGAGGAAACCTTTTGCAGTCACAACCAACTGTCCAAATGCTGATAATTGGAGGTGATAACGAAATTCTAAAATCAATGTGCAGAAATTTATAAGGAAAACATAAACAACAAGTTTAAGAATAGGCTTTTTTTAGTTTCAAAGAGATTGCAGTTGAAATATCACTAAGAAATATCATTATTGTCATCCCTATTGTTTATTTTCCATAAACAATAACAATTTTTTCTCTACAAATCTTGGATGTTTTCTAGCTATTTTTTTATTCCAGGTAAGGATAACAGCATAACTTATGATATCACTACAAACAAAACTTTTGACATATTTCCTTACATTCTCCCAAATTAAAAGTGTTTGGATTAGAATTGCAGTAACTTTCTCTGTAAATTGCATACAAATTATTTCATTCATACTTGAGGAAAAGCATCATTTGCTATTAAAACTCTCCTTTAATATAAAACTATTTATCTCATGGTCTATATTCTAAAAATTGGACAAACATTTAAAAATATTTAAAACACTAAAAAATACTTATTTTTTATCAGCAAATAAAATTTATTGGTGAGCATGTGAGGCCAGCATGGCCAAAGGAATCAGTGCTGTCAAAGACCACAGGAGTGCAGAGCTCGCCACCTGTCCAGAGGGCCACGATTGGGAACATATTTGACTCCACAACCATCCTGGATGAGACGCTTCTTAGCCACTTTGTCTTCAAATTCATTAGCATTAAACTTGGTAAAGCCCCACTTCTTGGAGATATGGATCTTCTGGCGGCCAGGGAACTTGAACTTGGCCCTGCGTAAGGCTTCAATCACGTGTTCCTTATTCTGAAGTTTGGTGCGGATGGACATGATGACTTGACCAATATGGACTCTGGCCACTGTGCCCTGGGGCTTTCCAAAGGCACCTCGCATACCTGTCTGGAGCCTGTCAGCCCCAGCACAGGACAACATCTTGTTGATGCGGATGACATGGAAGGGATGAAGCCGCACTCGAATATGAAAGCCGTCTTTGCCACAACTCTTCACCATATACTTGTTGGCACAAATTCTAGCGGCCTCCAGGGCTTCAGAGGAGAGCTGCTCATATTCATCAGACACCATGTGACCACAGAGTGGGAACTCATCCACTTTTGCCTTCTTCCGACCCAGGTCAAAGATGCGGATCTTGGCATCAGGAACACCACAGCAGAAACGAGACTTTGGATACGGCTTGTTTTTGCAGTACCGGTAACATCGAGCTGGTCTGCGGCCCATGGCAACAGCAAGAACTCGGAGAGCCTTGAAGAGAAGGAAGCGCACGGTCTCACGCCTGCGCATGCGCCTTCGTAATATTGTCCATCTTCCCGCATGGAACCATAGAGGCGCGTTGACAGCAGGAAGACGCTCTTTCAGGACGTCCCCACCATAGATACAGCAACAGTGTACTCCTTTGTGGGCACAACTTGGCACATGCGCAGAGCAGAGGGTTAGGTATATTCTCCTGTGGGCTACCTGGAAATGAATTGTGTTTGCCACTTGGGCCTAGAGGCCCTTTTCTTTCCCCGCTGCCCATCTTAGGCATAGATCTTTTGCCCTAGGCTTTGTTGTAGGTATAAAAGACATATTTTCTAGAGTTTATATAAGAAAGGTGTCTCCAGCTATACAATATATTTGTTGTCTAGTTTGTCTAAATGATTTTACAGCTCTTATTTCCCACCAGCATTTAAAGATGAACTGTTATTTCTCAAAGGGTATGTGGTTTCCTTCTCTAGGTAAAATGGTTTCTTGGCATAAACTCTCTGATAAGATTCAAAGAGATGAGAGTCGAGTAACTCTCATTAGAAGAGGTAACTATTGTATATATTGCTTGATAATTGCCTTAGGAACACAAAACTTGGGCAGTTTTATTTGGCCATATGGAATGATCTTATTATCAAAATGGTATCCACAAAATTGAAATACCAACTGAAATTTTCAACTTAAGGCAATTTGCATTTTCAAATATTACAGCTGCTAGAAACTATATGGAAGAATAACTATGCTTTATTAATCTTTTACATCTTACTGAGGGTGAGTGTAATACTTTTTTACCTTCTGGTATGGGATTTTATAAAAGTATTATGATCAGGATCAAAATGTGGGAAGGAGGAAAATGAAAGGAAGAGAATTTTCAAATACTCTATAATTTCTATTTAAATTTCCGTAGTTTTGTTATGATTCCTCAGTGCTATTTCATAAATCCAGGACATCATGAAACAAAGTCTTTCCAGTGTAAATATACTAATCTGCTAATGCTTTCTCCTTAAAAGGGAATCAAATATGTTGTGACAAAATAACTCCTATCCTCAAAATGACTGAGGTCTTACAAAATGTCCGTATCAGATAGCACTATTAAAACTCCCAATTTAGGGGCATTTAGGTGGCTCAATTAGTTAAGGGTCCACCTCTTGATTTCAGCTCAGATCATGATCTCATGGTTTCATGAGTTCTCGTACCACTGCAGTCATTGCACAGAGCCTTCTTCCGGATTCTCCCTCTTTCCTTCTGCCCCTCACCAGCTCATGCTCTGTCTCTCTCAAAATAAATAAACTTAAAAAAATTTTAAACTCCCAATTTAGAGAACTTTCCCACATTATGTTAAAGCTTGCTTACCTCTACTTTCTTCCTTTATTTCTACCTTCCCATTTTCCTCAAATAGTTACTATTTATTATCTAATCCTGAATATGGAAAAGAAGCAGCAAAAAAAGGTTATATTGCCCTCACTGAGTTTATAGGTGCAGGAGAGGATTTGGATGCTCCTCAAATGATATATCATCATATCTAAGTACAAAATGCACCCAAAAGGAAAAGCAGAGTGAGCCCTGACAGCCTGGGATGAGGCCATGAACTAGACTGAAGAATGGATAGGGACAACTTTATCAGGAAAGAGACTTAATATAGTGACTGTGGCACATGGGGCTTGGCATGTGCAAAGGCTCTGAAGCAGGGAAGAATCTGAACCATTTAAGGAACAAAAGTAAGGCCTGTATGACTATGAGTGATGGGGTGGGTGGCATAAAGTGAATGTAGTGTGTGTGTGAGGGGTGCCTAGTATATCGTGCCAGGCTCATTTTACCAAATTAGGGATTCTCCTCTTTTGCTCAAGACCATTAAAGAGCTTTACACAGGTTTTATCAGTCGTGTTATATGTAATATGGTCCACAGACTGGAAAGGACAAAAAATGGACACAGAGAGGTCAGGAAGGAAGGCTTTGGAAGACTGAAGAAAAGAAATAAGGAGGGCTTGAATATACTTTCAATATCTGTTACTTTGTAAACATCTTTGTATCTGTTTCTACTGTGACATGCCTCGAATCTATCATAATTCTGAGAAAAACGAGTCTGTGAAGTAAAAGGAATAGAGCCAAACAGAGTTCATGTGCCATCACACAGTCACTCACACTTGTCTAGGTCATGCTTTGGGTTTTCAAAACCCTAGAACTCTCTGACCAACAGAAGTTGTATTGTTTTCAGGGCCTGCTTGCATAATCCTTTTTCCTTCATCCAAAAGGTGGCCGACCAATCATGGTTTTCTGGAATTGTACCAATTATAGCATTGAAGTTCTATATCCTACAAAACCCTTAGTCCCAGCCAAAGTGAAAATGTTGGTCACCCTACCACACTTATATGTGGGGCCCCTCACAGTTGCAGGACACAATCAGAGGGTGGGAAGAGAAGGTGGGAGCCGGATTGAGATTCTCCATTTCCCTAGCCTTTTGAATATTAGAGGAGACCCTGTGAAAAATGCATGAGCCACAATATTCTATTTAAATGTTAAAAGAATTCCCCTCCATCAATTCCAAACGTTTGAGTATCCCCCTACCTTCCTGCTCCACCATTAATTCCAGTCACCAATGTAGCATCAGTGAACATGAAGATGGAGACAGATGCACGTAATCAGCTCTCATGAGCTAGTATTAATTGACTCCAGTCTGCTACCATTTAGCTGTGCATACCCAGGAAAAATAGAAGTGACAAACTTGGCTAAAGCTAATAATGCACAGTCTGGAAGAATAAATTTGGGGATGGGTGGGAGAGAATTTTAGACAGCTCTTAGAAAGGAGGCAGGTAAATATGTTTAGAGTTGATGATTCATCTTTGACTGTGAAGAATTCTTTCCTACATGGTTTCTTTTTCTTATCCCACAACCTCTATGTAAGAGGTCTGCAATATACTATACTGGCATACTTCAGAGATATTGGGAGATCAGGTCCAGACCACTACCACAAAGTGAATATTGTAATAAAGTGAGTCAAATGAATGTTTTAGCTTCCCAGTACATATAAAAGTTATGTTTACACTATACTATACTATACTATACTATACTATACTATACTATAGCATACTATGTGTCCACTATACTATTAAGTGTGCAATGCCATTTGGTCTTAAAAAGTACAAACCTTATTTAAAAATATTGCTAAAAATTGCTAACCATAATCTGAGCTTTCAGCGAATTATAATCACTGATCAAAGATAACCATAACAAATATAATAATAATTAAAAATTTTTCAATGTTTATTTATTTTTGGGACAGAGAGAGACAGAGCATGAACGGGGGAGGGGCAGAGAGAGAGGGAGACACAGAATCGGAAACAGGCTCCAGGCTCTGAGCCATCAGCCCAGAGCCGGACGCGGGGCTCGAACTCACGGACCGCGAGATCGCGACCTGGCTGAAGTCGGACGCTTAACCGACTGAGCCACCCAGGCGCCCCTAAAAATTTTTCAATATGTGAAAATTACCCAAATGTGACACAGAGACAGAAAGTGAAAAAATGCTGTTGGATAAATGACACCAATAAACTTGCTTAACACGAAGTTGCCACAGACCTCTAATTTGTAAAAAAAAAATGCACTGACTGTGAAGCACAATAAAATGAAGCACAATAAAACAATATACCCCTGTACTTGTTAATTAGATATCTATCAAAGCAGTAATTAGAATTAACATTAGACAATCAAATTACAGTATCTTCTGCCTTCATGTAAAGACTGGAAAAGAACAGTCCTATGTATCAGTTCAGTGCAGCACTTTCTTTCCTTCTTTAGTATCATAATACATACATTACACAAAGAGCTAATCCTGGACTTTGTTCTCAAAGAGGACTATGCACTGGAGTCTAATATACTAATAATGACATGCACTCTCGATGTCCTCTCCTGCTGCTGAAACTGTCTGCATTGTTGATCACTGAGTCATTATGTAGTGTCTCATCACTTTGTATTTGACAGTATATTGTGATTCAGAAATCATGTTCCCTCTTGGGCTTTCAATGAGGTGTGAAGCATCCACTGATGATGAACAGTCATTTTCATCTGTGTTTCTTAGTAACTTCACATTGGGAGCTGTAAGCTCAAAATTTTTGATAGCCTAGATGAACAACTTGATATTTTCCTAGACTTGAGTAGTGAATGTAAGAGTCATGGTTATGGCTGGCCTTGTCTTCAAAGTCAGCTGATTGTGTCTATTGTCATGGCTAATAAGTGGTCATGCTGCCTGTCTCTCATGCACCTGTTTCACAATGGTGCCTTTATATATTTGACAAATGCACATTTTCTGAATACAAATATAGTCAGGTGATTTTAAATGTTTAGTCCCAGGTATCTAATGCATTTACTTTTTTTGTTTGATTGTGTATGTATGTATGTATGTATGTATGTGTTTATTTTTGGATATAGGAACTGAGTATGTACACTTACCTTCATGCGTGGGTAGCATAGGATGAGTTCCCTGAAAATGACTGATTTTTTTACATTGTTCCAGAAAATTGGAAAAAATGGGTGAGGATTAAATCAGGGAGAAATAACACATAAATATGTGCATTATAATTTGATTGACTTTAATTAGTAACTTTTTACTTGTTTACATGGTTAGGATTCATACTTGTGCAAAATTTACAAGCCATTAACCAGTTTGATATAGTAATTGATGTGTAATTTTATAATAATAAATATTTAAGTAATTTTACAAAAAATATAATTTATAATAAATAATAAAGATGCTATAATAAAACATACTAATAAAAATGCTATACTAAAGATGAATCAATACAAACAATCTATATATGTATTTAAAAGCCCTTCTGTCTTAAAAGGGCTTAGTCCAATCTGAAAATTTTAGGAACGCTGATCTGAGGTTGGGGTGCATGTGTTAGTTTTACCTTCCCACGTACTGAGTACATGGGCTTCCTGTACTTTAGTTTCAAGTCCCTGTCCATTTATTTAAAAGACATAATTATTGGAAGCAATGTTACTATCTCCCCTACTGACCAAGTTGCTTGCCAATAGCACGTAGCTTATGTGGTTTACTAGGTTTACAGACATGCATGAAGCAAATATTTAGTTAAATGTTGGTATTATTAATAATTTATATCATAACACCCCATTGTATTTCACGTTAAATGAATTTCGAATCTTGTATGTTTAATGGACAACTTCTTTATCCCTTGAACAGATTTTTTTTTCGTAAATAAAATGAACAGTCAACCTTAGGAATTAGCTGTAGGGGTTATTTAATTATGAATTAAGTATTCTAATTGATAAAGCACTGCTTTGGAAGGCTTTTTTAAAAGCTTTCCCTCACCTGTCAAACATTTTAACCCATTCATATTTTGGCCTTACTCTATATCAGTGAATATTGAAGACTAGATCAGAAATAAAATGCCCTATTATTTGGAATACATAGTAAATCACTATATGATTGATCACCTTAGTCCCTGTGTAAAGAATTTGGTCTTGGTCAAAGCTTCTTGGAAGTAATCTCTTGTGTCTTCTCTTTGCCTGGGGAATTTGGTGATAGTAGATGGTCTAGCAGTGTGATTTAGGTTGAGGGCTGACAATGCCAGAAAGAATAACAATGTGATGTAGGTCTTTGAGTAAGTGGTATTAGTTGACCTGGAGACTTCACTAAGCATATGCACAGTCAATCAATCATGGCTACATAATGGAGTCTCAGAAAACTTCTGAACACTGGGGCTTGGACAAGTTCTCCTGGTTGATTCCTATACCTATTGTCACAAATTAATGCTAGAAGAGTAATGTATCCTAACTCAGTAATGAGAGGACAGTGGAAGTTCCATGGTTTGGTAATTCTCCCTGACTCTATCCAATATACTTCTTTCCTTGGCTGATTTTAATCTGTAATAAACAATAACCATTTTCCCTGTAATAAACCGTAACCATGAACATAATTGCCTTCAGTGAGTTCTGTGAGTACTTATAGTGAAATATCAAACGTGAAGTTGGTTGCAGGAATCCCCCAAACTTGGAGTTGATGTCAGAAATAAGGGAAATCTTGGGGACTGTGCCTTCTAACTTTGTAGGTATCACAAACTCTCTGGAATTTCCATTCTTCATCCTCACTGACCTAATAAACCATGTATATATAGTAGGGCACTGCAACATAAAACAGAATGGAAATCTAGTTTGTAGTGCCTAGTAGATTTGAAATATAATAGGTTAACAAGAACTAAAGATTGTCTCAAAAAATTGTTTTTTCTTGCTTACAAAATAGAATGCATGGGGCACCTGGGTGGCTCAGTCATTTAAGTGTCTGATTCTTGGTTTTAGCTCTGGTCATGATCTCACAGCTTGTGAGTTCAAGCCCCATGTCAGGCTCTGTGCTGTTAGCCCAGAGCCTCCTTGGGATTCTCTCTCTCTCCTTCTCTCTCTGCCCCTCCCCCACTTGCACTGTCTCTGTCTCTCTCAAAATAAACAAATAAACTTAAAAAATTTGTTAGGGTGCTAAATTAAAATATATATACATATATATATATATATATATATATGTAATGCATATTTATTGAATTAGCATATAGGTGTGACAAAATTATAGAGATATAGTCTATTTAGTTTTGGATTTGTTTTCTTAACAATGATTTTATATGTACCATTTTTATGTTCTGATTTTTGTATTACTTCAGCATTTGCCATAAGAATAAATATACCTCGTATTATTTTAATAATGAAAAACACATTATATCCTGATATGGACAGATAGGTTTACTTCCTGGTTGTCCATTTTATTATTCTATTTATATATTCATGAACTACTACTATAGAGCTATAGCAAAAGCAGCTGCAAACTTACTTATTGATTTAACTGGAGATCAACATCCAGGAGCTAATTGGTCATAAAGGCTTGCTACTTTTGACAAAGTAATATTTTTACAATAAGACTTCCCATCAGTCACTCAAGCAGCAAAATGTGAATTAGCCACAAATAGTGCCAGTGACCAGCGTTTAAAAAAAAAAAAATGTATGATGCCTGAAGCAACATGAATTAAAATAAGTTAAATAAACCCATGACCTGCCAATTTTTGGTAAGTATTAATTTCAAAGAAATAAGAATTTTTAATTATTTACAGGACAGTAAGGGGGTTTGTAAAATTCTGACTAACTCTAAAAGATGCTTGTTTTTTTTATTTCTCCTTGAAATGGCATAAACTCTTATTTTAAAATAGTTCTAAGGACAATTTAAAGGTGTTCAGGAGCAGAGCATACGTTACTTTCCTCACCGTCTTACTTGAAAGCTACCTATATCCTTTATGGAATGAACTAAATTATCTTGCGTGCATTTTAATAAAAAAAAAAAGCTAGTGTCTTAAAAAATTCATTTGAATAGGTCATTTTAACGTAATTAAATGGTATTACCAAGTTATTTCTAGAAAATTTAGTAAGTTTTCAAGATCACCGTGTGGAAGTTCACCATGATACCACAACACATCCTGTATATATAAACTAAGAGAAAGGCTATGCTCAAGGATGACATCTATCTCTTTAATCTTTAAAAATATTTTCCCATACATCACTTGATTCATCAAAAGAATCAACAAGTTAACCTTAGGGAAAGTGTGACCTCAGGGAAAGTGTGAAAGATGGGAAGTAGAAATGCAAAAGAGACTGCAAATTGTATGAAAACAATGTGTGAACTCATTGCTAGGCCCTGTCATTGGGACTTGCATGCCGCCTGTATAAGTGAATGTCTGTGAATCTGAAGCTTCATTAATTTTATTAGAAGCCTTTTCATTTCTGAGCAGGTGATACTACTTTCTTTCTTTAAAAACATTTTTAAGTTTTATTAATTTTTAATGTGTTTTTTAATTAATTTATTTATTATGAGAGAGGAACAGAGAGAGAAAGGAAGCATATGCTCCCATGAGCAGGGGAGGGGCACAGAGAGACAGAGAGAATCACAAGCAGACTCTGTGCCACCAGCACAGAGCCCAGCATGGGGCTTAAACCCACAAACCTTGAGATGTGACCTGAAATCAAGAGCCTGATGCTTAACGGAGCCACCCAGGCACCCCCCACTTTCTGTTTCTTAATACTTGTTTTCACTTTTACTCCCCAAGTGGTTTCCCTCTCCCATTTACTTTTTACAGTCCCAAGGCTTCAAAATTTTTTAACAATATTTATACCATAACTATGCTCACATCCTTTATTCACACTAACATGTAGATTATAGCTTCCAACTTACATTTTTCTCTCACAGGTTTCCAAAAGCAAAACCTTATAAGAAAAGAATTGAGTAATAATAATACAATTTGAAGCAATAAAGAATTGGGAAGAATATTTTAGTGCATGGGATTATACAGGTGCCTCTAAATTCATGGCTTACATTCTTATTACTGGCAGGAATAAAACTATTCAGTACATGTTGCCTTGCCATTCTTAAAAATCTGGATCCTTACCAAATGTCTTTTAACAAAATAAATTCCAGATGGATCAATGATTTAAACATTAGGGTAAAATAAAATACTAGAAGAGAGGACACATAACTTTATTTACAGTCTTGAAATGATACAGACTTGTTAAAAGCAAGACACAAAGATAGAACCTGTAAAGGAAAACTTGTTACTTCATAAAAAATTTAAACTTTTGTAAGATTAAAATAAATAAGTACATAAGTGTATATGTATGTATCTGTATAGACATGCACACACATGCACATACACTACATTAATGTATGGAGAAAGTGAGAGAGGATATGTGTTGTGAAAAGGTTCCATAGAAAAAGTAATGTTAAAAGAGTTCTGGGTATCTGTTAATGCATCCAGACCACCCCAAATTTAGTGATGTTAAATTTACAAAGTCATTTATTTGTCGGTCACAGTTCGGAGTGTTGACTAGTTTTATCAAGTTTTTCCAGGCTCTAAGCTGTCAGTACAGAGCCCGATGCAGGGCTTGAACCTATGAACTGTGAGAACGTGACCTAAGCCAAAGTCAGAAGCCTAACTGACTGAGCCACCCAGGAACTCCATCTTTCTTTTTTAATGTTTATTTTTATTTATTTTTGAGAGAGAGAGAGAGAGCACTCACAGGGAGGATGGAGGGAGACATGATCCCAAGCAGGCTCTGCGCTTCAGCACAGAGACTGATGCAGGGCTTGAACCTATGAACTGTGATATTATGACCTAAGCCAAAAACAAGAGTCAGAAGCTTAACTGACTAAGCCACCCAGGCACCCCAAGGTCTTTTTTGAGGTCTGTTCATGACATTGCAGTCAGATGGTTACTGTGACTAGAGTCATCTTGAAGTCTACATCACTTCCATGTTTGATAATTAATGCTGCTAGGTGGGATTTCAACTGATACTTACTACCAGCCAGACAATGACATATGCCTGCCCATGTGGCCTGGACTTCCATCACTGTGTGATGACTGGTTTCCTATACAGCACACATCCTAAGGGAGAAATCTAGGTGGAAAAAAATCTATCACCTAGTCTCAAAAATTATATAACAATTTCGTTGCATGCTTTTCATCAGAATTAAGTCACTAATGACACCTCACTTTCAAGGGAGGAGGAATTAGACTCCTTTTTGTGAAAGAAGAGTGTTAAAATTTGATAGACCTACTTTCGATCCACCATAATCTTCCTTCTGGCCACAAATAATTCATATTCTCCTGTAAGCAAAATTTACCTTACTATAGCCCCCTAAATATGCATCTATGGTGGCATTAGGTTCAGATTTGAGGTCCATGGGTTGTTTTTTTTAATGTTTATTTATTTATTTTGAGAGAGAGAGAGAGAGACAGAGAGAATGAGTGGGGAAGGGGTAAAGAGAGAGAAGGAGAGACAGAAGCCAAGCAGGCTGTTCACTGTTAGCGCAAAGCCCCATGTGGGCTCGATCTCACACACCATGAGGTCATGACCTGAGCCAAAATCAAGAGTCAGATGCTTAACCAACTGTGCGGCACAGGCACCCCTGAGGTCCAGGCTTTTTAAATCTCAATCATGTCCAAGTGTAGATAACTTTATTCCTCTCCATATGAAGATTCATGAACTAAGAGAGAACTAATCTGTCCCCCAAATATCCAAAATACAATGTTGGAGCAGGCATAACACAACTACTGAAGACATTGGCATTCATAAAGGATGAAAATTGGAGACCAGTGGTCCACAGAAAATAGAATTCTGCTGAAAAGAATTCAAACACATGTTTCCAGTTCCTAGATTATGGCTCAGCCCTACTTCTTGATAAAAATTTTCTACATGTCTTGGCTGCACTCTATGGGGTCTTAATATTAACAGCTTTTAGAATATTGTTTCATTTCCCACCAAAAGACTCTCGTGCTTGCAGCTGAGTATTATTGTAAATATGCTTCATGTCCACTGAAGTTAAGGTATCTAAAGGCCTATTTTCATTTTGTACCATTTCTGTCTCCTTTAGTCCAATACGGTAGTGTTTCCAGTGATACAATTGCCTTAAATACTTTGTAGGTTCTGTGAATTGTATTGGTGTTCATGTCATTGGTGAAAACCCCATTCACAAATCTCTTTGAGATAAACCCTATTCTACCTTGGACTCCCTGAAAGGCTGTAAAGGACAATAGTCTTAAGATTCTTAGAGGCCCTAGTGTTTGAGGGGATCTGCAAGGAAACCCTCAAAATCCGTAGAGGGCATTTTGTCCTTTGGTTGAGTCTCAGGCACCAATTTAAGTCTTTCTTAGATCTTAACAAAGGATTTCACAGTCACACTATCTTGGCTTTGCCTATAGATTATGTTTTCCTGGCAGTGTCCTGGATTTGATCTTTGCCAGGAAGCTATTTCTGAATTTGAAAATTGTTTGCCATCTGGAGATTCTTGGAATGAGAAACAGTTTTATTTCAAAACCGGTGAATTTCAGCTCCTTTATATCTAACCATTTGTTCATCAAATAATCTCTTTCCTTCTTCATTAATTTATTATTCTCAAATAGAAGAAGCCAAGTGGCACATTCAACACTTTGCCTGGAAATCTATTTTAGCTAGATGTCCAGTTCATTAAGTACATTTTCTGTGTTACCACAGGCAACAGTGTTGCTGAACTTTCTGCCAGGACATAACAACGGACTCTTCCATTGCAATTCCAATAGCAATTTTTCTCACTTTTTGTTAGGTACCCATCAAAAGCCTTGTCAAGTTCCTTTAGGATTATTCTACCAACAGTTTCAATACCTACCAGCATTTTCTGCCACCAGGTCTCAAAGCCAGTGATACATACTTAAAGTTTGGTTTCATAGCATTACTCCTAGTATCCAACTCTGTTCTGATAATCTGTAACTATGTAAATTCAAATTCAGTGGCATAAAACAATAATTCTTTACTATTATCATTATGACTAAAGTTTCTGAGAGTTGACTAGGCTCATAAGAGGTCTTTGCTTGGGGTTTTTCACGCAAATGTAGTGATATGATGGCTGAAAACAACTTGAAGGCTTTTCACACACATAATTGTAGCTGCTGCTGGCTGCCAGCTGGAGTCTCACTTAAAGCCATTGGCCAGATTTTCTATACTTGATCTCTCTATGGGTTCTGGGCTTTCTCACAACATTGTTTATTGGTTCCAAAGGATGGCATCCAAGAGAGCATCAGGCAGATCCTTCTGTGACCTGTTTGAGAAAGCATGCAGCACAACTGCCGCCCTGTTTGGTTAGTTAAAAGTTAGTCACTGAGGAGACTTCTGGAAAGATGGAATCTATGAAACTCTACTCCTCCATAAAAGTGACACAATGACCCAAAAAATGTCAAAATAATCTTTTTCAGAACTCTGGAAAGTGACCTAAGGTTTTCAGTACTCCAAAGAGGATTTATTCTAGAAAGATGTCTGTATCTCATTAAGATATATGAAATTTGTTGCAATTTAACTTGCTGTGTTTCCACTCCCCTTTCTTCAGATCCATGCATGGTTTGAAAATCAGCATCCTTGGGGCGCCTGGGTGGCGCAGTCGGTTAAGCGTCCGACTTCAGCCAGGTCACGATCTCGCGGTCCGGGAGTTCGAGCCCCGCGTAGGGCTCTGGGCTGATGGCTCAGAGCCTGGAGCATGTTTCCGATTCTGTGTCTCCCTCTCTCTCTGCCCCTCCCCCGTTCATGCTCTGTCTCTCTCTGTCCCAAAAAATAAATAAACGTTGAAAATCAGCATCCTTGCAACCATAATATCTGTGAAAAGCAGTAGCCAAGCAGCTGCTGGAAAGAGAGGACTGGATTAGGGGTTCTTCCAGAAGCTCCATCTCCAGAGATTTGCCACTATTTGACTTGTCTGATAGCTCCCTGGAAAAAAAACCTTATTTACAGGGCTGTTGTTATTTGACCTAATTCAGAGTTAGCTCAACGGGAAAAGCCCTACCATTAAGTTGTTGGAAGTAACCAACAGCAATTGTTTAACATTGCAGCCGTCCTAGGCAGAAATACCCATTGTGAAAAACCCAAGGCTGGCCAAAAGCTTAAAAGGAAGATCTTGGGAATTAGTTATCCTTAGGGAGCTTTGAAAAGCTCTAACACAATCCTGGGGATATAGAAGAGAACATCCATCTATAGGACTATGCACCTTCCCAGGGAATTCCTAAGAAGGCCCTAATTTCTTGCCATCAACTGGCCCTGAGACCCTGTGCAAGTGGAAGAAAAGCCACATACAGAGTTACAAACTGCTGGGACACTAAAGAAATGCCCTAGGATACACATGGAACCTCTTAGTCAAGAGTGGACAGCATATTGATTCATAACAATTAAAATTTCTGTCCAATCATTAGCAGACCTCTAAGCCAACTGAGCAGAGTTTTCAAAGGGCACACACAGCAGAGAAGAAAGACATGAAAGAATTATTTCAGAAAAGCTATTAAATAGCAACAGCAGCAACAAAAACAATAAACAGTAACGACAAATAGGAAGGCAGCAATTTGATTTCCAGAGTTTCCTCATGATAGTATTGAAAATGTCCAAACTTTAGCAACAAACTATGGATGATCAAAAAATCAGGTTAAATACTGTTTATAGGTGGGAAAAAAATTAATAGAAACTGTCCTTGAGGAAGTCCAGATACTGATTTTACTAGAAAAAGGCTTCAAATCATCTACTACACATATGATCAAAGGAAACCATATCTAACAAACTAAGGGATGAGAAACATTTCTCATTGAATAGAGAATATCGATAAAGATACAGAAATTATAAAATGGAATGGATGGAATTCCAAATGGAATTCCTAGAGTTCAAAATATAATAACTGAAGTGAAAAAAATCACTAGAAGTCTCAACAGTATATTTGACTTGACAGAAAAAAGAATCAGCAACTTGAAATTAGGTCAGTTGGGAGTGTTAAGCCTGAGTAACAGAAAGAAAAAAAAAAGGTAGAGTAAACTGAACAGACTCTGAGAGACCTATAGGACATCATTAAGCACACCGACTTATGGGTGCTGATCTTAGAAGTGGAGGGAGAGAAAGTGATAAATTATTAGAAAGACACAAGCTACAAAAATGACCCCATAAAGTAAGAGAGAATCTAAAAGTACCTGTAATCAGTTAAGAGATATAATTAGTAAATAAGTTGAATTAGTAATCTATGAACTTCTCACAAAGAACATATAGGCTCAAATAGTGAATTTTACCAAACATTCAAAGAAGACTTAATGCCAGTCCCTTTCAAACTGTTCCAAAAAGTGGAAGAGTGGAAACATTCACCATTTCATTCTGAGGCCAGTATTAACCTTGATACCAAAATCAGACATAGAAATCACAAGAAATAAAAACTACAGATCAATATCCCTTATCAATATGAATGTAAACATTCTCAACAAAATCTTAACAACCCAAATCCAGGGACATATAGTAATTATTGTATACTATAACCAAATGGGATTTGACCCTAAAATGCAAGATTGGTTTAATTCAATACAGCATATGATATTAATAGAATGAAGGACAAAAACTACTTGATTATTCCAATAGACACGGGAAAAAATTGATAAAATCCAATATACTTTTATATCAAAAGATTAAATCAACTAGAAATCAAAGGGGGACTTTCTGAATCTGATTAAGGGTATCGATGAAAACCTATAGCTAACATCATGCTAACAGTGAAAGAATAAATTATTTTCCCCTAAGATCAGAACAAAATAAGAATGCTTTTTCTCACACTTGTCCTCAACACTGTAGTGGAAATCCTGGCCAGAACAATAGGCAAAATGGAATAGAACAGAATAGAATAGAAAAGAATAGAATAGAAGGCATCCACAGCGGAAAGAGAGAAGTAAAACTATGTTAATTTGCAGATGTTACCTTCTATATAGAAAATCCTAACTAGTCTAAGGAATAAAAAAAAAAATAGTAGAACAATACAGGATATCAGTAAAGTTGCAACATACAAGATCAATTTGTAAAAATCAGTGTGGTTCTTTACACTAGCAATTAATAATTTTAAAAAATTAAGAGGAATATCCCATAGTATTAAAAAATAATAAATAGTAAGGAATAGAATTACCCCAAAAATTTAAGGTTTATCCACTGAAAATGGCAAAATATGTTGAAAGAAATTAAAGGTCTAAATAAAGAGAAAGACACAAATGTTCATGAAATGGAAGACTTAAAGTTGTTAAGATAACATACTCCCCAAGTTAATCTAAAAATCTGATGCTACTGCTTATCAAAATCATGGCTATTTTTTTGTTCATGTATTCTTAAGCTTTTATCCTAAAATGCATATAGAAATGCAAGGGATTCAGAATAGCCATTTATAACCTTGAAAGAAGATAAAGTTAGAAGGCTCACACTTTCTGATTCATAACTTCTGATAAAGCTACAGTAACCAAAGCAATATGGAACTGGCATAACATATAGATCAATGGCATATAACAGAACTCCAAAATAAGCTCTTTTATTTTTGGGTAACTGGGTTTTGATAAAAGTGTCGAGAGTATTCATTAGAAATAAAGGACAGATTTTTTGGTAAAGTGGTTCTGGGACAATAGCTATATACGTGTGAAAGAATAAAGTTGGAGCCCTACCTCAAACCATATAAAAAATGAACTCCAAATAGATTATATATCTAAGTATAAGAACTAAAAATAAGACTCTTAGAAAAGAAAATACTGGAGTAAAGCTTTATGGTTTCTTTTATACAGTACCAAAACACAAGTGATAAAAGGAAAACTAGATAAGTTAGACTCCATCAGTTAAAACAAACAAACAAACAAACAGAAAACAATGTGTTTCAAAAGACATCTTCATGACAGTGAAAAGATAATCTATAGAATAGGAGAAAAATATTTCTTACATAATATATCCATCCACACTAATCAGCATATTCTGGCTAATTTTATGATAGGTTTAACAATTTAATGTGCCCTGAAAAAAATCTTTAAATGAACTAAACCAAATGTTAGCATATTGGAAATGTGTCTAAATGTACATTGGAATTCTAAAAATTGCTTATATGCAGGTTTTAAAACAATGTAGAAGATATACAAAGAGTCTTCATGACTAGTATTTTATAGTAGGAGCTGGCCTAGATACTTTGCCTCTCCTTTCTGCTTTGACATATTTAATACAAATAATATATAAATATTTAACAAAAAAATCGTATTTTGAAGAACTCCTGGAAAATGGCTCATGGAAAGGATCTTACTATCTGGTACATCAAGATTCACACATTCTTTCCTAAGTATAACAGTGGCCATTTTTCATCCAATCAGCGGCCCAGAGAGAATCAGGCACTATCTCCTGAGTACAACTGCATGGATCTGTCAGCCCCAAACTTGTTAAATCTCACTGTTCTGAATGGTGATTTTTTTCTCTAGTTCTTAAGCACCATCTTCAGTTTTAATTTAGATTTAAACTCAAGTAAAACCTAGGCTGTGGCTTCCATGTTTTTTACCTAATTTAGTTAGCCAACAGGCAGCAGGCAAAATGGTTTCGAAATTTTTGAACGAGCAGAGAACTGACATTACTAAATTAATACTGTAGAGAAGTCCTCACAACAGAAGTGTTTTCACAACCTTCTGTTTGAAAATATGTTTTTTAGGTTTCAGTTGACTTAATCTGGATCAGATTAAAAATCAGTAAACATGTTTCTATAGAATTAAAATGATCCAGTCAATTCACCAAATACTCAACTCTGCTCTCTATGCCAGATGTATGGGAAGATATAATGAAAATAGATGTGGGGAAATAAAATTTGAGAGGCAAGATGTGTGCACATGAAATGATAACTAAAAACTTAAGACACAGTAGGATAATTGCCAAATAGTTGGTATGCACAACTAATCTACAAAAATCAAATGAAAGTAGCAGTTCCATAAGTTTAGATGGCGAAAATTATGGAGAAGTTTCCCATCATGAATCCAAGCATAGTCTCCTTTTGCTTTCTCAAAGATACCATGTCTGAGTGATACCTGACAGGAAAAGGTTTTTTTTAATTTTCTGTATTTTGAATCTTTTTTTTCTTTCCTACATATCCCAGTTTCCTACAATCTGCTGGAATGAATGAGAGCCTCTTTTACAATAGAAGTGCCTAGACAAGTCTTGCTATTAGTCACCAGTGAAACACAAAAATTAGATTTTCCACATTTTAATAATAAACGATTGTTCAGGCACACACATATACACATTTTGATCCATTTATTCCTGGAAGCTTAGATTGGAGACACTTAGCAAGGCGTAACTCTAATAGGAAGAAAAGTGAAAGTCAGCTTTTCTTATACTTTATTTGCTCCCAGAGAGCAAATATAGGTCTTTTATGAATCTTTCCTATCATTTCTGGAACTACCTCATCTAGATAAATAGTACTTTCTTTGTTTGACAGGCATGAAGGTCTGTAGCTCATGGTAATTTTTTTTTTTCATTTCAGCACATCACCTCTTAGTGAAGGATTGTAAACTACTACTACTTGCCCTTGGTCTTGCCTAACATACCTTATGCTTTTAAGAACTTTGGTGTTATAGGCAAGTCTTTCTGAGGAGGATGGATTGGATAAATATCACCCTAAATTATCATCATTTGCTATTTTATCACATCAATGTGCCATTAACAACTCACGGTGATTTTAATTATCATTATTAATAACTACTAAATATATCCCATATACCCTAATCAGGTGTGGAAGGAGTGATTCATGTTCAGTCTCAGATGAACAAGACTCCTTACATTTCATTCAGGCTCATGTCCCTCAGGTTGGATAAAATGAGTGAGGGGAAAGGGTTGTCTGGACTTACAACTAAGCCAACTAAGAAATATTATCAGTAGACTTAAAGTCAAATCAGGACAAAGATCAATTTTAATGTTAGTGGGATACTTTAACCAACTGGGGAGATCCAGTTGGCCCTTTAGGAAACAGGAACTGCAATAGGCAAGTGACAAAGGAAAGAAACACCAGAGTTAGGATGCTGTGTTGAGTCTGCAGGAAGAGAACACTATGTAAGAGCAAGGAAAATAATCTGGGCTGAGAAGCTTGTTGAAGGACTGTGATAGGGTGTAGGTTCAAAATACAGTATTTTATTTCTTAATACACTATTAAAAACATTTTTAGGGGCACCTGGGTGGTTCAGTGAGTTAAGTGTCTGGCTTCGGCTCAGGTCATGATCTCACCATTTGTGAGTTTGAGCCCTCCTTTGGGCTCTGTGCTGATAGCTCAGAGCCTGGAGCCTGCTTCAGATTCTGTGTTTCCTTCTTTCTGCCCCTCCTCTGCTTGCGCTCTGTCTCTGACTCTCTCAAAAATAAATATTTAAAAAAGTTTTTAAACATTTTTAATTATTTAGCATATTTTCCATTTAAGTTAAATACAAAAATTGGTAAAACTAACCTATCTGTTTAGAAGTCAGAATAATGGTTACCCCCTTGTCAGGGGGCGGTTAGTGACTGGGAAGCATAAGGAGTTGTGCAGGGTGGTAATGTTCTATTTCTTGATCTGAATGCACTTGCAGGGATGTGTGCAGGTGGTGAAAAATTCATATTTATATTTACTAGGTGTGCACTTTTTAATGTGAATATTGTACTTAATAAAAAGTTTCTAACAGTAAGAAATCTGTAGATTTGAAAGGAAAGTCACTTTAGCAGTGCATCTACTTTAAGTGAATGGCTTTGTAGGTAGCTCTCAAGCCCTGCAGGGTGAGCCAGTGCAGGAAAACAGCTTCCATACTAGCAGAGTAGCTCACAGAGAGCCTCTCTCAGTTCTCCCCAGCCCTTCTCCATGCTTCATACTGTTAGCTATGTCGGCATTCTTGGTACGTAATTAAACACTAATGTGGAGAAAGCTTCACCATTGTGTGTTGGGGCTTGGGTGGATAAATTAACTACAGTGATGACATTGATGCTTTTTTCACTCATGGTACCAAACAAGGATATCTTTAAATACTGGGTCATCCTTCTCAAAGGAGATCTGCCTTGCAGTACATATTTGAAATCTCAGATTGGTCAGAGAGTGACTGTAATTTGCATCTAGATTGTTTTGTGGGTGTAGTTGTTTTTAATCATGGGCACCCTGTGAAGTTAAGGTGAGTCTAAGCAGCTGCATTCTGTAACCAGGATCTGAGCTTTGTGCTTCTTTTTTGTTCCCCGCCCCTCCACCCCACCATCTCCCCCCACCTCCACCCTGCCCAGCTCCTGCCCTTTATATTACAGTGAAGCTCTCTTTGACCCTGTCTTACAAGTGCTATTGCATCAAAACTCCAATGACGTATCACCTCACACTTGTGAGAACTGCTAAAATTAACAACCCAGGAAATAACATGTTGGCCAGGATATGGAGAAAGGGGAACCCTCTTACACTGTTTGTGGGAATGCAAACTGGTGCAGCTCCTCTGGAAAACAATATGGAGGTTCCTCAAAAAGTAAATAATAGAACTACCCTACAACCCAATAATTATACTAGTAGGTATTTACCCACAGGATACAAAAATACTTATTTGAAGGGGCACATGCACACCAATGTTTATAGAAGCATTATCAATAGTAGCCATATTATGGAAAGAGCCCAAATGTCTATCAACTAATGAATGCATAAAGATGTGGTATAGATATACAATGCAATATTACTCAGCCATAAAAAAGAATGAAGTCTTGCCATTTGCAATAATGTGGATGGAGCTAGAGAGTATTATGCTAAGCAAAATAAGTCAGTCAGAGAAAGAAAAATACCATTTGATTTCACTCATATGTGGAATTTAAGAAACAAAATAGATGAACATAGGAGGTAGAAAGAGAGAGAGATGCAAACCATAAAACACTCTTAACCACAGAGAACAAACTGAGGGCTAATGGAATGGAGGTGGGCAGGGGAATGGGCTAAATGGATGATGGGCCTTAAGGAGGGCACTTGGGATGAGCACTGGTGTTACATGTAAATGATAGATCACTAAATTCTACTCCAGAAACCAATCTTACACTATATGTTAACTAACTGGAATTTACACAAAAACTTGAAACTACCAAAAAACAAAAGCAACAATAACAAATAAAACTTTCTTCACATCAGGAAAAAAAAAGTGAGGTCCTTATTTTCCACTGGATTATTCATTCAGGTCAAATGAGATATGGTACAATGATTCATTTCATGTGTCAGCTTGACTGGGATACAAGGTGCTAAGATATTTGTGAAACATTACTCTGGGTGTGTCTATGAGGGTGTTTTTGGATGAGATTAACATTCGAATTGGTAGACTGAGTAAAGCAGATTGCTCTCCCTAATGTAGGTGACCCTCACGCAATTTGTTGATGGCTGGACAGAAAAACAAAACACAACAAAAAAGGGCTAATCCTCCCAAGCATAGAAAAAAGAGGAACTTTTCCTCTTCAACTGCTGAGCTGGTACATCAATCTTTTCCTGCCTTCAGACTATACCTGAAACACTGGTTCTTCTGGTTTCTCAAGCCTTCCAGCTTTCAGACCAGAACATGTATCATGGGTTCTCCTGGTTCTCAAGTCTTTGGACTCAGAGTGAAACTACACCGTTAGCTGTCCTGGGTCTCCAGCTTGCCAACTGCTGATATTAGGGCTTCTCAGCCTCCATAATCACATGAACCAATGCCTCACAGTGTATGTGTGTGTGTGTTGGGGGGGGGGGGGAGTGCGATGTAGAGGGACAAGTTTGTAGTAGCTAAAACAAGAGAACAATATCAAAACATTATTCTGGTTAGATTGTATTAATTAGTACTGAGTATTTATTATCTGTATATCTTTCTATTTAAAACACAATTATCTGAGCTATTTTACAAAGGGAATAACACAATAATATATTTAATACAGGAAAAATCTTCCATATACAGGTTGCAAATTGATGTCTTTTATTTCAACTGAGCTTAGATAATCACAAACAGAATTTTAAGAAAAGACATTTTTTTTTCTCCAAAGGAATGCTGGCAATGGAAGAATAACATGGCATTTCTGGCATACAGCAGATGGGTGTTAGGTCATGCCTGTTAAAGGAAGAAAGAGTGACAGGTGGAGTGACATATTTGAGAAAGTTTCCGTTTTAGGTAGAACCAAGAGTAGGGCCGGGAAAGGACTCTGTGGATTATTCAGACCTCACTACCAGGGAGAGTGAGACTTTTTCTTATTGGTTATAGTTAGCTATTTCTGATAAAGTCAAGTACTTCTGCTCAGGAGTGGACAGTATTTATTCTGTCATTTGGCTGTTTTAGAGTGAGTGGCTTCAAAGAGTTCTTACTCAGGAGAAAGAGAAATCAATTTAAAATTTTAACTGATACTGGAGAGGCTTCAGATACTGAACCTTAGAGAACTAAAAAGAAAAAAAAAATTGAAGAGATAAGACATTCACCTATTTAAGTTTTAAAATGAGAGTATACTCTGACTTTTGAATTTAGAGCTTATTTTGTGGAGAGAATGTGTTAGCTGATTGAAATGGAGGATCTATCTATCTATCTATCTATCTATCTATCTATCTATCTATCTATCTGAATGGTCGTACATTATGTTGTTGGATTGTAAAAGTTTTGAGCTATGTATTAATTAACTCAGATAAATGCTTTACGCTAATTGCCTTGATCTCGTACTTAACCCAGGTACAAAAGGCAGAGAAGATCCACAAGTAAAACCTAATCTGTCTCTTAGTGCACCTAACTAAGTCTATTTATATTAATGATATCAAAAGTAACACCAGTTTAGTAGAATTTATGGCTTTTTAAATGAATAGTAAACAAACATTTTGACAGAAACTTCCTTACTGTCACAGGATATTTTGGATCATGCAACTTAAATTAATAAAATAATTCCTAGGGTACAAAGTATAACTATTAACACCTATCCCCAGATAGGTTTCTACCCAGAAACAATAAAACAGATTCTTTTCAAAACATCTGCATGTTCTTAAAGCTTAGGGGTATGTTAGAGTTTAAAAATGTTAAAGCGAGTAACTGTTGCTTAGATGCTATTTATACAAACATCCCAGTGAAAGTGGCATATATTCACACCAGCAGCTTAGAAATGTTTCTGCATAATACTCATGAATAAAATCTTAAAGCAGAATTTTGGTTAATGCCTAGGAAGACACATTTTGCATTGGGTTTTTAAACATATGCAATTATAAAAGGTACTTTTTGTTTAAAAAATGTGTACAATTATAAAAGGTGTAAGACTGAAAACAACACATGTGCTTTGGGTGTTATCTATGTGAGGGTGACATCTAAGTTTTATCTGTAGAGTCAGCCTCAGCAACATGGGGAAGCCTGGACACCTTGAGTTAAAAGTTTTGAAGGCACTTCTGGGTTCAGCAAAAGAGCCCAACCAGCAAGATCAGTCACTAATATTTGCCTTGGAAAAGTCTAGTTGGAGAAAGTGTGGTGGCACCTTTTCATCTTATAGCTGAAGACACTGAATATCAGAACTGTGGTATTAAGTTACTCAAATTTTATAGGATTTTATCAGGGAAGGCACAGAAATTTCTTCAGAGTTTGTAAAAAAGGCAGACCTAGCATCCTGATAGATAATGTGGTAAAGGAATAAGTGAACAATTGGTCTTTCATCAGATGAGTAGTACAGATTTAAAAGAAAAAAGAATGCAAAATTTAGGTTGATAAAACACAAAACTGGAAAAGATTTGGGGAAACATGCATTTAATTCTATTTGTGGGAACATAAAACAGTACAACTTTTAGGATGGAAAAATTGATCAAAATTTATAATGTGCAAACTCTGACTCCACTATTCTACTACTAAGGTTTTATTCTAAAGAAATGATAAACAAGTTGGTGTATTGTTAATTAAAAAAGTAAATGTTTGGAAGATTTATATCTCCTATAGTAGGAACTAGGAAATAAATAGTAATAGCCTGTTATAAAGTTCTTCTATTGATAAGAATATTATAGCTATGTTAAAAAAGATAAGACTACATTGAGATGAAGGCTCATAAAATAAAGCAAGGTAAGAACAATTTGGATTATTCTATCGGAATAGTGGATTCACCCTCCACACCATCCATGGACACTGTCCAACTGATTTTTCCAATTCCCTGAGGGCCTTCTCTGGCCTCTAGAAAATGCAGAGAAGGTCTGAAGTGCAGGAAGCTCACACCATGGAGGGTAGCCCACAGCCAGCAATGGGTTCCTCGCACACTGGGTGGCTCAACTCTAAGCTACATTTACTATAGTTTCCAGGACCTGGTTCCTAGCAGGACTGAGCCTTGGTCTCCCACAGTGGTAACTTATCCATGAATTCCCCACCATGGGCTTTTTTCCGGTCTGCATGTCTCTTTTCCTCTGTGGGTGCTCCTGGCTTCACCTTCAAAATAAAACAATTTATTTTCCCAATCTCACTCAGGGTCTGCTTATAGGATAATCCAACCTAAAGCAATATTTTGGGGTGTATTAATGGCATGTGTGTGTGTGTGTGTGCACATGCACGTGTGTGTAGTATAAGGCAATTGGATTATACACCAAAATAGTAAGTGTTTCTCCGCGCGGTAGGATTAGAAATAATATTTATACTTCTCTGTTACATAATTTATTTTTGAGGACAATGTGTTATTTTTTTAAATAAATGTTTATTCATTTTTGAGAGAGAGCATGAGAGTGGAAGGGGCAGAGAAGTGGGGGTAGGGGGGGTGAATAGAGGATCCAAAGAGAGCTCTGCACTGACAGCAGAAAGCCCAATGTGGGGCTTGAACTCACAAACCATGAGATCATGACCTGAGCTGAAGTTGGATGCTCAAACGACTGAGCCACCCAGGCGTCCCCAGGACAATGTGTTATTTAATGGAAGGAAGATTTGTGGCCTGGAAAGGCGGTAGACTGTGCCTCCTGGGTGTACTGACTCCTTGGCTGAGGAGCAAAGTACCTGAGATGGGGAGAGGAGGATGTTTGCAGCTCATTCATATACTGCCTTCCTCCAGTAGGAATCCCCTTTCAGTTCTGGGACTTAGCAGTCTGAGTGGGAGCCCTTCAGTGGGCCCCCAGTGAGGAACTGAAACCTGCAAATGTAAAGGAAATGAGGTGGATCCATCATAAAAAGAAGAGAAATCCAAGCCTCCTGACTTTCGTATAGCATACAAATTTAGCCCACAGTAAGAATGATTTACTCATTTTATTTCTGGCTAGCAGACCTTTTCTGTCATCTTGACTGCTGTTTTTCATAATTGCTTCTAAAAAGGCCTACCCCATTTAAAATAACTGACGTCTATTAAAATAATGTAAAAGAATATGCATATCAATGTCTTTATACCATGGTGAGGGCATATTCATTAGTGCAGCATAAGTTCTTAGGAAGGAATGTCAGCATTAAATATATATTATAAAAAGAACACAAACGTTAAGGAATAGAATTACAGATTATTTAGACAACTTCCTTTTTTTATTTTGGAAGAGTGATTTATTACCATATCTCTATGCATATTAGTTGTTTGTCTAACTCTCTACTTACTTCTTAATAATTAGGGGTAGTTTTTGTTATAAAAATTAGACATCTTGCTCAAAACTTGATTTTCACTCATTAAATTAATGAACTACAAGATAAATAAAAACCATACATTTCAATTGTAACCTTCATTAATGTCATGGGTGGGTGATTTTATCTTATTAAGCATTAATGTGCTGTTCATTCCATTTAACTCTAAATTGAATAAAAATTTGACAGGATTTTTTGTTAACTAAAACTATACATAATCCTAATGTTTATCTTTCGCTACTCTAAAACTAGGAAATGACAGGAAAACATAAGTTAATGATGAGCCACACTTCCTAGTGTGTTTTCTGTCCACCATGTACACATTAGGTCAACTAGACAGTGTTTGAACATTTTTGTAGAAAAGTATAACAATATATATTTTGGTATTTTGATTATGAAATAGAAAAAAATAGATTACCTGCTGGATCAAATTTTATCACCTTTGTCATTGTGCTACTCACACCATTCTGTTTGGTCAAGGGAAGTTTAAAGTTGTATCTATGTGACTACTAAATAATTTTATGGGACGAAATTATGTTTTAGAAACATGAGTCACAAAAATGCTTTGTAATTCTCTGTGATGTGTAGATTGACATTATTTGCTAAAACTGAGTCATATTCTCAGATTTAGTCTAAACTTAGCACCAAACATAAACTGATAGTAGGCATAAACTGCATTGAAGCATTTCAAGTTTTAAGAAACTGAAAATATAAAATACAGTTCATGGATGGCTTTGGGTACAATAGAGATTAAGCAGGGTTTAGGATTAAGAATAAATTATTATAGTGTGAACATGGTATTTTGTTTACTTGTATATTTGCAAAACTTGGTCTGATGTTCCACTAGTGAAAGTAAAAGGCAAAAAGCCTGAAATAAATATATTAAAATATAGGCTAGAGGACATATCCTGTATAGGCATTTTTTATACAAAGTTCTTTCAAGCTAATGTTCGATAAAATTTTAAATATTTCAAGGCACCTGGGTGGCTCAGTTGGTTAAGTGTCTGACTTTGGCTCAGGTCGTGATCTCATGGTTGATGGGTTCAAGCACCATACTGTCAGTGTGGAGCCTGCTTGCGATTCTCTCTCTCTCCCTCTCTCTCTGCCCTTCCCCCCTGGTGCGCGCGCGCGCGCACACACACACACACTCTCTCTCTCTCTCTCTCTCTCTTTCAAAATAAATAAATAAAGTGAATATTTTTAATATTTAATTTTAGTAGAACTCAAAGGCTGAAATGTTTAGAGCAAAGTAAAAGAAATGCAACTAAATTGATCTACTTGATGTCAGTTTTTGTCGTTATGTACAGATTAAAATATTCTTTTTTTATTGAAATACTCTTAAAATAAGCCTAAAAAGCATAAAGATGAAGCTCAGCTTGGGGAAACATTAACTTCCAGTCAAGTCTGTTTATTTAATTAAGTCTGTATCGTAGAACAATTTGTAGAATGACTTGGCAAGATCTATTTATCTATGTTGTAAACTGAGATACGCATTTCATTAAAAGTTAAATACCAAATTTTCTTATTTGGCACAAAAGATTTTTATTTTTTGGTACAAAAATTCCTCAAGTCTATGATAATAATCTAATTGTGTACATTTTGTGCATGTTAGCAATATGTTAATAGTCTAGAGCTCTTTTCTTTTGACCATTTTATTATACTACTCTTAATTTTAATGTTAAAAGATACAAATGATAAAAATTAGTGAATTTGATATATTATTTTAAAAGACATCCTTTACCTCATGAAGGAACCTAATTATTTGCATATGCATATTTAACTACAACAGAAAAATAAAATAACGACTAATTTTATTGTTTGTAATTATGGTGGTTGTGTTAATTGCTTACTATTTGTAAGGCATTTTGCTAAGCTTTCAACATAGATTAACTCATGGAATTGTCAATGCAACCCTGTTACATAAATTAATTTACTGTTCTCATTTAACACACGAGCTCATTGAGGTTAAGTGGTTCATCTAAGTTCCCACAACTTTTAAGTGGCAAAGTTGAGATTAGTGGGTTTAAATCAGGACCTGGGTTTGGACTATTTAATGTAAGTAGGAAATTCTTGTATTGCTTCTTAGTAAATACCGCACAGTTTGCCTTACTCATAGATGCATAACTCTTTACAAGAATTTGATATTTTATAATGAATTTATTATTTCTACTATACACTTTTTTTCTGTATCCTTGGAAAGAACAAGAACACCATCTAGAAACATACCAGTAATGTACAATTTATAGTCATTCTTCTTTCCTAAATTTCTTAGATTAGGATACAGTATATATTTGAAACATAAGGTTATATTATGGGTAGACAGTGATCAGGCCCATCATTGTAGAGTGGTGAAAAACATCTGTCCTGCAATTAGATTGGCATCATATCCTTGTTCTGCCATTTACTGACCATATGCCACTGGGAAAGTTAATTATCTGCTCTTTGCCTTTGATTCCTTATTTAGAATGAGCCAAAATTAACACTTTGTGGAATTGTGGTGATGAACATATACACAATGTTTAGAATGGTGACAAGTAGAAAGTGCTCAATTAATTTTAGGTATTATAATCAAAGTAATAATAAGTAATAAAATATATAAGGTGCTCTTGTCCTTCCCAATCACTGGTCCCTATTCCTGTTTATGTCTTACTTTATTTCCTCTTCTTTAAAAATCTTGGTGACTTTTTTGTTTTGGAAGGATTTCATTTTTCCATTGCATTAAATATACAAGCTTCCTTGATATATATTTTATATAAGGAACTTGGTACTTTGTAGCAAGTTTATATTACTTCTGTTCTTTTGGCCCAGTGCACAAAGTGTAAATTCAGTTACTTTCTAATCAATCACTGCAAGTATGTGGGTTTGGCATTGCATACTGGTTGGTTAATAGCTCTAATGATGTTCTCAGCGGTAGGATGGCTTTTTTAGCAGGAGTTTCAATCTTCACTAATATTCCTGTGCAACATTCTCTTTTATCATTTTGTCATTTTCCTGATGGATTTCCATACACTGAGGTATTTGTAAAATCAATCAACTGTCAATTTTAGGATTACATTTTCGTTGCAAAAGGTAAGCTTTCTAAATGTTTCATTTCAAGCTTACAAATGATCACTTCATTCCCTTTTATGAGAATCATTTTCTTCCCATTATAAAACAGCTTATAAAATCCAAATTCATCCTAAATTTCTTCTTCCACAAAGGTAGACAATAAGAAATGTCTTAGATATTTTCAAGTAATATTCCATATTCATCTAGGTTTCCATTTTCATCTATTATTTTAGTGAATTACAATAACATAAAACCAAGTTTTGAAACTTGAAGGAAAGTCTTTAAAAGTTCTAGAATCAGATGAAGAGGATATATCTCTAGGAAATTTCTAATTAATATATTTCTTCCTATATCATCTTATAAACATCTAATTTATTTCAGAATTAACTCTTTAGGCAATTAATTTAAGTAGAGGAGAACATAAATTCTTTGATTCAGATCCATGTTCAATAAGATACTTTTGGATAGTTTCTGATTAATTTTATTCACATAAATAAACTTATTGCATATCTCACTAAAATTTAATGTTTCAAAAAAGGTGATTGTTTTTCTCTAACAAGTCTAATGCCATGTTTCTGGAAAAATAAAATTGAGTGTTGAAGAAAAAAAGAGCAAAGCAAATTATGCCTTAGACTGTGCTCAAAATTACTTCCAGAAACCTGTTAGGAGTAACTAATAAAGCTAAAGCAGGTAATATGTCACAGGCAAGAAATAAGATACTTATAGCCCATGTGTAGAAAAACCACAAATATTTTGGAAATAACATTTTTCATTAAATGTAGCCTCATTTAAAAATCTGATTCAGGGGGCACCTGGGTGGCGCAGTCGGTTAAGCGTCCGACTTCAGCCAGGTCACGATCTCGCGGTCCGTGAGTTCGAGCCCCGCGTCGGGCTCTGGGCTGATGGCTCAGAGCCTGGAGCCTGTTTCCGATTCTGTGTCTCCCTCTCTCTCTGCCCCTCCCCCATTCATGCTCTGTCTCTCTCTGTCCAAAAAAAAAAAAAAACAAAAAAAAAAAACAAACAAACAAAAACGTTGAAAGAAAAAAAAATAAAAATCTGATTCAGTCTCAACATTTTGGTGCTTACAAAAACCTTTGAAAAGCTGATGATAGCTATGGACTCTCCCCAGAAAGTACACATCCCAAAGTCTATCCAAAGCAGAACCCAAGGTTAAGAATAATCTTAGTTCTGTTAACACATCAAATAACAGTAAACTTATTCCTTTAACTTCAGCAGTACATGCCCACACCATTCTTGAGATGAACTGAGATTTTTCTTAGAAGTACTGCTCTTCTAAATTTTTTCCATGTCCAACAACCAACAATAATCTCCTCCAAGTCCAATTTTCTCATCCCTTTCACCTTGTTCTGCAGGACCTGAGTCCTTTGATCTCTACACATTTTCATGATTAGCCACCTTTGAGCAAACTACCTTCTCTAGAGCCCAATACTATTATCAACCACTTAAATGATCTCTCTCAAATTCCTTTCTTCCTGATTTCATCACATCCACTCTGAAAACAATTCACTCTAAATCTATCTCAGGATCTGTCTGGATCACTTTTATTCCAGGTTGGGTGTGTGTGTGTGTGTGTGTGTGTGTGTGTGTGTGTATATGTACATATATATGTGTATATATATATATACACATACACACACACACACACACATATACACATACACAATCATATGCCCCCAAAGAAGTAGTTTATTGCCACCACAAATTTATGATATTACCAGTTATCCTCTGAAAGTTTTTAAATTTATTCTTGGTTAATTCCCTCCTCCACTGTTGTTACTAGTTTTTCTAGATGCATGTTTTCTTTGTGCCTTCTAACCAACTTCTACTTTATTTACCCATTGGCAGACAACTTTTCTTCTTCAGAGAAGACAGGTTCTCTCAGATTGGAAATACCTAGTAGTCTAAATTCCACATTGCCACCAGAATAATCTTTCTGAAGAAGGAGAAAAATACAACCATTTCTGTATTCTAGTGGTGGCGGCAAGAAAATCTTGAACCACTTTTACAATTGTAAGGAATGGAATTTTTCTAAACAGTGAATGGATAATAAAAGACATCCATGTTGAGATATGCAAGAGTAAGTTGGATATATTTAGATTACATAGCCTTTGGTTTTTTTAGGTTGCAGCTCAACAGAGAAATTTAGTTTAATACATAAATCAGATTACTATAGATTAAAAGTTTGATGAAAATCTCATGAGACTGGAATATGAATGATTTCTGAGAACATTCCACATATCAGAAACAAAAAGAAGGATGTTATGGTATTGATAAGAGGCAGTAATGGTCAGTATACCAAAGTAACCTATTAGAAAGTGACATCCATTATAGAAAAAAAGACATGATGGTTTACACTGAATTTCCTTCCTGCCCAGTGGGGCAGCCCGCATGACTCTTGACTCTCTTGTTTAATCCCTTGTCAGGATATGAAACTTGATTTGACTTATAGTAACATTTTCACTGACAGCATAGTGGACATTTGTCATGTTTTTAGTTAATAGGCATCTGAACATTTTCCTTGGTTTGATAAGGTAAGCATAAAATTTATCATCCAATTAGGACAAAATTAAGAGAAAGAAAATATGAGCTATTAGTAATTGTACCAGGCCAGCCCATATAAGTCAAGACATATCCAGAGAAACTGTGTCATGCAATAACTCTAATTTTGAATGGATTTCTTTGAAAATAAATAATTTAATATAAAATAGGTTAGATTAGGATAACTTGTCTTTAAGGTTTTTACATCCTAGAGAAGCTTAATTTAAAAGGCTCAGTAATCAACTTTTAATGAGATTTCCTATCATTGTCCTTTTTCCTAATCTTTCTGGATTCATTTTAGAGTTTTGGCAATTTTCTAACAACTCCTAGAAACACAAATAATACATTCTGCCCCTTCTTGGTTGAGTTTGACCTCCCATCAGCAAGAGGCCCCTGTGTACTGCAAAACAACAGCAACACAATAGCAATCACCAAAGAGCTTTTTAGTTTTTTTTTTCAAAGTCCTGGCTACTCTCCTAGAATAATAGTTAATCCATTTTCTCTCCTTTGGATTCATTCTCTTTCTCTATTTCCTCAAACCAGCAAGTATGGTCGAATTTTTTCCCCTGCAACAGAAAAAAATAAAACATTTATGAAATCTTCAATTTGCATTCTACCTTACTTTTTTTTTTAATTTTTTTTCAACGTTTTTATTTATTTTTGGGACAGAGAGAGACAGAGCATGAACGGGGAAGGGGCAGAGAGAGAGGGAGACACAGAATCGAAACAGGCTCCAGGCTCCGAGCCATCAGCCCATAGCCTGACGCGGGGCTCGAACTCACGGACCGCGAGATCGTGACCTGGCTGAAGTCGGATGCTTAACCGATGGCGCCACCCAGGCGCCCCTCTACCTTACTTCTTATAATGAATGCCTTCACACACTGTGGCAGCCGCTTCTGGTTGCCCACCCAGTAGGTATATCCTCTACTTCTATTCTTCCTCATTGGAAACACATTAATTTTATGTGAGTAGTCTTCTGATATGCAATCAGTGTCTCAGGAGACATATACAGCCCTCACCTACCTTGGGGCCTTGGAGTGAATAATGAATTATCTAAGTCAGTCATAAAGTTCTTATTAGTCTAGCCATTGATTGGTTTATGCATGGATTGGTGTCACGATCCTTACCAATGAGATGAGATTGAAATCTTCTTGAGAAGGGTTTTCTTGCTAGATAAACAGATGAGGGGAAAAATGCCCAACACTCCACTGGGTGGTGTTACATCTGCATGTGATGCCTGGAATTGCCAGGGAAGTCATAGTGCATTATCAGTGAGACCCCACTGGCATCCTGAGTATGGCAGAGAAGAAAGTTGGAAAACACTGGGACGCCATTGAGCCCTGAATTAACTCACCCTGCAATGACTTTCCTCCGGACTTCATTATATAAGAAAGCAAAGACCTATTATTTAACCTACTTTTACTTGGGTATTTAGTTATAACTAAAAGAAATCTATCCAACGTATCCAACTGTCTTATATAGATGGTTTTGAAAATATATTTGTCTACTCATAATGACCATTAGAATATTATTAATTTATAATAAACATTAAAAATAAACAAACCAAATTCATTCAAGCACTGGGGATGTTACTGTATGAAATCAAGTTATCTGATACGTAAAACAGTGTCTCATTTTCCTTACCTTTATAAGGGAAGGAAAAATTCTTCCTTTACCCTTCAAGGTTTTCCAGCTGGACTAAGAATTAAAATTACATAAGACAGACTAACAGGAAATATAAACAAATTTTATTACATGTCTATGGAGGCCCAATATTGACATTAAGACCTAAAGAAATGACTGAGGCAGGGATTTTTAAATAATTTTTAGACAGACAATAAATCTGTAAGGAATTAGTAGGACAAAGGAAGCTTAACTTTGGGAGTGTCAGTTAATAAGGAATTTTAAACACAATTCTGGCTGGGGTAATAAATTCATGAAAAGTAATAAGGGAGTGTGCCTGAGTGGCTCAGTTGGTTAAGCATCTGACTCTTAATTTCAGCTCAGATCATGATTTTACATTTCGTGAAATCGGGTCCCAAGTCAGACTCCACACTGTCAGTGCAGAGCCTGCTTGGAATTCTATCTCTTCCTCGCTCTCTGCCCCTCCCCCACTCATGCTCTTTCTTTCTCTCAAAATAAATAAATAAACATTAAATAAATAAATAAAAATAAAATAATCAATTTTCCAAAGTGTAACATTTTGGGGTAGACTACCCTGGGCCCCTATATTAGAAAATCAGATTATTTTATTCTTTGGAAATATTTACATATCCAGTTAAGCATTCAAACTACCAAAAGTATTTGTCCCATTTATCTAAGCCTCATTGTCACCTGCCTTCCCTGGTAATTATTTGTTTTTTTCTTTTATACAAAAGTTGCCTTATTTATTTATTTACTTATTTATTTTGGAGGTACAATTTTTTTACCATTCAGAGAACATTAGGGCCTCCATTTTGTTTAATCTGTGTTCTGAAGAATGACCTTTTCTTTCATTCTTTCTTTTTTCATTATTATTTTTTAAGAATCTCTTCCCCAGACAAAGATGTTATCTTAAAAATCTTCTGAACAGTGGTACTACATTCTTCTACCTAGAAACTGTTCTTGTTATGCATCTCAATGCATGTTCTTATTAAACTTCTCAACTTTCACAAGCAAATGGCCAGCATTACATCCAGCTCAACTGTCTGGTGAGTCACTTAATCACACAGGAGAGTTAGATTCAATTCTCTTGTCAAGGCCGTCACCTCCAACCCCACTGCAACTTAACACTTCACTGAGAGAATAAATGCTAATGCAAGATTGACAAAACATTGCAAAAAAATTCATACATTAAGATTGTTTAAAATTATACCATTGGATTGAACTGAGCATAGGCTTCTTGCTGATATAGTTATTGCTGAGATTTTGGCTAGGATGTTATTTGCTGAGTTACAGAATGTTCTTTTTATGGAGAACTATGGAGAAACTGTCATTTGGGTCTCAATATTGGGAATTCTTAGGCTTCTCAAACAAATGATTCACTTTCAACCTATAAGAAATTACGTGGTTCCTTCTCTGTGTAATTTCCTAGAAACCTCAGAGGTAATATGGCCCACATCTAGAAAAAGTCATGGGGGCACCTGGGTGGCTCAGTCGGTTAGGCATCTGACTTCGGCTCAGGTCATGATCTCATGACTTGTGAGTTTGAGCCCCGCGTCAGGTTCTGTGATGACAGCTCAGAGCCTGGAGCCTGCTTCTGATTCTGTGTCTCCCTCTCTCTGCCCCTCCCCTGCTCATGCACTCGCACTCTCTCTCTCTCTCTGTCTCAAAAATAAATAAATATTAAACAATTGAAAGAGAGAAAGAAAGAAAGAAAGAAAGAAAGAAAGAAAGAAAGAAAGAAAGAAAGAGTGAGTCATGGACCATGCAATCTGTGTGTAATTAATCTCACCCTCTGTTTCCTATTTTTGTTGTTTTGCTCTTCTTGTTGTTTTTACCACTTTTGGGGGGAGGGGCTGAAATTTCCTCCCTAATTTATCATACCTAATACCTCCGATTCACTGTCATATTCAATCTGTCATCAAATTGTGAAGATTTTTGCATTTAAATCTCTCTTAAACGGTTGCATTTCCAATAAAATGATCTTAGGACAGTTTCCCAGTATCTCTCTTTTAAAACTGAGTTATCCACATTCCCTCTGGGTGCTCTAATCCATTATGCTCACTGCAGGCAAATAACCATTTTCAAAATGAAAATTTAATTGTGTGCTTCTACACTGTAATTCTCCCAAAACAAAACAAAACATACATAAAAAATCTTCAAACTGTTCTAATTACCTTAGGTAAAACCACAAAATCCTTGAAGACTGTAACGCCAAAGGGAAACCATTCCCATCCTTTCTTCATTACTAGCCAAGGCCATCAAAGGGAAACTTCCATCCTCTCGGAAGACAAGAGGGTGGTTTCTACCCTCCCTTCATTCTCTTTCCCTTGCTTTTGACCAAGGATGATGTATTTATCTGTTTGAGAAGACTGGAAATAAAACTGAGTACACATATTGCACACCATCTATACACTTTCTTTAGTTCTCCCACAAACAAATAAATGCAAGTTGCCCTCAAGGGGAAGTGAGAGGTGGAGACCTGACAGACAAGAGTAGTAAATTAGATTCCTAGGGCCATTGTAACAAATTACCACAAACCAGGTGTCTTCAAACAGCAGAAATTTACTGCCTCGCCATTCTGGAGGCTGGAAGTCTGAAATCAAGGTGCTGGCAGGTCCATGTTCCTTCTGAAATCTGCAGGGGAGAATTCTTCCTTCCTTCTTCCTAACTTCTGGGGGTGGCCATTGATCCTTGGAGTTTTGGGTTTACAGCTGTATCACTCTAAATCTCTACCTCTGTCATCCCATGATGGTCTCTCTGTGTGTCTCTGTGTCTTCATATGGCATTTTCTTCTCTCTGTCTCTCTTTTTAATAAAGACATCAATTACATTGGATTAAGGACCGATTCTACTCCAATAAGACATTATTTTAACTACATCTGCAATGATCCTATTTTCAAATAAATTCATATTTGAGGTGTTGGGTTAAGACTTCTGCATTTCTTTTTGAATGGCACAATTCCACATTATAGCAAGGAGTTAGAAGGAGTTTCCAGTTGTGTTCTCCAGTTGGTTATTGGAGTTAATATTTTATCCCTATCATACTTATGTGCATGTTTCTCAATTGCTTTAGCATTTTTGAATGAAGGAGTATGATGAGAAAATCAGCAAGAACCCCAAAAGGTATATTTGGTGCTAGCCACTTTAGAATTATCTCATAGAATAGTATACCTTCTCCAATCTGCCTACAAGATTCCTCAAGCGTTATCTTGTTTCTCTCTTGCAACTGCTTTCTCAAATGCCCACTCATCTCCTTCAGAAGCACAGGGCTTGGGACGTACTATACCACTGATTGGATACTTTCCATCATGTCTCTTTACTTAAAGCCTACTGTTTGTAGTTGAAGTATTTCTTCCTCAATAAAGCCAATAACCCATGAGTCTGGTCAGATTTCTTTTTTATATACTTTCACAAAGTCCCTTGCCTTAAGAACCATTATATCAATGTGATACTAGACATTAATTAGAAGGTTAACAAACATCTGTCCCCTCTAGCTTGAAATTTTCATAAGGGATGCCACCCGTATTTGATCGCTATGTTAGCACCAGTGACTGACAAACTATCTGGGACGAGACAGCCTCCAAGTAAATATTCATTGTGTGTGTAAATCAATGTTGAATTACTTTGTTTGAAGTATTTTCATATGTTCATTGAATGTTTGAGATCTACCTTCAGTGCATCTTGAAATAAGATGAAATAGGAGAAACAATAAGAGAAAGAATGAAAGGGAAAGAGAATGAATTTTAAAAAATGAAAGAACGAAGGAGGGAAGAAAGAAAGGAATGGAGGGAGGAAGGGCCAGAGGGAAGGAAGAAAGAAAGAAAGAAGGAAATAAAACAAGAAAAGGGAATTTCCAAGTTGATAGTGAATTGTGGCTCATTACCATTTCAAAATGGCTAGAAAAATTATGTATGTTGTTATACTTTGAATGCTTTTTCTCATGTTTGCTTTTATCATCTGCGTGCAGCTATGACTTCTAGAGTTAACACATATGCCTGACATTTCTAAGGGCATCAAATTTGCTCTTGAAAGTGCTTTCTAAGAATTTTCAATATGTAGGTATGGCAGTTTTGAGTGTAGCTATTTCCTAAGACTCAGTATGTCATTCTGTGCTTTAAGAAGAGGACAATTGTTATGACTGCTATAATTTTAGATATTCTTATTGGTTGGGAATGTAATATATCAAATCAAAAAAGTTACAGTTTGATTCATGATTAAGTATTCAAGAATAGAAATATGGAGTTTTATTGCACACATTTGATATAAAATATAATTCACATTAAAATAGTGCATGCATGACCAAACAAAACAAAACACTCCATGCTCTTTGATTATTTGGTATATTTGCATGTATTATTTTATCTGCCTTGACTGCTCTTCCTTTTTTTTCAAGGCAAAACATATCTTGTCATTGTTTGTGATATTGGAGAGAGTAAAATAGTATACGCATTGCAAAGAGAGTTGTTTAACATGGAGCCAGGAGGTCACTGAGCAAGTAAGGCTTATGCACACAGACAGAATTTTCAATTGAATGTATTTCTAAGAGATGACTAGGGAAAATATTCTGTATGTGAGTATTAAAGTCTGAATTAAAATTGCATTTTCCCATAGGATCTTTAATGCAACTAATTGTGAGACAATGATTTTTTTTTGGTTTGTTTTATAATGACCAGTATAATTGCTTCCTTATAGTAAATGTAATAACAACAACAACAAAAAAAGATACCAATGGCCTAATGATGTTAGAATTTTTTCTTAGAGATATTTTTCATTTGTTGAAGAGTATCTTGTGTGATGTATTTTTAATATAGGAATAAAATACGAAGCAATGCAAATTATAGTAAATTTGTAAATATTCATTGTCAGAAATTTCATAGCAAAAAATCCCAAATTAAGAGGATTTCCCCCCTTCTTGTGTAAATTCTTCAATAAAGTAAAGGTGATGTCATCTTTGTAACTTGTGTTGAGGATAAATAGGTGAGCAAGAGGGTGATTTCCTGCCTTTTGATTCTACAGGGATTTTGACATATTCTGTACATACTTAGAGCATAATTAATTTTAAAATTCTTTATTTTTATATTTTTTAATGTTTATATTTGAGAGAGAGAGAAACAGAGTGCAAGCATGAGAAGGGTAGAGACAGAATCCAAAGCAGGATCCACCCTCTGAGACTTCAGCACAGATCCTGATGCTGGCTCAAAACCACAAACCATGAGATCGTGACCTAAGCCGAAGTCAGAAGCTTAACTAGACGCCCATAGAACATAATTAATTTTTGAAAGCACCAATCATACATAGGGAATCATAGCAATAGTTTTGTATCAGTTCATGCTTCATTAATTTAAACAAAAGTAATTTAAACAAAAATAATTAAATAATTAAATTATGGTTTTTAGTATGCAAATCTATCTGTAATATCATGGTCACATGTGCTCCTTCTCTGAAATTATAAGAAAAAAATAAGTTCATGATAAACCTAAAGGATTTCTGTCACATATATTAATTTAAAAAAAATGTGTGTGTGTGTTTTTACAGCAAGTATCATTGAGGATAAGAGTAGATTATCAGATTTTAACCTGCCATGTCTAAATTTAAGTTACTGCAAAAAGCTTTATAGATAAGATATGGATTATTTAAATATAGATCTCATCTAAAATCAATAATTCTGCAATGAATCAGATGTTATAAGTGAATAATAATGATGATATCCATGGTAGAATTTCTGTACTGTATAAAAATAATTTAGTTTTCTGTATCGAGTTAAGATTTCCCAAATATAATGTGCATGACCAGGAAAAAAAAAAAAAAGGTAATGTAGAAAAAAGGTTGATACAGAACTAACTTCAGAACTAGGGAAGATGAGAGACTTATATATTTGGAAAAGTTTATCCATGCTTAAAAAATGGTCTTTTAGTATGATATAGGATTCATTCAGCTGCAAATAAGAGGCTCTGATTAAAAGCTGCTTAGACACAAGGAATTTATTATTTTTCATAACAAGAGATCTGAAAGAAGGGCAGTCACACATTCAATGGCACAAAAATTTTGTCAAGAAATCAGGTGATTCCTGTTTTTACATCCTGCCGACCACAATGAACTGACGTTTCCTTTTCAATTAGCCCCTTTATAGATGGTTTCAATAATTGCAACCGTCACCTTATCATAATGTCCAGACTTAGAGATTGTCTCATATTGAATACTTTTTAAGTACAAGGATAACCTACAAGAAGCCTTCTAACAGACCTACCTTCATAGCTCGTTGGTCAGAATTATGTGACATAACATGTCCAAACCAACAATTTCACTACAGGAGTGAGACAACCATGATTAGTTGAGATTAATCAAAGTTCATTCTCTACGGCTGAAGCAGAGTTCCTTCTCTGAGCTCATGGAGGGTGAGGAAGAAGCAGTGAAGGAATGAGCACAGGTAGAGTATCTGCTCTAATTTGAAAGGAATCCTAGAAGTGCAGGAATCAGGGGATAACCATAAGAACAAAAATAATAATGATGCATTTTTTTCCTCATGCATTTCCTCTGAGATTTATAATTGTCCTGTGTTACTAGGAGAAAAAAGAAAGTATTGTGGACTCTCTACTCAGAATCAGGGATTATCATATTGTAGGATTCAATTGTGAAACTCAGCCAAAGGTTTTCATTTTCTTTTTTTCTTTCCTTTTTCTATTACCCTGATGATAATGATTATTACAATCCTATATGTAGTCAAATATAATACCACAAGTCTTGGAAAAGCACACGTTAAATGTCTACTTAATTTTTATTTTCTCCTGATATTTCTAATATAAATTTTTTTTGATTTTTTTATGTTTCTTTATTTTTGAGAGATAGAGACAGAGCATGTGTGGGGGAGGGACAGAGAGAGAGGGAGACACAGAACTCAAAGCAGGCTCCAGGCTCTGAGCTGTCAGCACAGAGCCCCATGTGGGGCTCGAATTCACAAACTGTGAGATCATGACCTGAGCTGAAGTCAGACACTTACCTGACTGAGCCACCCAGGTGCCCCTCTCCTGATATTTCTAAAGATATGTCATTTGTTTATCTCCTCCAATGGTCCATTGTTTTATGTAAAATGGAAGCATAATAGAAAAAGCCTTATTTTTTTAATATATATATGAAATTTATTGACAAATTGGTTTCCATACAACACCCAGTGCTCATCCCAAAAGGTGCCCTCCTCAATACCCATCACCCACCCTCCCCTCCCTCCCACCCCCCATCAACCCTCAGTTTGTTCTCAGTTTTTAACAGTCTCTTATGCTTTGGCTCTCTCCCACTCTAACCTCTTTTTTTTTTTTTTCCTTCCCCTCCCCCATGGGTTCCTGTTAAGTTTCTCAGGATCCACATAAGAGTGAAACCATATGGTATCTGTCTTTCTCTGTATGGCTTATTTCACTTAGCATGACACTCTCCAGTTCCATCCATGTTGCTACAAAAGGCCATATTTCCTTTTTTCTCATTGCCACGTAGTATTCCATTGTGTATATAAACCACAATTTCTTTATCCATTCATCAGTTGATGGACATTTAGGCTCTTTCCATAATTTGGCTATTGTTGAGAGTGCTGCTATGAACATTGGGGTACAAGTGCCCCTATGCATCAGTACTCCTGTATCCCTTGGATTCACAATTGCACCAAGAAGCATAAAATACCTAGGAATAAATCTAACCAAAGATGTAAAGGATCTGTATGCTGAAAACTATAGAAAGCTTATGAAGGTAATTGAAGAAGATTTAAAGAAATGGAAAGACATTCCCTGCTCATGGATTGGAAAAATAAATATTGTCAAAATGTCAATACTACCCAAAGCTATCTACACATTCAATGCAATCCCAATCAAAATTGCACCAGCATTCTTCTCGAAACTAGAACAAGCAATCCTAAAATTCATATGGAACCACAAAAGGCCCCGAATAGCCAAAGGAATTTTGAAGAAGACCAAAGCAGGAGGCATCACAATCCCAGACTTTAGCCTCTACTACAAAGCTGTAATCATCAAGACAGCATGGTATTGGCACAAAAACAGACACATAGACCAATGGAATAGAATAGAAACCCCAGAACTAGACCCACAAACATATGGCCAACTCATCTTTGACAAAGCAGGAAAGAACATCCAATGGAAAAAAGACAGCCTCTTTAACAAATGGTGCTGGGAGAACTGGACAGCAACATGCAGAAGGTTGAAACTAGACCACTTTCTCACACCATTTACGAAAAAGCCTTATTTTAATAGTTTTGATGGAAATCCATTTTATGCTTTAGTTGATTAAACCAGAAAATCAGCTGCATTTTTTGTTTACTGTATTGTATCAACATTATGTTCACTCAAATGTAAACTCCCATGGAATAGAGTAAGTTTTATTTATTGTTTTATTCCTATAATTGATTTTAGTAGATAGTAAATAATTTATTGAATAAAAGTGAGCTATAAAAAACAGTAATGCACCATTTTCTGATAGTAGCTATTCCTAAATCTCAATGGGAATATATTTGACCAATTCAACCCCATTTTAGTGAGAGCAAATAGCACATTGTAGAATATCCTTCTAGTTCACACTTAGAAAATCCTCTCAAATGTCTGGGAAAATAGCAATAATGTGTTTTCAAATATTCTGTATTGACTCAGTGAATAGACCGTAGTAAGGTTATCAGTTGCTACCCTGGTTATACTCAATTCAAAAGCCAGGTTTTATACCTGCCATCAAGCTTTTCTATCACTTGATCATCAAATACTTAATTTACCTGCACTAATTTGGGGGCTAATAATTTGGGGGATAGTTCCCAAGGGAACACCCAGCCTGGTAGGCTGGATAAAATGCATGTAGATTATGTTTCTCCTGAGAAAGGGGGACTGCCCAACTCCCTCTATACATGTCAAATGGAATATCCCAATTGAAGCAGCTGATATGCTTTCTATGCAAGCCAAGCAGGATTTGTTTATGATGACCAGGATATTCATCCATTGAAAATATCCATTACCCAGGTCAAGGTAAATACTGTGGTTTAAAGGAGCTTCTTTCACATGTGCATCCCCATGTAACCTTATTGCTGCAAAACTGAAAACGGGTCATATTTAGTGTCTCAGCTTCCCCTCAAGAGTTTTGCAGGTGCTAATAAAATACTAGGTTAAAAATAATAAAATAAAAATACTAGGTTAGTTAACAAGAGAATCATGAGAGGTCCAGGAGAAAGTCAAGGTACTGTTCCAAAAAACAGGTGGAAAAATTTTTAAAGTTATTAAGAAATAAGATGAATAAAGCAAATATTGATGGGGTAATATAAAGAGGAAACAGAAGGGGAAAAGTCACAAGACTCATCCTAGTAGAATGGAAATCTTTAAATGGTTATTAAGAAAGGTGATAAATAAAACAGATATTGATGGGGTTAAATTAAAAGTTTTAAAACACTATTACCAAAGGCTGCATGGGCCAGACGGACCCCCTGCTGGTCCCCTCCCACTAAAAGGCCCCAAACAAGTCAGCTCTATTTACCTCAGTTTGGAGAAATTTAAAAAGCAGGAAGGCAAGAACTACAATGAGTAAACTGACCAGCAATCATCTGGGGCACTGGTTAGGAAGGCCAATCAAGATAAAGCTTAACAGCAGGGCCAAAGTCCCTTGTCTCCACATCTTACTGGGTACACAAAGCTTTTTGCACAAGATTGGGTAAAATGGTCAAGAATTGGATGAGAAAAGTTTCCAGAACTTGTTGATATGGGACTTCCATGAACTGAAGTAAGCCCATTGGTGAAGCTCTCACTGGTGCTATAATTAGATTGAGAGAATGTACAAATGTAATGTTTGGTAAGATTATGATAGTTGGAATGTTTAAGCAGATATTATGTAAAGAAATTGTGTCTCTTTTACCTGATTGTATTTTGGGGATGGACACTCTCCCTGACTGGGGAAAGTTTCCCCTACCTAGTATTGTAAAATAGAAGGCATATAAATTTGGCCTTCCAGCAATATTAATTGAATATAGGAACCAGTAAGATTGCTTGAACCCACAGAGTATACAGTAGAAGCTGGAGTGTTTGTGGGGGCAAATTCTCTGTACCATAACCCTGTGTAGAGCATAGATTGGGATTTGTGGCAAGAGCATGCGAATTCCTCCTACAACAAATACTGGTACTTTGGACTAGACAATTTTCATTTGAAGGATATTTACTACTTTTCTATTGGATTTCAATTGAAGCTACCCCAATGACTGAAGGGCATAAAATGATCTCGAAACCTGAAATACCCATGATGTATTGAGGGATGTCAGAAACTGGCTCTAATGGGATTGACAGTACCCGGAGGAGTTCCATAATGGAAATGGTTTATATAGGATCATGCTGCCTGGAGAATGTAAGGAGCAGATAGATACTCAGAAGCAGGGAGACTCTTTCCCCTCAGACTGACTTTGGAGCTACACGAGGAGCTACCAGAACTGACTGTCACATAGACAGTGCCCTATGAACAGCTGCAACTGAGCAACAAAGAGCTGCTTGGTTTACGGATGGCGGTTCTAAACTGAACAGATGACATACTGTTTGGAAGGCCACCACTCTGATCAAAGAAGGTAAAAACAAATCGGTCTGGTGTGCTGAATCTCATGCTGTGTTCCTAGCGGCAGCAGAAAGATGAACAGTGGTAAAAGCCCATATGTTTGGGTTTTTACTTGTTCGTGTGTAGTGACCAATGACCTGGCCATATGGTCAGTCAGTGAAGGCAAGAGGGCAATGAAACCTGACCTGTTAAAGGGATGCCCATATGGGGCATTGTCCTATGGAAATCACTGTGGATATTAAAATAGAACATTAAAATAGAACATGTCAATGCCCATCAGAAGAACTCCCTTCCAGGTTTGGAAGGTGACTGGAATTAACAAGTAATTATTCCCCTGTGCTCCTTTGAGTTGGCCACCTTGCTTCATGACATGAGTTGGCATGGGTGTGCTGCAGCAATGCAGAGATGGGCTAAGTCTAGACAGTCCTCTTGCATTCTCAAGGCACAAAATACCAGTAAGAACAGTTCCATCTTCGAGCAAAAGAGACAAACTGCAGATAGCTGGTGGGAAGGGTCTGACCATGGCTGGCAAGTCAGACTGATGCTGGTAACCCTGGGGTGGGGCAAGGTACTACAAATAGACCTTGACTAAAATAGATGCTGACTCTAGACTGGCTTTGCTTACCTGGTGATAATGCAAATACTCAAAATATTATGAAAGAAGTGGAATAGAAGATACCATAATGATTGGGATGGCCCACTGTTATTTCTTCAGGTTGAGGAACTCACTTTACAGTGGATAAATATCCAACACTTGGCAGAGAAATGTCTTCCTCAGACTAGTTAGATAGGTTGACAGAAAATTGAAATGGGCAATTAAAACATTGGTTGTCTGAAACAGGGGACGATAAAAGCTTAAAGGCCTGACTAACACACCTTCATGAGTGTATGCTCACACCCAACACAAACATGAGAGGAGTAAAGAGTTTCCCCATTGGATAGATTTCTGGTTTTTTGTTGTTTTGTTTGTTTGTTTGTTTGTTTGTTTGTTTTTCCTGAGGAAGAAGGGGTGGGGAATGTGCTGGTATACTTTCATACTTTCTTTCCTACATCATCTCAACTTATTTTTTTCCTAATTGATGCAGTGGTTATCGGACCAGAGTTGCAGCTATAAGGGTTTAGAAGCAAAGATGTTTCCTAAGCAAGAAACACTAACTATACTTTTAACATTAATGTCACAATTCCTAAGGGCTTTATGGGACAGGATGTGCCTTCACCCCATGTCATATTGGAATTAACAGTGAATTCAGCTATATTGCCTGGTGGTAAAAATAGCCCACTAATTGTATCTAGGTAATCTTATTCTGTATGAACAGGACTGAACAGAGGGCAAGGCACTTGCTTTTAATTGCTGCCTGTAACCTAGACCAGCATAGCAGCTGAACTGAATGTCCCTCCCAAAGGTGGAAAAGTTTGGGTATAAATGGAGAGAAGGAAAAATAGTAGCCAAGGGAAGGGAATGAATAACTGGGTTATATTATTTTTGGGTAGCAAGAGTTTCCTTTCCCCTTCGAGGTCCTTCTAGCTGGACTAAGAATCAAATTGACATGAGACAGATTAATAAGAGAAAATCAAATTTAATTTTGTACATACAGGGAATCCACCCAGACATGGAAATTCCACAGACAGCCAAAATGAGGTATATATGTCAGTCTGAATTAAGAAGAAAGGGGGCAGAGGTCTGGGACTTTAAAGAGAAGGAATGCAATTCACAGGGCACTAAGAAGAAGAGCAGATGTTTGGTAATTAGATATTTGCCCTGCCATACAGGTGAGGTCACTCAGATAAAATTTATCTCTGGGAATAACCCTATTCAGTGAGAGACCTCCAATTTCTTCTATGTAGTTAAAGGAGGAGAAAAAATTTCTTTTCAGCCTGCAGAGGTGCAATTGCCTTCAGCTCAAAATAGTCCACATACCAAAGTGGCATATTTTGGGGGGCCCTGACCTGAATCCCTTCAAATTCAAAATAATCTTTGTGCCATAGAGGCCCAACTTGGGGTGGCGTGCCCTTGGCCCCTACGTTATTGTCAACCAAGAAAGGACAAAACAAAACTGAAAAAAAGAACAAAGGCATTTACCTAGGCATTTGTTTGCAGTTCAGGGAGCACAACTGTCAGTGGAAACTTAACCAGAAGAGCGTCCCACTTGTGGGGTGAAAGCAAGGGATTTTTATGAGAAAAAGGAAAGGGGCAATTATGTGACTTGAATAGAAAAGAAAAAAATATTGTCATTTGGTACTAAGAGGCTGACCTGCTCTGATTACATGTTGATCGACTATTCTATTGGCGTTAACTAAAGAAACTGTTCCTGATATGCATTAGTTAACTATTTTGTCTTCAGAAAGTCCACAACCAACAGTTGTATGATCAAAATGCCCGTTGCCTGGTTTCTTATAAACAATTGTTGCTTCTGACCCATCCAAGGGCCTTTTGGCCCACTTCAAGAATTCATTAGCCATTTGCTTTAGGAAGGAAAATGGAGCTTTTCTCAAAGTGGAATCTCTTATGTCTAGAAATTTTTTACAGTTCCACGTTATGTCAAGAGAGAAATCGAATATTCCATTTATACTTCCAAAGAGACTCAGAGCAAGAGATGAAATTGTCTTTTAGCTAGAGTGTGATACCAAATTCCTGAAGGCACGAAGCTCTATATTGCTGAGACCACTCCTATTTTTGGAAACTGAGCAGATCAAACTTGCAAATCTGAGTGGCCTTGCCATGGGAGATATTTTTGTAAGATATGATGATGGACTGGATAATTATTAACGACTGAGATTCTAGTAATGTACCAGTATCTCTTCACTTCCGTGATTATTTTACTGTGAAAGATCTGTGTTTGAAGACCAGGCACCGGACTATAATACTGAGATTTGTAAGAAATACATATCTGGTCATTCAGATGACCAAAATGTATTTCTCATACCTATCTTGTTTTTGTCCAGTGTTCCTGGCTCACAATTCCTAAAAACCTGTGATAAGAACAATAAAGGTGTCTTTTGATACATTAATGAGGTAAATTTTGGAAAGCCCTTAGGTAGCCTAAGGAAGGGGAGAGGGTGGTAAAGGGACTGGTTGCCAGAATGAATCAGCTATGCTTAAAGGCTTGGAACTTTCAGTCCCTGCCCACCCCCCAACCTTTGGGGAAGGGAAAGGGGCTAAAGATTAAGTCCAGTTGCCAATGGCTAATGATTTAATCAGTCATGCCTGTGTAATAACACCTCCACTAAAAACCCACAAGGATAGTGTTCAGAGAGCTTCCAGGTTGGTGAACACAACCTGGAAGGTGCTAGAAGAATGGTGTACCTGGAGAGGGTAAAAAAGTTCCATGCCCATTCCCATATACTTTCCCCTATACATCTTAATAGGTAACAGATTTTGCTTCCCCAAAATATGTCTCTTTGGCATAAAGATTTTTTGAGCTAAAGGCAATCAGAACCAGAAAAAATAAAAAATAAAAAAATAAAAAATCATCCGGGAAAGCTCTTTACCTTGCTTTCACCTGACTACATTTATATTGGAAATTGGACCTGTACCCAAAAGAGAGCTATTACCAGAGATACCTTTTTACCTAAAAAACTTATCTGCTGAAACTTTGTTCAAAGCAACCTTTGTTTGACAAACATCTCCTCTGCCTTTCTATAAAGGGCCTTCCTTCCTTGGTATTCTCAGACCACTACTGCTTTCCTTAGCTCAGGATGTTAGATAAGCCTCAATCAATTATCTGACTGCCCTTTGGGTCTCATATTTTCATAGGGCTCCTGTATGTATGACATTTCTTTTTTCCTGTTAATCTAGCTTATATCAATTTAATTATTAGACCAGCCAAAGAACCTATAAGGGAAGAAAGATATATTTTCCCAACCTTATAACCTCTTCCATCTGGCTGTTTCTGAATTAGATCCTTTTATAACAAACTGGTGATCTAGTGAAGGGGTTCAGGACAGACGCCTGCCTCCCCCCCCCCCCCCCCCGCAGAATGCGCCACTTTGACACATAGAGTATTCTGAGTTGAAGGAACTTGAGACCGTGTGCACTCAAGAGAAACTTTTGTCCTTCCCTTAACTGCACAGAAGAATCTAAATTGGGGCTCTTTCTCAGAATAAAAGGTATTAACAGATAAATTTTATCTGAATGACCCATCTGTATGGTAGGGCAAATGTCTAATTACCAAACATCTGCTCTTCTTTTTTTCTTCTTATCACCTGTAAGATTTATTTCCTTCCTCTGAAATTGCAGACCCCTACCCACTTCTGCTTAGTTCAGAATAACATATATACCTCATTTTGCCTGTTTTTGAAATTTCCATGTCTTTTGTAGATTCCATGTACATATGCCTAATATATTTTATTTTCTCCTATTAATCTGTTTCATGTCAATCTAATTCTTTTTTTTTTTCATGTTAATTTGATTCTTAGATAAGCTTGAAGGACCTTTGAGGGAACAGGGATTCTTTCTCTCTGACACTAGTAAATAAATATTTCTCTGAGTTCTGTGAGCCATTCTAGTAAATTAATCAAAACAAAGGAGAGGGTTCATGGGAACCTCGGTTTATAGCAGGTTGGTCAGAAGCACAGGTAAGAACCTAAGCAAGTGACTAATGTTTGAAGGTTGGCAGTGGGCAATCTTCTAGACAGAGTGTTTACCTGTGGGATCTGATGCTATATCTGGGTAGAGAGTGTCAGAATTCAGTTGAATTGTAGGATACTCAACTGGCAAACTGTTTTGCATGGGGAAAATCTCCACATATTTAGTGACCAAAAGTGTCAAAAACTGTGATCTGTGTGACAAAAATTGTGTTCTGTCTAGACTATTTCTTGATTTGTAGTGGGGGGACACTATGTAAAAGCAAGTTATCAGAAAAAGTGAAAATCATTCAATATTCATTTTTTGAATAAGTTTCTTTCAGGTAATTAAAAGGAGTTTTGCATATCATCCCTGTGGGTATATGCCCAAATGCACTAACAGTAAATGTCATTTAAATTATTAAGTTTAATAAATGTAGTTGGACCTAAACGTGTACTCTGTTGGACTGATGAACTTCAAAAAGGTTTCCATTTTATAATGCCATTATAGATGTTAATTTTTTACACTCATCTATATCTAAGTGAAAACAAATGTTCTCTTTCAAATGTTTTAAATTCTTTTTTATTTAGGTATAGTATTGTATAAATTACAGGTATACAATGCATTGATTTGATACACTTATAAATTGCAAAATGATTATACCATACTGTTAACTAATACTTCCATCACCTCATATAATTATCATTTCCATTCTTTGGTAAGAACATTTCAGGTTTATTCTCCTAGAAAATTTCAAGTATATAACACAATATTGTTAACTATAATAACCATACAACCACATTAGATCTCCAAACACTTCTCATCTTATAAATGAGAGTTTGTGCCCTCTGGCCAACATTTTCCTCACCCGCCTCCTGTAGCCCTCAACAACCACTTTGAATAACCATCACTCTCTGTTTATGAATTAAATGTTTTTTTTTTTTTTTTAGATTTCACGTATAAGTAATATCATACAGTATTTGTCTTTCTCTGATTTATTTCACTTAGAATGGTGCCCTTGAGGTCAATCCATGTGGTTGTAAGTGAAAGGATTTCCTTCTTTTTTTAAGGCAAATATTCCATTGTATATTATTCATTCATCTGTTGATTGATACTTGGATTGTTTCCATATGTTGGTTATTTAGGGTAATGTTACAGTGAATATGAGAGTGCAGATAAGTCTTCAAAATCCTGATTTCATTTCCTATGTATATATACAAAGAAGTAGGATTGCTGGATCATATGTAGTTCTATTTTTGATTTTGTGAGGAACCTCTGTACTGTTTTCCATTGTGGCTGCACCAATTTACATTCCCACCGAAGTAGCAACAGAATAGCTAGTCAGTGTGATTCTCCCAGACTCTCCACTACTATAACTGGGCTAGCGGCTTCTATTTTCACCTGCCAGGAAAATCTCCCTCAACCTCAGTATTTAATGTGTCAATTATATGACAAATTTTTAAGGGTAATTTTATGAAATTAAAAGAAATTCTTACAAACATTTATTACTGTATTGAGGCTTTGCTCTGTGCTAAGTGCTGGAACATCAAAAATAAATACAAACGACTGTTATGTTTGTGAAGAAGAACGTAAAAGAATAAAACGTTAGTAAATAAGTACTAAAATGTGTTGAACAGCAGATGCATATGCAGGGTTTTAAGGACAGAAGTGGGAGCACCTAATGGCTCTTGGATTAATTGGGTAAAAGTATCAGGAATTTCTTCACAAAGAAAAAAAGGCAAGAATTGACTTTTTTTTTTCTTTCCACGTTTTTATTTATTTTTGGGACCGAGAGAGACAGAGCATGAACGGGAGAGGGTCAGAGAGAGAGGGAGACACAGAATCGGAAACAGGCTCCAGGCTCTGAGCCATCAGCCCAGAGCCTGAGGCGGGGCTCGAACTCACGGACCGCGAGATCGTGACCTGGCTGAAGTCGGACGCTTAACCGACTGCGCCACCCAGGCGCCCCAAGAATTGACTTTTGAATAATCAATGTGATTTCTGTGACACAGAAGGAGACTGCTCAAAAGCAAAGTATCTAAAACCAGTAGTTTGGGAAATGCTAATCAGTAAGCTGGAAAATAATGCATGACCTAATATTTTAATGTGTGTACCATTTAGGAATTTGGGTTTAAATTGATACAAAGAAATTTTCAACAAAGAATAAACAGTTTTATACAGGAGAATGGTATGATCAGATTTGTGTTTTAGATAATCACTCATTCTCAGTGGATCATGGCTGGACCAAAAAAAAAAAAAGGAAGATCTAAAGGAAAATGGATGCTGAGACAGCAAATAAGAGACTTGAGACAACAGTCTGCAAAGCACTGGGCAAGCAAGGTTGAACAAAGTATACAGTTCTGTTATTAAAGAGCAAGATCTAACCCTAAATTCTTATTTTAATGTATCTCATGGCTCTCCAGCCAATACTCTAGGTTATTTTAACTATTCTCTGGCAACCACTTGGCCTTTCCTATTTGCTTTGTTCATTCTGTTCTCTTCACCTGGACCAACCTTCTCTCTCATTTATGTTAGTCCAGATCATTTTCATTTTTCAAGGCCTAGGTCAAGATACAACTCTTCTATGGAGCTTTTTTGATCCTCCCAAATCATTTCCTATTTTTCTTATCTATCAACTTACTAACTTATCAATTTACGTAAAAAATGGTCTTCAAGGACAGAACAGGTAAAAGATGTTAAGTATCTTAAGAAAAGTTAAGTGGAATGCCGTGGATTTAACAAAGGCATAAATTGGTCCTGCTGGCTAACTTTTTGGTCACCGTGGGGACAAGGAAAAAGAAGAGAGTGGGAAGTGATCATAGAAAAGAAAAGATCAGGGCTCATCAGTATCTCAGTCAGTTAAGCATCAGACTCTGGATTTTGGCTCAGGTCATGATCTCATGGTTCATGAGATCAAGTCCCAAGTGGGGCTCTGTGTTGTTAGTGCAGAGGGATTCTTTCTTTCCGTCTCTCTCTCTCTCTCTCTCTCTCTCTCTCTGCCCCTCCCCCACTTGCACGCAAGCACTCTCTCTCTCAAAAATAAATAAATAAACTTTAAAAAGAAAAGATCATAGAAAAGGTAATAGTTGATCTAAGTCTTCAGTCTTGGATAGGATTTGAGCACACAGCATTGAGAGAAGACAGTTTCTGGTGGCAGAGAGGGCATGAGAAAAGATGCATTTTTAGGGAATAAAATTAGTTCATTTGTCTGGAATATAAGTAAAGTAGACCAAACAAACATTGGAAGGATATAAAAGACCAGGATTACAGGGAACCTTGAATACAGGTCAAGTTAAGGAAACTAAGATTCACTTTTTGAGGAGACAAATCTTAGAAATTTTATGTCCCTTAGGTATCCTTCTTCTTCTTGTTCATATTTCTTCCCACCTCAAATTACCAGCCACCCACATTCCCAGGTTATCGGTTCCCCTCTGTGTCACAGAACCTTTAACTTTGGCATACAATTGGCCTGCCCTCTCCTCTTTAGCACCAGTTCCTTTTGTGACTATAGTTTTAAACATTGCAGCCAGTCTGCGTGTAACCCAGTTGTATCTACAGCCTATAGTTTCTCCACAAATCCAGTGCCTCTGAAATTATGTGTAAAAAGTATTTGGAGGTATGAAGGTTACATTCAAATGATGGTGCACTGATTGAAGGGGATTCTGTTTCCCCATCACATCCCCTCCACCGCACACAAATTCTAATAATGCTAGATAGGTCATGCATGTAAAAATGACAGCATGTGTCATTTTATTCTTTCACCCTGACGTTAGGTTTCTCCTGTGAAATGTGTATCTGAGTAGACAGAGGAAAAATGGTACTCCTTATTATAGAGCATAAATTTTAGCCTTTTTGCAGCTGCCTTCTTAACCTCAAGATGATTTTCCTTACTGGATGGGTAACCTATATCAATATTACTGTCCTTTGTCATCATCATCATCATTATCATATCAAACACTTATTAAGTTCATGTGCTGTCAAAGTCTCTCTACCTTATCTCATTTAATCTTCTCTGTAGCAGTGTTCTCATTTTGTAGATGAGGACATTTATAGATAAATTATTTCTCCGAAGTTGCCCAATAATAAATGGGCAGAACTGTTTTCGAATCTAGAACCATCTGATACCAGAGCCTGAGCTCTAAACAGTGAGCTCTGATCCTATGTCACTGCCTTTCACTAGGCCTTATGGCCTCCAGCTCTTAAAATGGAAGGTACTTTTTATTCCTCTTATTATTTTAGAGAGAATGTAGAAACATTTAGCTTCTCTACTAAAAAAAAATTTAAAGAACCTGCAGTAGTTGTCAACATGATGATGTGTCGCTTTATTTTTTCACCTTTTTGATTCGTTTTGTTTTCCTCAATATTGTTAAAATGTTAGGGATAAAATTGCATGTGGAAAATGGCATTTTTCTTCCGGTTATAAAGGACACCATACTTTAGATTTTATCATTAGCACTTTTGAATAAGTAATTCCACTATATCCATAGGCGGTTTTCACCTATTTTATATAAATATTCTTGCTCAGAAAATGCCTCATCTATGGGGGTGTATCCCTTGTGACTGAACCATACACTACAGGAGAAAGGAAAAGGTTCCTTTTTATGTTTCCCTCCTTTTTTAGTCTAAGCGGCTGTAGTCTTTGTTTTGAAAAAAAATCATGTAACAGTTGCCTATTAATCCTTCAAGTAGTCAAGTCATGAAATCTAAATATTGGGAAAGTGCCTGCCAGGCCGATGCTTTCAAAATAATGACATTGAGATTATCTCTTTCCATTACCTTGAGGAAACAAAAACTATAAAAATGTGGTTTATTTCCCCATTGCCCATGCCATTTTACCATTTATCCGATGAAAGATTCTTCTGCTTTTGTTTAGTCTTTAGAAGCCAATTTGCTTATTTTTGCAAAACAATCTATTTCCTTTAAAAAAAAGAAGTACTTCTACAATATTTGCTCATATGTTAGGATTATGATGCAAATAATGATTTTCCTATCGTGGATTATTTTTATGATAGTATAATTAGCGTCTGTTATCTCAGAGGTATCATCTATTGGTGGTGACACCTAAGAAGGCATCGGTTACTAGAAATACACTCTGTGTCTAGGACATTATATTCTTGTGAAGAAGGTGTGCAATGGGCATTTATATAACAGAGGCTTTTACTTATATAATTTTATAAAATCTATGCATTGAATCTTAGACTTCCGTGTAATTCATGGCCTTATAAGTTCATTAAATTCATTTTTCACATAAAAAATATGGACTGTTACTAGGTCATATAAGGGTCACTCTACTGGCTAATGGCTGAGTATGAACCAAAAATTCCTATTAGAGCTGCATTTTTTCTGTAATGCTGTATACTGTCTAAAAAAGTGATGAGTTAAACTAAAAAATATGTTTAAGTGAGTAAATTTTCAGTATATAAAAAATTAAGTTTGACATTGAGAGTTCTAAGTAGGCTAGGTCTAGAACTCTTACCAGACACTTGACTTCATTGGTACTTCAGTTCTGATTCTAAGTAGCTAAATTAGATTGTGCAGGATTCTCTAAGTCTTTCCTCACCTTTCTCACCTGTGACTCTGTGAGAGTTTGGATAAGTGAACTCTATGATATCATCTGGTTCCAAAATGAATCAGTTCTATGATTAATCAGTCATGCTCTTCATATTTTGGATTTTCCTCCAAGTTGAAATTTCTATGCCTCACAAATATCTCTCTTCCTCTACAATTTTACCACCCCTACCTTAGATTTGGCCTTTTTAAGTCTTTGTCTAAATTATCTTCTTGACTTTATTCTCCCTATTTCAATTCATATATTCTACCTTCATTGGATATTGGATCTCTGTGATACTGTGAATCAATAAGATGTCTTAATAGGGGTGAGGGAGTTGTTACAGGATTAAAGTTTATACTTTCCTAAATAAGGTTATTAAAAAATTACTATTGGGGTACACAGGTGGCTCTGTCAGTTAAGTGTCTGACTCTTGGTTTCGGTTCAAGTCATGGTCTCATGGTTCGTGAGTTCAAGCCCCACATCAGGCTCCATGCTGACAGTGCGGATCCTGTTTGGGATTCTCTTTCTCCCTTTCTCTCTACCCCTTCCCCTCTTATTCTCTCTCTGTCTCTTTCAAAAAAAAATTAATAAACTTAAAAATACCATCTATTATTGTGGTTAGGTCAATAAATAATAACAGCAAAAATTGGGAAACAACTCACCTCTCAAAAAAAAAGTCTAGTCTTTCCCAAGACTTTTTTTAGTGATGTTTATTTTTACACTCCTCTAGGACTAGAAATGAAAATTAAAATGGAAACTGTGTTTATCAGCAACAAATAATAAAAATTAAATCCTACTGCAACAAATTTATTTTTTTTCCTCTCTCCTGATTGTTATTATGTTCCTTGGAAAGTAGACCATTATTAAGTTTTAAAATTTTTTCCACCTAGAAATTTTTGGTAGAGTATTACATTTTCAAATTGATTTTGACCTATAATACTTGAAAATGTTGTTAAGAAACGTGCTAATAAAGGTCTTGAAAATGGACCCTTGAATAAAATTATATACCAATTCAGACCATTATTATCACATGCTGCTTAAAGTGCCTGACTTCATCTGGACAGTGATAAGGATACTTGAATGAAAGTGAAATCCAATTTTAGAGTTAGAATTTTTTCTTGTATCCTTTCTAGTATCTAAAGGAGTGTATGCATGTATGAATTGCATCCACTGTGTGCAAGCTTATCAATGTTCCCATATTCTGTAGTATTTTGATAAGTGAAAACTTTACATAGAATTATTATCATAATTTTTCAAATGATCCTGTTGCTTTCAGTATCATATTTTTAATTTATCATGAGTTGATAAATAAACCTGAATGTAGTCATTATTAATCCTAACAAATATATCAGTAGGTTGTTTATGAATTTATCAGGAGCAATAATTATTTCGGAGCAATCATTCCTAAATTTATATTTATAAAAATGTAACAACTTAGTAATATTAATGCATGGACATGAGCCAAATGCCAAAATGGCATTAATAAGTAATTACACTGATATGAGACTGCATATGCAAATTATAGCTCACTTTCTAAAAAGATCCTTCTGAACGCTGCTGGAAATGCTAATATTAAGAACTAATGCATTCATAAATTCCCTGATATCTAGTACTTTATTGTAGATGGTAGGATTTGTATGGATTATTAGCTAATTTATACCCATTTACTCAAATGATAAATTAAGTAACAAGACTCAGTAGTTACCAAGATTAAAACATGTTTAGCACCCACAGAACTCATTTTCAATAGTGGAAAATTATCTTCATTAACACGTATGCTTATTAATCAACTGAAATTGATTTTAAAACGTTCAGAACTTAAAAGTCAATATTTCTAAAAAAATGATTGTAGGAAGAATTCTCTGTTGTTTTAGTATGAGAATTTTTTCACATGACTTTAAAAACTTTAGACCTTTTTCTCAGAGAAAATTAATGTTAATATATGTTTTCTCATCAGTCTTGAGTTGGTGATGATACAAGATGAAACCTATCCCTGCCCCAGAGCCTAGCCCTACTGATAAGATAAAAGATCTTATAAAACCATTCTTTACCACTTAATTCTTCTCTGAGAAAAAAACTGATTTGATTTGGCTTATTATAACACATACAATAATAAATTTTATAAGAGGCAGTCACCAAATAAAACGAAATGAGAAAGATAAATAAAACATTTCAGTGAACGAGTCAGTAGAAATAATCCCTAAACTTAGCGTGACTCCCTGACCAAGTTTTCCAGCTATCATCTCTGTCATGTCTATGTCTTTTTTTATTGGCTGGCTATGTGTCACATTATCTGTTTCTTTTAAAGAGTTTTGAAGTTTGTTTTACAGGTAGTTACTTACAGGTGAGTTTTTTTGGATCTGTGAGAATAACTTTTACTTTAGGGCTAATTTATGCCTCCTCCTACAGCATGATCTTGGGTGTTTACTGCTTGTTCCAAGTATTCAGCATATCTCTCCTTGGACTGGTGGAAATCTGAACAGCTCTTACATCTGTGTAACTAAGACAATTGTTTAGTTTATAATTCCCTGGAAATTGGTATTTTCTTGGCCTCATTGGAGTTTTATCCTATTTGTATACAGATTAATATTTAGTGTAAGACTCAAAAGAGATATGATGTGAATTTCTGAAACTTTTTTCAACATAGTTTCCTTATTTCCGATACTTTTATGTGCAAATTCCAGCTTCCTTAGCCCGCCTCAAGCTCTGATATGTCTCTTCACCTCTTCAAGACTTCCAGGTTCTTAAGAATATTCTCCCTTCCTAGCAGAATAGAATTTTTATCTCAGTAGAAAGTTGGCATTTATAAGGTTCCTCTTATGTGTTCTCCCTTCTCTCATGGATCATAGTTGTGCAATGTCCAATATCTGAAGATTGTTTTTTTTGATAGGTTTTTCTACTTTTTATTGTTGTTTACAGTGAGGAAAGAAAAAAAAGTCTGGTCACACTTATTCCTTAAGGATTGAAAGCAGAAAACAATTTTTATTATTAATTATAAAAAAATTTAAATTTGGGGGGCACCTGGGTGTCTCAGTCAGTTAAGCGTCCAACTTCGGCTCATGTCATGATCTCATGGTCCGTGAGTTCGAGCCCCGTGTTGAGCTCTGTGCTGACAGCTCACAGCCAGGAGCCTGCTTCAGATTCTATGTCTTCTTCTCTCTCTGCCTTCCCCTGCTCACACTCTGTATCTCTCTGTGTCTCAAAAATAAATTTTAAAAAGTTAAAAAAATACATGAACAAAAATTCAAAAAACATAAATCATTATTTCAAATACATGAACAAGTATAAGAAAACAGTTGTTTGGGCCCCACATTGTAAAACTTATGCATTGGTGCTTAAGAAATTTTAAGGTTAGATTTTACCAAAGTATGTATCTGTCAAAAAAAAAAAAAAAAAGAAAAATCTCTAAGACTCTGTAGGTTGTTTGACTTTCAATAGAAATGATATTAAAAAGCTTCCAGGGTGAATTGGAAATGAATAAGCACATTGTGATACTGCAGAATGAATTGATTTATTAAACGGTATACTTTCTATTTGACATTGGGAAATGTTAGTGTCAATGAAGCTAAGGTATTCTTTCTTGCCAAAATTAGCCAAAGCTACCAGATGTTTCTTAAAGAAGTGCCTGGATCAAATTATCACAGATCAAGCCAACAGTACAGTTGGTACTTTTCTTCTTCTTTGCTATAATAGATAGGTAAACACTCAGTTACTTTCATAAAAGTAATAAATTACTTCACAGTAAAATTTAAAACACAGTAAGGATAGTATGATTTTTTTTCTACTCCCTTTGCTAATTAGAATTTAGAATTGAAATTTTATCACAACATTTTTTTCTTCACTCTGATAATAGCTTTTGATTCCACAGACTTAGAAAAAAAATTGTTATTAGACTGAGAGCCAGATGGTCACAACTTATCACAGTGCTCTGTCTTGTCAGACTTTAAAGAGCTTAAATGGTAAAAAAAAAAAAAAAAAAAAAAAAAAAAAAAAAAAAAAAATGTATGCTACACCATGGGGGCAGAGAATAACTAGTTGTTCATCAGTCTAGCTTCCATTTTCTTCTGAGCACACATCTAGACCAAATTCCATAGCTTACCTTGTAGTGAGATGTATCTGGTAGTCTTTGACCATTGGAATGTGAGAGTAGGTAATGTAAGTATTCAGATTGGCCCATGATAATTCTCTTCATGATTCTCCCTTATCCCTCCTCCCACCCTATTTTGTTGATTGTGAGAACTCCAAAAATATGGAGGGGAGCAGCCTCACTATAGGAAAGCTGCCATTCTCCGAATGGAGCACTGCTCATACTCCTTTCCACTAATTAAACTTTATATGATTAAGAACTAAGAGTCACTGAGATTTTGGAGTTGTCTTATATAGTCCTACCTTGACTAATACAGATTTATAAATTCAAGCCATAAAGACACTGATGTAAATTGTAAAGAAGGAGACCTACATTAGCCAGTGCAAATCATTTAGTTAGCCACACCTAGCTTACTGACCCTTCAGCACTAGGGAGAATGGTTGGAAATAGTCAAAGGGTGTGGTGTGTGGCTTTTACTTTCTACTTTTAGCAATGTATTTCATGAAAGGAATAAGCATAGGTAAAAATTGCCTTGTTTTCAGAGAACAAAGACATTAGTAAGAACTGAGAGTAGATGGGCCTTGCAGGTTTAAAAATCCAGCTGCTACTGCAACTTAAGTAGTAAGAATATAAGATGAAAAAAGGTTTGAGCCATAATGTCACAGTAAGACTTCCCAACTGAACAAAGAGACTTCAATAAAGCAAAGATCAGCTTAGAGGTATTACATTCCCCTCAAGTACTATTCCAGATGACCTCAAATTAACTCCTTTTAAGTTGAGAGAGAAAAGATCCAAGTAAGGAATTAAAGAAATAAAACAAGGACAATTATGTCAAGGAAAAAAACTGGGGGCAGTTACTGGCACATGGAAACTTAATGCAAAGTATGTACAAGTGCACACACACACACACACAGAGGCCATTCTACCTCTATAACAAAATACCACAACTGAGTGGCTTATAAACAAAGAAGTTTATTTGTCATAGTTCTGGCAGCTGGAAGTCTGAGATCAGGGTGCCAACATTTATTTGGATGATGGCCATCTTCTGAGTCACAGACTCTTGTTGTACTGTAACATGGTAGAAGGGGCTGAGGGATTCTGTGGGGTTTCTTTTTATAAGAGCACTATGCTTATTAATGTGGACTTTTATCTTCATAATCTAAACACCTCCCAAATGATCCACTTCCTAATATCATCACATTGGGCATTACACATGCCCACATTGGGGATTTCCACATATGAATTTGGGGGGCACAAATATTCGGACCATAGCATACACGGATACATACACACATACAAACTGAGATAAAACATCTTAGATTGTTTGAAATTCAAAATTACGTTCAATCCCCCAAACTTGTTTAAATAGGAAATCAACTGTGAATCCTGGGATACATTAGGAAGGCATATTCTCCAACACAGACTTCTTATGTATCTATGGAAGATAATGGGCAAAAAAAGGAGTCTCAGAGATCAAATCTGGAGTATAATCAAGGGACATCCTCTAGTCCCTGTGAAGAGGACCTACCAATGCCTGCCCAGCAAAATATCAGAACTGATAGGGACCAGTAATTGCTTTGGTTTTCCTCTTCATCTCCTTTCCAAGTACAAGATTTTATTACAATATTCCTATTCCTATTTCACCATCCCATATCAGATGTTGAGGAGAGAGATAAATTATCTTTTAGTTAATAAGTCATTAGACTTTCCAAGACCAAAAATCAAGTTCACATGAGACAGATTAACAGGAGAAAATCAAATTTAATTTTGTAAATATGGAGATTCCACATAGATATGGAAATCCCAAAGATAGTCACACAAAATGAGGTATTTATGTCATTCTGAACTAAGCAGAAGGGGATAGGATTTCAAAGGGAAAGAATGCAATTCACAGGAAGATGAAAAAGAGTAAATGTTTGGTAAGCAAATGTTTCTCAGAAACAATGGGACATAGAGGGCTTTGATCAAAGAGGCTTTGCTAGGTTCCTTCCTGTCTACCATACTTAGTTTATAATAGAATATAGTTATATATGGTGGTAATTTTTCCTGGAGCAACTCGTCTATCTAAATTCTAATTCTAAATTAGGCAGTTGTAGGGTAGGTAAAGTGCTTTTCCTGAATCTGCTGGGTTTTGGTTGCTTCTTAACTTAAAATGATCTTTATGCCAATGTGGCCCATCTTAGGGCAGCCTGTCATTAGCCCCTGCAACCTTAAAGAAGTACATCCGGACCTCATGGCCTGATAGAAAGAATGGAGTATCATCCAGAGATCCTGGAGTTTTGATTAATAGAGTGACTGGATGGGGCTTTGAGTTGTTTTACTTGGAGAAGAAGAAAGTTTTCTGTCATATGTACAGGAGAAATGAACTGATTGTTGGTGACCACAAGGGCAGGTTATGAGAGAGAACCACCTACTTGTTTACCAATCCTGGATCCCCATCCTTCTGGCTCAGAGGCATTCTCTTTTTCCTATCTTCTCTTGGAGTTTGGTGTCTCTATAAGCGAAATCATGAACATGGAAAGAGGATGAGATTAATATATACCACTTGTTACGTGGAGAGTACTATAAGGGTGTATAGAACACTGACTCACAAGAGAGGGAGCCTGGGTCTTTGATGACTGTGAAGCAGGACATTCTTTAACCACCACCCAAACTACCCCCCCCAGACCAACGCCCTCACACACACACACACACACACACACACACACACACACACAAATACTAATTAGATTTTAGAAGAGAATGAGTTGAATTTCTATTGTGTTAAGTCTCTGAGATTTGGGGGATAACACATTGCAGCACCTAGTGTTACTTTAATACACATTAACACATGAACATTCTTTAAATTCACAGGCAAAGCAATATAGAAAATAGAGGCAAATATCATGGTGATTTAAGTGCTTTTAATCTGGTATCTGATATTTCTGAAGACAGAATGAAACTTAATAAAATGAAGAATTGAAGTTATAAACCTAATGTTAACAGCTACATTTATTGAGTGGCATATATTCTAGTCACTGATTTATTCAACGTTGTTAAAATAGGGATTACTAGCGCTATGCGAGCCACTGCAGATAGAAAGTGAGTAACACGGACAAAGTCTGCTCTTAGACTGTTTATATTAATCTTTACATCAGTGTAAGATGAAGTAGGTGTTGTTACTCTGTGTTACAAATTAATGATAGTTATGACGTTGAATAATTTGTTCAAACTCACAAAATTAGAAAATTGTTAAATCCACATCTCTTTGATTCTGAAGCTTTCAGTAATTTCAGATATCTGAACATTTCAAACTAAATGTTGTTTTTACTTGTCTAAAACTTGCCTCACTTATTATTTTCATGTGATCATATGGACCATCGTACAAGTCCAGTATTTACTGCATTGTAATATTTGGTATGTGATCCTTTTAAGTCACAAAGTCTAATGCAGGCCACAGAAATCTTTTAAGGGTTGAGAATATGTTTTAACTTACGAATCACCAACACAATTTTGTATAATTTATCCCAGCACTTGAGGGAAACTTTGATAAGTATGAATTATCCAGATAATTTCTTAATTTTCCCTTTCTGCTTAGTATATGATGAAAGTTTGAAACTGACTGCTAAGTTGAAGCATTACCAGGCATAATACACACATACATTGATAATCACCGGTAGATTCTCGCCTTTCACTGTTGAAAGATTACATACTTTGAAATTGATTCCAGGTATTTCTATAAAATCTTTGGTGAACATTGTCTCATACAATATAGAACTGGTTGAATAACATATGATAAAAATGCTAACTATAAATTAGAAAATAAAATCTTAATCGATTTTCCATTGTAATTCAGTGTGAATATGAACAATTTAAAGGAATTTTATAGACTTTGGCACCACATCATACTGTTGGTGAATGAAGTTTCCTCTTGCCTTTCAGCTCCTTGTGGGAAGCTGTTAGAATTCATACCCTTGTGTCAGATTTGACAAATGTTGTACTGAATGAAGCACTCAGACTACAAATGAGAAATTACTGCTCCAGGAGCAATTTGATGAGCTTAGAGAACATTGCACACCACTTTCTGTCTGTATCTCCAGAGAAAGTAATTAGTGAAAAGGTTGCTGGAATTATAATAATCTGTTAGTGTAGTTATTCTTAAAATAAAACCTTGGTGATTTTAGTTTCCGTTTGGTTGCAATTATTTTTCAATTAACAGTTGAGAATGATGAACCCTAGAGTTTCAGCATTACTCATTATATTTCTTACCACAAAATGAAAATATTCTCAATAAAATGGTCCTCTGCAATGAGAAAAGAGAAGGTCACCTAAAGGGGCATTTAAATAATCTTTGGTACTTTAAAACTGTTCAATATTACAGAAGCAAATTACACATACAAATGTAATGTGTTTACTCTAGAGGGCATCTTAATTAATGTATACTTGTTAACCCACAAAAAAATATCTGTTTCCTAAAAGGATTATTTTGGAAAAATATTCAACTTGGAAGATTTAAAGTTATCATTCCATTCTATATTAGTTTCCTATTGTTGTTGTAACAAATTGCCCCTGCTTTAGTGGCTTAAAACAACATAAATTTGTCATTTTATAGTTTTGGAGGTCAGAAGTCCAAAACGGGCCACATTTTCTTCAGGGTGGAGAAAACATTTCCTTCTCTATTCTACTTTCTGGAGGCTGCCTGCACTCCTTGGCTTGTGGCCTTGAATAACTGGCCTCTTCTACTTTAGTAGCACATTCTCTCTTTTGCATTACACTGGGAAAACCTAGATAATTCAGAATAATATTCTCATTTCAGAATGCTTAACCTAATCTCATCTGTAAAGTCCCTTTTGCAATGTAAGGTAATAATTCAGAGGTTCCAGGAATCAGGACATGGATGAATATCTTTGGGAAGTATTACTGAGCCTACCTCAAATTTGTTTTCTGATCTTTACTAAGCACTAATTTTTTAAATGCACTGATGTTTTTAGGTAATACATACTTTAAAAGGACCTGAATTTTGTATTAAGTAGCTTAAAGAATAGAAAGGAGAGAATTCAGACATCATTAAGTATTAATACAGATACATGAGAAATGTTTATTTTTTTCAATATATATTTTTTAATGCTTATTTATTTTGAGAAAGAGAGAAAGAGAGAGAGAGGGTTAGAGAGAGAGGGAGAGGGAGAATCCCAAACAGGCTCCATGTTGTCAGTACAGAACTCGAAGTAGGGCTTGATTTCATGTACTGTGAGATCATGACCTGGGCAGAAATCAAGAGTCAGATTCTTAACCAACTGAGCCACCTAGGCACCCCCAAGAGAAATGTTTAGAAGTTCCAAAGAATGACCTTGCATTGGTTATACCTTGTATAATCACAGAGTTGACACCTTAGTTCTAGGAAACACATTAAGGTATAAAGAGTAGTATATTCAGATAAAAGAAATTAGAATGGCTACAGAAATTGAAAAAATCAAATAATACAAAATTAAAAGAACTGGGAATATTTAATTCACAAAGGGGACTATGGCAACTATAGTTAAACATTTGAGGATGTGTCATTTGAAAGTGACAGTAAATTTGTTGTCTGTTATAGCTAAGATAATACATGTAAATTACAGGAAGTCATACTTAGTTCATTTGGGTTGCTATAACAAAATACCATAGACTGGATAGCTTATAAACAACAGAAATTTATTTATTTTGGCTTTGGAGAGTAGAAGTCGAAGATCAGGGTGCCAGCATGGTCTGGTGAGGACCCTTTTCCAGGCGGAGGACCTCTCATTGTAATTTCACATGGTGGAGAGGAAGGGGGCTCTATGGAGTTTTGTGTATAAGAACATTAATCCCATTCATGAGGGCTCCTCCTTCATGATCTAAACACCTCCAGAAGGCCTCACCTTCTAAAAACATCACATTGAGAATTAGGATTTCAACATACGACTTTCGAAAAGACACAAACATTCCGGTCACAGCATATAATTTAACTTAAACAAAGAAACATATCTTTGAGGGGCACCTGGGTGGCTCAGTTGGTTGAGCATCTGACTCTTGATTTCAGCTCAGGACATGATCTCATGGTTCATGAGATGGAGCCCAGAATTGGGCTCTGCACTACGAGCGTGGCGTCTGCTTAAGGTTCTCTGTCTGTCTGTCTGTCTGTCTGTCTGTCTCTCTCTCTCTCTCTCTCTAAAATAGGATAAAAAAATTTAAAAAGGAAACATATCTTTGAAAGCCATCCAAAAGAAGAATAGACTTCTGGACGAAGGAAATTATTTTGAAATGAAACAGGACAACTATTTGGTGGCATTTAACATAGAGAAGATTTGAACATCAAACATGTGTTTGAACCATATGACTTTGAGTTTTTCTTTTCTAAGACCTCCAGTTATGTGATTCAGGGAAATCTTAGAGGAAGTTGCATGGGGATTCATATGGAAAAACAAGAAGGATGTAGACATTTTTTAACTTAGGAAAGGATACATCAAGTTCAATGAAAAGCATGAGCCAGAACAGAGCCAGGAGGCTGAGTTTAATCTATAAATTCTCCTGTCAGAGCACCCCATCTGAGGAGAAGGTATGCACACTGTAGTATTCAAGACATGTCTGAGAATGTCTGAAGAATTCCTTGGGTTAAGTCGGTTGAGTGACTATTGCTCATTCATCTGAGAGACCAAGAAATCTCCTGGGGAGGGAATAAAAACATGGATAATCAGAGGTAACCAAGTTAATTAAGAAATATATATGAATTATTCCTTCAGCTCCCCTTCTTGGATTTGTGCCACAACAATCTAAAGGGCTCTAGTGTTTTTATAAAGTTTTATAAAGGCTTGAGGAGGAGAAATTTCCTTTCCTCTTGTTTTATGTTTCTGGGTGAGGGACATCAACTGATGTAACATTTTTTGCCTTTTTTTCCATCTCTCTCATCATTCTGCTTAGGGTGAGGGGTGGAGAGGAGAGAAGAGTAAATTCCATTGGTGAATTGTATGAGGAATGTAACAAAGAAAGGGAGCCTAGTCTCTTCTATCATCTTCTCCTTGTCATCCTTCTCCCTCTGGAGTCAGACTTTCAATTCTGTTCCCTACACTGAATGTTTTACAAAGACATGTTCCCATATGAGGAGGCCTGTGGTCTGCTGGCATGGCTGGTGTCAGGCTGAGTAGTCCTTCCCAATTCTGAGGTCCAGTACACTACCAAGGTTCTTGTTTCTGTATGTCTAAGAGCCAGTTTCTTCAGTTTCAGCTTCATCTGTACTAAAAATATATTTTGAGCTACCATTCTGTCTTACTTCCATCTTGTCAATTGCTTCAGAATTTAAGAGCAAGGAAAGAGGAACTATTTATCAAGTCCCTTCAAACGTCAATAGTGATTCAAGTCAGAGAAATATTGATATGTGACTGTTAATTTAATGTTTTGGCCAACTTGGAAGGTACTAGTAACATTGCTCAGATTATCTTTCTCCTTTTGTTCTTATCTGAAAACAAACAAAAAATAGTATTTGATGCCTCCCTTGATGTTGTTTTGGAATTATTCATTTTTTAAAGTACTTTTAAAGCCTACCCATAAAAATGTATGCAGAATATTTTATGAAAAGTTAATCCAGTAAACAACTCAAATGTATACAAGTGTGGAATGTTAAATAGCAGTAGAAGTGAATAAACCTTAGTTACATTCAAATAGCCTGGATGAATATCAAAAATACAATGTTAAGATAAGGAAGTAAGACACTGAGAGTAAATACAGTATGTTTCAATTTACAAAAAAGTATATATCAAAAAATAAGCAAAACCAACCTATGTGTCCTACAAGTGTATATGTAGATATTAAAATGATAAAGAAAAAACCAAGGAAATTATTACCACAAAATTTAGAATGATAATTCTAGAGGCAAATGAAGATATTTCTGCTGAGAAGGGGCACATGGGAGGAATCTGGGGTTTTGTCAATGTTTTATTTCTTGGCCAAGTGGAAGTTACATGAAAGCATGTCTTCTTTTGGTGCTCTTGCCTTGCAATTGAGATCCATCTATTTGTTCTCTCCTTCACTTAACTTTGATCCTCCTTAAATTCTACCAGCCTATTATTCAGCTATAACTATTGGGAATTATAACTTTCACTTTTCCTTTATAAGGAAGATAAGTTCACCTCCACAATCCTCTACCTAGTCTTCCAGTAAACCCTGTCTCTTCCTTTGTAATAGCAGTATACAGTGAGGAGTAGGAACATGAATGTCTTAAAGCTTTTAATTTCTTTACCCACTTTTCCCTCTCCTTTTCTATCCTTTATTGCTTTATTCTGCATGCATTTCTTTTGACTCTGTGAGAAAAGAGAAAATGAATTTTAAAAAAAATTTTAAGGCTTATTTATTTTTGAGACACAGAGAGCGTGAGCAGGGCAGGGACAGAGAGAGACAGAGAATCCGAAGCAGGCTCCAGGCTCTGAGCTGTCAGCACAGAGCTCAGCGTGGAGCTGGAACCCACAAACAGTGAGATCATGCCCTGAGCCCAAGTCGGACACTTAACCAACTGAGCCACCCAGGTGCCCTAAGAAAATGAATTTATAAGCACATAAGACTCATTCTCTATTGCATGAGAGGAACACAAAAATCTCAGTAGCTAGTGGATAACTGGGAAAAGTAGAGATAATAAATTCTACAATATGTTTTCTTCTTCTTACACATAGTTTCAATGACTTGTTAATGTGGCATATGCATCTGGCTATACTAATTTATATTATCATCAATATCAATAAATCCTTATGGCAAAGAGACAAGTTATACTAGTTTTTATGACTTTAGAATTTGGACCCCATATTAGAAAGAAGCTATAGGGGGATTTTTCCCAATGCCTCTTTTTTCTTTTTTAAGTTTATTAAAAAAATTAATGTTTATTTATTTTTGAGACAGAGAGAGACAAAGTGTGAGCAGGGGAAGGGCAGAGAGAGAGGGAGACACAGAATCTGAAGGAGGCTCCAGGCTCTGAGCTGTCAGCACAGAGCCTGACATGGGGCTTGAACTCACGAACTGTGAGATCATGACCTGAGCCACAGTCGGACACTTAACTGACTGAGCCACCCAGTCGTCCCTTAAGTTCATTTATTTTTGAGAAGGGGTGAGAGACAGAGAGAAAGAGAGAGAGAGAGAGAGAGAGAGAGAGAGAGAGAGAGAGAATCTCAAGCAGGTTCCACCCTGTCAGTGCAGAGCCAGATGTGGGGCTTAATCTCAAGAACTATGAGATCATGACCTGAGCTGAAATCAAGAGTCAGACACTTAACCGAATGAGCCACCCAGGCACTCCTAATTTTTCTAAAATTTTCAGAAGCAACTTATTGCCCTATGAATAAATTTTTGTTCTCCTTAAACTGCTCAATGAAGTCCTGGACATTCTCATTCCTACTTACATTTCCAGAATCATCTACCCCATCCTTCCCACTTCCACAATCTCATACACTTTCTAGCTATACTAAACCTTAATTTGTCCAACTATCCATGGTCTCTAGCCCTCAGAATTTCAAATATTTTCTCCCTCCATCTCCCTCATCTAGTTAATCTCCACTAACTCTTAAAATTTTACGTAAGATTTCATGTCCTCTGAGGAGTTTTGCTGACCTTCTAAATCTAGATTAAACCATTCACTGAATTTGGTATTTGTTACATTATGGACAATGTTGATATTATCTGAACTCTACAATTTCAGAGAGGAGAGATGCTTGAAAGGTACCCCCACTCTTGACATCCTGAGAAATAGCTATCTGAAAAGGCCTATGATGCTCTGGCATATTCCCAGATAACACCTCCTGTGGCCCTTCTTCAATGATTCCCTTGTTTACCTACTTCTCTAAAATCTCAGCTCCTCTTCCTTTCCTTTGAGTTGTTCCTCATTCATGAACACTTTCCTCACTGTAATAGCCTCAACATCATCTCCTTATTTATCTGGTGCATTTTGTCTTTAATATTATGCACTTTCTCTATAATATACAAGACTTAGCATACAACTGATTTGTAATTTCCTATGTTTTGTTTTGTTTTGTTTTGTTTTCCTAACAGTGAAGTATGTGAAAGAAACAGAAACTATGTCTGTCCTTTTCTCTTTTTCTTTGTAATTTCCCAGGGCTTAGTGCAGTGTACATCATCATCATCACCCACTTTTACTTAGAATTCTATGAGCTTTATTCCTTTTTTTTTCTAAGTATTCTCCCCTCTTTTATTATTTTTTTAACATGAAATTTATTGTCAAATTGGTTTCCATACAACACCCAGTGCTCATCCCAACAAGTGCCCTCCTCAATGCTCATCACCCACTTTCCCCTCCCTCCCACCTCCCATCAACCCTCAGTTTATTCTCAGTTTTTAAGAGTCTCTTATGGTTTGCCTTCCTCCCTAACTTTTTTTTCTTTTCCCTCCCCCATGGGTTTCTGTTAAGTTTCTCAGGATCCACATAAGAGTGAAAACACATGGTATCTGACTTTCTCTGTATGACTTATTTCACTTAGCAAAACACTCTCCAGTTCCATCCACATTGCTACAAAAGGCCATATTTCATTCTTTCTCATTGCCACGTAGTACGCCTGTGTATATACCACAGTTTATCCATTCATCAGATTGATGGACATTTAGGCTGTTTCCATAATTGCTATTGTTCAAAGTGCTGCTGTAAACATTGGGGTACAAGTGCCCATGCATCAGTACTCTCCTGTATCTGTTGGGGTAGATTCCTAGCAGTGCAGTGCTGGGTATAGGGGTAGGTCTATTTTAATTTTTTGAGGAACCTCCACACTGTTTTCCAGTGTGGCTGCACCAATTTGCATTCCCACCAACAGTGCAAGAGGGTTCCCGTTTCTCCACATCCTCTCCAGCATCTATAGTCTCCTGATTTGTCCATTTTGGCCACTCTGACTGGCGTGAGGTGATACTTAAGTGTGGTTTTGATTTGTATTTCCCTGATGAGGAGCGGCATTGAGCATCTTTCATGTGCCTGTTGGCCATCTGGATGTCTTCTTTAAAGAAGTGTCTATTCATGTTTTCTGCCCATTTCTTCACTGGATTATTTGTTTTTCGGGTGTGGGGTTTGGTGGGTTCTTCAAGATTTTGGATACCAGCCCTTTGTCTGATATGTCATTTGCAAATATCTTTTCCCATTCCGTCAGTTGCCTTTTAGTTTTGTTGATTGTTTCCTTTGCAGTGCAAAAGCTTTTTATCTTCATGCGGTCCCAATAGTTCATTTTTGCTTTAATTCCCTTGCCTTTGGAGATGTGTCAGCTAAGAACTTGCTGAGGCTGAGGTCAAGAGGATTTTTCCTGCTTTCTCCTCCAGGGTTTGATGGTTTCCTGTCTCACATTCAGGTCCTTTACCCATTTTGAGTTTATTTTTGTGAATGGTTTAAGAAAGTGGTCTAGTTTCATTCTCCTTCTGCATGTTGCTGTCCAGTTCTCCCAGCACCATTTGTTAAAGAGACTGTCTTTTTTTCTATTGGATATTCTTAACTGCTTTATCAAAGATTAGTTGGCCATACTTTTGTGGGTCCAATTCTGGAGTCTCTATACTATTCCATTGGTCTATGTGTCTGTTTCCGTGCCAATACCATGCTGTGTTGGTGATTACAGCTTTGTAGTAGAGGCTAAAGTCTGGAATTGTGATGCCTCCCGCTTTGGTCTTCTTCTTCCATATTACTTTGGCTATTCAGGGTCTTTTGTGGTTCCATACAAATTTTAGGATTATTTGTTCTAGCTTTGAGTAGAATGCTGGTGCAATTTTGGTTGGGATTGCATTGAATGTGTAGATTGCTTTGTGTAGTATTGACATTTTAACCACATTTATTCTTTGAATCCATGAGCATGGAATGTTTTTCATTTCTTTGTATCTTCTTCAATTTCCTTCATAAGCTTTCCATAGTTTTCAGCATACAGATCTTTTACATCTTTGGGTAGGTTTATTCCTAGGTATTTTATGAGTCTTGGTGCAACTGTGAATGGGATCAGTTTCTTTATTTCTCTTTCTGTTGCTTCATTATTGGTGTATAAAAATACAACCGATTTCTGTACATTAATTTTATATCCTGCGACTTTGCTGAATTCATGTATCAGTTCTAGCAGACTTTTGGTGGAGTCTATCGGATTTTCCATGTATAATATCATGTCGTCTGTAAAAAGTGAAAGTTTGACTTCATCTTTGCCGATTTTGATCTGATGTAGATACGAACATTCCCACAATATAGATGGGGAAATGAGACATAATGGAGGCCAAGGAAATTCAACAAGGTCGTATGGGTGATAAGTGAAAAGCATCTCTTCAACACTAAGATCATGCCTGTTTCTAAGATCTTAATCACTCACTAATATTGTCTCAAAATAAGTTTGCACTTTTTAAACAAATGAGTGGGAAGATTCTAGAAAGATAGCAGCAATTACAATATAGATCTTGAAACTTCTCAGGTCTTCATGTTAAAAATAAACAAAAAACAGCATCTACATGGTAAAAGTAAAAATTATCCATATATATCCATATATATATATGACAATGCTTAATTATAAGCTATTCTAACTCTGTCATTACCTGTGTCCTTAAGAATGAGAATTCTTGGTGTGGAATAGAGGAGATACTAATAAGATGAAGAAGTTAGGTAAAAACCTGTAGTCTTGAATTTGAGTTGGAATTATTAGTATAAGTCGCACATATTTTATCTTTACACATATACATATATATGTAATATATATGTATATATACATATATATGTGTGTGTGTGTATATATATATATTTCATGCATATGTTTATATATATAACTTAAAGATTTACCAATATGACCAACCCAATATTCTAAACACCCAAACTGTAGTCTTAAAATATCGGTTCCTTTAAAAGAAACAAAGCCTTCTTGGAATATTTTTATATCTGGTCTGGAGCAGAAAATGTATAAAAGGAGGTAGGAATTATACAAGATCTGACAATAAGATCTCAAGGAAGTTATAGAAGATCACTATGGTCATATTAATAGAACTCAAGTGCAAAACTAAAGAGTATCCTACTGGCCAAAGATAGGACAATTTGTAATTCAATTGGTATATGAAATAAAATGTATAGATGCCCATCAAATATGGTTATAATCTTCAGTTCAGATTGATATTCAAAAAAACGAAATAGGTTAACTACTGTATGACAAAAAATGAATGTTACTATTTTGGAAACTGTAAATAAAATGAAAAAAATATCAGTCACTTTTTCTATCTTTTCACATAAAATTATTCCAGATAATAACATGACAGAATTAGGGGCGCCTGGGTGGCTCAGTCGGTTGGGCATCCGACTTCAGCTCAGGTCACGATCCTGCGGTCCGTGAGTTCGAGCCCCACATTGGGCCCTGGGCTGATGGCTCAGAGCCTGGAGCCTGCTTCCAATTCTGTGTCTCCCTCTCTCTCTGCCCCTCCCCCGTTCATGCTCTGTCTCTCTCTGTCTCAAAAATAAATAAATGTTAAAAAAAATTTTTTTAAATACATGACAGAATTAGAATATAAAAATTTTGCCAGTTCCAATGATTAATGCATCTGGGCAATGAACATTTAAGAGTGCCAACATTACAAAAGGAGAAAAATCAGACTATGTGCCTGAGAATGAAAAAACGTTAACAGTTTATAGTCTTGCCAAAGGAAATTAATACAAGCCTAATGAAGTCTGAATCCAGCTGCCACTTTATTGGAAATACAGAGGACCCATAAACATACAGAGTTATATTATGAGTATGTCATCAGCAAAGTACAGATTTTGAGAATTTCTATAGTAATATCTGCTGAGTTATCTAGGTATAGTTAATCTCCTGAGTTCCTTAATAGGTATAAAATAAATGAAAAGAAAATTCATTGGAGCCTACAAAAAGATTAAAAACAAATACCAAGTTAAAAAAAAACATGGGAAAGACTAAGGTATAGGGTCTAGAAATATATCATTTGATTACAGAATTATTAGGAAATGCAGGAAAGGGATTACTATTAGGATAGTGGTTATTTCAGAGAGATCATAGGGGCTGTGATGGGACAGGGTTCAAGAAGGGAGTAGCTAGCAAAATTCTATTTTTTATTCTCAGTGGTGTTTTCAAGGATGGTTACCATATACTAATTAGTGATGCTATGTGTTTTGCTGTGTGTGTTTTTCTAATTTTGTTTTATTTTAAAATACAATTTTAAAAAGTATCAAAAATAAGAGCTCCTAGTGGTCAAGTGTGGAACAAATAATAATCGTAGTGTTGAATTATAACCCCAAATATAAAATAAATATGCATGAGTCCATGCAGGCATAAATAAATGATTGGACAAATCCATAATGAGAGAGAAAGGATAAATCGCTTTTATAAGCAAATTCCAAATAATATGTGTAGATACTATCCCTATAACAAAGAAGAGCTTAATCCGTCTCCCTTTGATTTGGGTTAGATTCAGTTCTAACCAAGATGTAAAGAAAGGTAAAAATGGTTACTGTACAGTGGAGAAACCTGGCAGACACGACCTTACCAAAGTGAGCAAGATTGACATTATCAGTAATTAGTTGTATTTGTATTTTAACCCCTGGTATGATGCTCTGTGAAGGTATCTTCTTCTCTGTGGTACTCCCTAACATCCATAATTTAGTTCTGATCATTAAAACATATTTGACAAACCCAAACTGAGAGATATTCTACAAATTATCTGACCAACACAATTCAAAATGACAAGTTCATAAAAAATAACAAGAAAAGATGGTAATAGAAACAGTAATAGTTTGTGGAGTTACCTAAGGAGACCTAACTGCTAAATGCAATGTGGTATCCTAGACTGGATCTTGAATAAATAAAGGACATTAGTGGGGAAAATAGCTGAAATCTAAATAAAGAGAGTTTAGTTAATTATATCATACAAAGGGTGCCTGGGTGGTTCAGTTGGTTAAACGCCCAACTCTTAATTTTGGCTCCGGTCATGATCTCACAGTTCATGGTTCTTTGTCTCCTTCTGTCTCATTCCCTCCCTGCTTGTGCTTGCTCGCGCTCTCCTCTCTCTCTCTCTCTCTCTCTCTGTCTCTCTCTCTCTCAAAATACATAAATACACTTGAAAAGTAATATCATAACAATATTTATTCCTGAAATTTATACACAATAGTTTACATAAGATGTTAACATAGCTAGAAGAAGGTTACATATGACTTTGTACTATATTGTAACTTTTCTGTATCTCTAAAATTGTTCAAAGTCAAAAGTTAAATGTAGTTTTGACAGAACAAAAAAAATTAAAAGAGTTTTTTTGTTCAAATAAAATATATTTTTAAAAAATATCTCCTCCCCTCACTTGTGACATCTATTATTTTATTCAGTCATTTAATTAATTTTGAAAATTTTACTTTGTACATGTCAAACATTTCAAGTCTTCCTTTTTAATTCCTCATATGAATTTTGCACTGAATTCTCTCAAGTCTTCATTTTGTTATGTCTCTCTGTCGTTGCATCTTTTTTTAAAAATTTTTAACGCTTACTTATTTTTGAGAGACAAAGCGTGAGTTGGGGAGAGGCAGTGAGAGAGGGAGACACAGATCTGAAGCAGGCTTCTGGCTCTGAGCTGTCAGCATAGAGCCCAACATAGGGCTCCAACTCATGAGCTGTGATATCCTGACCTGAGCAGAAGTTAAAGGCCCAACAAACAGTCACCCAGGCGCCCCTCTCTGTCATTCCTCCTTAAAACATCTGATATCCATTTCAGCTCAGAAACTTCACTGCACATTCAAACTCCTTCAATAATGTCCTTGCTTCTTTTTTTTTTTTAATGTTATGTATATTGAGAGAGAGACAGAGACAGAGACAGGGGAGGGGAAGAGAGAGAGAGGGAGACACAGAATCAGAAGCAGGCTCTAGGCTCTGAGCTGTCAGCACAGAGCCCACAGAATGTGAGATCATGACTTGAGCCAAAGTCAGATGCTTAACTGCCTGACCACCCAGGCACACCAATAATGTCTCTATTTCTTATGCCACTGTTAACTACACCTCCCTATACACCGGTCTAATCAAGTTTCTACATTGTATCCATAGTATGGTTCTGATCATACCGTTATCATCTTAATACTCACACACATATACATGTACACATGCACACATACAAACATACTGTTTCAACTCAACCCTTATAGGCTAACTAAGCAGGAGGTCTTCATTGGGCTCCTTGAAAGATCTTTAAAGATGGTAAAATCTGGATCTGAAATACCTTTGAATCATATACATAATTATATTTCCTGACCTGCACCCAGGGCAACCCATTTTCTTGTCTTCTGCATATAGCTTGTATTCCTCAGCAACATTTCACTAATTGCTTAATATTTTTACCTTAAGTATAGAAAGTTTTCCCCTCGTTTGATACTAAATTGCATGGCGTTAAAAGTGTGAACAGTGGGAAAAAAGTTAGTAAAACTTGTCAAAAGCCCGTAAAAAGAAATAAAATGAAAACAGGTTAAGTATTTATATGAATGTATTATATTCCTATTTGAAGTTTTTCGGGAATCCCCACATATTCATTATTCTGGTAGTTTATTTTATGCTAAAATGCTGTTGAAGCAACAGAGTAGTTTGCAAAGAACTAATGAGATTTATAGTACTTTATAAATTAAAATTATGGAATATACCCAATCTTATATTTCCCATAGCAATTATGACTTCTATTATTTAATGACAAAGCATAATATTATAACATATTTCTGTGTGGACATGCAAACTGATATTTAAAAACTCACATTTAAGAGCACTTATATATTTTTAAAAATATATATTATTTACAATATGAAATATATTTTTACTAAATTAGCTATAAATCATTATGAGATCATCTAGCTAAAAATACATAAAATGATATTCAATTATTTTTTTTAAGTTTATTTATTTGGAAGAGAGAGAGAGAGCACACTTGTGCAGGGAGGGGCAGAGAGGGAAAAAGAGAAATCCTAAACAGGCCCTGCACTGGAAGCCCAGAGCCTAGTTTCGGGGCTCAAACAGGGGATCATGACCTGAGCTGAAATCAAGAATGGGGCAGTTACAACTGAGGCCACCCAGGCACCCTCCAATTACTCTTTAAAATAATTTTTTATAACCAAGAAGCTATAGTAGTTTTCTAAATAACACGTGGGGAATTTAGTGTCCCTGAGATCAGTTTGTAATATTTTATTAATGAGTTTCCTGACCATGATTTTATATTCCAAATGTGTATATAATAAAATATAGCTATTTGTTAAATGAATAGTTATTGTAACTGAAGGAATATTAAACACACTGAAACATGTGGGTTTTTTTTAACTAATGTTAGATAACTATTGTATGTGTCTTGTATAAGCACAGCCACGAATGTAAAACTCAATTTCTGCATTGGGAAAAAAAAAAAACAAAACATTTTTTAGAGATCAAAGTCACAATGGACAAAAAGATCTTGTGAAAACAGGCTGAGTGGGCTAAGACTGAGTATAATCCAAGTATTGTCTAGCAATAGCACTGGCTGAAGAGGAGATTAAAATTGGAAATATCATATTTGGCCTTTTACTTATGATTAATACTTTGTAAATGATATGGAGAATAATTCATCCCAAATTAAGCAAAGGAATCTAAGCAAATAACTTACTGCCTCAAACACCAACAGCCAAAATTTTACTCTATTACTATGTGACCAGTCATGGAATATGAAGGATTCCTCAACATGGATGTCTACGATGAGACAAAGACAAAGTTCTACTTCCTTGAATAACTGCTAATATTATTTGTAGTTTACACACACACACACACACACACACACACACACACACACACAGGATACAACTGTCTGAAAGACTTAAATACAGTTAATGTATCATTATATCTGAGATATTATATAAACATACAATTTGTGTATATTCTTGAGTGATACAAGATAAAACAATTGACAACTAATCAATTCCTAAATTAAGATCTCAAATTATATGATCTGTTTAGTTAGTTCATACTAACAAGAGAAACAGAAAAGGGGAAAACATTTATAAAAATAATTTTATTTAAATTAGACATAAGATGATTTGGTATACAGTTAATAATTTTCAATGACTTCTGTGGCAATAAACATTGGTTTCTTGTGAAGTGAACAAAAGGCACATTGAAAAAGTTATAATCTCATTAAAAGAAAACCACTGAATAGTACATGCCAACTGTATGCCAGTGATCCTTGAAGACAAGTATTAAGCACTTAAAAATATAAATTACAGATTATTTATGGTTATAAACAGCATCAGTATTACCACTTCTTCATTTTCTTTTTTTTAATCTATGAACATTTTATATTTAATTTTAGTTACCATACAGTGCAATATTAGTTTTAGGAGTAGAATTTGGTGATTCATCACTTACATACAACACTCAGTGCTTATCACAGCAAGTGCCCTCCTTAGTACCCGTCACCCATCTAGTCTGTCTCCCACCTGCCTCCCTTCATCACACCTCAGCTTGTTCTCTATCATTAAGAGTCTCTTGTGGTTTGCTTCCCTCTGTTCTTTTCCCTACCCCCTTCCCATATGTTCATCTGTTTTGTTTCTTAAATTCCACATACAAGTGAAATCATATGGTATTTGTTTTTCCCTGACTGATTTATTTAGCTTAACGTAATTCATTCTAACTCCATCCATGTCATTGCAAATGGCAAAGTTTCATTTTTTCGTTTTCATCTTTTAAATCATACTACTTCTTAATTGATGATTCTATTCTCATGATTTAGCATACTTATTTTATGATTTGTTCTTTCATGAAAATGTTCTTAGAAAAAAATTCAAAAAGATAGATAGATAGATAGATAGATAGATAGATAGATAGGATATTTTCTTTATTTATTCACCCATCAGACACTTATATTGTTTCCATACTTTTGGCAATGTGAATAATGTTAGAATGAACATGAGGGTGAAAAAAAAAAGAAAAAAGAACAAGAGTGCAGGTATCTCTTAGAGATACTGATTTCATTTCCTTTGGATATATACCCAGTGGTAGGACTGCTGGATCATATGGTAGTTCTATTTTTAAGGAAACTCCATACTTGGGTTCAATTGTTCGTACTTATTGATTCTGAGCTTTCTGTCTCCTTGGTTTGTTTCTCTATCAGATCCAATATTGTTTTCTCTAATGTAGTTTCTCCTGTGTGCTCTCATATAGCACTTTTTGTCCTATCTTATTACCTAACCCCATGTGTTGTAACTTTGTAACTTGGTATTCTTCTGTTCTCTTATATCTACTTGAGACTTTAAGTTCCAAGGGGGCAGGGACTTTGTAGTGTGCACTCTGCCAGTGCCTAAAGTAGATTACTTATAAAAATGTACTCACCAAATGTTAATATCTGACAAGGAAAGAACCTTGAAGTCTCCCTTTCAAAATATTTTAAGGTATTTTGCTTTTTTTCCCTCAAACTTCAGAATTATTTTGTTAAGTAACTCTCCCACAAACCCATTGCAATTTTGTTGGGTATTAGAGACTAATTAGAATGAACTCATTAGAGAATACAATATGTAACTTTCAATGTGGCTTCAATATTCAATTTATGACTTTCTATTCCTAATGATAGAATGCAATTTTTTTAGATTTCTTTTAAGTTTCTTATAAAATTTAGCATTTTTCTTTATATAGATCCTACATGTTTCCTCTGTAGTTTATCATGTAGGCCTCATTATTTTATGAATTAAATACTTTCCTGTTACATTTCTCAACTGGTTATTGCTGGTATAATGAATTCTTACTAATTTGAACAGTTTTGTATTTTATTTTCATGAGGTTTCCAGGTACATAGATTAAGTAGATTTTTTACATTTATATAGTTTTTCTGATTTTGAATAATCTGATTTCTTTTTGCATTATTTATAGGCCAATATTTCCAGAACAATATTAAATATAATTGGTGGACATTATTTCTGTTGTTTTAATTTTTACGGATATGACTCTAAAGTTTCAACATAAAGTTTAAAGTTGGCTCCTTGCTTGACATAACTTTGTTTATTACGCTAAAACCGTTTTTTTTTGTCTTCTTAGTTTACACATAGTTTGTTCTAAATACTGACAGTTTGAACCAATGTACTTACTGCTTATTATAGGTATTTGAGGTTACTATGAAAGTTGATATAGTCCTTTCTATGAAAATGTCTTCCTATCCTTCCAAAGTAGAGGAAGGAAAAAGTGGAAGGATAGTAGGTCAGGGATGCTGTCAATGAGGGAAGCAACCAGAGTACCGCCAGCATGTTGACCTCTGATTCACAGAGCTTCCAAAGTGGAATTTATTTTTTCCTTCATTAGAGGAAAACACATATTTGTTGAATCAACCAATTAATGAATATAACTCTTAGTACTTAGTGCCTATGATGCTTCAAGGACTGAGCAAACGTTAGCTATTCATGGATTGGTTTTAAAACTATAGTCATCTAAGATGCCTGCATCAACTTACTAGGTTTCTTATTGGTTTTAGCCAAAAATTATAAACTGGACTCACTGAATGTTGCCATTCAATGGCCGTTTTTTGATCTATACAGTGTTTTTAAAATTAGTATATTTTCTATAGATGTCTATCTGATTACTTATTCATAAAAATTAGAAGACACATGGTATATAATTCTCATATAACAACCTGTAGCTTTAGTTTGCCATAGTCCCCAGTAATCCCTGTTGCCCTATTTCCATTCAGTTTACCAGTACAATCTTAAAGGCATTTTAGGTTGTGACCCTTAAATTAAACCTTTGTAAAAGTGGATTATTTAGTCAGATTATTTTGCCTTAGGTAGCTTAACATCAATATTTTATACAAGACAATATTCGAATTATAATTATTTTTAAATATGCATTCAGAATCCCAGTCTTATTTCCAATAAATGGGTGATAAAAACAATCTGTAATATTACTGACAAATGACTGCTCAGAGACAGAAAGAAAATAATTTCTTTCAATTCTATAGAATTTTGCAGTTAAAACAATTTTCCTGTGGTGTCAGTTGGTTTCAGTTGTGTTTCAGTTGGTTAAGCATCTGACTATGGCTCAGGTCATGATCTCACAGTTCATGGGTTCAAGCCCCGCGTTGGGCTCTGTGCTGACAGCTCAGAGCCTGGAGACTGCTTCAGAATCTGTGTCTCTGTCTCTCTCTGCCTCTCCCCTGTTCGTGCTCTGTCTCTCTCTCTGTCTCAAAAATAAATAAACATTAAAAAAATTTAAACCATTTTCCTGTATATTTTTTCTCTAAATGAACAGATAAGAATGTGTCTGGATCATTTTTTAATATTCTGTAATGCTTGGCATGGTGCCTTGCACAGAGTAAATATCCAGTAGATATTGTTACAAAATATATAAAATAAATGACCCACTCATGGTTTGCAATAGCAGAAAAATATTTGGGGTTTAGATAATAAGCTTTGATTATTTCCAAAAGCACTTATCATGGCTGTAACTTTCTCATCATTAGAACAAAGTAGAACAAAGTCACATTTACAAATGGTTGAAAAAAAAGATTGTACCGATATCATTTGCTGAAAATACATACATTTTCCCAGTTCTTGAGCAGTTAATTTTTATTGTAAAAAACATTATGGGAAACAAGTGTGATTCTAGAAACTGATTTTAAGAATTATACAGGAATCTGATTCTTGAGATTAATTGGCTAGTTAAGTGTTTTCAAATGGGTCAGATTTCAATGTCTTGAAAATCCAATTTCAACCAAAATAAATGTATCAACTCTAGGCTGATAGAGATCAATCACTTTATTCAAGCAAATACTTCAAGAAAAACAAGGGAAGAGACACTTGAATAGAAGTCCCAGATCTAATCACTTTAGCTTTTTCCTTAACGTTCCTACTTACAAATTGGTTGTAATGTAAGTATCTTTGCCTTTTAAATTATTTATTTTACTACAAATATGCCAAATGGTTGAAATGAAATTTCATGAAAAGACAGAGGACAATGCAAGTACTGTTGCTCACTTTGGCAAGGACTAATTTCTGCAAATTTAGTCAGTTTTGTTCTTAGCCTTGGCTTTATAGTAGAATCATCTGGGACATTAAGAAAAAAAAAAAATGAATGTCTGGTTCTCATTCATGCAGATTCAGATTGAATTGATCTGAGGTGCATCCTGGGCATGGGAATTTTCTCTTGATAACTGTTTCAGTTTATTTGAGTGTGCAGTCAATTTAAAAAAAAAAAAAACACTGTTCTCGTCCATGATTCTCAAAATTCCATAAATATCCCGGTATATCTTATCTTTTCTCACTTGCAGGTGAAAACAAAAGATGCTTTCTTTGCTGCAGATTGCATGCAATAGAAGATACATAGTTTAACAGCAAGAATGGTCCAGGAAAAGATTGTTTTAAACCTAAAGTTAGCAGTGTCTGATTCTGTTTATATTTTCTTGACTATCCCATTTCTTTCCACCTCTTGAGAGACCAAGATCTTTTCATCCTGCCATTTTCAAATACCCGTGGTTCTGTATCTGTAATATGTCTATAGCCTTTGCTCTGATATGTTATCATCCTTTTCCTATGGAAAACACCCACATCAACAAAAAGCAAATGTTACTTCTCGCTTGCTCTAAACATTACATTGCTGAACTTTCCACAGCTTGTGTCACAATCGTCACCATATCTCACCTCAAATATGCTTTTTACGAGCTTCTATTGAATTTGTTGAAGAGGCAAATTTTTACCCTTCAAATTTCTTCTAGCTGTTCTAAGAATTAAATTGACATGAGTCAGATTAATAGGAGAAAAATAACAAAGTTTGACTTTGTTTAACCAAAGTTTATATGCACATGGAAGCCTAATACTGAAATTGCAACCCAAAGAAATGACCACGGCAGGCAGTTTTTATACTTTTGAGGCAAAAAGATAATAAACCTGTGAGGAATTTCACAAGACAAAGAAAACCTGTGTTTGGTAGCTTTGATTAGCTACAAATCGTGATTATCACAATTTGATTCATGAAAAGTAACAAAGTTTGTTTATATAGCCTTCTGATACTTTACACACCTTATCTCTGGAAATAAGAAAATCTCTTTACCTCCTGGTACCTGAAAGGTTCCCTTCACAGGGGAGGGGACAGAGGAGGGTCTCAGTGTCCTTCTTGCACAGGCTATGTCTTAAGTAACTTTTATTTAAAATAGTCAACAAGCCAACATGGCACATTTGGGTGGGGGACATTGACCTTGGCCCCTTTTATTTGAAAAAGCACTTTAAGCACTGTGGGCTTGTCTCACTGAGAATTAGGAGTCCCTGAATGATTACAGAGAATACAAATTCTCCAACATATCCAGGACATTTCATCCTTTGGTGCACCTCAGGAGACCACTGATGGCATGATAGCACCCCCAGGACCAATTTCCAGATTTGAACAATATTTAACACAAGGTAAACTGTACCTTTGTGTCAATGGCAGGACCTTGTTTTGGGGCACCTGGGTGGCTCAGTCGGTTGAGCGTCCAACTTAAGCTTGGACCATGATCTCTTTAAGTAAAGAACAATTTTACTATGAGAGAACGGTATTCCTCTGGTGTGTTGCCAGTTCCAATCCACCTGTCTGGTACAGCTGGAGATGAGGTCAGGAGGTGTTACTACAAGGATTTGATAAAGGACTTGAGATTTACGAACTCTTCATTACCCAGGTAGGAATTAAGATATTTACACCTCATTCTGTTAAAATGCTTTCCTAATTCATGTAGCATTTAGTATTATGTCTATTTGAAAAGAGTCTCTCCAAATCTGGCCTTGTAAAAAACAATATGTTCTTGGGGCACCTGGGTGGCTCAGTCTGTTGAGCATCCAACTTTGGCAGGTTATGATCTCATGGTTCATGGGTCTGAGCCCCACCTCGGGCTCTGTGCTGACAACTCAGAGCCTGTAGCCTACTTTGGATTCTGTGTCTCCCTCTCTCTCTGTACCTCCCCTGTTTGTCCTCTGTCTCTCTCTCAAAAATAAATAAATATTTTTTAAAAAAATAATAGGACCCTATTTTAATTTTGAAACTCACTTTTACCTGGCAGAGTGGATTCTAATAAGGTTATTCAGGCTGAAGTGAGGCATCATTCTAGAGCAGCAATTCTCCAAGAGAGATCCCCAACCAAAACCATTGGCATCATCAGAGAACTTGCTAGAGGCCGAAATTCTTAAACCTAAACACGCACTTATTGAGACAAAATCTCTGAGAGTGTGGCCCAGAAATCTATGTTTTTAAAAGTCCCCTAGTAATTCTGGTATATGTTAAACTTTTATGAGCACTGTCCTTAAGGGAAGATGGTCTCCTGGTACCTAGAATAAATGAAATCCAACCCATGTCAGAGTAAGGAAAAAGAGTCCAGTGAGTATTCATTTGTGTCCTTGATACTTTCAAGGAATTATGAAGTCTAAAAAGGAAACATGCACCCAATGTAGGGGAAAATAAATCAATAAGACAGTGATTACAGGGTCAAATCTCAGTTTGCTACAGTGCAAGAGAGTTTTTAATGGTGTTACACAGAAAGTCACATGGCATTCATGTCTCTGTATATAGGATTCGTAAGAGGTTAAAACCAATATGGAACTTAATCTTTCTGTCAAAAGGAATTGAGATATAATACAACTCCATCAAAACACCCAAGAATCTGGCCAGGGGCACAAATATGTCTAAGAGAGACAGAGAACAGAATACCACAGTGCTAACTTAGTAGATAACATTTCCAGGAAATAAGTCACTGGGAGAAGGCATTTTCAGAGTGCCCAGGAGGAAAGAGATACCATGAGTTCTATGACACTAAAAAGATAGATAACTCAAGCTCAAGACATGTAGTCAACAAAGACCTTGTATTTATCCATCCTTCTGCCCCTCCAATCCCCCACAAAATCTCTATTGGCTCCTTTTTTTACGGAAAAATATTAGTTTAAAATTTGAGTTTCACAAAAGGACTGCACATTCCCTGCTGAAAGGATGGAATAAGGTATCATAAGATAATTAGTTACGTCTATGCACTAGTCATGTCTGTCCACTGAAAGAAAGGGACAGAAGATATTGCACAATGGTGAGTGTGAACCTCCATATGTGGCAAATTACATACATGCAGGTATTAAAAGTCTTATACAGGAGAAGGCTGGTGATTTCAATAGAGTGTGTGGGATAGCAGCTATTTCTACCAGCAGAAGTTCGGGGGATTCGAAAGTGCAGTTTTCAGCCTCATTATGTCTCCTATCATGTCATAATCAGACATGTGTCATAATCCCCCACTCCTTTCACTTAAAGTCCTGGAATGGCTGAGCATTTAATTAGTGCTGCAACTCTGCAACTCTTAGAATCGAGACATGAGTGTAATATTCACTTCTAGATGCCCTATTGCAGTAGGAGATGGGGTACTTCTTGAAAGCTACTTTCAAAGTTTTCCATTTGTGTTCTGTGTTGGATATTTACAGCCTTAACTGTCTCCTTCTCCCTAGGGCTTCTTCTCTAGGGCTTTCAGAGGAAGCCGTAATATTTATAGTCATTTTTGTCGCCATAGTGACTGACTGCCATAGCTACTTTATCTCCCAGTACTTTATCCTCCATGTATATGCTAGCTTATGCACCACTAGCGATAATTTGAGCAATAATGGTCTCACTAGGTGGCATGGTTTCCAGACATGCAATTATCTCTCAGAAAGGAAGCTGCTGATATGCTTCCCAGAGAAGGCTCCCAGAATCTCCATCTGAGAGCTTGTCCTAGGGCGATTATTGCCCCTACCACTGCCATCAGTCAGGGCCCTGGCAGAAGTCCTGTGGACTTGATACAATATCATCAATTTCACAAACTCACCCCCCTCCTGTCTTTCAGTCTTTTGCTGTGCCTCCCTATTGCCAAACCCAAGTGGAAGCCAAGGGGTAGAGAGCTAGTTGATACTGTCCATTGATGCCTTTGAGTTACAAAGGGGAAGATGAATCTGGAAAAGTGGAAGATATCCAACACACCTACTATCTGAGCTGTAAACATAATATTTTATTTCAGTTTTCTTCCTTGATAGGAAAATCACCATGTTCATTATGAAATGTCTAATTCAGATGCTGACATCTGCTTTTCCTTCGTCACCCAAGTACAGAGAGCAACATAGCAGGCCTGTCACTGCTATCCTTAGAAAGGCCCACTTGTCAGATTGGCCCTCGGCCGTGGTCTAGAAATTTGGCTGAGAAAAAGTTTCTCACAGTGACTTATAATTTTGCTAAATGACAGGAGTGGCTCATTGTGCTTAACCTGTGCAATGCAATTTATGCTATGTATCTGCTTTCTTTCTGTGAAGACGGTTATGAAATTATGATCAATTTCATTGATTATGGTCAATTACGTGACCAACTCCCAGTAAAATTCCTGGAATACTAGGTTCAAGAGAGCCTCCCTTTTAGACAACACTATATACATGTTGTCACAGCTAATTGATGACGGAATTAAGCTCACTCGGTGTGACTCCACTGGGAGGGGACTCTTGTATGCTTGTGCCTGATTTCCTCTGGACTTCACCCCATGCATCTTTTCCTTTTGCTGATTTGGTTTTGAATCCTTTCACTTAATAAACTACAGCCATTAATAAGACTGTATCTATGCTGTGTCCTTTAAGTCCTCCAAGTAAATCATTGAACTTGGGGGTGGTCTTGGGGACCCCAAACACAATAATGTATGCTAATGTTATAAAAGCATAGGTAGAAATTGTATTCATTCATTCATTCATTCATTCATTTAAACCTTTTGAGTGACTTCTATAAATAAGGTAGCCACTTTTTGTGTTTAGGAAATGCTTTTAAAAGTTAAGCACTTTCAAAATCTATAGTTGAGCTATTTTACAGTTAAATGTCATTTTCAAGTAGACATAAAACTTCTTTGTTTTATATGACCATTATTCTATATTGCTATCTGAAACAATCAAACACTGTAAAAAAGAAAATTTAAGTGTTTGAATAAAATGTCATTATTTCTCTGGAAGATAAGACATGGGATCAGAGTGACATTTTTCTTGTATTCAAATTTCTCCAAGTACTGAAACAAATAGTAGGAAACAGGGTACCTGCTTTAGGATCAAAGTAGTAATGGCAATCTTTGGCTAAATCTAAACCTATTTTAGTTTATGATTAACAAATTTCAGAGATAACTTTATGTAGCTTATATGTCAATAAACGTAAGATCTAAATATATGCTTATTAAAAATTGCATCAAATAACCTTATTTCTTGGGGTGCCTGGGTGGCTCAGTCGGTTAAGTATCTGACTTCAGTTCAGGTCATGTTCTCATGGTTCGTGGGTTCGAGCCCCACGTCAGGCTGTGTGCTGACAGTTCAGAGTCTGGATTCTACTTCAGATTCTGTGTTTCCCTCTCTCTGTGACCCTCACCGTTCACACTGTCTCTGTCTCAAAAATAACATTAAAAAAAAGGCCTTATTTCTTATTCATGATTACCAAATGTCCTCCTTAACTTTTCCTCCCTTTAACTTATTTTAAAATCTTTACATATTGACTGAACTTTTTTGCACTGTTTTTTTTTTAAATATGAAATTTATTGTCAAACTGGTTTCCATACAACACCCAGTGCTCATGCCAACAAGTGCCCTCCTCAATACCCATCACCCACCCTCCCCTGCCTCCCACCCCCATCAACCCTCAGTTTGTTCTCAGTTTTTAAGAGTCTCTTCCACTTTGGCTCTCCCCCACTCTAACCTCTTTTTTTTTTCTTCCCCTCCCCCATGGGTTTCTGTTAAGTTTCTCAGGATCCACATAAGAGTGAAAACATATGGTATCTGTCTTTCTCTGTATGACTTATTTCACTTAGCATAACAGTCTCCAGTTCCATCCACGTTGCTACAAAAGGCCATATTTCATTGCCTTTTGATATTCCATTGTGTATATAATTGCCACATGATATTCCATTGTGTATATAAACCACAAATTCTTTATCCATTCATCAGTTGATGGACATTTAGGCTCTTTTCACAATTTGGCTATTGTTGAGAGTGCTGCTATAAACATTGGGGTACATGTACCCCTGTGAATCAGCACTCCTGTATCCCTTGGGTAAATTCCTAGCAGTGCTATTGCTGGGTCATAGGGTAGTTCTATTTTTAATTTTTTGAGGAACCTCCACCCTGTTTTCCAGAGCGGCTGCACCACTTTGCCTTCCCACCAACAGTGCAAGAGGGTTCCCATTTCTCCACATCCTCTTCAGCATCTATAGTCTCCTGATTTGTTCATTTTAGCCACTCTGACTGGTGTGAGGTGGTATCTGAGTGTGGTTTTGATTTGTATTTCCCTGATGAGGAGTGGCATTGAGCATCTTTTCATGTGCCTTGACTGAACAACTTTTAGTATCAGTTTTAGATTTTGAGGTCTGTGTTTTGTTTTAATTTCAGCAGTATCTGTCTAACATAATAGAAATCTAAAGAATCCTAATGCTCTTCAATGAACATTTTCTTGCATATTTTAAAAATCTATAACCGAGTTTTCCACCTCTAATCATATGGAAAAAAAACATTTTTAGAGTAAGAGAACAAAAATACACGAACTAAATGAACTGTGATCTCTTAAAACCTAAAATGTACCTTACAATTATTTTTCTATACTATGAATCTGACAACTAAATAGTTTTGTCATAGACAAGAAACATATATGAGATAGATAAGAAGATATATTTTTAACAAGGTGTAACATTTTGAGAATAGATATCTTTCTTTTTAACTGGCCACAAATGTCAGTGGTGTATTGTATTAAAACAGATTAGTTGTTGACCTTCAAGAAGATGTGATTTTTATGAAATACAAAGTCCATGTAGTCATAGTAAAATATTGTGACTATTGGCCATTTCATTTATATATAGTGACTCTAGGGAGAAAGAGAAAGAGAAAATTGGCTTAAAAATCTTTACATAACAATAAAAGGAACCAAGTTCACTGGTGATATGTCTACGAGATACATATATATATCTTTACCCAACAAGATTATGGACTCTTTCATCTTTTATCCTTTTATCTTTGAAATTAATACATTTTTGGAAAACAACAACATTTGTGGAAGAAATTATTTTTCACTGAGGAGTAAGAACAGTGATGTTTTACAATGAAAACATTGAGGAAAGTAGAGAAAGAGATGTTAAGGTCAAGACAGTTTATTCATATACAGTCTGCCGTTTTTCAATAATATCTTTTCTCCTGAAATTTCATTGAAAGCAAAACAGTGGAAACTTATTTTTTTTAAGTTATGTTTAATTAGTGTCACTTAAGAAAAAATCTGTAATGTAAGAGTAGTAGAAAGAATTCATGGAGAGGAAATCAAAAGATATTTCACTATCCATATGGGGAATATACCCAATGGATTAGGTCTAGCTGTGACCACAGATGTTTTCTAGCTGGAGGCATATGGTTAGTTTTAACTTAGAACATACATTAAACAGCTTTCTTCTCTAAAACCTCAGCAGTGATCTCATTTTATTTTCAGAATAGTTTTCACAAGTAACGTGAATCTAAAATGTATAGTAGCACATATATATTATAAAACTAATTGAATGAAAACTTGCTACATTTTTATATGGAAGAGAAGAGGTCATGCATTACATGGCAGCTCTCTTGGGTAAGAATATTACAATTAATTTGATGACTTGACTCGTGCTAAAATATCAAAAAAAAAAAAAAAGTCGACCATCTAAGGAACTCTGTTGGTAACATTTCTTTATGCTTTTACTTTTGACACATTTGTTTTTAAATTAAAAAGAATACATTCTTAGGAAAACAAATATAAATAGCTACCTTGGTTTAGAAATGGCGGTCTGGTTGATTATTGGATAAATATTGGAGTGTACAACTAAACTAGGTCAAAAATTTTTATCATAGTCTACCTTATTCTCTAGTGAATCATTTTACTCTTATAATAGATGCAACCAAATATTAGATTTATCACAGCTTTTTCTTGGATTACTTCTTTCTTAATATAGAATTCAATGAGTCACTTGCTTAGGCAGCAAGAAATCAATACTGCGAATAAACTCATTTTTTCCCACAGAAATTCCCAAGAGAAATTATTCTATGATCCAATAAATTTCTTATTGATGAAATATATTCTATTACCTAGTCTAAATATATACTTAGTCATTTTGCCCCATAATACTTAATTATATTGCCACCCTGTCTTAACAGTGTAAATCATTTTCTTTCTTCTTTGCGGAGCAGAATTTTAAGTTTCCCTGCCTTAAAATTCTTATGTATCCTTCCAATTAGTATCAAAAAATATCAAGGCAAATATTTTCCTCTAAAACCATAAAAATCAACACATAAAGATATTTATGATTTCCAGCATCATCACTTTCCAAGAGACAATATCCATTCTTAATGAGAATATTTTGTCATCTTTATTGAATCTGGGAATTCCTGGAAACACCTCAACCAACAGAACTGTTGGCTACATAAATTATGTAATTGTTATTTTGACAAAGCAAAGGACCACTAACCTGCATAAGAAAAATCTAGTTAGTTAAAAGGTGATAATATTTCCACATCGATTCAAAATAGAAAATTTCTTGTCCAACTTAGAAGGTCATTATCATTATCCTCTTCACAAATTTAAATTTTTTTTTTCAACGTTTATTTATTTTTGGGACAGAGAGAGACAGAGCATGAATGAGGGAGGAGCAGAGAGAGAGGGAGACACAGAATCGGAAACAGGCTCCAGGCTCTGAGCCATCAGCCCAGAGCCCGACGCGGGGCTCGAACTCACGGACCGCGAGATCGTGACCTGGCTGAAGTCGGACGCTTAACCGACTGCGCCACCCAGGCGCCCCTCCTCTTCACAAATTTAACCAGAGAGTTTATCAGGTTTCTCTATGATGACTAAGGTTGTTACAACCTTGGTTATGATTTTTCACTATACACACGCTTAGCAAACAGTCTCTGATTTTGTTTGTTTCCCTTGTAGAGTTCCTTACAAGTGATCAGGCAATGTTATATGAAGTTTTTATCCAGTTGTCAGTTATACTTAGCAGCATAAACTAATACATTTTAAGAATAAAAATCAGTGTTTCAGGATGTCATTTAGCCTGTCTGTTGTCACAAAACCCAGTTACTTCAAGATGTATTAATAAAATCAATTTTCTCAGTCTGAACATTTAAATTTTTTTTAATGTTTATTTATTTTTGAGGCAGAGAGAGACAGAGCATGAATGGGGGAGGGTCAGAGAGAGAGGGAAACACTGAATCTGAAGCAGGCTCCAGGCTCTGAGCTGTCAGCACAGAGCCCGACCTGAACCAAAGCCTGAACCAAAGGCTTAACCGACTGAGCCACCCAGGCACCCCTTGAGTCTGAATGTTTAAAGACTAGATGTTAGATGTGTAACAATCGCATGAAAGTACCAAAACCCTGCTAGGTCATGTCTGAAGCAGCAGGATGACTTCCTATTTTATAACTTTTGATACATTCACTTTTTCAACAGATACAGAACCTGTGTTCTAGGCAGTGGTCTAGGCACTAGAAACACATAAATAGACTGGCCGATATGAACAACAATCACAGTTAGTAATATGCTTCGCCATAAGTTTTTTAAGATTGAGATAAAATTGACATATAACATTATATAAGTTTAAGGGGTACAATGTATTGATTTTACACACTTAAATTTGCAAAATGATTACCACCATAAAATTAGCTATTCCTGCTGTCCTGTCATATAATTATAATTTCTTTTTATGGTAAGAACAATTAAGATCTAGTTTCTTAGCAACTTTGAAGTTTACGGTACAGTACTGTTGACAATTTTCACTAGTGTCGTAGTAGATCTCCAAGATAGATTTATCTACTAGTTGCAATTTTGTATCCCTAAACATCTTCCCAATTTCCCCACCCACCAAACCCTGGTACCCATTCTAGTCCCTGTTTCTAGAAGTTCTACAAAGCTCTGATTCTACATATAAGTGATAGTGTACAGCATTTATCTCTCTCTGCTTGACTTATCTCACTTAGCATAATACCCTCAAGTTCCATCCACGTTGCTACAAATGGCAGAATTTCCTTCCTTCTGATGGCTGAATAATATCCCATTGTGTGTGTGTGCATATATATACATACATTATGTGGCATATATATATATATAATATATTAGAGAGAGAGAGAGAGAGGAGAGAGAGAATGTATATGTAGAAATGTTTACATATATATAGCACACATTGTGTGTGTATGTGTATTTACATACATTGTGTGGTATATATATAATATATTATATATATATACACACACACACACACATACACACACATTGTGTGTGTGTGTAAATATACATACATTGTGTGTGGGTGTGGGTGTGTGGAGGGATGTGTGGGTGGGTGGGTGGTATACACCACACCTTCATCCATTCATCTGTCGGTGGACACTTGGGTTGTTTCCATATTTTGACTATTGTTAATAATGCTGCAATGAATATGGGGGTATAGATATCTTTTCAGCATCTTGTTTTCACTTCCTTTTGATATATACCCAGAAGTGAGGTTGCTGGATCATATGGTAGTTCTATTTTTATTATTTTTGAGAAACCTTCATACTCTTTTCCATAGTGGCTTTGCCCATTTACATTCTAATACGAATGTAGAAGAGTTCCCTTTCTCTGCATCCTTGCCAACAGTTGTTACCTCTTATTGTCTTACTGATAGCCATTCTAACATGTGTGGGGTGATAGCTCATTGTGGTTTTCATTTGAATTTTCCTGATGATCAGTGATGTTGACCATCTTTTCATGTACCCGTTGGCCATTTGGATGATTTACTGGAAAAAAAATGTCTACTTAGTTCCTCTGCCCATTTTTAATCATATTGTTTGTAGGTTTTCTTGGTATTGAGTTTTATGAGCACTTTATGTATTTTAAATATTAATCGCTTATCTGATACATAGTTTGCAAAAATTTTCTCCCATTTCACATATTGTCTTTTCATTGTGTTGTTTCTTTTGCTGTCTAGAAGCCTTTTAGTTTGAGGTACTTCCACTTGATTTTTGCTTTGATTGCTTGTACTTTTGGTATCATATTTTAAAAATTGTTGCTGAGGCCAATGTCAAGGAACTTTTTTCCTATGCTTTGTTGTAGACGAGTGTTACTGTATTGTGTCTTATGTTTAAATTTTAATCCATTTTAACTTCATTTTTGTGAGTGGTATGAGATAAGGGTCCAGTCTCATTTTTTTTACAACTGATTCCAGTTTTTCCAACATTTGTTGAAAAGATCATCCTTTTCCCATTGAGTATTCTTGGCTCCCTTTGGTTATTTAAAAAAAAAAAAAAAGTGATTTATGTTCCCTGGCACTGAGAAGAGTCTGGTACATAAGAATCAGAAAAGGCTTTCTAGAGGGCCTGGGTGACTCAGTCACATAAGCATCTGACTTGATTTCAGCTCAGGTCATTATCTCATGGTTCCTGGTTTTGGGCCCCTCGTCAGCCTGTGCACTGACAGTGCAGAGCCTGCTTGGAGTTCTCCCTCTCTCCCTCTCTCTCTCAAAATAAATAAATAAACTTAAAAAAAGACAAAAAAGAAAAGGGTTTCTAGAAAAATAAATATTTTTCCTGAATCTTAAAATATGTAGGAGAAGTTGCTGTGTAAAATGGTATCGTAACATAATGTTCTAATTAAATTTCTGTTTGAAGCAAAAGTAGGTGGCCAGGAAGGGCTATTGGATGACTCTTAAGCCTCTAATTCCATCCATGACAAGAAAGGATTAAATGAAATTTATGGAAGTTAATTTCCTCAGACTGGAGTGGACTGTGAGTCTCACCCTTAACATCCATGTCCCAAGGAAGTAGAATGGGTAGTTGGTTTCACGTCTCAGAAATCAAAGAATATCTTAAAATCAACAGTATGTCATGTATTTTGGCAGCATGTTGTCTTCCTCAGCAGAATGTAAATTATTAAAGAATCTTATAATCAATGGCTCTTGAGATTCGATGAAATATGGTAATGAAAGATTTGTGGAGTGAAAAACTAGGAAGATCCACCTATATACCCATTGCCTAACCCCTACTCCCAGCTATTCACAGGGATGTGTTATTTTTCTTTTCACCTCTATTGACAGAGGGGCTTTAAAGAGACCACTGAAGATCCTGCAATGCTTTCTTTGAGCTTAACAGGGTCTGATGCCAAGCTAAAGAGAGATAGACAGGACTTATAGCTGCTTTGAAAACAAACTGAGTGCATTTTGCATCTCCAGAGTATTCCCTATGGACTCAAGTCTTGGACCACATGCTAACATAGGGTCATCTCAAGTCCCATCCAAAAGCTGCCCAGGGTCATGGTGGAATCAGGAAATGACTAGTATCCTGGAGTAGAAGACAAATGAGATAAAAGTGAGAAGAGAAATTAGATAGACAGGTTAAACCCAAACTGTGAAAATCCTTGAATTTTACAGTTAAAAATCAGGTATTCTCCAGGCATTAGGGAACCAGCCTAGAGAGCAAAGAATAATATGACCTCATCTGTTTTTGAAAAGTTAGTTTGCAACAGCATGAGTGGATAGGAGGAATATAAATCTGAAGGCAGGAAATAAAGCAATGATTATTTATTTTTTATGTATTTATTTAAAAAAAATTTTTTAACGTTTATTTATTTTTGAGACAGAGAGACACAGAGCATGAACGGAGGAGGGTCACAGAGAGGGAGACACAGAATCTGAAAACAGGCTCCAGGCTCTGAGCTGTCAGCACAGAGCCCGACGCGGGGCTCAAACTCACAAACCACAAGATCATGACCTGAGCCGAAGTCGGCCACTTAACCGACTGAGCCACCCAGGCGCCCCAAGCAATGATTATTTAAAAACCATTTCAATATTTTAGGCAAGAAATGATGAGGAAGTGGAATACAACCAGTGGTAAGAAAAGGATCTTAATAACATACTGGAGGTGAATTAAATAGGATTTGGAGTTAATCTGGTATGTGTTTGGGGATCCTTAATGTATATAGGGTGGTTAAATAAACATAAATTAATAGGATAAGGAGGAGCTTGTAGTGCTAGGAAAGAATGTATGACAGGCTATGAGAATTGGGAACAGAACTAGAACTAGAATAGAATTGAAATAGAATTGAGAATATTTATTGTTTTAGAGAAGAAAAGGAATCAAAAGCAGCATAAAATGGAGAAAGATAAATTGGGGGAAATAGTAAAAAGACAAGAGAGAGAGAAGTATCATGTTAGTTCTTCTCCTTAGATCCATAATTTAATTGCTACACCATTTTTTTGTAATTAAGTTGTCAATAATAATACTTACAATTACTATACCTTTTTTGATAACTGGAATTGTGTTCAATGAATTCACACACACATACACTGCAAATATGTTTTTAATCAATTCTTTATAGACAACCAATTGTATTGACTTTGTATTTAGCATGATGTTTCTAGCATCCTGGGATATTGTTGAATCTACTCAGTCTATTTAGTAAGTAGTTCCATTCATGAGGATTTGCATTGGAGGGATTTAACTGGTTATTGCAATCCCTAAGAATCAGAAGCAGATATCTTTTGTGGGAGGAGATAGTACTTTTCCCCTGGACTCAGCAATTATCCGTGGTTGCCTATCACTTTTCTCCCATTCCCCTATTTCAGAAGTATACTTTATTGACCACATCCACAGCAGTGGAAAAATAACTCATTTCATTATTCCATTATTCATTATTCCATTTCTCTGAGGACAATATGGCATGTGGTCAAGGATAATAAGAATCTTATCTTAAGATAAACCACACATGTAGGTGTGCAAGCATGCACACACACACACACACACACACACAGAATGTTTTCTACTAATATTGACTAATGTTGTTTACTACCAATATTAACAGCCATTTAATCTGCCTAAACGAAGGAAAAGAATGAGTCCAGAATCTTAGATTACCTTATATGATTTGTAGGTTTTACATTTCACTATTTCATAGGTTAGCATTCACTTCATAGTCCATGTGAACTGTATTTTCTAGAATTTGGTAGTGCATATCCTGTGGGGCCATAAGGATTGACCTGCTAATGTATCCAGGGGAAAAGAACTACAGAGTGTGAAAGAAAGCCATGATAATCACGTTTCAATTGGATCTAGCTGTGCTGGAAAGTAGTTTCAACTTTGGGCTTCCCAATGATATATGTGTTTACATTCTTATGTCTTATTAGCTTAAACTAATTTGGACTAGTGTTACTGAAATGGAGAGTGCTGAATCTTTTTGCATCAGAAAAGAATTTGTTCAGAAAATGTATTTACCAACTATTTATTGAATGCTTATCGTGTGTGAGACTCTGTTCTTGGTACTAGTTATAGAGCAATAAACAGAATTCAAAATATCTGACTTCATAGACATCATTTTAGTAGATATAATTTTCCTAGAACATCAAGACAAAGAAACAGCAAACAAGTTCCAGGGATAGCTTCCTAATCAGAGCCTAGAGAGGGGGAATTCAAGTATCGTCTAGATTGATATTAAACAAATGGTGGAATATGCTACTGATTCAAACTTTTAGATGTCAAGAGGTAACATAAAATGATGAAAATAAAATTCTTTGGGAAAATCAGGAGATCAGAAGATAAGCTCCTTTAGACAAGGATTACCTGTATGCATTTCCACTTAAGGATGATACCCATTTTAAACAGAATGATTTTGCAAAACTCAGTGACATATATTTTTTGAACTGTGGTGACATCAAGAACTCTTTCTTCCTAAATTTTTTTATGTTTATTTATTTACTTTAAGAGAGAGACAGACAGAGAGACAGAGAGAGACAGAACACTGTGGGGGGAAGGGCAGAGAGTGAGAGGGAGAGAGAGAATCCCGAGCAGGCTCCCTGCTGTCAGTGCAGAGCCCAATGCTGGGCATGATGTTGCAAACCATGAGATCATGACCTGAGCTGAAATCAAGAGCGAGATGCTTAACCGACTGAGCCACTCAGGTGCCCCTGAGGAATTCTTTCATTTTCCAATTAAAATTTATATAATTTTGCTACCATGCATATTGTTATCATTCTTGGTTTGCATATCATGTGTGCCTATCAACTGTAGGATATAATTTTTGTTTTTAAAAAAAGATGTTTCAATGCCCAGATGTTTAAATTTGAATTAGATGATAAATACTTTAATGAAAAGAAAATGTTTCTTGAAATAAGCTGTTGATTTAACATTTGCTGTAATTTTTTTCATTTGCTGCAATTTTTAATGTAGATATCACTTTGTTGGAAATATAAAACTGCTTAAGAATGTAGTAGCTCATCAATTGTGTATCTTACTGTATAAATTTTTCACTGTCTTATGAGAAGTGTGATAAAATTTAACTAGTAGTAAAAACATACAACGTCTTATCAAAAAATCTGCTAGCTTTCCCTCTAATTTGCATGTGCTAATGTGCTGGTAATTTACCATTTCATACCTTTTTTCACACTACAGATGATTTTTTTGATCAGGCACAAAATCTATCATATATTGAGTGAATTTCTAGGTGTCATGCCCATGTTTTTTAGAGTTTTGTTGTAAGAAAAATTTTAAATATATTATGATATTGTGGTAGTGTATTGCAGATACGAATATTTCTAAGTTTCGGGGCACCTGGGTGACTCAATCAGTTAAGCATCTGACTTCGGCTCAGGTCATGATCTCATGGTTTGTGAGTTTGAGCCCTGCATTGGGCTCTGTGCTGACAGCTCGGAGCCTGGAGTCTGCCTCGGATTCTGTGTCTCCCTCTCTCTGCCTCTGCCCCACTCACACTCTGTCTCTCTCCAAAAATAAATAAACATTAAAAAATTTTTTTGAAAAAAAGAAAATTTCTAAGTTTCATTCTCTAAGGAACATAGTCAAGTAAATGGATTTTCTATTAATGAAAGAGATATACCTAGGATCATGTAATTACTGAAATGTAAATTTATACACAATACGTTTGAGACACCCTGTTTTACTGATGAAGCTACTGATTTAGTTTGAAATAAACTTGAGTTCTGATCTCTGAACTAAAGCTCAAGTCCGATTCAAGTTTAGTAACCTTTATATGACTATGGGTGACAAATTTTTGTTCTAGATGAAACTCCTATGCATTAGTAGTAGCTATGGCATTGAAGCTTAGCAGGATAAGTGAAGGAATTCTGGCAAATGTGGTTGGTTATTGCAGAGTTTTTGCCAGGATTATACAACATCATAATGCTTTCAGGCTAGAAATTTTATTCAATGCCATTGAGCTACATGAAATATTAGCTTATGTTAATCATCCTGTGGCCAAGGTTCACTAAGTAATTCTATAAACACTTGTCTTATCGAAGAGAAATGGATCAATCTCAAAGCCTCATCTGGCAGACTTCACTTACTCATCCATCTACTTATTCATTCATTCATTCATTCATTCAGGAACATATCAGGAAACTAGATACCAGGTAAGCAGAAATGACTAAGACATGTCCTGATCTCACTGTCTAGGAGAAAAGATAGATGTAAATAAATAACTAAAAAAACAGTGCATAGGGTATCATTAAGAAAATTAAATTGGCATACCTCAAAAGGAGAAAGTCATGTACAAGGTTAATTGCCAAGGTACACATGCTTTCTTTCAGTGTTCAGCATAGAGCAGGGTGCCAGTAGCCACGACATTTCCTCATCTACACTGATGGATGTGACAGCACTGCTTTCCCTGAAGATAGTGCCTTTGGGAAATGAAAGACCTTTTGTCCTTATAGAACAAATGGGAATTTCTGATCTACTGGTGACTAAGACTAGGTAAGGCCTTGGCATCTTGCACAATAGGTTTTCAACATATGAACTTTGGAAGGACACACACACAAACATTGAGACCAGAGAATTCTGTCCCTGACCCTCCAAAATCCATGTCCTTATCACATGCCATGAACTCAAAAGTCTAAGGCAAAAGCCTCATCTAAATATCATCTAAATTATATATAGAAGAGACTATAGCTGTGAACCTTTAAAATAACACACGTTATGTATGTCCAAAGCACAAAGGTAGGATAGGCATAGAATAGATATTCCCACTCCAAAAGGAAAAAATAGAAAAGAAAAAAGGAGTAACAGGCCCAAAGTAAATCTAAAACCCAGTGGAGCAAACAGCAATAAATCCCAATCCTCCTTGGCTGCATGTCTCACCTTCTGGACCCACTAGGGCAAGAGTCAGATCCCCAATACTCCAGGCACCCCACCTGCATGGATTTGCTGGGAACAGCTCATGATGCACCTCTCCCTAGCTGGATTGCACTTTGGTGCCTGCAGATGGCCCTAGATTGTGGGGGCACCACCCCACCCCCAACCCCTTGCCATGGCTCTGCTTGGCATTACCCTAGTGAAGACCCCCTGCCACAGGCATTCCTGAAACAGCCTTCTGCCTGAGCTGCACACCCATGCCTTCAGGCTTCCCAATCCTTTAAAATCTAGGTAGAGGCAGCCACACTATGGGTGGTTTGCTGGGTGCAGCAAAAACTGTGTCATGGCCCACCGGAACGGTGGAGGAGCATGGCACCAGAATGCGGATGGTCCAGGCAGCAGCAGCCCCTCCTTTGAAATCATTTTGCTCTAGTCTCAGCCTGTGATGGTAAGGGTAGCCCTGAGGATCTCCAGATACCTTTCAGGTCATTCTTCCATTGTCTTCCTGAATAGCTCCTAGCTTCTGTTGAAATAGCCAACCCATTCTCATATCCTTATCAAATTTGGCTACCCCATCTTGTTCTCTCCCAAGCAAGATTTACCTTCCTTTTAATATGACTAGGCTCAAAGTTGTACAAATTTTAAAATTCTGCTTTTAAAAAAATATTATTGAAGTTTAGTTGACAACAGTGTTGTATTCCTTTTCAGGTGTGCAACATAGTGATTCAACCCTGGTTCCTTTTTGATTAATAATTCTCAATCTGTTCTCTCTTCTTACATTTTACTATGAGCAGTCAATGAGGACCCAGGCCACTCCTTTAACACTTTGCTTAGATATTTTCTCACACAAATATCCAATTTCGTTGCTCACAAGTTCTATCTTCCAAAAACATTTGGACATGAACACAACTCAGCCAAGCCCTTTGTCACTTTCTATTAAGAACTGTCTTTCCTCCAGTTTTCAACATGTTCTTCATTTATATATGAGACCTCAAAAGAAGGGCCTTTGCCATCCCTGTTTCTGCCAACATTCTGTTCACGACCACTTTGGTATTCTCTAGGAGGACTGAAGCTTTCTCTACAGCTCTCCTCTCCTCTTAAGCCCTCATCGGAATTGCTTTTAGTGGTCCATTCACAGCAATGTAGTCTTTTTCTAGCATGCACCTCCCAACTCTTCCAGCCTCTATCCCTTCCTCACTTCCAAAGCTACTTCCACATTTTTAGATATTTTTTATTATAGCACCCCCACTTCTTAGTACCAATTTCCTGTCTTAGTTCATTTTGCTGCTACAACAAAATACCTCATATTGGCTGGCTTATAAACAACAGAAATCTGTTTCTCACAGCCTACAGCCTGGAGACTGGAAGTCCAAGATCAGGGTGCAAGATGGTCAGGTGGGGAATCCTCTTTCCTATCGTAGATTTATGATTGTATCCTCATGTGGTAGAAGGGGTGAGCTAGCTTTCTGAGACCTCTTTTATGAGGCATTAATCCTATTCCGAAGGGCTTTGTCCCTGTGACCTAATTTCCTCCCATTGGCTCCGACTTCTAATGCCATCATTTTGTATTTGTCATTAGGTTTCAACATGTTAGTTTTGGGGGGACATAAGCATCAGACCATAGCAAGCCTTGAGGTATCTTGCCCCTGAAGAGAATAATTTATGTTTCAAATCAGCCAAAATTATCACAAATAGATAAAAGCAGGTGATAATATAACCGCAAAGTTCTAGTCTTAAAAATGAGTGATCTTATGGGGCACCTGGGTGGCTCAGTCAGTTGAACGTCTGACTTTGGCTTAGGTCATGATCTTGCGGTTCACGAGTTCGAGCCCTGAGTTGGGCTCTGTGCTCAGAGCCTGGAGCCTGCTTCAGATTCTGTGTTTTGTCTCTCTCTCTTTCTGCCCCTCCCCTGCTCATACTCTGTCTTTCTGTCAGAAATAAATTTTTAAAAAATTGAAAACTTTGAAAAAATGAGTGATCGCACATCATTCACCTCTTCAATAAATTATTATTAGGTATTCACCATGTACCACACACAAGGAGGAAAACAGTGAGCAAAAGTAGAAATGGTACCTGCCCTCACAAGTCTTACAAACTGTTCTGTAAATGAACCAAATGTGGCCACTCTGTATTGGCCCCTAGCTTGTTTGTTTCTTCACTGTAGGCTGAGACCCACTAACTCAAGAGCCCACTGGCTCCAAACTCTAACTTTTGTACATCAGAGGAAAACCGTTTCTCTACACACAAAACACATCTGACACCACATATGTGTGGTTTTCCTTCATACTAGCAGTCAGTTCTCCAACTCTCCAGACACAAACTGGGTATCCTACAATTTAATTTAATTCTGATAATAACTACCTGGAGTTAGCACAGACCTCACAGGTTAAGGGCTCAGCCCCATGAGACTGCCCCACTTTAGACACAAGTCACAAGTTCCAGGGTGTTATTGGTACTTCTGACCAACCAGTTGTAAATTGAGAGTTTTCATATCCCTCTCCTCAGATTTGATAATTTGCTATCATAGCTCACAGAAGTCAGAAAGGCACTACTTTTGTTTACTAGTTTATTATAAAAATTATTATAAAGGATCCAAATAAGCAGCCAGGTAAGAGGTACACGAGGCAAGGTCTGGAAGGGTTGCAAGTTCAGTGGCTTTTGAATGGAGTTGGGGTGTGCTACCCTAGGCACATGGATGCTTTCATCAACCCAGAAGTTCTTCAAACCCTATAGTTTAGGAATCTTTATGGAGGCTTCAGCGTGTATGCATGGTCATTTATTAACTTGATTTCTAGTCCCTCTCCCTTTCCTGGAGTTTGATGGTGGGGCTGAAAGTTCCAAGCTTCTACTCATGGTTTGGGGTTTCTGGTGACCAGCCCCCATACTGAAGTTACAGCTATCCACGAAGAGTTGCTTAATTAAAACAAAGACACTCTTATCTCCCAGGAAATTCCAAGGGATTTAGGTGCTCTATATAAAGATGCTCCTATATTTCTTCTCACTCAGGAAAGTACAAGGTTTTCAGGAACTTAGGGTCAGGAACTGGGTCAAAGACTCAAGGATAATAGAACAAAAGATACTCCTAGCATCCGTACCACTCAGGAAATTATAAGGGTTTTAAGAACTCTGTGTCACAAAACAGGGGTAGAGACCAAATATGTATTTCTTATTAAGGCACAACATCCAATTATTTTTTAAAATAGCCTGACTAAGCAGATGTTTTCTTAACTGTTTAGATCCTGTGTGTTTTAGATACCCTACAAAACATCAACTAGCATCTGCTGGACATCGATAAATTACATCCCTGTGGTTATAAGACCCCTTGGAGCTACTGCCCTTCTGAGCAGTCTGACCCAGAGTCCCCTCTACCTCCATACTGCTAAGTGACATCACTAGACATGCAGACCTTCTCTCCTATCCCCATCCCCAGGAGTTTCTTTGTCCTTCCCCCCTTCTGAGTGGAGACACCCGTACCCTAGCTTTTGGAGACACTCCTGTGGTGAGGGGCTTGCCCCCCTGGCTTCCCCCAAATATAAACCTGTCAAAGCATCATCACCCAGCGAAGCTTCTGTGTATCTCATGGTCATATCATTTTCCTTGCTCCATCATTCAAATGTCTAAACCCCCCTACACCCTAATGGTGGAGAATCAGCTAAAAGTCTTGCCTAGTCTTCACCAAATTATTAGTGGCATAAATTTATTCTTTGTTTTAGGATTGCCACCTTCTCAGAAACTGCCAGAAAAAGAAATTAAGTGAAATTATCGATTTGATGGTTTTTATTACATGAACCTCCTGCTTCAACATTTACATCTACTTTTAAAAATTTTTTTAATTTAATGTTTTTTTATTTTTGAGAGCAAGAGAGCAGGGTAGGGGTCAGAGAGAGAGAGAAGAGGAGACAGAGGATCCAAAGTGGGCTCCTCGCTGAAAATGGAGAGCCCATTGCGGAGCTTGAACCCACAAACCACAAGATCATGACCTGAGCTGAAGTTGTACACTCAACTGATTGAGCCACCCAGGTGCCCCTATATCTACTTTTTAAATTGAAGGTTATCAACTCCAGAACAAGGGTTTAGCTCTTCCTCTCTTTTCTGTAGCTTTCCTTTACTAAATAGTTATGTACTAAAGCTTTTAAATGAGACAGTGAAATGGAGGCATCATGACCATTTGGATTGGTGGAGGTGGTGAGAAAAGCCACGGTGACTCCAGCACTGTGTCACAGAATAAATGGAGGAAGAAGGATTGTTGGTGGGCCGGCCATGTGGTGTCAGAGCCAGGGCAGTGTGAAGAGGACACCTAAGCAGAGAAATGTCATGATGTGAGTTAGCTGAGGTGAGCAGGGTGAGCGGGGGATCTGGCTGAGATGGCCTAGCAAGAGATACCAGAACCCAAGCAGGGTGAGGAAGGCATTCGCACAGAAGAGTGATGTCCTACAGTTCAAAGCGAGCAAGGAGGGCATCTATGCAGTGGAAAGTGTAAAGGCAGATATAAAGAATTGGTTTCATAGGGGGATTTGTCAAACATGTAAATATGTTAAAGGTAATGGGAACCTGATTTCTCACTGTCAGAAAAAAAAAAGGATAAATATGAAAGGAGAAAAGAAAAAGAATGAACTCTGTGGTGCCAGGTTAGAATTAGTGGTATTACATCTGTATTAATTTGCTACTGCTGCCATTTTAAAAATGCCAGCAACTGGGAAGCTTAAAGATCAAAAATTAGTTTTCTCACAGTTCTGGAGGCTAAAAGTCTAAGATTAAGGTGTCAGCATGTTTGTTTTTTCCGGAGTTTTAACTCCTTGACTTGAACATGAACACGCGTGGCTGTCTGTGTGTCCTGCAGGATCTTTCCTTGGTGCACACATATCTCTGGTGTCCCTCAGTGTGTCCAGATTTCCTTTTCTTATCAGGTTACTAGTCACACTGGATTGGGACTCACCCGAATGGCATCATTTTACCTTAATCATTTTAAAATATGGTTAAATTCTGAGGTACTGATTAGGTTTTCAACATAATGCTTTGGGGAAACATTCAGCCCATAACAATAATGTATATTTCTGGCATATGTATGCACGTGTGTAGGTGTGGAAGTATGTATTCATATACATATACAATACATATGAGTCCTAGTTCTGTTCACTGAAAAGGTTTGATATGGGGAAAGCGCTTTGATTTTTTTTATTTCTGTTAGGCTGTTTAATGAGTAGGGCAAGTTAATTAATGATAAAACAAGATTGTGTTTGCCTCAGAACTTTTCAACAGAACAAGTGAATAGAAATTATATGATGAAATGTTACCATCATACATATATTTTGAAATTTTCTCAAACACAAGGAAAATTAAATAAATGAATCATGTTCATTTGCCAAAAAATTGTTTGACTACCATGTGTATGGATGCTACTCCTCCGGATTTATAAATAAAATAATTGATTTTGTGACATGATTCAGATATTCTCTAAGTTTGTGCCATATTTGCAAGTGCAAAATAATTTAGAATACAGACTCATATACTTTTGAAGACAATGAGTGAAGCAAAAGGTTATAAGGCTATTCCTTAATAGTGGGGAATGAAGCAAGATAGAAAGTATGTGTACTGCCTAAGGCATTTAATTTTAATTCTAAAAACAAGTTATCCTACCGAAATACTAGTGTATTTCAGTATCAGGGCATGGTCTCTGATAACTTACTGTCAAAGTTTTCTTGACTTATTTTCATTATACATTGACCATTGAACAATGCAGCAGCCAGGGGTGCTGAGTCCCTGCTCAATCAAAAATACACATGCAGGGACATCTGAGTGGCTCAGTTGGTTAAGTGCCTGACTTCGGCTCAGGTCATGATCTCGTGGTTTGTGAGTTCAAGCCCCACACTGGGCTGCCTGTTTTCAGCACAGAGCCTGCTTTGGAACCTCTGTTCCCCTCTCTTTCTGCCCATCCACTGCAAATGCTCTCTCACTCTCTTGCTCTCTCTCTCTCTCTCTCTCAAAAATAAATAAACATTAAAAAATACATACACAACTTTTGACCCACCCCCAAAACTTAACTACTAATAACCACTAGTTGACTGAAAGCCTTACCAGTAAACCAGTCAATGAACATATATTTTGTATGTTTATATGCATTAGAAACTGAATTCCTACAATAAAATAAGCCAGAGAAAAGAAAATGTCATTCAGAAAATCATAGGGGAGAGAAAATAAATTTATGATATTGTATTTATTGAAAAAATATATAAGTGGAACTGTACAGTTCAAACCCATCGTGTTCAAGAGTCAACTGTAATGATTTATTAAATATGCACTAAATACTAAAGTTATGCTACATTGGACAACAACAAAGAAAGATCTTCAAGGTATAAAAAAAGAAAGATCATCAAGGTATAAATTAAAGGCATGTTCTTAAAAACATTTAAGTGTTTTTTTCCAAAATTTTATGTTTATCTCACCGATAAATCTATTTTTTTCTTTCACATAATGATAATTACACACTTAAATGCATTTTATATATTTTTAACTTCTATAAATTAGCTTGTATTTCTGCTGAACATATGTATTAGCTTTGTAAATGCTGCAAAATAAAACAAGTGTCATGTCTGCATGTAGAAGAAGCTTCTTTTCTTTTTTAAATGATCCATTGGGATTACAAACATTTTATCTTATCACTACAAGCTAACATCCTATATGGTGTCTACTAAATGATTCCTATTTAGCACAGACCAAATTATATTTTCATTCCTTTAGGAAATAAGCCACTTCCATTTTAAAATGCTCTTCTTTTCAAATTATCAGCCACGATGATCAAAAGCACTGTTATTATTTATATCCTGTGGGATTTTATTACTATCTATCTAACCAGTATAGAAAAGACTAATAGGTTTTTGAGAAAGATTTATATCCAGAGTCAACTACTTTAAGAGGCACAGTGCAATTATAACTACTTTTGTATTACAATGTATCTTGTGAATATGTGTCATGTCTCTTGGGAATGTTTTTTTTTCAAATACAAGTATTCATATAAAATAGGATTATTAATTCATTTAATGTTCAATCTGTTAATATTTCAAGTTGTTCCTGCCAATCTAAAAGTATCAAAATGCACCATTAAACAATGACCAATCTGGAATCAATGGTAGGAATTGGAAACTTGGGTGTATTGGTACTACTTCTGGAGAGTCTTGGTCATTTCAAGTGCCACATGGGGATGAAGAAGTTCAATAATTATCAAAATAATTCTAGACAATAAGTTTACTCAGGAACATATAGAAACCTTCAGCTGATTTAAATGTGGATGAGTTTCCTCTTTCAATTGGAGTTCTTATTTTTGCAAAACAAAAATCAGATATGATATGTAGCAGTAATTAATTTGTTAAAAACTTTTACTTTTAGCATTCTTGCTCTTTACAAGCCTGTGTAGATGTTTGCAACGAATGAAATAGTTTATCAATCTCAGTCCCTGGTTTTACTTGGCTTTCTTTCATTTTTTTTTTATGTCATTCTTTCTCTTTCACTATTATTTTCACATTTCTCACGCATTTAGAATGAGATTCTGAAAAATATTAAAATAGATGTGTGTGTGTGTGTGTCAGAGAGAGGGAGAAGGTGAGAGAGAGAGCTGTGTTTAATTGTCTAAGAAATCTTACCAATTCTATTCAGAGGGATTGGCATCCTTTTCACATAGCAGCATGAGAAAAACAAACAATATGTTGCACTTACATAAACTAATTTCAATTTGTAGGTTCAGGAAAAATTACAACCAGCATATCTCTTTACAAGTGTATAGAGATTATGTCATATTTTCATTCCAGAATGCTCAGTGTACTATAAATGAACCCATACAATTTTGCAGAGATGCACGAGTGAAATTAGTGTTTCATTCACACTATATTTTTAATACCAATTTTCATTAGCAGAACTCCAAGGGACTAAAAATATGTAAAAATTTGAATGCCTTTTCAAGTTTTATTTATAATTACATTTGATAACTAAAATCAGAAATACAGAAAGAAATAAAAGCACTATTGTTATAGAGTTTCTAAAATACTGGACAAGTGGTAGAATGTTTCTAATAATATATACTTCCTTTAAAATTATCCTTGAGCTTGATAAGTGACTTAATGTATGCAGTGGAGATTTGGTAGTAGTATGCGCTACTGTTCAGCTCGAGAGGGGAATTCATAACAAATTGCTTCCTCAGAATGCTACTGTGAACACTCTTTAAGTGAAAAATAGATTCCTACTAAGAATTTTGTAATAGAGTTTCACATAAAACAAAAGTTTCATTGAAACAAGGAAAGCAATACTTGATCTATAAGTTTTATGCCTTAAAATGACCGGAAATGTTTTGGAATTTTACTAGAATTTATGCTATTTTTAGAGCGTATTATCCACAAATATGCATTTCTTTCATTTTCTCTGTGAATCTTAGAGCATCTAAAAGGTATTATACCTGGTCTAGATGCAGAGTTTTATAAAAAGCTTAACAAATTGCAAAAAATAAATTGTAAAATGAATTTTAAAAAGCTATCTCTTAGAGACATACCTGTCTCCCACATAAACACCAAGGAGATAAAAAGACTTGGATGGTTAGCTTAATTTAATAACTCAAACCACTACTGGATAAACATTCCCCATAATGTACTTCCTTCAAATTTTGTTAGAAAACCAATCTTAGTGGGTCCCTTCCTGATCTTCCTTACTTAAAATTGCAACCCTACCACCTTTTCATCTCCCATCAAATATCCTTATTCTTCTTACTCTGTTCTTTCTTTCCTGTTTCGGGAGCACTTGTCACCTTATAAGCTATTAAATAATCTATTTATTTAGCATCTTCAGTCTCCATCTTCTCTCACTAAAGTGTAAGGTCCTTGGACAGGGATTTGTTAATTTCTTTTTTTAGTTGATATATGCCCAGCACTGAAAACAATGAGAACAATGCCAGGTCCCTACTAGCATTCAGTAAATATAAGTGACTGAATGAGTCCAATAAACAGAAGTTAGAGTAATTCATGGTAATTAAGTTCTAATTTCTGCCTCTTGAGTCTCAAGACTGTAGGTGATAGGTTTGGTGTAACTGATGTCAATGGGGGACAAAATGTATCTGCTACTAAATGATATGCATGTCAATAACCAGTATAAAAGTAATAACAGAATGGAGTCATTACTACAAATCCTATAGACATTAAAAAAGATAATAAAATATTTCAGATCTGTTCATTTTTCAATGAAAAAATTTTGTACTTATGAACAAAGTGTTAAAATCATTGTTTCATGCTTGTAACTTACTAAATAATGATAATCATGTATATATACTTATATTTAAAAATGGGTCCAGAACCAAATACTTGCTTTACAGAAAAAGATACTAGTCTTCTGGCAGAAAGTTAAGAAATGTATGTTAAGTAAAATTAAATTTCAAATATTTTATTCACAAAGATTAAAGGTACTAATAATATTGATATTGTAAGGGGTTTCTAACATTCTGTTAACTAATGTATACTGACATATTTTTGGAGGAGAAAATGAAAACATTTATGACATCTTTCAATATGAATATCCTTCACCCAGAATTTCTGCTCGTAAAAATTTATGCTAAGAAAGCAATAGAACATGAGTAAAAAGATATGTGTTCTAATAGGTATAGTAAGCACGATTCCTAACAAAGGGACTTTTTTGCTAAAAGATTATTTTTAAAATAAATTATATTAGAGTGACATTCTTTAAAATTATGAAAAGTCATCAGGATTATATTATTATAATTATTGGGGGGAGGAGCAGATTACACATATATTCACTATTCTTAGTATGAAAGGCAGTAAGGGTCACTGCTTTGCATAATCCAGAAGCACCATTTACATACAATATAATGTGAATGGCATCCTGGTGAACACCTGTAGTACAGGGTTAAGGACAAGGGCTCTGGGTCTAGACTTCCTGGGTTCATTTATTTTCTAATGAAATATTACTTGTCTCCACATCTGAGTTGTACAAACTTAAGCAAGCTAGTTTTTACCTGATGGAGTTGATGTGGCAATTAAATGACTAACTCAAGCAAATGCATATCAAATTTTGTGCTTGACACCCATATGTATAAGAGTTAACTATTATTTTTATTCAAGCCCCATGCAAATTCTGTTTTACTTTTTATTTTTATTTTTTTAATGTTTATTTTTTTGAGAGAGAGCATGAAAGGGGGGGGGAAGAGAGAGAGAGACAGAATCCGAAGCAGTCTCCATCTCTGAGCTGTCAGCACAGAGCCTGAGGGTGGGCTCGAACCCACGAAACATGAGATCATGATCTGAGCTGAAGTCGGATGCTTAACTGAATGAGCCACCCAGGCGCCCCTGTCTTATTCTCTACTGTATCCCTGCATATAATTGGTTCTTAATAATATTTTTGGATGATTGTTAATTTATTTTAATTAAGTTAATCCCAGTATAAATTTATATTATTTATAAATTTAGAGAAGTTTATATTAGAGAAGAAATTCTAGAAGATGTATGTCAAAAAGATAACTGTGGTTATCACTATTGTATATAAGTTAACTTTTTTCTATGTACTTACATTTTATGAAATTTTTAATTTTAGCATATATTATACAAATTGTAGAGTAAAACAGTGAGATACCACTAAATGTCCTTCAGCATATGCATCCCCTTTAGCCCAGGGATTCTATTTATAGGTGTTTACCCGAAAGAAATGGAAACAAATGTTCTAAGCAACTTGTAAAACAATGTTTATAGCAGCCTTGTTCTCAATAGGCAAAAACTGGAAGTAGACTAATTGCCTATCATTAAGAGAATGAAAAACATACTGTGGCACATCATCCACAATCTTGCTACCTACAACAACACAGATAGAGCTCTTTATCTATTTATCTATCAATATTTATCATCATCAATCTATTAGCTGTGGCAAATATAAATATTGATATAATATCCTTTACATCAAGATTTGTAACAAAAGAGAAACAATCAGTGGTAAAATATGAAAACATGACTATTTCATCGAAAGCAGGGCAAGGTTTTACTGGGAAGGGTAGCAGAGAATTTTCTAGTGTTATGGTGAAGTTCTATATGTTGATGGGTTTCTATATTACAGCACTGTGTGAATTTTTTAATGCATGCATGAGGGAAAAGTACACTTATGATTTGTGCTTTTCGTTTATGTAAATGTGATCTCACGAGAGAAATATATAAACAAATATTGAATAAAAGTTGATATGCATGTTGAAGTATTTAGCAGAAGGTATACTAATGAAATGAAGGATGAATAGACACGGGGTAGATTTTTTGAGAAAGCAAATACAGTAAAGTGTTAATGACAGAAACTCAGGTAGGGTATATGGATACTATCTTTTAAATAATTTCAGTCTTATATGTTTGAAAACTGTCACCATAATGTAAGGTTGGATATACATATGTGTACAGTAAATTCATAAAAAAGAAATGTAAATGACCAATTCTAGATTCAAATTAAATGTGTCTAGGTGACAGAATTAGAGACATAGAAGGAAGGAAAGAAGGAAATTGTTTGAAAATTTGAAAAAGTGAATACACGAGTAGACTAAAATAAAATGACGGACACAAAATAGAATTTGAAAAAAATTTACATAAAAGCAAAAAATATAGTAAAAAAATTAAAGAAGTATATTTTAATAGAAATTGAAAGTAAAAATGAAGTTTTTCTCTTTCTGCATTCAAGAAAAAGAAATGAAAAAGAGAAAAAAAAAAAGAAAATTGTTTGAAAATTTGAAAAATTGAATACACTGAAGTAGACTAAAATAAAATAATGGAGTTAAAATAGAATTAGAAAAAATATACACAAAAGTAAAATATATAGTAAAAAAGTTAAAGAAAAATATGTTTAATAATAATTGAAAATAAAATGGATTTTTTCTCTTTCTGTATTCAAGAAAAAGATAAGAATTGGAAAAGAGAAAAAGAGAAAAAAAAAGAAAGAAAATTGAATAGATGGACCTGCTAACAGATTGAAGTAGGACTGAAATTACTTCATTTTCCCCTAGAAGTCAGACTATGTAGCGCTTTATAGTCCATAAACTAAGTAGACGGTGAGACTTCTGTTCTTGAAGAGCCAGGTTGGCCCATTTGGGTGGGGCTCAGTGTAACAGCTCCATTCTCCACTAGATGGCACTGCTAGTATACTGGGGTGGATTGTGTGGTGCTCTTAGGTGCATGTTCACATGTGCAGGAGCAGTGAAAATGATGCCACGCAGCTACCCAGTCTCTAGTATTGGAACTCTGTTCTCCTGGATCAGCAATTGCCAACCCGTCCTCTGTCTTCAGCTTTCATGCATTCCCTGCTTTTTCACTGTCTGTGACCAGGCCCCAGGCCGTACCTCTCTCCCGAGTTTTGTCTCACATGCGGCCCCTTACTTCTGAGGGACTGTGGCTTTGACCTGCTCTGCCCCTCTGCAGGAGAGTCTCAACTGAGCAATGGCCGAATGAGCAATGGCCAAATGCTGGCTGCACCCAGGAACGCTTGCTGGACCCTGCTGCCCTGAGACTGCAGCCAGGTGCCAGCCTGTCCCAGAAAAAGTTCCTGAGACAGTGTAGCAGCAGCTTTTCAGGGATTATGGAAAATCACAACACACATCTGGCACCAGGCTTCACCCTTAATGACTTTGTTCCAGCACCAGCAAATGTGGCCGCCTTCTGGGGTCTGCTGGGACCAGGTGGCTTCAACAGTCTCTACCAAATGCCATTCTAGCAGTGGAACCGCTTTTCTCCGTGTGGCCCACGAACCTTCCGGACCCCACTTTGTTCCCGGGGATTCACCCTTCCCACCAGAGCACCGCCAGGTATCAAGCTGCCCAGTTGCAGACTTTGTGCTTCCCTTCTTTACAGTCTTAATGGAATATAAACCTCTCCTTTCTCCTTTCTCCCTTTTTAGTTTAGTCCCTGCAGCTGTTTCCAATTTTCCACTTTTTTCCAGCTGCTTTTGGGGGGGAGGGATGCTTTTCCTCTATTCTCTCCTCACCCTGTCATTTCTATCCTCTCTCCACCCACAAAAGCATCTCCTTACCCTCCACATCACCTCTCCATGCCACGTACCTGCTGAATTCTGTGGTTCAGGTTGTGCAGATTGTTGTGTTAATCTTCTAGTCAGTTTTCTAGGTGTGCAGGATGGTTTACTATTGGTCTGGCTGCATTTCATGGATGTGAGACACACAAAAAACTTCCATGCTGTTCCGCCATCTTGGCTCCTCCTCTGAACATGTCTTACTTCTGTGAAAACTATCCACAAAATATTTAAGGATTTCAACAGGACTATTAATTTCTTCTCAGGGGAAAATTGTGAAAAAAAATTCTGTTGTATCCATGTCTGGGACTTTTCCTTTCACTTTTAGGTACTCTATTGATAACTGTACTATTGTCTTGAAAGACGTTAACATTAGAAAAAGCAGAGTGAGAAATATAATGGAAATCTTTGTACTACTTTGGCAACTCTGTAATTCTAAAATTAGTTCAAATTGAAACTTTATATGTTTTATTTTTTTTTAATTTTTAATGTTATTTACTTTGAGACAAGAGAGCAGAGAGAGAGCCATGAGTGGGAGAAGGGCAGAGAGAGGGAGACCAGAATCTGTAGAAGGTTCCTAGCTCTGAGCTGTCAGCACAGAGCCCGATGGAGGGCTCGAACTCACAACTGTGAGATCATGACCTGAGCTGACGTCGGATGCTTAACCAACTGAGCCACCCAGGCGGCTCCAAAATTAAACTTTTCAAATAAAGTGTTTGTGTACTCCCACGTTGTAGATAGTTGCTACCAGTCCCTACATCAAATACTAGTGAGAAGTAATGTGAATATATGATCTTGATATAATTTCCCACATATACAAGTGCACAATAATATTTTATAATACTAATATTGAGTACCTATACATTGTTACACAGTTTACGATGTATCATTTAGGCTTAATTTTAAGTTTTTGTGCATTTTGTGTTTTGACTTTTGATGTAGTAAATGTGTTTTCTTTTAAGCTTTATAATTATTTTGAAATCAATGTCTTATATTTACATATCTCATTATTAAACAAAATTTACAAATATTATTAAAACTTGTTCTTAGAATGGCCCAGAGATGCATAAAACTACATAAAGCATAGATTTTGTTTCTTTTTTTTAGCACTCACTCTGATTTCTAATTACTTAGCAAAAGAATAATGAGAACAGTTAAAGCAAGTATTCAACATGCAGGCTTTTAATAGAAGCCTATTTAGAGGAATAATGCAATCCATAACAGAATATGGTCCTTGTGGTGTTTTGTAGTCAATCCTATAAAATATGTTGATGTTTTATAGTTTATTAATTTTGAGAAAGAGAGAGACTGCAAAGCCCGCAGATGAGCAGGGGAGGGGCAGAGAAAGAGGGAGAGAGAGAGAACCCCAAGCAGGCCCATGTTGTCAGCGCTGCTGAACTGTGAGATCAGGACCTGAGCCAAATCAAGAGTCAGATACTTAACCAACTGAGCCACCAGGAGGCCCCTAAAATATGTTGATTTCGACTGTGACTATTTTGCAGGAACAGTTGTTATAATACATCTTATTTTGCTTGAGGAATTCTTCTATTCCAGATGAATTTGAAGGCATGACTAACAGATATGATGTTCTTTAGGACTCACAAAGTTGATAACATGCAGGAATGAGTGAAGTTCATTTTCGTGATGCCTGTTTCTATAGGGAAGTGTCATGAAGGGCGGCTGTGAGGTGTTGGAATTGCGTGTAACACTGCATATAACTTGGGAGAACAACCCCTAACTGCATTTGTGACCAACAATGAAACTGACCCATTTGAAACTGCCTCTATTTCTGATGTCTTGGGCAGAAGACTGACAATATTTTCCATGTAGTTAGTGCTTCACAAAGGTTTGCCAAGCGAATTGACTTTAATTCTACATGATGTCCCAGTATTGTTTTCTCATAAATAATTTCCCCAAGGCAATTAACCCTTTCTAATTCTAGTCTCAGTTCCTGAGCTTCTGTAGACACTGCAGTGATTTCCTGACTTAGCGTTCTGTTGTTTATTTGTTTAGATATATATTTTTAAAGCTCTTCTGTTGTTTACTATTATATCTATATGCTTCGTCTTGTGTGCTTTTAGTGTGTCATGTTCTAGCTGATTTTTCACTCCTTTACTAATGCCTTTCACAATCAGAAAATATGCTTGTTTATAAATGAAAACTGTATACAGCTTCAATTCTTTTACTTATTGTTGCATTGGTTATTTTAATTGTTTTGCCACAAAATTCAACACATTCTTCTTTTAAACTGATGACTCATATATTCCTATGTTTGCTTATGAATAAACAAAAGTTTGTTTCTGTTTTTTATCCTCAGTATTCATGCATTACCTGTGGGAGTTCTCATTAAGGGCTGAATTTTTCTGCATTCTTTTCTTTATTTTTAAAATACTATAGGTATTTTTATTGGGTTCATACATTTTTTTCACTTTGCTAATGTTTAGCTTGCAATTATCTTGCTATTCATTAGAAACTGGATATAGTAAACCATTGAGTACTAGTGCCAAATAATCTATTTATATTACTTTATTACAATGTTAAAAGAACCCTACAAAATTGGTATTATATACTCACCTTTCAATTGATGAAACTGAGAATCAGATATTTTACCTAAATTTTCCAGTCTGGTCTTTTAGTTAGCCAATGGAAGACCTTAATATAAAATCCTGAGTCTTCAATGCCGTAGCTTGTATTCTTCAACCTGCAACCATTCACTAATGCAATTTTGTATCATTCAACTAATAGCTGCAGAGTGTCCATTTTGTTCCAGAACTGATGGTGACTTTTATCAACTCACTTAAAGGAAGTTGTTCCCTCTGCAGAACAGACCTGCAGGTCAAGTGGCCTGATTCTCCAAGTGCTTTCACAATTATAACAGGCATCTGTAAGAAAAGGGCCTCCACATTTGTTTATCTGTCATTTAAGTTTTCTAACATTTTATGGGTATTTTGATGAGAGATAAAGGAGGCAGTTACAAGCAGGAATACTCAGCTAACAGCTTCTGGAAACCCTAGCTTGTGTTCATTGATGCAAATATAATATATGGACATCAAAGAACACTTTGATGTTTTCATTTTTCTCACCCAAATGTTATTTTAAGAAGTCTTTGCTTTCCTTCCTGTGTTTAGAATCTTTGGTTTCAGATAAATACATTCTGTCACTCTCTATATATGTATACATATTTAAAACAAAAAGATATACTATATTATACCGATTCTTTAAATGAGAAGAAGCATATACACACACTTCCAAAAAAAGAATTTAATAGAAAAAGTTGCATCAACATTATTAGTAACTTATTTCAACAAAAATGTAGCAAGTAATCTTCACAGTCATTTTGAATTTTTGGAAGAAACTTGACTTAATTTAACTTAAATTTGAAAATTTATTCACAGACATTACCATCTAAATAATAAGCATTAAGAAATTCAAAACTCTATGCCCATTGACTAGATACTATTCCTACTCTCAAAAGCTCATTCTAGATTTCAAATAATATGAAAAAAATAACGTGCCATTCTCAGATCATTCTTATGGTTGCTGTTTTCTAGCAAACTGTTTCCCTCTACTCTGCATCAACTCATTTTGATTTTCTACTCTCATCTGTCTGCAGAGATTTTTAGTGTAAAAACTCCATGCTCTGCTCCCAAAAAGAAACCTCCTAGGCTTTTTAAATGTTATCTTTCTAGTCATCAGTCCAGGCTGCTTTTCCCTACATCTCCTTTACTTCTTTGCCTTATGCCTACACACTTAGCTACTTTCCATTGTTTTTTGATGAACTATCCGTTTTCTACCCCTCAGGTTTTCTTTCATCCCAGAAAGTCTGATAAGAATACTCAGGCTTCTGGCTTCACAGTCTGCTCTTCTAGGCTAAACTCATCCTTTGTCGCTGTGATCCTACTTATACTTCTTTCCCTAAATACCACCTCCTGTACTTGTCTATCCCATTTTTGTAGACTCAAGCACTATCTTTTGCATAAAATCTTGCCTGGACCAATATAAGGGCTGATTATCCTCTGGATTCCCAAACTCCCTGTAGTTAATACAGAAGAATATATACTTATTTTTCTGTATTGTTTATGCCGAAATTTCAAAATTTCAGTTCTAGCTACACTCTTTGCTCTTACAGTGGTTTTCTATCATGACAGGAGGGATATACTATGATAACTCATATTAGAAAAATTAAGAGATGCGTATTTAACCACCCTAATGAACCCCCCCTTTGGTTGACTATTCTGGTGTGCTTTTGCTACAAAGTGTACTTGGGGAAATCATCCCTTAAGAGTTGACAAGTCAGCAATCAGCCACCATAGCACTCTCCGGAAGTCACTAATCCTGTCAGCCACAAACTTGGCTAAACAGAGCAATTACTTTTTTTGAAAAACATTTTGAGCTTTCCCTTAATGAGATTCACCTTTGCCTCTTTTTGGAGTTGGGACCTTTATTGAGGATGATTTCCCCTACTTATATGAGTTGATATGGTATTATTTTCAAATGATAAAAGTAGTACTGTAAAATTAATGCATGTCAAAAATTTTGCCTCCTTAATTATTGGGAGAACCAGTATGAGTTCAAATAAAATTTAACACATATATGGATATATATATTCTCTATTGGACATAACATTACATATAAGAAAAGACTGTTACATATCAGAAGCATTTCCATTGCCATCAATTTTCTACAATCTAAGCTGCTTTATCCCTCAGGATATAAAATAGCCTAGTCAAAAAATGAAAGATGCATAATCTTATCCAGTCAGATGTTCCTCAGAAAGATCTGCAATCCAACAGCTAACACTCCATGTAGGATACCAGTTATTGTCTTTACCCATTTTTTGACAGAATAAATTGAGTCTTTAGTCTTATTAATTAATTTTCTGAGTAATTTTTGATAGTTATTAAGCACTATTAAGTTCCAACAGGCACTGAAGTTGCAAAGATTAAAGAGAGAGAAAGAGAGAGGGAAAGAAAGAGAGGAGACAAAATTCTGTTCCATAAGCAGCTCACAGTCAGATACAGTAGAATGTAAATAATTGCAAAGCAATATGACAAGTAAAAGATAAAAGTGTGAGTAAATATAAGGAGTGCTGTTCAAACTTTACCTTGGAGGGTGTTAGGGAATTTTTTAAAACTTTAGGGCTCAGTGAGTGAGCGCCTGACTTTGGCTCAGGTCATGATCTCGCGGGTTCCTAAGTTTGAGCCCCACATTGGACTCACTGCTGTCAGGATGCCAGTGCAGAGCCTACTTCATATCCCTCCGTCCCCCTCTCTCTACCCCTCTCCTGCTTGCACTCTCCCAAAAATAAATAAATCTTTTTTTTAAGTTTGGCTATAGTACCATATGCTTTAAAATATATTCATTTCAGTTATAAAAGTGAGCCCAAAGAAAAGCACTAAGCATGATATGACAGTAGTAGGGAAGGCAGTATCAGAAAGTTCATCAAGGATAATGATGGGTCTCAAGCACAGACAGCTGAGTTCCTTCCCACTCAAGGGTTCTAGACTCCATTCTGAAGCAGATACTTGCACAACAGATTCCAGAGAAAGGCACCCTCTGCTGTCATAGTCAGCTGTATAGGCTACTGAGCATGCCATGGGGGTCCATTCAATCCCTTGCATAAAGGAGGCAAGATCAGGTCAATCTGAAGTGCTTTTCAAACTGAGATCTAACTGTTCATTAGGTTAAAGAGTTTCGTGATTTTGTAAGACACAGCTGTATCTGGTTCCCCACAACCTCATGACTGCATCTCTGTAGGGGCCGTTGGACACACATCATCTTTGTGGTGCCTGTTATGCTGGCGTTGTCATTTTTTTGTTGCATAAATTAACTATGAAGAACTAATGGACTCATAGCTCCCACATAGTGTGCCTCTTCTTAAACATTGGCACAATAACAGGACACAGCGATGGATTGCTATTCTACCCTGAGTGAAAAAGCACATTTTAAAATCTTATTTCCAGGAGAAATCATTGATAAGAGTTAACCTTGTACACAGAGGGGAACCAGTACTCAAGAGCCATAATCCGTACTCAGGGGGTTGGTCCAGGGAGAAGGTGAATATACATTGTAAACTTTTATTTTTTTCGAATGGATCAATGGCGTTGTTATATAAATACGTGTGTGTGTGTGTGTGTGTGTGTGTGTGTGTGTATTTTAAGTGACATTTCAGAAAAACTGCAACAAGCAAGAACAAATATGAAAGCCCATCTTTCAATATGCAAGGAATTCATTTTATAGACTTTATAGATCCCTCACACTTATGCTATTCTTCATCAAGTCTTCCTGCTTCTAGAGTGTGAATCCTGTCCATTTGAAGTCTCTGGCTTCTTCACCTGTTTATGAACCTTCCACTAAGTTTTACTACAGCACGTTTGTGAGACTCTTAAGCCTTGGCACCATTTCTTCCTCTGTTCTGTGTTGTCTTCACCATGCCTCCCCTTCTATGTTGCTTTCACAAAATTATCTTTTCATCTATGTTTGCTTCTCTTTGGGTGAAAAGAAGTAAAAGGTTATGCCAGGCCCCCCAATATGTCTAAAATTCTTACATAGGATTTTTTTTAATGTCTGAAGAGAAGCAAATCTTAAGCATTGTATGTTTTCAAGGGCCCAGACCTTCTCTGGCTTGCCTTCTTCAAATCAGAAAAAAAACAAAACAGAGAATGTGTACCAGTTTTGTGTTCCTTTTTTTTCTGTGCAAAATTTATTTAATCCTCTGATAATGTCTTTTTCTTCTACAACAATATTAGATTACACTATCGTGATCAAATGCTGTCATTTTTTTAAATATTCTGCTCTGTCCTTATATAGAATATATTTATAAATAAAACAGGACATTTGAAATTAGAAAGGATCGTGAGAAAGAATGAAGTTTGTTTGCAAGTGCAAGGACTCAACCTGAGCTATCTTTGGTGGGAAAAACATTAAGGAGATAGTTTATTGGTACTTTAATAAGAAAATTAAAGGAAAAGCACTGGTGATCAGAACTTCAGACTAAAATATATTCAGAGCTGTCTCTCTAGCTCTTATTTCTGTACCCATCTGTATTCTGGCTGTATTCTCTTTACTGTATTTCTTCAAAAACTACATGCATTCAGTTTTGCAACTCTAGGATCACATACTCACAGCTTTGTGATCAATGATAAAAGGCCTCTTTTCTCCCAGATACCATTGAAAAAAACCCATGAAAATAAGCTTCTTTTCTTTGGCTTTAGGTACATTTGCATCTTGAACCATTTTGTCTACTCAAATGAACATAGTCCTTTATTCTATTAATGTCATGCATAGGAGTAATTGATTTTTTGAACTAAGTGATTTTCTAATCCGTTGTTGCATAACAAACCATCCTAGACTTAGATTTGCTATAATAAAATCCTCCATTTCTATTTCTATGGTTCAAGGGGATGATGACACAGGTGGATGTTTTTTGCTCACAGCCTCTCATAGGTTGCAGTCAGATGGTGGCCAGGGCTGGAGTCTCCTCAAAGTCTTTCTCATTCACATGCAAGGCAGTTGATATTGGTTATCAGGTGCAGCTTTAGCAGAGACTGGAAACTAAACAACCCACTGGAAACTTCTCCATGGGATTTGGGCTTCCCCACACCAGTGAGTGAATTCCAATGTTGATGGTCCTGAGACAGAGCTGGGAAGAAACTGCACTGATCTTTAAAATCTGGCCCAAGAAACCATGCTGTATCAATTGTACTGCCTCCTATTCATTAAAAAAAAAGTTTTTATTCAAGGAAAGAGTAATTAGATTTGTTGCAGGACACTCAAAAATGTTGTAGACATTTTGAAAAACTATCATAGTCGATTATCCTTTGTAGAAGTATCATGGCTTTTGAGGAGACTATAGGTGAGGACTTAAAAGAAAGTGAGGAAAATCTTATTAAAATCAAAGGGAAGCAGATACTTGTTATGGGTGAGAGCAATCATAAAATATACTTAATGCACTGAATGGTCTTGCTAAGGAAGTTGCTAGCTGAAATGATGGACATACAGCCTAGGTGGTGTCTTGCTGCTTACAGTAAATGTGAAAGAAACAAACAATGGAGGGACTGTTCCCGTGAGTGATCAGGAGTATAGCTTTGAGAATTCTCAGGCTTTCCAGAAGACAAACAATGGTAAAATTAAGCAAAAGCTTCCAAGGAAAGACAAAATGTAGGGCACTGCAAAGAAATCATTGTCTACATATGAAACCAAGAATATAAATGCAAATGCCTTTTTAGGGCCTCAGAAACATCAATTGTGGTGCTTCACACAAAAGGCCCTCTGAAGAATTTAATGGATCATCTGATGGATCTTCTGAATCAAACTGTAGAATTTTAAAGAAGCTTATGGGTATTGAGGAACTTCTAACATTTATTTACATGGATTTCAGAATTAGTATGGATAGACGATGTTTTTAGTAGCAACCTTGTCCTACAACTGTCCTACAACTGTATGTTGAGTGTGGGTAGAGAGCCAGCACATCTCTTTATATCTTAGGTTACACTTAGTAGCTCTATCTAAGTAACTTAATTATAGAGAGAGTCCTGTCCATCTGGATTTGATACAGAAAGCAAGATTATGGATTTTTTTTGCTGGCTATATTATGGGATGAGACTTTTGGCAAACTTAGAAAGGGAAGAAATATTTTGCATGCCATAGTATTATAAATAACTTATGATCAGGCAACAGCACCATATGCTAAACAGATTTGTCTTTTTTTCATTAAGTTACCTTGTCATTTTTGTCAAAAATTAATTGACCTTAGATGTGTAGGTATATATCTGAATACTCTATTCTGTTACAATGATCTCTGTACCCATGCTTTCACCATACTACACTCTTTTAATTAACATTGCCTTGAAATCAAATACTGTGTACAGATGGTCCTCAGCCTGTAATGGTTCAACTTATGATTTCTCAACTTTACAGTGGTGCGAAAGTGATATGCATTTAGTAGAAACTGTACTTTGAATATTGAATTTTGATCTTTTCCCAGACTAGCAATATGTGATACTGTACTCAGGTAATGCTGGGCAGTGGCAGTCACAGCCATCAGTCAGCCATGTGAACACAGGGTAAACAAGCAATATACTTACAACCATTCTGTACCCAGACAACCATTCTGACTTTCACTTTCAGTATAGTATTCAGTAAATATATGAAATATTCAACATTTTATTGCAAAACAATTTGTAGTAGATGGTTTTGCCCAACTATGGGTTAATTTAAGCGTCAGAGCAGATTTAACTTTGGCTAGGCTAAGTTACGGTGTTTGGTAGGTTAGATGTATTACATACATTTTAGACTTACCCTCTCGTTAATTTGTGATGGGTTTATTGGGTTGTAACCCTATTACAAGTCAAGAAAGATCTGTATTATCCAATTTTACTCTTCATTTTTCAAATTGTGTTGAAAATTATAGTTCTTTTGTATTTTTCATGTAATTTATAGAAATGCTTGTCAACTAAAAAAAAATCCCTGTGGGATTGTTATTGGGATGCATTAAATCCACAGATCAATTTTGGGACTTTTAAATCTACAAATATTGTCTTCCAATCCTTGAACTTAAAAATCTTTCCATTTATTTCAGCTTTTTGGAATTTTTTCACCAGTGTTTTGTACTTTTCAGCAATAGATATCTTCTGTGAAATTTATAGCTAAATTTCATATTTTGGTACTATTATAAATCTTACTGTTTCTTAAATGTCCATTTCCAGTTTTTCATTGTTATTATATAGAAACATAATTGAATTATTATATATTTCTAACAACTATTTTTGTATATTTTGGGGGGTTTCTCTATGTAGACAATCATATTGCTGTGAATAAAAACAGTTTTTACATCTTCCTTTCCAAACTTATGCCTTTTATTGCTTTTTCTTGCTTTGTTGCACAGGCTAGGATCTCTAGCACAATGTTGAATAGGAGTGGTGAGATTGGACATCCCTTCCTTATTCACTATTTTAGAAGAAATAGACTTTCATTATTATATATAATGTTAGCTGTAGAGGTTTTTTTTGTTTTTGTTTTTTATAGACATCCTTCATCAGGTTGAGGAATTCCCAGTTTACTGATAATCCCTCAACTAAGTTTATCTCATTAGCATACCAAAGCCAGTCTTATACTCAGGATATTTCAGGAGTTTTAGGAGCTGTGTGCCAGGGACAAAGACCAAATGTATTTTCTTCCTTCTTTCCTTCCTTCCATCCTTCCTTCTTTCCTTCCTTCCTTCTTTCTTTTCTTCTTTTCTTTTCTTTTTTCTTTTTTCTTTTCCTCTCCTCTCTCCTCTCCTCTCCTCTCCCTCTCGAATCCCCTCCCCCTACCATCCCCTCCCCCTCCCTCTCATCTCTCTCTTTCTTTTCTTTTCTTTTCTTTTCTTTTCTTTTCTTTCTTTTCTTTTCTTTCTGTTGTGAGTATAAGTGGAGGAAGGGCAGAGAGAAAGGGAGAGAGAGAATCCCAAGCAGGCTCTGGGTTGCTAGCTTAGAGCCTGACAGAGGGCTTGATCTCATGGAACTGTGAGATCATGACCCGAGCCAAAATCAAGAGTTGGGTACTTAACTAACTGAGTCATCCAGTCAGCCCCCAATGTGTATTTTCTATTTTACCATAGGCATGGATAAAAAAAGTGGTTAGGATCGTTTATCATAAATGATAGGGAAGATTTTTTTTTTTATTGTATCATCGTGTCAAAAATGAGAAACAGTTTGAATAATGTGCTTGTCTTTAAGAATCCAACTTATTAGTTTGGGGAAGCAATGAAAAAAAAAAGAAAGAAATAAAATCCAGTATTTCCTAAAACAGAGCTGACTCAGTTCCTCAAAATATGTCAAATATTATATATGCTGGAAATAGGATAACTTCTAAAATGATTGCTAAGTGGTATTTTTTTAAAGTGGAATTTTTAAAGTAATCTCTCTGCCCAATATAAGGCTTGACCTCATGACCCAAGAGTTGCCAGCCAGGCACCCCCTAAAGTGGTATTTTGAAATATATGACTTCAGCTTGCTTAATTTAACTTATTTTTGCTCATTTGAGTCTTTGGAAGAATAGACACTTCAGCTTCTTTTTTTTAAATCTCCAGATAGCTAATTATTAATAACATATTTATTAATAACAAAAATTACTACTCATAATAATTTATGTTTGTATATTGCTATGAAATTTTTCCATTAGTAGTGTGCTGAGTGGTATTGACTTGCATATATGGTTGTGATATTTTAAAGTTGTGAATGTTGATTTATATAATATTCTTATGCATTCTGTTTTCTCCTTGGCAATCTGGAATGTTGAAATGCATGGGATAATTTAAGACCAATTGTTCTAGGTTGGTGGATGTTGAAGAGACAGCATTAGTTCTCTTGGAAGTTGTGTCATCCCTCAACCACTGGGAAAAGAAAGCAAACAACAAAACAAAACAAAACTTTGATTCTAATCAGGCATCTGAGAAATCCCTCTGTTTTGTCTGCTCTGTCAGGGGATTGAGAAAAAAGTGGGAAAGAAAATGACTTTACAAATATCTGGTAATTTTCGTATTTCTTTGGAAGCAAGGCATTGAAATGTTAGCAGTTATTAAGAGAAGGGTGTGTATTTGGGCACAGTTTCCATTGCAAGTATTCCATTCTTTAGCACATTCTGTAGTCTTCTCTAAATAATTGGTTTGATAACTTTACCGAGTATAATCTGAGATGGTTTTAAGAGTAGAAGATAACGTCTAATAGGATATATTTAATTTATAAATATAATCAAAGCAATGTCCTGATCATGTTTACTAGCCTAGAAGAAACATCACAGATATTTATAAGGACCTAGAATGCCTAATTTGCCTGAAGTGAAAAGGAAGTGAGTCATAAATGTAAGACATTTGAGAATGTCCGTGGTTGATCATATGGTGTCATGTTCACTCCTCTGAGGAGAGATGGAACTCCATCCAAAATTGGTAGGATGTCAAGACTGATGACAACACACACACACACACACACACACACACACACACACTAAAAGGATACAAAGACTTTGATTGCTAACAAAACAAGGCTCTCAAATATGTCTAAAATTGCTTGAGTTAGCAAGAAGGGGTGACTAGTCTTGGCTTTTATTGGGGTTAAAGGGTAGAGCCAAGGCGAAGATTCCTTTATGTAGGCCAGGGATTATGTGGCTTGAACTACCCGTCCATGCCAAAAGAATGAGCACCAAGCTTTCTTAATGGTTTGCCCAAATGTATAGTATTTTTCTTCTTTTTCCATAATGTGTATCATCTTCTAATATGCTATATAATTTAATTTTAAAAATTATTGTTTATTCTCAGTGTCACTGCAACTACATAGACATTCCAGAAAGTCTAGGTATTTATTTGTTGGGTTCACTGATGTTCTTATACTTTTATACTGATGTTTCTACATCCCAAGAACAGATTCTGGTATATAGTAGACACTTCATAAGTATTTGTTGCATGAATAAGGGAGCCAACTGGTAACAGAAGGAGACACAGGTTCATATAGAAACATACAGAAGAGTTGAGCCACTGTAAGTGGGGAGCATTATTATGCACACCTTGAAGTCCTGCTGGCCAGGGGCTTGCCAAAGCCTTGAATGCAAAAAGAATTCTAGTTTTCAGTCACATGGAAGTTCCTCTTAGGTGTATGTGAAATTCAGGATCTCTTGTACCCATGTATGTCCTTAATCTTATCCTTCACTACCTGAAATATCCCATGTGAGTCCTTATTTCCTATGATCAACATTGTGTAGCAAAAACACAAGAAACTTTCCACACTATGAAATGAAGCATTGATAAAATCTACTTTTGAAATCATTTTGGACCTCACTTAATATATGGTGAACTTGTACAACCATAACTAAGGAATACTCATACAAGAGACTTGATTATTAAAGTACCCATTTGGCATTCATCAATTATAACTGCATTTCAAAAATATTTGCATAAACATAGCTAGTTGCAAGATTCTGTATCAAGAATTCTTAGAGTAAACTTACTTTCACTTAGAAAAGCAACTCAGGGGAGATTGTATGCAGTGTTCTCTTTGAAGTCTGAACTGAAATACAAATTAAAACCAACCAAATTAATGAAAAACTTTCTTAAATAGTCAATACATAGACTATATTTACAGTCTTGTGTTTTGCATGTTTTTACAAAAGTTAACTGTTGTGTTAGGTTCATAAGGTCAAATGTTTTGTTTGCTTGTTAATTGAATGACCTTGAATGTTTAGCTATTTACTTATGAGAGACTTTTTTCCCCCTTTGAGCAACTTCACATTCCAGTGTTTATCATTTGCAGATAACATTTCAAGATAGTTTTTACTCTGAATCTTTGCTTTGTTGACTATAATTTGTCACAACTGACTTAAAAATTTTAATATTCTAAAAAGAGCCTTTTAAAATCTCTGACTTCTCAAGAAAATGCAACTCCTAAATTGCTCATGTTATGGTATATTTTTCTCTTTTCATTTCTCAATGATAATTTTTAACTCCCAAAATACTGCTCTTCTTGAATATAGAGATGATCTAAATGGAAATAAAGTGATTGAGTGCTTACCCTTGTGGGGTGCATTAGATTTGTCAGGCCACTCAAGTCCATTTAGTAAATTGCTACTCCAGTGCATTAAGTGGGGCTCCAATTGCCTAAAATCGTTAATGCACTTAATAATTTGGCACTTGTAATTGCCAGTGAGGTAGTAGTACATTTGCTTTCAGATTCTCATAGTAATGATTATAAAGAAAGAATTTGTGCCCAAATAATTACCTGGTTAGCCATTAGAATTATATAGGCTCTCTTAAATTTATAATAAACCCTTTTGTCATCCAATACTAATAATGAATATTCACAAGGTGCTACCAAAGATTTTGGTTCTTCTCAAAATTAAAAGTTTATTCTTACCTGCATTAAGAGAAACCACATACGTATACTCTAGAATTTCATTGCTGTATTGTCATGTCCTTCTCATGTTTAACCAAATTACTACTTTTAAAAGCCTCATGTAGTCTTCTGGAGCATAGGCACAGTAAAGAATTTAACAGTTTGGTTGGCAAGGGGTGAATAAGTTATTATTCAATCCACAGTGTTAAAGTGGGTATCAGTTTTTCTAATAGAAAAACAATGGTTAGTTTCTTACCTGATTTGAAGATGTAATCACATAATTCTAATTTTCTCTGTTGTACTCAATGAATACTCTGTTATCATAGGCAACCACTGGTGCCAAGTAATTAGTTTTAGTCAATAGACTGGCTTTATGGCTCATTTAAAGCCACCCATTATCTCTTACTACAGTTGTGATTCGCCTTTGTCAATGTAACAATCTTGAGAAGAAGCATCTTTAAGACATGCACTTTCCCAAGCATAAGCAAATGTTACACAAGATCCAGTTCACCCTCCACATCCCAATTCTAAAAGCTCAGCAGAATTCAGGATGTGTTTTCAGGCATCCTAATTTCCTGGTATTCACTTCTTAATTAGCCAGTGAGAAGTAAACCAGCCTCTATAATCCTGAGGGGAATTGAGGTGAGGGCTGTGTTTAATTGGTGACTTAGAACTGCTTGGAAACTGCTGTTACCCTTAGAGATATGGTGTCTATCATGCTGCTGTCATTAAGGGTAGCCTATATGGATCATGAGTCAGCTTTTAGGCCTGATAATGAAACCATTTCATTTATGGTATGCTTCTGTAAATTTTTTGCTGTGCTCTGTAAAGAGTTTCATCTAAGGTATAAACAGAAAATGGTTTTATTTATAGTTGCTTTCCACTTTGTTCTATTACTACCATTTTTACTGGGCATCAAGATTATTGTTTGATATCTTACTCTATTTCCAGATGTTCCTTTTCACCTTGGGTTATTAAGACAGTTTGATTCAGTTAGTGAGAATCTATTCTACACATTTTGAAACACAGATCTAAGGTACCTTGTTAGCACAGTGGGCAGAGCGTTAGTGTCATAAAACAAGGCTCTGTAGTGGACTTAGAGCTCTTGCCTTTCTACCTTTGTAGTTTCAGTGAGGCCCCAGTAGCTCATATCATGGGATAGGTGAATTTGGTCTGCTTCTCTTAACTGTCTCTCTCATGTCTTTACTCCAAGGGGAAGATGGGACAAGAAAGAAGAGGGAAAGGAGACTGTTTGATTTTGAGTGTCCTTGGCAATTTAGCTGATTCCTTGACTTATAACATGGGCAGCCGGTCACACATTGGGGGTGGTGAGGTCGTGGTCTTTTTTAAGATGGTCATCATCTCTCATCTATCTGGTGGTTTACAGAGTCAATAAGAAAGCAAAAACCTTACTGGGAAGACATTAATTTATAAATAGTCTCCCATTGGTGATTACTTTTGGCTTGGGATACATCGTTCCACTAACTCCTATCTGGGGGCTCTACATCGCGTTCTACTATGTGGGCACTCTTTGCCCCATTAGAGTAGAGTGAGGTAAATCTGCTCTGGAAATATAATCTACTTTTTATACCCCAAATCTGGTACCTTTGAAATAGCAGAGATCTAACTTCCCTACCTTTTGTGACCTAAACTGGAGAGACAGTCTCAGGCAGTCATGTCTCTCAGTGTTTGTTAGTAAGTGATCTTGTTTGAAATGGTACTGTACAGCCCAGCAACTGAGTGCTTCCCTGCTTGTCTTTTATTTGTTTGTTTGTTTGTTTGTTTGTTTACAGAGTGAGAGAGACAGGCAGAGGGGGAGAGAGAGAGAGAGAGAAAGAGAGAGAGAGAGAGAGAAAGAGAGAGAGAGAGAATCTTAAGCAGACTCCATGCTCACCATGAAGCCTGACATGAGGCTGCATCCCGCGACCCTCGGATCATGACCTGAGCCAAAATCAAGAGTCAGATGCTCAAACTGACTGAGCCACCCAGGCGTCACTCTGCTTGTCTCTTTTTAAAGTATTGTGGGCAATATCTTCAGGTAAGAGTTTGCAAAATGTGATATGTGTAAGTTTCACTTGGGGAGTCTGTTAAATGCAATTCCTAGGTTCCATTTTCCTAAATTTCTGATTCGTTCAGCACAGAGTCTCAAAATACATGTCTTTTCAAGCACTCCATGTGATTCTGATGAAGGTATCTTTGAATAATACTTTGAGAATTGCTTAAATGAGGAAATCAGCAATAAATAAAAATGGTTGCTGCCAATCAGAAACCACATTTAGAGAAAGAGGTTCTTCAATTCGTATTTGGAGAAAGAGGGTTATAAAAATAGTAAATCAATGGCTCTCTCATAATTTACTGAAAAAGAACTTGTTAATCCTCTGCCTATATAACATTAGATACTATATTTTTGAACAAGGAGAATAAAATTGTAATTATGGCCTAACTGGCAGGTATTAGAAACACATCATGCACATTATAGCAACCGTTACATAACCCAACACAATATGTAGTTCTATTTATTAAATGATTAAATAAATTAACACTTTTCTCAACCTGGTGAGCGTTTGAAATTCTCTAAGGATACCTTAGTTAAAGGATGGTTGGGCACCTGGGTGGCTTGGTCAGTTAAGCGTCCGACTTCAGCTCAGGTCATGATCTCACGGTCCGTGAGTTCGAGCCCCACATTGGGCTCTGTGCTGACAGCTCAGAGCCTGGAGCCTGTTTCAGATTCTGTGTTTCCCTCTCTCTCTGCTCCTCCCCTGTTCATGCTCTGTCTCTCTCTGTCTCAAAAATAAATAAACGTTAAAAAAAATTAAAAAAAATAAAGGATGGTTTATTGTAAGGATATGAGCTGTAATAGGACAATAAAGACCTGATGGAAACACAGAGACTGCCTTGCAGCCAGGCTTCCTGAGCTTTTTACCACATTTGGGGTTCCAGGATAGTTCAGCAGCATCTGCAAGGCTTTATCATCCATGTGACTAAGCATCTCTCCATGTGTGTTCCTCTCTCTGGGATGCTATAGACTACTTTTTCTTTTCCTTTCCTTTGTTCTCAATATTTTCCCAAATTTGTAGCCTTTTTCCTCATTTTTTTCTCATATGTTTTAGGAGAACTGCTCTATAGTGTTTTTCCCATAGAAAGGAGAGCAGCTAATTCTAAACTCAGCCTGATCTCAGACTGGTATTGGGCAGAAGAACTCAAGGAACTCTGACTCAGGATTTTGGGGCTTGTCACCAAGTTAATATTCTTGCCAGAGGGATCTTTATTTGTGCTTTAATTCCACAGACTTTATAGTCCAATAACCAACCAACTGTTAAACAACATATACCTGATGCTGTTTAAGCTTTGGGGGCTGAATTTGAAAAATGAGTCTGCATTCAAGAGGGAAAAAAAGATGTCTAAAGAGATATTTATAAAACAGTTTACATTCATACACATTATAGTTTGGGATCCCTAAGGAAGTTGAAACTTAGCTGAGGAGATGTATCACAGGAGAGGGAAATATGACTTGGGCTTTACAGAGTGGTTAATTTTGAGTTGCTAGATTGGCTTTCAGCAAGAATATCAGCCTTGCCACTGCCCACTCGCATCAGAGGACGTGTAGAAAGAATTCTAAGGCTTCGTTTGCCCACTGTAGTAAGCCACGACATGCCCAGAATTTGCCAACCTTCAAATCAATTAAAAGTAAGATCAAGTTAGAACAAGACAACATAATATAAACTGTGCTTGTGAGTGGTGAGAGAACATGCCCAAGGAAACACGAACTAAAAAAGGGATTTTTAGTGGGCAACACTTAATGAAGGACAACTTGAAAAACTAATAGTTGAGACAAATGTTGAAGTAAAAGTATGCACGAGGCCATTTTGTGCAGGAAGAAAAGATAGAAAGGAAAATGTCACGAACAAAATTATACAGTCAGAAGAAGAAAGGGTATACAAATCAGTAATGCAAAAGTGTGCAAAGAACAATGAATTGGTAAATTTGCTGACCGATTATAGAGAGGAAATGAGACAAGAAAGACAGGAGTTGAAATCTATCCAAAATTTTGTATGCTTTATCTAGAAATATAGATTGGAGAAAAGTTTAAAGAATAAGGCAAGATCTGTTTATCTCTCTATCATCTATCTGTCATATAGATTTAAAATTATGATCTTTCTTTCTCACATTCATGTCCCTCAGTAGGGGCAACAACCAAAGACACTGGTCAGATTAAATTAAGTAATAAAATCTAATTTACATTTGAAGATTTTACTAAAATCTTCAAGTAATGACTTTTATTTTTTATTTTTTTAAGTTTATTTTGAGAGAGGGAGCACACAAGGGAGGGGCAAAGAGAGAGGGAGAGAGAGAATCCCACACTGGCAGTGAGGAGCCTGATATGGGGTTCAGGCTCAAGAAATAGGAGATCATGAGTCATAACTCACTGAGCCACCCAGGTGCCCCTCAAGTAGTGACTTTTATAAATCATAGTTGATGCTCCACACTTTAATAAAATACTATTGCTTCTGTATAATAAAAATTGGCCTCACAAGATAAAGAGACTTAGAGTCAAAACTTTACACATTTAAGAGGACTCAGGTAGAAGCCTTAGCTATCAGATAAATTTGTGAGACTTTGCAGGGTAATCTTACAGGTAGACATCTGTCAGATATCACTAGTGAAAAGAAATGTAAAGTCTTCAGAAGTTCATGTACCTTCCCAGGGTGGGCATTGTGCATCTAGACCACTGTTTTTCTAGAACTGTTGTATATCGTCTACTTTTGTGAACCAGAACTCAGTATAACCCAGGTCAATAAAAGTGGTCAGGAAGATTCACAAAGAAGGAATCGGAGCTGGTTTGTCATGCCGTCAGTTTGTGGAAGAGAAAGATGGGAAATTGGAAATAGAGTTGTGTGTTGTCCTGTGTTCCTTTACTCCACTCACACCCTTTGAACGTCAGAATGCTTGTCAGTAATGGTGAGTTCTTGGTATTGTCTTCTGTTTGGATACATCTCATCACAAAATAGTGCCAAAAATTAAATCAAAGAGAAGTACACAAAGGAAAGTGTATATTACACTCATGTCAAGCTGCTTCTAGGTCTCAGAGTTCATTTCTAATTTACCCAAATGAAGAAAATATGTAAGACTAATTTAATATATAGTGATGTTTCTTTGTTTATTCTGTTCTATTAAAATATTACATACTTGAATCCAATTTACCAAACGTGATGGAACAATGATGTAATAAAGGCACAGGCAAATTAAATTGATAAAGAATCATTTCTCAAAAGATGAGAAAAATTTCAAATAAAATTACATTTAAATGCTTTTTTATAGTTTATTTTGAGAGAGAGGTGAGAGAGAGCACAAGTGGGGGAGGGACAGAAAGAGAGGGAGGGAGAATTCCAGTCAGGCCCTACACTGTCAACACAGAGCCCAACACGGAACTCGAACCTACTATGACTACTATGACTATGACCTGAGCTGAAACCAAGAGTCAGATGCTCAATCAACTGAGCCACCCAGGTGCCCCAAGTAAAATTACATTTTGAAATAGACTTTTATTTTTAATTAACTGTTAAATTTAAATTGTTATTTTTTTAATGTTTATTTATATTTGAGAGAAAGCACAAGCAGAGGAGGGGCAGAGAGGGAAGGAGACACAGAATCTGAAGCACGCTCCAGCCTCTGAGCTGTCAGTACAGAGCCTGACACGGGTCTCAAACTCACAAGCCATGAGATCATGACCTGAGCTGAAGTTGGACACTTTACTGATTGAGCCACCCAGGTACCCCTGAAATAGACTTTTAATTTTACAGAGCTTCCCAATGACACACATACACCTATAAACATTTTTTCTACATCTGGACAAACTCAACTTTTCAATCATCCAAATTGTAATGGGTCACACAGAACTTTGGAAAGGTAAAAGATTTGAAGGTAAGAGAGTTGATTTTGTGTCTTTGTTCACCTGGTTTCTAGTTATGCCATCTTATTTTCTTTAAGCTTCAGGTTCTTACCTATGACACTAACCACCACCACCATAGACGTTAACATATAGTGAGTGCTTAGTATGCAAATATGTTGTTCAGAGAATTTCACATCTTTTAATTTATTTAATTCTCCTATTAGTCATGAGATAGATACTATTATTATCCCCACTATACAGAGGGGAAAATTAAGGCATATAGAAGTAAAAAAAATGGATCAGACAGCTACTAATAGCAGATGTGAGTTTCATGCCCAGACTATGTGACCTGACATAATATATAACAAATTTATTTTAAAGTGGACATAGCAATAATATCTAATTCACAGTGTTATTATTTAATAATAATTACTGTTAAATTGCATATTAAGTAAAGTATGTAAAATCTTCATTACCTGCAAGTTATTTCCTAAATATTTATTATCATTTATTAAAAATATTTGTTAAGTCATTCTCTGTGCAAATCAGTGCCCTGAATGAAATCTAATTTTAAACATGATTACTATATTCAAAATGAGAAAAATGTATGCATTTGCATAATGATTGTAAAAAAAATTGCATACCTAAATGTATATTCATTCTACCAATATGAAAAATTATAATATGTGTCCTGCTCATTATAGGATGGTTTAAAGTCATTAAGAAACCCAGTTTCAAATTGGTATGCAATATGTTGTGTTTTTTTTTTTTTTAATTTCTTTTAACATTTATTCACTTTTGAGAGAGCACAAGAGGGGAAGGAGCAGAGAGAGAGGGAGACACAGATGTGAAGCAGGCTCCAGGCTCCGAGCTTTCAACAGAGCCTGATGTGGGACTCCAACTCACTGACTGTAAGTTCATGACCTGAGATGAAGTCAGACGGCTGGCCAGCCGACTGAGCCACCCAGGCACCCCGGTATGCAATATGTTGTTAAGACAACTAGTTGAGCTATATTTCCAAGTAACTAATGCAGATTTATCAAGCGACAAACACTCTACGTGTAAGCTAGTGACTTAAACATTAAATGTAATGTTTACACTACTTATCGTAAGTAGTCAGTAATTTCATTTTTGTTTTGCTTTCTTTCTTCTCTGTAAATGTGGTTTAACACATCAGAAGTTTCATATGGCTTAAATGTATCTCTGAATTTTCTATGGCCGAAAAGTGAGAGCTTATCTGAAAATGGCCCCTTTTTATACATCTTCTAAAACAAAATGTGACACAGCAGAAGGGAGATGTGTACAAGACTCATAGGTGCCCAAATCAAAACCACACTCAGGTATCACCTCACGCCAGTCAGAGTGGCCAAAATGAACAAATCAGGAGACTCTAGATGCTGGAGAGGATGTGGAGAAACGGGAACCCTCTTGCACTGTTGGTGGGAATGCAAATTGGTGCAGCCGCTCTGGAAAGCAGTGTGGAGGTTCCTCAGAAAATTAAAAATAGACCTACCCTATGACCCAGCAATAGCACTGCTAGGAATTTATCCAAGGGATACAGGAGTACTGATGCATAGGGGCACTTGTACCCCAATGTTCATAGCAGCACTCTCAACAATAGCCAAATTATGGAAAGAGCCTAAATGTCCATCAACTGATGAATGGATAAAGAAATTGTGGTTTATATACACAATGGAATACTATGTGGCAATGAGAAAAAATGAAATATGGCCCTTTGTAGCAACGTGGATGGAACTGGAGAGTGTAATGCTAAGTGAAATAAGCCATACAGAGAAAGACAGATACCATATGGTTTCACTGTTATGTGGATCCTGAGAGGCTTAACAGGAACCAATGGGGGAGGAGAAGGAAAAAAAAAAAAAAAAAAAAAGAGGTTAGAGTGGGAGAGAGCCAAAGCATAAGAGACTGTTAAAAACTGAGAACAAACTGAGGGTTGATGGGGGGTGGGAGGGAGGGGAGGGTGGGTGATGGGTATTGAGGAGGGCACCTTTTGGGATGAGCACTGGGTGTTGTATGGAAACCAATTTGTCAATAAATTTCATATAAAAAAAAGACTCATAGGTGCATGTAAGATTTCATATCTGAAGGATGAATTTTAATATCAAGACTTTATATTTTTAAAATTCTATTAAAAATAAGTTCTAGCTTTCTCAAGTCATTTGAGAACTATTTAATTTCTTTTTTTAAGTCTATTTATTTTTGAGAGAGAGAGAGAGAGAGAGAGAGAGAGAGAGAGAGAGAGAGGCAGAAAGAAAAGGAGAGAGAGAATCCCAAGCAGGCTCTGCACTATCAGCACAGAACCCAGTGCTGGACTCAAGCTCACTAACCATGAGATCATGACCTGAGCTCAAATCCAGTGTCAGGTGCTTAAGCAACTGAGCCACCCAAGTGCCCTGAAAGAACTATTTAATTTCTAGTCAGTTTTAGGCACGTGAAGTTCTTGGTTTCTTTTGCTTATCACCCACTGTGGGGGAAAAGAGAAAAAAAATCAATTTTCAGGTAATTTTCATTGTTTGGTGATTTGATAGAGAATGGATTTTTTTTCTCTTTGTTGCTTGGTCATGAATCATTATCAATTTATTTCTTAAATCAATGTCAAACCTATTAAAAATGATATCAACATTCTAAAACTCCAACTCTTTCTTCTCCACTGTTGTATTTACTTTTTCTGTAATACTTGTCCTGTTTAACATATAATATAGTTATTTTGTTGTTGCTATGTTGTTGTTTGTGATGGCAGGGTTATGAGTGTGTGTCTACTCCACTATATTAGAAGCTCCCTAAGAGTAGATCTTTTTGTCTGTCCCGTTCATGAATGCCTGGCTCATTGAAATGACTCATTTTGTTGTGGTTGTGAAACAAATGATGGATAAATGCATACATGCATCCATCATCCTAAAGAAGGCTTTCATATTATTTCTGAAAAGAAACATTTTTTTACAATTTAATCATTGATTAAATGGAAATTAAATAGCCTTGACTATAATGTCTCTATGAAAACTATCGCTTCACGGTCATTGAAATTGATTGCAATTTTTATTTTATTATTTTATTTTTTTTTTTATGAAATTTCTTGACAAATTGGTTTCCATACAACACCCAGTGCTCATCCCAAAAGGTGCCCTCCTCAATACCCATCACCCACCCTTCCCTCCCTCCCACCCCCCATCAACCCTCAGTTTGTTCTCAGTTTTTAACAGTCTCTTATGCTTTGGCTCTCTCCCACTCTAACCTCTTTTTTTTTTTTTTCCTTCCCCTCCCCCATGGGTTCCTGTTAAGTTTCTCAGGATCCACATAAGAGTGAAACCATATGGTATCTGTCTTTCTCTGTATGGCTTATTTCACTTAGCATTACACTCTCCAGTTCCATCCACGTTGCTACAAAGGGCCATATTTCATTTTTTCTCATTGCCACATAGTACTCCATTGTGTATATATACCACAATTTCTTTATCCATTCATCAGTTGATGGACATTTAGGCTCTTTCCATAATTTGGCTATTGTTGAGAGTGCTGCTATGAACATTGGGGTACAAGTGCCCCTATGCATCAGTACTCCTGTATCCCTTGGATAAATTCCTAGCAGTGCTATTGCTGGGTCATAGGGTAGGTCTATTTTTAATTTTCTGAGGAACCTCCACACTGCTTTCCAGAGCGGCTGCACCAATTTGCATTCCCACCAACAGTGCAAGAGGGTTCCCGTTTCTCCACATCCTCTCCAGCATCTAGAGTCTCCTGATTTGTTCATTTTGGCCACTCTGACTGGCGTGAGGTGATACCTGAGTGTGGTTTTGATTTGTATTTCCCTGATAAGGAGCGACGCTGAACATCTTTTCATGTGCCTGTTGGCCATCTGGATGTCTTCTTTAGAGAAGTGTCTATTCATGTTTTCTGCCCATTTCTTCACTGGGTTATTTGTTTTTCGGGTGTGGAGTTTGGTGAGCTCTTTGTAGATTTTAGATACTAGCCCTTTGTCCGATATGTCATTTGCAAATATCTTTTCCCATTCCGTTGGTTGCCTTTTAGTTTTGTTGGTTGTTTCCTTTGCTGTGCAGAAGCTTTTTATCTTCATAAGGTCCCAGTAATTCACTTTTGCTTTTAATTCCCTTGCCTTTGGGGATGTGTCGAGTAAGAGATTGCTACGGCTGAGGTCAGAGAGGTCTTTTCCTGCTTTCTCCTCTAAGGTTTTGATGGTTTCCTGTCTCACATTTAGGTCCTTTATCCATTTTGAGTTTATTTTTGTAAATGGTGTGAGAAAGTGGTCTAGTTTCAACCTTCTGCATGTTGCTGTCCAGTTCTCCCAGCACCATTTGTTAAAGAGGCTGTCTTTTTTCCATTGGATGTTCTTTCCTGCTTTGTCAAAGATGAGTTGGCCATACGTTTGTGGGTCTAGTTCTGGGGTTTCTATTCTATTCCATTGGTCTGTGTGTCTGTTTTTGTGCCAATACCATGCTGTCTTGATGATGACAGCTTTGTAGTAGAGGCTGAAGTCTGGGATTGTGATGCCTCCTGCTTTGGTCTTCTTCTTCAAAATTCCTTTGGCTATTCGGGGCCTTTTGTGGTTCCATATGAATTTTAGGATTGCTTGTTCTAATTTCGAGAAGAATGCTGGTGCAATTTTGATTGGGATTGCATTGAATGTGTAGATAGCTTTGGGTAGTATTGACATTTTGACAATATTTATTTTTCCAATCCATGAGCAGGGAATGTCTTTCCATTTCTTTAAGTCTTCTTCAATTACCTTCATAAGCTTTCTATAGTTTTCAGCATACAGATCCTTTACATCTTTGGTTAGATTTATTCCTAGGTATTTTATGCTTCTTGGTGCAATTGTGAATGGGATCATTTTCTTTATTTGTCTTTCTGTTGCTTCATTGTTAGTGTATAAGAATGCAACTGATTTCTGGACATTGATTTTGTATCCTGCAACTTTGCTGAATTCATGTATCAGTTCTAGCAGACTTTTGGTGGAGTCTATCGGATTTTCCATGTATAATATCATGTCATCTGCAAAAAGCGAAAGCTTGACTTCATCTTTGCCAATTTGGATGCCTTTGATTTCCTTTTGTTGTCTGATTGCTGATGCTAGAACTTCCAGCACTATGTTAAACAACAGCGGTGAGAGTGGGCATCCCTGTCGTGTTCCTGATCTCAGGGAAAAAGCTCTCAGTTTTTCCCCGTTGAGGATGATGTTAGCTGTGGGCTTTTCATAAATGGCTTTTATGATCTTTAAGTATGTTCCTTCTATCCCGACTTTCTCAAGGGTTTTTATTAAGAAAGGGTGCTGGATTTTGTCAAAGGCCTTTTCTGCATCGATTGACAGGATCATATGGTTCTTCTCTTTTTTTTTGTTAATGTGATGTATCACGTTGATTGATTTGCGAATGTTGAACCAGCCCTGCATCCCAGGAATGAATCCCACTTGATCATGGTGAATAATTCTTTTTATATGCTGTTGAATTCGATTTGCTAGTATCTTCTTGAGAATTTTTGCATCCATATTCATCAGGGATATTGGCCTGTAGTTCTCTTTTTTTACTGGGTCTCTGTCTGGTTTAGGAATCAAAGTAATACTGGCTTCATAGAATGAGTCTGGAAGTTTTCCTTCCCTTTCTATTTCTTGGAATAGCTTGAGAAGGATAGGTATTATCTCTGCTTTAAATGTCTGGTAGAACTCCCCTGGGAAGCCATCTGGTCCTGGACTCTTATTTGTTGGGAGATTTTTGATAACCGATTCAATTTCTTCGCTGGTTATGGGTCTGTTCAAGCTTTCTATTTCCTCCTGATTGAGTTTTGGAAGAGTGTGGGTGTTCAGGAATGTGTCCATTTCTTCCAGGTTGTCCAATTTGTTGGCATATAATTTTTCATAGTATTCCCTGATAATTGTTTGTATCTCTGAGGGATTGGTTGTAATCATTCCATTTTCATTCATGATTTTATCTATTTGGGTCATCTCCCTTTTCTTTTTGAGAAGCCTGGCTAGAGGTTTGTCAATTTTGTTTATTTTTTCAAAAAACCAACTCTTGGTTTCGTTGATCTGCTCTACAGTTTTTTTAGATTCTATATTGTTTATTTCTGCTCTGATCTTTATTATTTCTCTTCTTCTGCTGGGTTTAGGCTGCCTTTGCTGTTCTGCGTCTATTTCCTTTAGGTGTGCTGTTAGATTTTGTATTTGGGATTTTTCTTGTTTCTTGAGATAGGCCTGGATTGCAATGTATTTTCCTCTCAGGACTGCCTTCGCTGCGTCCCAAAGCGTTTGGATTGTTGTATTTTCATTTTCGTTTGTTTCCATATATTTTTTGATTTCTTCTCTAATTGCCTGGTTGACCCACTCATTCGTTAGTAGGGTGTTCTTTAACCTCCACGCTTTTGGAGGTTTTCCAGACTTTTTCCTGTGGTTGATTTCAAGCTTCATAGCATTGTGGTCTGAAAGTATGCATGGTATAATTTCAATTCTTGTAAACTTATGAAGGGCTGTTTTGTGACCCAGTATATGATCTATCTTGGAGAATGTTCCATGTGCACTCGAGAAGAAAGTATATTCTGTTGCTTTGGGATGCAGAGTTCTAAATAGATCTGTCAAGTCCATCTGATCCAATGTCTCATTCAGGGCCCTTGTTTCTTTATTGACTGTGTGTCTAGATGATCTATCCATTTCTGTAAGTGGGGTGTTAAAGTCCCCTGCAATTACCACATTCTTATCAATAAGGTTGCTTCTGTTTATGAGTAATTGTTTTATATACTTGGGGGCTCCGGTATTCGGCGCATAGACATTTATAATTGTTAGCTCTTCCTGATGGATAGACCCTGTAACTATTATATAATGTCCTTCTTCATCTCTTGTTACAGCCTTTAATTTAAAGTCTAGTTTGTCTGATATAAGTATGGCTACTCCAGCTTTCTTTTGGCTTCCAGTAGCATGATAAATAGTTCTCCATCCCCTCACTCTGAATCTAAAGGTGTCCTCAGGTCTAAAATGAGTCTCTTGTAGACAGCAAATAGATGGGTCTTGTTTTTTTATCCATTCTGATACCCTATGTCTTTTGGTTGGCGCATTTAATCCGTTTACATTCAGTGTTATTATAGAAAGATACGGGTTTAGAGTCATTGTGATGTCTGTATGTATTATGCTTGTAGTGATGTCTCTGGTACTTTGTCTCACAGGGTCCCCCTTAGGATCTCTTGTAGGGCTGGTTTAGTGGTGACAAATTCCTTCAGTTTTTGTTTGTTTGGGAAGACCTTTATCTCTCCTTCTATTCTAAATGACAGACTTGCTGGATAAAGGATTCTCGGCTGCATATTTTTGCTGTCTAGCACCCTGAAAATCTCGTGCCAATTCTTTCTGGCCTGCCAAGTTTCAAAAGAGAGATCAGTCACGAGTCTTATAGGTCTCCCTTTATATGTGAGGGCACGTTTACCCCTTGCTGCTTTCAGAATTTTCTCTTTATCCTTGTATTTTGCCAGTTTCACTATGATATGTCGTGCAGAAGGTCGATTCAAGTTACGTCTGAAGGGAGTTCTCTGTGCCTCTTGGATTTCAATGCCTTTTTCCTTCCCCAGTTCAGGGAAGTTCTCAGCTATGATTTCTTCAAGTACCCCTTCAGCACCTTTCCCTCTCTCTTCCTCCTCTGGGATACCAATTATGCGTATATTATTTCTTTTTAGTGTATCACTTAGTTCTCTAATTTTCCCCTCATACTCCTGGATTTTTTTATCTCTCTTTTTCTCAGCTTCCTCTTTTTCCATAACTTTATCTTCTAGTTCACCTATTCTCTCCTCTGCCTCTTCCATCCGAGCTGTGGTGGTTTGCATTTTGTTTTGCATTTCCTTTAAAGCGTTTTTCAGCTCCTCGTGACTGTTCCTTAGTCCCTTGATCTCTGTAGCAAGAGATTCTCTGCTGTCCTGTATACTGTTTTCCAGCCCAGCGATTAATTTTATGACTATTATTCTAAATTCACTTTCTGTTATATTATTTAAATCCTTTTTGATCAGCTCATTAGCTGTTGTTATTTCCTGGAGATTCTTCTGAGGGGAATTCTTCCGCTTGGTCATTTTGGATAGTCCCTGGTGTGGTGAGGACCTGCAGGGCACTTCCCCTGTGCTGTGGTGTATAACTGGAGTTGGTGGGCGGGGCCGCAGTCAGTCCTGATGTCTGCCCCCAGCCCACCGCTGGGGCCACAGTCAGACTGGTGTGTGCCTTCTCTTCCCCTCTCCTAGGGGTGGGATTCACTGTGGGGTGGCGTGGCCTGTCTGGGCTACTTGCACACTGCCAGGCTTGTGATGCTGGGGATCTGGCGTATTAGCTGGGGTGGGAAGGCAAGGTGCACGGCGGGAGGGGGGGCAGGCTTAGCTCGCTTCTCCTTAGGTGATCCACTTCAGGAGGGGCCCTGTGGCAGCCGGAGGGAGTCAGATCCGCTGCCGGAGGTTTGGCTCCGCAGAAGCACAGAGTTGGGTGTTTGCGCGGAGCGAGCAACTTCCCTGGCAGGAACCGGTTCCCTTTGGGATTTTGGCTGGGGGATGGGCGGGGGAGATGGCGCTGGCGAGCGCCTTTGTTCCCCGCCAAACTGAGCTCTGTCGTCCGGGGGCTCCGCAGCTCACCCTCCCTTTGTCCTCCAGCCTTCCCGCTTTCCGAGCAGAGCTGTTAACTTATGACCTCCCAGACGCTAAGTCGCGCTTGCTGTTGGAACACAGTCCGTCAGGCCCCTCCGCTTTTGCAAGCCGGACTCGAGGGCTCTGCTTGGCTGGCGAGCCGCCCCTCCGCCCCGGCTCCCTCCCGCCAGTCCGTGGAGCGCGCACCGCCTCGCCGCCCTTCCTACCCTCTTCCGTGGGCCTCTCGTCTGCACTTGGGTCCGGTGACTCCGTTCTGCTCGCAATTTTTAGAGTTTGGCATGGAAGTACTTGAAATAAAATATAGGATGTCTACAAATCCAATGATTTAATTTCTAGGTTATTCTTTCTTTATACTTGCAACTCAATTCTGGAGGGTTGGCTTGCAATAGCTAATCAGATAAGTATTACTTTACTTAAGGATGAGGAAAGTCAGACTAGTAATAGCTTCTTTAGAAACTGGCATATTTAACCAAAGGCTTTCAATGTAGTTTCTTTTTCAATTGACTGCACAGCATTGCAGATTTCATTAAGTTCCTGGTAAGTATATCCCCCTTTTAAAAAAAAAAAAATATGTTTCAATTCAGAACTAACTTTACAAAAAGATAGTTTGCTTACGTCACTACATCTTCAGAATTTTTAATACATTTACTTTATAATTTTTCCTAATAAGTTTGCAAAATATCAAGACTGAGAGAAGAGAGGGCTCTTTGAGTATCTGACCTTCACAGAGGTTCCAGCATGTTTCTTCAGAGCTACATACTTCCTTCCTTTTGTGATGACCCCATTTTGGCCACTACAGCTCCATAGCCTAATGGTATGTTGGGTTAATGAGCTAGGTCCTTTGAGCTTTTCTAACTATTGTCTGTGGAAATAGAGTGTTATCCTGTATTTCAATGTTCTCCCTACAAGTTTTGCAGTGCGAAACGAGTGGAATCAATATGAAGAAATACTAGGTGGTTGGGATATATTTAAAAGATATTTACTGAGAATTGAATAGAGCTACTGTAAGCATTTATATAAATCTTTTACTCAGGTTTAGTGCTTTTTCCCACTCAGATGATTGAGACTAGATAACCTTTAAAAAAAAAAAAGGTCCACTTAAATTAATGATATTAACTTGAGAAGAGGCAGTGTCATCCGTGTTGTTCACACTGCATTCCCAGTCCTTAATACCATGCCTGGCTCATCGTAGCATGCTCCATAGATCTGTTGAATTAATGCGTGCTTGAAGGAATGAATCGCAAGTGAAAAGGAAGCATAAGAATAGTTACAAGCTCAACATGAGTAAGCTGTAAAGCTTACACTTTAGTTAATAAAGGCAGTCCATCTGCCTCCCCCTCCCCCTCAATAATAGACCCAACCAACTCACAATGTACGAAAAAGGAATCCAAATGTAAAGTTTTTTTTCTGAGAAATGTAACAAATCAAATTTTATTATTAAAACTACTTAAAAAGGCTGAAATGTTGCCCTTGTCAGCATTCATTAGAACCACATTTTCCTCTCTAAAGGAAGGGATTGCATTTCATATAGGGTACTGTTCTTGTCCTATCGAGTTGCAAAAATCAATATTTTTCTAATCTTCTTCTTAAAGATAGAAATACATTCATTTGAAGAGATAGGTGTAGCAATATTAGAAAACCCTTTATGAAAACACAAGACATTCTTCTTAGATTAATGATAAATATAAACATTTATCTCCCTTAAACCTTTGACTTATTTAAATTTCACCTTTAGGAAATTGATTTTTGTTCACTGTCAGCATAGATTTAACATTCTAGATATCTCTTTTTGATATAGCTTGGTGGAAATAGCCATGGTACTTTCAAGCTCTTTTCTGGGGGAGAAATTACAAAAATAGACTTTCTTTGTACTAAATCATGCTATTCGTCTGCAACATCAGTGCACTTGCATGCACTTAAACCTCTTAGTCACACCAGGTTCTCAGTGTGAATGTGTCAGAGAAAAATATTTTATGTGTATTTTGATATCAGAACATTTCATGTTACTACCATGGCATTTCCAATTCCTCTGTTGAGACTACATTAGTGCTAAGGATGAATGAAGATGACAATTGAAGTTTAAACATGTGTTCCTGTACAATTGACAGTGGAGCCTGGATCCAGAATTTCAGAGTGTCACAAAGGATCTGAACCTGCTTTATTCATGTTCAGGTACCCATACACAAATAAAATAATACACAAGTAAAATAATAGAACCGGTTTCAGTGTATGAGCCTTATTTTATGCTGGTCTCTTAGAGATAATTTCAACAAAAATGAATATGATTACATTTTGATGAGAATCATTCCCAATTTTGTCTCTTTTGAAATAACGTATGATATAATATTAATGATTCCTTGCCAAGAGATGAGTGTGGCCTCTGAGAGACAGTCAGTAAAATCCTTATTCTAAAATCATGAGGTTGGGAGAGATAATAATGTGCCTAGCATTTTCATTCAGATATGGTTATGTATGTACGCTGATATACACATGTGTACACATATACATCCAATTGTGTGCATGTATACATACTTGCAAATAATGAATACATTCAGATTATTGGCATTCCTTCTTTTTGTATTAAAGAGTTTTTCAAACTTCCCATCATCTTTCAGAATATCCAGAAAAATATATTCTATACATATTTAAACTTTATATAAAATAGGACTTGTACCTTAACTTCCATTAATATATTAATTCACTTTATATATGCAGAAAAATAATACTGAGATTAGAAGACAATACGTTAGGATAACAAAGGTCAAAAGACCCTGATTTTAATTCTGGTTGTGTTATCAGTCATGTGATCTTCAACAGGTTAGTTATAAAATCTCTATGCAGCAGTTTTCAGATGTATAGAATGAGTATATGACTATTCTATCTCACAAAGCATTTGGGAACATCACATTAATTTTTTTATTAGAAAATTTGAAGATAATTAAATCCTAAAAACATAAATATTATTATTAAATGTTATAATAAAACGAATGATACAGCAGAAACAATGAATTCTTTATTCTATACATTCTGATGTACAAATTTCAGTGATTTCTTGAATATTTTTCTCTATATATACATTTTTATTAGTTTGGTTTCCTACATATTTAGTTTAATTCAACAAATATTAATTGAGCACCTAGTATATGCCAATCTCTGAAACTGGCATTGCAGGGAACATAAAATTAATAAGAAATAATGCCTGCTCTTAAGGAGCTTACAGTCTCTATTAAGGAAACAAGACAAGGACCCAATGGTTATAATATAAAGCAAAATATCTGTTCCATAAAAGAGGTGTGAAAAGGTGTTATGAATTTCAAGAAGCGTATCAGGTAAAAAGATGGCATTCGACATGAATGTTCAAGAATGGGTAGGACTCCCCCTTTCTCATCCCCTGCCCCTAGACCATAATTCACTTTAGTAAAGTGAAATAGTAAGGTAAAGCTCAAAGAATTTAGAAACGTGAGTATGTTCTAGGCAAGTTATGCTTTCCAGTAAAATTGAAATGTACAGAGATCTGGCAAGGTATATTAGACATATTTAAGAAAAGTTGTGGGTATTAGCTAGGCATTTGTACCTCAGTCAGTATGCAAAAGGTAGACACTAACAATCCCTGAGAAGGGGACTAATATGTTTAAAGCTCCACATTCTTGTAAGAGGGTGGGACCCTATTTAGGAAGACCAATTTGGCAGGGGCAAATTTGGGAATAGGGCATAAGAGAAACAACATGAGTTAGTATGCTATTACATTGTGTAGAGAGTAGAAAATTTATATTAATTTCTGTGAAGCAGAATGGAATTTAAAAAAGGTTAAAAATGACAGAAATGAGGAGGCAAAACGGATTACATTTAGAACACAAGGGAAATGGAGGCAAAGATAGTTCAACAGGTTTGAACATAGTTGAAATAGTTCACTAGAAAAATGGTAGCATAATGGTGGTGAAATTAACAAGATAAAGAATCCAGGAGAAGAATTTGGTTTTTAGGGATGAAGAGCAAGTTGATTACTGATTTGGGGTGTAAAGAGTAATATTCAGCATAAATCTTTATATAAAAGATGCAGGCCTGGAGAATGAGGTCAATTCGAACATCATCCATGAGAGGGTAGTTCTTGCAGTGGATGGGATGGAACTAAGAAGAAAAAACTTAGACTATTGGAAAAAGTTAAAGACAGAAGGATAGGTGGCATGTGAGGTAATAGATGGTATCCAAAACAATGAGAAAAAAACAGTGAATATGATAACATTTACCGATGTTGGTAATTTCAAGGAGTTGGTAATTTCAAAAAAATGTGATAGTATGAAAAATAATAAATTGAAGAGAATGAATCTTTGGGAAAGTCTTTGGATTGGCTTATACAGGATAAAAGTGGAGGGAATATAGTCATTCACTGTTGTTTAACAAAATATTTGACACATTACTCTGAATTAAGAAAAAAACACCTGGTGGAGCACCTGGGTGGCTCGGTTATACATCCAACTTTGGCTCAGGTCATGATCTCACAGTTCGTGAGCTGGAACACTGCTCAGGCTCTGTGCTGACAGCTCAGAGCCTGGATCCTGCTTCAGATTCTATGTGTCCCTGTCTCTGACCCTCCCCTACTTGCACTCTGTCCATCTCTCTCTTAAAAATGAGAGAACTAAAAGAGAATTAAAAAAAAAACAAAACAAAACTTAAAAAAATTGGTAAGCAAAGTCAGTATGTTTCCTCTGGTTTCATAGAGCTTACAGTGCAGTAAGGGAAACTCATAATAACCAAATATGTAAATACTTAAAAATTTGAGAAATGTTCTCAAGGAAATTAGAGAGAACATATAATAGAAGACACTGATTTGATCTAAATGATGAAAAGTTTCTAGAGGAACATCTGCATAAGCTAAGATCACGAATGAACTGGGCAACAGGAAAGGAATGCTTAGATTATTTGAGACAAGGAACAGCAGACACCCAGGCCCTGAGTATGGAGGCAGCATTGGAAAAACTGAAGAAAATCTGTGTCTGAAACAACATGAGCAAGAGTGAGAGTGGCAGGAGACTTGTTTATTCTTCCCCGTAATTTGGTAAGTGTCAACTACAGATTATGTAATATGATAGGTACTGGGGAGTGTCATTATCTTGTGAGCAAGATAAGGCTGGATTGGTAAGAGAAGCCAGATCATGAAGGTTTTCTTATGCGACTTTAAGGAATTCAGTCTTCATTTGGCAAGCAGTGAGAAACCATTAAAAGGCTTTACGAAGGAGAGTAAGTTTATATTTGTATATGTTTTTTTAAGATAATTATATAAGCTACAGGTGGAGAATGGGGATGGCAGTATTGAAAGTGGAAGCCTACAGTGAACAGCTAAGGCAGTATCCTAGCAAGAGTTCATGGTAACTTTTTCTAGGGTAGTCACATAAGGGCTGGTGGCAAGTACATAGTTTCCAGATATACTCAAGAGACTAAAATCAGCAAGATATGGTGATGGATTGGACATAAGGGACAAAGACTGAAGGAGGCATTAAGGTTGATTCTCAGGTTTCTGGCTTCTATTTTGATTGTTGCTGCCATTACAGATATCAGGAATACTGGAGAAGCAGCTATTAATACACCAATGTAAAAGGAGGTTTTGAAATTTTTACTCAATTGTGATAATGAAAACCATCAAGTTTGTCACACAATTGTAGTCCTATTTCTGACCACTAACAAGCCTTAATCAGATGCTTGGCTGATACTCTCAGTGTGTGTCCATGGAATTTACTTCTCTATGAACAGCTAATTGGGATGGAGTTTGAATCTTCATGGCCCGCCTCATTAGCACATACCCAAATCAACAGAGCTAACCAGGCCAGAAAAGATGAAAAGAAATGCATTCATTGTGATGGAGATTACTCTCATGTGCTGTGTACTATTTTCCAGAATAAATAAATACAGTTGAGAGACTACAATTAAGATCAACAAATAATTAGTGTATAGGAAGGAAGAGATAAAAGTGGAAAAACAGTCTTGAGGAACATCTCCATTATATCATAAAACAGAAATTCTGCATATTTCTTCTGAAAAGTAGACTTTTCATTGTTATTCATAATTAAAGAATCATTAATGAGTTATTTTCATTAACTTAGAAACAGAATTTTTGCTGTTTCCAATTACTATATCCAACCTGAACTTTGAGTTAAGTTTACTTTGCTAAGTAGAGCTTATTTTAATTCTACAACTTTATCTGGTTACCTCTGACTATGGGTAACATTAACTGATACTTTGCCCTTGACAATTATCCTGTTTTCACTGCACCTCTTTGAGGACTCACCGGCAGATAGGGTTCTCCTTGCTGTCTTATGCCTCCATCTAAAATGCTTAAAGCTCTAATTTCTAGGCCACCCAAATGTAGACAAAATCACTTTTAAACAATAAAATCTCAAAATTTCCCTACACTGAGCCATTTCTTTTCTCTTCGAGGAGTTTTTTTCTTCAGTGTACAATGTTTATATACATTTAATGCCCAAAAAATTAAGGATCAAAAAAATAAGATATAAAAGGAAACTTTGCTAAATCATATCTACCAGACATGGAGAATGTTAGCAGTTTGAGATATACATATTTTTACAAATATATCAGACTACATGTAATATTTAACCTAACAGTATGTAGTAGATATATTTATATGTTAAAGTTCAAGCCCGTTTAAAAAACAGATTTTTGATTCTCTCTTCCATAACTAAACTATTGTCTTAGTTTTGTTCTCTCAGAAAAGAGAACCTTACCTTTGAGACAAAGTTTTAGGACAAAATCTTATCTGGATGATGATTACTGGAAAATTCTAGTGGAGTTATGAGGAAGTTATAAAGGGAAGGAAAGGTAACTAATAAGGATATGCTCTTAATCCAAGGACCCCAGTGGATGATTGACTCGATCCTATTTGGGGAACTCTGGGAGTCTGTACAACAGATATCTCAGTGTTAGTCTTTTTCAAGGCTAGAAACCCAGGGCACTGTACATTGAAGGCTGCTGGTGCAGCAGGACAGGAGGATGGTTGTGGTGAATGTTAATTGCTGGCACTTTTGAGCTGTAGTGAATGGGTAGGTCCTGAGGTAATCTCACACAATCGGCAGTCTTTAGGCTGCAGTGTGGTGTTCAAGCTAGAGTGGATATGGGAGGAGCACAACCATACTTTCATCAACCATTCCTTTACTGGTGGACATTTAGATTGTTTCCAATTTTTTTCACCATTATAAACTGCCATAATATTCTTACACATGACTATTTGCATGGTTGTCCAATTTTGCATGATAATTCCTATAAGTGGAATTAAAGACAATTATGACAATTAAGGACAGCAGTCTTTGGGTTTGTTTGGAATGAAGAGAAGCAACTTCTCCTTATATGAAAGTTTTTATGGACTGGTCATACATCATATATCTAACTTTAAATGTAACATTCTAAATTTAGATTTAACATCTAGAACAGTTAAATTGCCAGCACCATTAATTTATTTTTTATACCTTCTCATTGCTATGAGAAAATGTCAGTATTTTGAACTAAAATAAATATACCTAAAATTATAATCAGACTTAAAATTTGTCCAATTTTCCATCTTAAAGACAACATTGATTATAAAAGAATATAAAAGAATCAAAGAAAAGCTTTAGTAACTTGGGCTAGATAGACAAAGAGTTCTTAACTTGACATCACAAGCATAATCCTTACAAGGGAAAAATAATAAATTAGACCTACCTCATCAAAACTAAAAACTTTTGCTCTGCAAAATACCATGTGAAGAGGGTGACAACAAGTACAGACTGAGAGAAGCTACTTAAAAGACATATATCCAGCAAATGATTTAATGTGTAAAATATAAAAAGAGTTCTTTAAACTCAAAAATAAAACAAAACACAAGATACAATTAGAAAACAAGCAAAGGGCATGGCTAGACATTTCACAGATGAAGATATTCAGATAGCAAATGAAAAGGTATTCAACTTCATTAGTCATTAGGAAAATGAAAATTAAATTCATGACACTTTACACACCTATCAGAATAGTTAAGATAAAAACAAATAGTGACAATACCAAATGTTGGTGGAAATGCATAGAAACTGGATCATTCATACATTGCTGGTGGGAGTGAAAAATGATATACCCACTCTGGAAAACAATTTGGCAGTCTTTTTTTTTCTTTTTTTTACAATATTTAACACTTATCTTGGAAACGGAAATTTATGTTCACACAACAGTGTATACATGAACATTCATAGCAGCTTTATTTGTAATGGCCCCACACTGGAAACAGCTCAGATGTCCTTCAGTGGGTGAATGGTTACACAAAATGTAGTACATCCATACACCACAATACTGTACTCTGCAATAAAAAGTTACAAATTACTGGTTACATGACATAACTTGAATAAATCTCCAGGGAATTATGCTGAGTGTAAAAAGTCCCTAAATTGATATAGCATATGATATCATTATATAACATTCTTGAAATGACAAAATTGTAGAAACGGAGAACAGGTTAGTTGTTGACAGGAGTACAGGATGGGTTAGAAGAAGGGAGGCAGGAGTGAAATGTGTAAAATAGAAGACAGCACTAAAGGTGTTCTTACGGTGATTGGACTGTGTGTTTTGACTTTGGTGGTGGATGCATGAACTGACAGGTATGATAAAAATACATAGAACTGGGGCGCCTGTGTGGCTCAGTCTGTGACGTGTCCAACTTCAGCTAAGGTTATGATCCCATGGTGTGTGAGTTTGAGCCCCCCTTCGGGCTCTGTGCTGATAGGTCAGAGCCTAGAGTCTGCTTGGATTCTGTGTCTCCCTCTCTCTGCCCTTTGCCGGCTTTCTCTCTTTCTCTCTCTCTCTCTCTCTCAAAAGTAAATAAATATTAAATACGTATATAGAACTAAATACACACACATATATAAGATGTAATTAGTGACGGAAACTGGGTCAAGGGTATATAGAATCTCTCTATATTATCTCTTGCAACTGCATGTGAATTTATAATGATCTCAAAATAAAAGTTTATTTTTAAAAAACACACATCGTTCCTGTCTAGAATGTAAACACATATATGAATCTCAGTGGTAACTTTTGAAGAATATCAACCTTGTGCTTACTCACTAGCATTTGTGTAATGTTTCTAACTTAATTTTTTATATCCTAATATAAACATGATTATTCCAAAAACAATTTACAGTATTAAAGTAATGCCAGAGAGCTTATTTCATTTGGGGGCTATTTCATTTCATATCAGATAAATAATATTAGAATATTTAGGTAATTAAAATATTATAGAAAATTCTTCCTTGTGTATCTTTAAGATGAAACAAGGAAAAGGAAATAAGGGTTAGCTATTCAAAGAGTTTTTAAAGAACCTATTTTAAAAGATCTATTACTTTATTAAACGAGTACATTAAAAAAACAAAACAAAATTTTCACTCTTTGCTAAATACTTAATTTGCATTGCCTCATTGAATCATTACGGCATTATGAGGTGGGTACTATTATTATCATCCCATTTTTATAGGTGAGCAAAGACTTACGTGGTGCTTAGTAATGTTCCACATTTTGTAAAGATATTAGCTCACTAATTAGAAAACACAGTACTCCCTTTTAAAGCTAAGAGAACTGAGGGAGATTATGCAATGAAAAACCCTGGCAATCTGATGCCACACCTTTCTATGTTATCTCCAGGGTCACTCAGGCACAGAGATTTTAAACTATCTGTGCAAGGTCACACAGCTACTAGTGGTAAAAAAACAGATTTTGAACTTGGTTACTTTCCAATGCACTGATCTTTAACAAATTGTGGTTATTTTGATCAATAGATCAGCATTATTTAAGTGGCTTGTTAAAAACCTATGCCTTCTCCCTTCCCTCAAAGTCTTTTGAAACAAAACCACTGGTGCCAAGATTCTAGAATCTGTGTTTTCAACAACCATTCTAGGAGATTTTGATTCACATTAAAGTCAGAGTCCAACCGCATTACAAGATGCAGAGCAGATTTCCTGTGAAGGTCAAATGAAATATCTAGTATAATTATAAATGATGCCATATTTCATCAATCTTAAGGTTAATTTTTTGTTGATTTGCAATTTAACATCTCTGAAATAGGACTTTCTGTTAGAAATGATGGTGTCTTATAATCACAATAAAAATGTTTTTTCTTCCTAGTGGTATGTAAAATAATGTTATTTTAGACTTGATAAAGTATGGAGGTTCATTGCTAATAAAATACAAAAGACATTGTTTATTAAACATTGTTCTTTTCAGTCCTGGGTCACACTATGCAAGGGTGACCATCCACATGCAATGAAAGACAGGGTGATGGAAAGAAGACCGGAAGGCATCCATCATACAAAGATTCATGTATACCATGGTGAGTCACTAACAATTATGGGCTAGAACGGATGAAATGAAAACACTTTGAAAATGATAAATCATTATACTGTATATTTATGAATGTGGATGTATGGGCTTGAAGTAAGATTATTACAAAAAGTGGACATAATTTGAAAATGCTCATCGCCAAACTGACGCATGTGCAGTAGGCATTATGATTCTCAACTCTAGACTAATCTACATACTGTGAATCCACATAACCAGGAAGGAGAAATTGGACAGAGGAGCCAAGTTGTAACCATAGTCACTGCAAAATAAAAAAGACAAAGCAAGACGAGTGTGTGGTAAAATATTTGCATATATATTTATTGCAGTTCCTTTTCAAATTTACCTCATCAAAATATTTTATTTTCATTTTTTAGATTGTCTCTCTACCAGATGCATTTGGTTATGTCATCTTATTTTTCTCTCCTTTATGTTAATGTGAATGCTCTGATTAGATTCATTTTTCAATGCATTCTCCTGATCTATTCACATTGTACCCCTCTTAAGTGACCTCTTTATATTTCTGTCCTAGAAGCTTTATCATTCTGTTCTTTGAGCCTTCATGTGTAACTGACAGACTGACATTCCTTTCATTCTGTCTGTATTTTAATTACTGGGTATGTAATCTGGACCTGTCCTCAGGAAAATTGTGAAATGAATATAGTCTTTGAAACCCCCACCTCTCCTCTTTGCATGCGTCCCCTTGTTGTCCCTTAACCTCATCTGGTAGGTCAACGTATTTTCAGCCTATGTGGTTAGATATTTGAAAACTGTGAGCTAATAAGAATGTTCTTTGCAAATTTTAGAGAACTCTAGTATTAACAGACTCTATACTGCTTATAGTTTCACTTACTTAACAATGTTTGTGTAGTTGCCATGTACTAACACTGTACCATCTTTTATTTTGGGCCTATTGGCCTGTTGAATTGTGTTAATTTGGGAAATTAAAACATAGACTTCAAAACAGAAACAATGAAAATAACAAAATTAGTAGTTCTCTCTGTTCAACACAATTTCCAAATTTGAAAATTAATGTTTACCATTTTTTGTTCGTATACAAAAGAATCTAGTTTATTCCACATAAAGTATTCCCAGAACTAAATAAATATATTCCTATTTTAGTAATTTTGTTTTATAATTCAATTATTGTGTAATTCTTAAAAATATTTCCATGTTTAAATATACTTTATTTCAAGTTTAGTGGATAATTGGATCTCAAGCAATATCTTCCACCATAAATTCCAGAAAGCAGCTAAGATTGAATTTAGCTAGAGCTCATGATCTCTGTGATAGAAAATGAAGCATAATGTTCTATAATTAATACATTTTGGTTGAAAGAAGACATGCATGTAGTATTAGTCTCATGTATAACGATGGCATCTGACACAAAACATGCAGAATTCATCTCATTTTCTTCAGTTTAACGACATAGTAATTTTGTTTGCAAAACCATTGACAACATATGCCCTTTTATGAAGAGATATAATCACTTTCTGTTAAACTAAGAAGTGCCAGGAAATTGTGTTGCAAATGCTTATGCTGTTATTTCAGTTGCCTTGACTTCTCATTTTTCTCACATGCAGGAGGCATCTTCTGTCCGTGAAATTTCATTGATTTTATCACTGAAAGGTGACATTGCTGCTTATTTCCTAGGTTCATTGAATAAGTTCTATTTTAAATATAGCTCTAAATCACAGATTAATTCAATAACCATTAATTCAATAACCTCTACAGAACCTAGATAAGTTGAAAGTACTTACTCTTGTTAAAAGACACAGTCTTTGCCCTGGGGTAGGTTACAGTTTCAGTTGGGGAGCAGATATTCAGGTAACTAAAGAATACTTTAAAGGAATGTAGGTACTATAGGAAGTCAAAAGATAGATAAGGTCCTTAATTTGACTATTAAACTAAATAGCTATAAAGAATAAACAGTATTTTAATACATAGTTAAGGGTTGGTTTTTAAACACAATTAGTGTGTCTGTTAATAATAATTGTATTCACTTTTCTATAATTTCACAGATATGCTTAGAAATATAATACCAAAGATAGACAGGAAGTTAAGCTATGCAAGCTAATTGTTAGGATTCCATTTATACTTTGGTTCACTCAAATCATTGTCAAGCACTATTATTTTTTTCCCTCAGAAGACCCACATTTAGCCTACAGTGCCCCCCATGAAATATGTGACTGAAACTATCTACTTGGATAACATCCATGCTATAATCTTCAATCAATATTTTACATATCATACACAAGCCCAGAGTTACTAAATTGAGCCATAATTCTTAAATCACAGTTCATTCAGGAGTATTTTTTAGTGCCTGCTTGTTTAACACAATCTTATAAATGATCTTTCACAAAGTATGTAAAACTCAACACATATCTTTAATGGGCTAATTGTGCTTCATTGCAGTGTTGAGTCTATAAAAGATTTTTAATAGTGAGAGAAATGATGGCATTTTCACCTTAATTTGAAAATATAATTGCCATTCTAAATAGCTTTTTTTCTAACTTAAGTGCTTATTGACAGCAGAAATTTCCCCCAAACACTAATAGAGTATTTAACATAATTGCATTTATTGAAAGAAAATCCAAGGGAAAATAACATACAGCTATCTGAAACTAGCAGAAGTAAAATATCAAAAGAAAAAGTAAGTTAAATCTAAATTTGAGATCTAAAATGTAACTAATATTCAATATAAATTCAACACAACGTATACTTAAACTTATACATTTAAATATACTGATGAGATTCAAGAAATAAAAGTGATATCCTAGAAATCCAGGATAACAAGAGCCATATGAAAACAAACTGAAACTAACAAGCTAATCCCTAATTCATAGAATTTACCATCATTTGATTGAAAAATAAGAATATTTTTTAGCTCAACCCATGGAAAATTAGAACAATTGAAATTAAATTCAATCAGTTGTAAATATTCCCTTGAGAAAACGATTTCATTTTTTACCCGGAGTTTAACCTCTACCCTACTCAAAATTTTGAATTCCAATTCCTTAATTTCAATATACTTAGTGTAGGTTCAGGATAGTAAAATCACGACTCATATTTTATTAAACTTTATTCTAAAATGGCAATAAAGTGATCCATATGGAAATATGTGGAATAGTTCTCTCTCCCTAACTCTTCAGTTCTGTTTCTAAGCAGACATCCACATATGACGGACTGATTCTGAATGGACATATTTCCCATTACAATCTCAAGTCTTTGAGTCCTACTTTTGCTATGTAATAACATATATTTATAAATATTATGGATACTCAGCAAAGAGCTTTTTAATACCAGATTTGAAAAAAGTTCTGTCCGTTCGTGGTAGCTTTTCTCCTACGTTGAAGTAAAAAAGTGCCAGAGACTGCTTTTAAACAATAAGCGCTAAGAAAACTGATTAAACTGGTTAGACACAAAAGGAACACTGGAGGAAAGGAAATAGCTTGGGATTGAACCCTATGATTTTATTGTTTTCACAGAAAATGCAATAACTCCTCATTGATACCAACTACCCAGTTGCAAGAAGAGTATAAACCTTCTGCTTTGTTGAGACACAGGTGAGACAATTTGTAAGAAGTAGTCATCAACCAAAAAGGAAATGAGTTTTCAGTAAATTTTTTTCCAGTTTAAATGCTGTTGTGAGGCCCTGATCTTTGAAAGGCACGTTAAAAAAAAAAAAAAAAGTTTTTTTGTTTTGTTAAAGAAACTGCATTCAAAAGAATCCTTTGAAAATCACTCAATCAAAATCATATTAGTTGGTCACCATCTTTCAAATCCCTAATCAAAACAAAATAGGTCATGAAAAATATCACAACCAGTTTCATACATTCTTAAGCATAGAACTTAATTAATTGTTTCCAATGATGCATTTTGACAGATAAGTTTATTATAAAGTCTTAAAATAAAAATGCATGTTTGGTGAAAAGTTAGTACAGTTGTCATTCATATTTTGCCATATTTTAAAATATAAAAGAGTGGGATTTTATTATTTGTAATATAATGTAACTGACTAGCTGGTTTGTAATTCTGATTATTGTAGTTATCATAATTCATTGCCAAAGTCAATTCTGTGATATATGTAAAATGAAGTCCCATTAGTTTAGCCTATTGTATGACATTGTAGTGCACCATGCATCTTTCAGGTCTCTAAAAGAAAATTTAATGGCAGGCCAAACTTCTAACTTACTAAGTACTATGAATCACACAAAACAAGAAAACATTTCAAACCAGGGATACACAGCATGTTATAATTCATCATGGAACTAACAAAAATAGGTAGCAGGAAAAAAGAAAAACACAGCACGGCTAGGTATGTGTATACTAGAGGTAAGAGAAGACTCAGAATTTTTTAAAGCACAAAATAAAAGTTATGACATTTTTAATGCATAGGCAATGAATAATATAAACCCTACAAATATGACAGGGTATCTTTTTCTCACTTTTGGGTTTGTTGGAAAGGAATAAATATTGGGCATGATTTGGCACTTCTGGAAGATTTAGTGAATTTGGTGAATCTCAACATATCTAAGATGTTATCAGTTTTAATATGCACTTTTATTTTATATATCACTACACAGAAATACTACCAATTGTAACTAAAAAACGCCCAGTTGCAGACATGTTAAATGTGGAGGAACAAGCATTTTTGAACTAAGGAAACAGAGTTAGCTCCTAATTAATCGGATCTATTAATGACCTGGACATTACGTGGTGTAATCTTTCTTCCAGAAAATTAAAAGCTCTATTGCCTGATGCCTTCCTATAAAGTACGACAACAAAAAATTGACATAAATTACACTTAAAATATGTTATCAAAAAGGAAAAGGGGAAATATATTGGTGAGTTTAACTCATAATAAATAGAAAAAATATTAGGAAAAGATAGGCAGTTGATAAACAGGTAAGTGGTTTAAAGTCATCATTATTATTACTGATGTTAAACAAGAGATTACTTAATACAATTTACACTTGACTTATCCCAACCTTTTAAAATTTCCTGCATTTTTATTCATTTTCTTTCAACTGAACATTTGATGGGGAGTGAAAAACATTAATTCGAATTCTAAGTTTGGTGTTTTACAGAAATGATCCAGAACCCACTTGCAATGTATATTCTAATTTATTACCATTTCAATAAATCTGATTGTTTTGCAGTTCTTCTGCTTGCCCCTTTGTTCCTGGCACTCATCTGCATTTTCTCAAAAAATTAATCAAAATTAATTTTTGAAGTACCAGCCAGTTCTCATGGACTTCTGCAGCTATGTGAAAGGTTATAAAAAGACTTTAGTATTTTATGAGTACATTGTAAAAGGACTGAAAACTTGCACTTACAGCAATTTCTTTGTGCAGTTAATAAGGAGAAAAGTGGACTTGATTGTTTTCCTGGAAAGGACACATGTATATCCAAATATTCTGAATATAGATTTTTTTTTTAGTTTTTTTCAAAAGTCTCACTCAAATCAAATTCAAGATAAAGGAAGAAGGCAGCAATGAGCTAAGCCTCTTTTTAGATGTAAAACAATTTTTTAATAATATCAGCAATGGGTGTGCAAAACATCAATAAGAAAGGATGATCCACTAATATGGGATAGTGGAAAGAAGTGGTGAGTTGCCACACAAAATGGAAGTCAAGGTGAGAAGAGTTAGTAAATCATGCCCCAAATATTGTTTACTTTAATCTCTTTGGTTTGATAAAACAGATGGTTGACTGTAATTGTGAAAATTTTCAATATGCCTGATTTGTTCAAGTAAGTTATAAAGCTTCTTAGTTAATTCTGTTTAATTTAAAGGACTTGGTTTTAGCTTGATTCTATAACTACCTAGCTCTGACTGGTCCCCTCTTTCACTATGAAAATACACATTAAATTCCAAGTTCGTATTTTACTTTCATAAGTTTGACTTTTATTTTACATGTATGAAAAATATGGAAGAGTGCATCAAGGGTTCCTATTAAATGCTTTCCTGCCAACATTAAGGTGTCTGAAGCTCTGAAGGTTTACCCCATGGTATCATAACTGATAACTTGTATATATAGCTAGTCTCATTTTGGTGACAAGTAAACATTGCTCAACAAACACACATACCGCTTTGCATACCTTACCTGGAAAGAGGCTTTATTGAACATAGCTGTAAAATTATCTTTTAAGTTGAATTACTGAATTTGCACAAACATTTCTACAGAATTTTTTTCTTTTAAAAACCAAGCTTTATCATTTTTCCACTACATTTTGTTGTGCTTTTTATATTAATATTTGCAAATGTTATAATTTAATACTTATTTCCCAATTACTTGCATAATCAGTTTTTTTTTAATCCTGGGGTGTTGAAAGAACATATAATAATAATAATATTCTTCTTTAGACAAAAGTCTTTTTAAATGAAGTTAAAAGCTGAGATAATTTAAGGAAAAAGATCTTCAAATTTTCATAACCAACAGGTTTAAGTGAAATTTACAATGCATTGGAAAACTGGCTGGTTAAAGGTATGATTTGTCCTCAGGTAGCTCAAAATCATTTTTACAGGTTTTTGTTTTTTTGTAAAAGTGTTTTTAATCTCGGTAAAATAATAAAATAATATTTCACAATTTGCACAGAGTCTGACTAAAGGGCAGAGGCATATTACCCTCAGTGTTTAGAATAAAGCCAGATTTTTCAGGCCCAGTTCCGCTGTAGTTTGTACGCACTGCAATCACAAACATTTTCTTTGCTCCCTCTAAAGCTAGGGCCAATTTCATTTCAAATGGAGGTTAGAGTAAAAAAATCACTCTTGTGTTTTACCACCTTCTGCGCTAAGCATTATTTTAACAACCTTTTGCTCTGGTTGACCCATTTAATAACCTGGAAGAAAAAAGTGTTGCTCCCATGTCTGGTCTCAATGGAAGTTATTTTCTGATGGACAATTAAGCCGAATGGCCATGGCTGTCTAGGAGGTCCAACAACAAGTATTTCGTCTGCATGGGCTTACGCAGTAGCTTCGGTCCTTTCTTCTTCAGAAGCGGCTTTTGTTGTCTCGCCTATAATTTGCACGTTTAGGCTCTGTAGTTTGTTTACAAAATAGTTTTACACAAACCACTCTTAGCTGTGCAAGCTTCTGAGTTGAAATTATTCAGGCTTGTTTCATTGAAGGCACTTGGTTTCCATGGCAATTTATAAAAGATGGTGGTTTGGTTTCTTCATTGGAACAGATGACTTAGTTTGGGTGTTCAAGTGGCCGCGAGCAAACTCCGATAAGCCTGTGTAATATGTAAGCCCAGGTTTACCATCCTGGATAGTAATGCATGCAAAAAGAGACAGCATACAGTTATCTAGCTTAGCCATGGGAGGAAAACAAACAATAACAAGAAAGGTGGGATGGGGACAGGTGGGGAGGAGCATGAATGTTTTAAATAATTCTGAGTTCGGGTTATTTTCAAGGAAGGGTAACAACCAAAGGTAAAAGGGCCTACATTTATTTAATTCTCTATGTAAAACCTTCTTGAAAGGAAAATAAATGCCAGCTTTTCACGTACCCTGTTTACAGTGAGGTTTTTGTTGGCAGGCCATTAGGTTTCCATGGTAACAAGCAAACTATTCATTTGAAACAAAACCAGCCATGACTTTGTGCTTTGACAAGGATTTCTATAGCTTTTTTTTTTTTTTTTTTTTTTTTTTCCAGAGTTCAACCAGATGACCAGATGATGCTGTAATCTTTTTAGCCACAAAAGCACCTGAAGGTCTCTTCTCTACTCAGGTCAAGATTATCTTTTATATGTAGTTTGGAATAAGTTATACTTCCATGATGTCTTTTTTATCCCCAGTGCTTTAAAAAATTCGTTTTTATTATTTTATGTTTGAGTCAGTAGTCAGTGGAGGAATCTTTGGTAGTTTGTTTTTTCAATGTCCATTTACAAAGACTCTTTCTTCATGCCAGTGCCTGGTGAATCTTTTATAGCCTCTGCCAGGATAAGGTCACCTTCGAGGACTTAAGATAGAGATGAGGACGATGACCGGGAAAAGCCATAGATGTACTAAAATTCCAACAGCACCATCAACAGAATCTAAAGACAAGAGAGATAATGCCAAGAAACAAACAAAAATAGAGAATAAATACTCCACGTAGCTATCAATACAACTGTGGTGAACTAATAAGCAATATTAGCATATGGAAAACATTTTTACAAAATACTCTTTTTGGTTTGTTTTATTGTTCAGTCTATTTCCAAGACAGGAAAATAAGAAAATAAATTAAATATGTGATTAGAAATTTGATAAAAGAAAAATGTTTGAAGTTGATATGCTATGCTATGAAAATTTGTTCAGAAGATATTTGTGTAAGTGTGTGGTTGGGCTCAACCTCAGCGTTTTGCTAGCCACGTGAAAGCCTGTGCACAGAGAAAATTCTAAGTAATCCTAACAGGTCAATTTTCATTCTCCCCCCACCCCGAGCTTCCAGAAATGGTTATGATTAAAGACAGAGAAAAAGTACTTTTTATGAAAACTAGGAAGGGGTTTTTATGGGTAGAAATTTAACTACGGCAAACTGGATTATATGTGCTTAGATCAGCCCAATATCTATAAATTGGGTAAATAATTTTCTGTTTAGTGTGAGTTTTAGAAGCACTATGAAGCACATTTTAACTGAAAAAAAAAATTCCCAACAATCTGTTGTAAGACTGCTACCATAATTGGAGTTTCAAGTAGAATTCCATGTCCAGGTGATACCTCTCAGAATGTATGCCTTACCTAGGAGGGCTAACATAGGCAAGCCTGGTAATTCATGAACCTAGCTTAAGTTATAACATGGATCTCACCTAGGTGAGACCTGGGTTTTGAAGATAAGGCAAAACCTCAGCTTTTGATATTGTGGTACCATATACTGACTGAGAAGGGTTGGGAACCTGAGCAGTTAGGAAGAAGCTTTGGGCCGCCAAATTGGTGTGTACTAAGAAATTAACAATATTCACCAAATACTACTTGTCAAAATGAGCTTAATAAATGATAGTTAAATGTATACTAGTGTAACAGAATACTTTCTCATACCAAAGAGAATGTTTTTGTTCATTGGGGCTATTTCCTCTGATTTCCAGAGGCTAAATAGAAATACCTCCAGTACAGACAGATTTTATTTAAAACAGACACACATTTCTCTCAATTTAGAAGAGAAGAAAACTGATTATGAAAGTATACTAATATTTAACAATAAAGTCCCTATGGGTTATCCTTGTCATTTTACTGTGGCAACTCTCACCACTTGTGTTTTCTCCATGAGGGAGTTCTCTTGCTTTCCTCATTTGGAGAGTTTAATTCAATTTCTTGAATTTAATTTGTAATAGGGTTCAGTGATTAAATTATCTAACTGTAAGATTCCTATGTAATATGGTAACTATCTTCAGTTAATATGATGTTACTATGACTGGCTCATGTTATGAAATGCAAAAGAAATCCCATTCTCCTCCTCTAAGGAGAATGCATATTTGACAAACCTACTTCATTTGGGTACTGCTACTGGTTTTTTAGAGTGAAATTAGCCAGACATGGGAAAAAATTTTTACTAAATTTATTACTTGAAATACTAAGTATAATGACAAGAAGGTGAAAACTATGAGCAAAGTGGCTCATTGTTGTATATAATCTTAGTTTTTGTCTCTTTACAATGCTTAAAAATGGAGTCAGTTCAGTTCATATGAGCAATCACTGGGTAGTTGCACAAATTTGACTTTCAACATCTAGACTAATGCAATTTCTCAATAACTATATGCAATTAACAAAGACTCCTATTTTCTCTACATGTTACAAAATGGACTTTCATGCTCCTTTTATGTGTACTAAATAATTGATGAGTTATTTGTTTAAATTTAGCTTGATCGATATACCCCTTTATATAATCACGAAATTAAAGATCAGATGACCCTATGAAAATATTTCAAGTGGAGGAATTTTTAAAAGAAATGGTTTTAGTTTTCTCAGATTCACATGGATAATATGGAGATGAGGATTTTAAGAAGATGCCTAACACATAATTCTGATGCTATCTGCATTATTTGTAATTTTTAAATTTATATCTTTTATTACACATATTAATATTTTATATCTCCTTTATTCAAAAACATATTTGTGGCAAGAAAATAAAATTTGAATATATCATTAAACTAAAATATTCGTATGTGAAAAAATGAAACCAAATTACTAAACAAGATTGTGATGCACATAGGTTACTTATAGCAGGAAAAAATGGGCTGATCTGTTACTTATTGTATACACTTAGGCTCTTCACAGTAGTGAATCTGTTAAAATGGTTGCAAAAGTCAGACTTGGAAAATACATTCATAAACTGGGGCAATAAAAATAGCTATTGCTATGTAAATGTGTGCTGAGTATATAGATTAGCCAATGTTTTAATAAAAGTTAAAGAATCCTCTGAAATTAATAATATGAATTAAATATTTTTAAAAATCTTCATTAAAAATCAAGGTGTGCTTACCTTACATAGACCTAAATCAAAATTACTTTGATCTCAGGTCTAATATGCCTACCCTCAAATTTAATACTTTGTTTTCAAAATATCTTCACAATTTTAGGGTCTCACATATAAGGAATTTCTAAACTTACAAACTAAAAAATAAATGAGTTTTAAAAATTAGACGATTTTAACAGTTAATATGTTACTTTAACATTACATCAAACCAATCCAAGAATAGACACTTACTCTTAGTCGTTAGGTCTTGTTTTGCACATTCTCCTTCTGCAATTGATACATCATCAATGGCAATGTCACCTTCTATGCCAGGACCTCGAATACCTTCAAAAATGAGCTACAAATATGAATGAAACAAACCTAAATGTAGAGCTTTGATTTGTAGATGGATTTTTACTGAGAAACCAAGGAGCCAAACCTAAAATCAACAGTAATTCTGGCATCATTTATTATTCACAGTCTTCAGAGTTGTTGCTTAAAAAAAACATGAATGTTCTTAACAAAATCAATCATAGGATCTTCCTTGGCTAATATTAGTTTTCACATCAAAAGCTCTGTGTTGGTTTTAAAACAAAACTACACTTAATTGAATAATACAATAAAAACTACCACTGCTACAAATCCTACCACTGTTCGTTTTCAGGGGAAAAATGTTTATTTGAACAGTATTTCTCTGAGATAGATTCCCTCCAGTTTTCTCTAAACATCTAACACTGGTTTTCTAGAAATATTTTATGGGATAAATCAGTTCACGGTTCTTTACAGCAGTATTTATGTTTATTGAAGCCAAGAACAAGGGTTTACCATCACTATGAAATTGTTTGCTCTCTTGCAAATACAGTGAATAAGTTTCTCACATTCCCCTGTGTTATGATATACCTCTATAATTTCACTTTTGACATTCTATTTTTAAACACCTGAAGATATTTATGGGTTTGCTTGAGTGTTTAGTGTCAGACCTTTGAACTTCCAGTATCTACAACAGTGATTGGCACTGAGACTTGATACATGAGAGGTGAAAGTATAGATGAATGAAATCAGTCTCCTTTTATTGCTAAATTCTGAATACAATAACAATATAGGGACAATTAGCAAATTTTTATTATTTCGTTTTTGCAGAAATAAGACTTATAAAATTTTCTCTATAACCCCACAGTCATTCCTTGCTTCTACCAAAACCTTTTTAATCCTTTTGATACAAAAAGGCAATCAATGCATTTAGTGATTATAATCACAAAAATTTCTACATGCCAAAATGAAGTATCTAGTTCGGTCTTTTCAAAGAAAAATTAGCTTAATAAAGAGCTGTTTCAACATCAAGCTGATGTATGCATTTTAATACAATTTTTAGCCTTATTTCATTGCAACAAATTGAGTGAAAGTCTATTTTTATCAATGTCAAAATTTTTGGTTCTGTTTGTCTTTGAAAGTATCTTAATATGGCTCCTTAAAGGCAAATTTGTGGTGATTTTCAGAATACTTATGCTACCTTTGAAAGATTTATCTATTGTTCTCTGATATACTGTCATAATTTTATTAATTGAAATCTTTTAGTAAGCAGAAGCATTAGTTATCAACTTTTGCATTCAGTTCCTTTTCCCTGCTCATAGTCCATATGAATCCATAGCGTAAGAATAATTTTCAAGATCTGATAGGAGAGAAAAGTTTGAGAAAATTTTATTACTATATTTAATTTGTGTAGAAAGAGTTTTCTGCTTACCTATGTTGAGATAAATAAGTTAATAAAGATTTCCCAAAGCCATTTCTTTGAAAAACATCCAAAATGTCATGTTATCATTCAAGCCAGAATAAAATGGCAGACCAGAGTTAAAATATAATATAGAACCCAGCTAGCAGTATACCGATACTCAGTCCTCAGAATAAAAAATGAAATATTATTTTGACTGCCTAGAATAATGACTTGCTTTTGTCTTAAGGTGGTATTTAGAAAGTTATCTGGGAAATAGCTAAAAAAAAAAAAACAAAACAAAACCCTCAGAGGGCTGTTTAAATCACAAGGTCCTACAACCTGAATTAAAAAAAAAAAAATCAATGGTAGAAAAATCCAAGAGCACTGAAATCAGAAAAGGGGAAATCATTTTAATGACTGTGGAATCTCCCACCTTATGGGTATCACGTAAGTTATGTAACCAGTGGCCCTATTGATATTGTTAGACATTAAAGTTATTTTCAGCTATTCTGAACAAGGCTGAGGTGAATGCATTTTAAAACATTAATATGCACACCTTTTATAGAGCACATGGCTCTTTAAGGTCATCCTAAATTGCCCCTATCAGCATTACTGCCTGTTTCCTAATTATGGGTTTTTAAGTCATTGGGTATTTTTCCTTATTTTAAAATGTGCTGCTTACCTGGTAGAGAATCATTGTTAGAGTAAATCAATGGTTATTCCCACCCCCTTCTTAGTTTCAGTCATGTGATGCTGAGTCTTCTCTCCTGAAGATAACAACATGAATGGAGTGTTATCTTGGAGAAAGTTAGAACCCACAGATTCATGCTGCTATGAGTCTTATTCCATAAAATCCAACATGTTCCACTTTGGCCACACGGCTAATAGTTGACTGAATAAAAGTGGAGTACTGTCATCACAATTCTTTCTTTCTTGCAGCTATTATAAAGGATCAAATGGAATAAAGTACAGATTTCTGGCTCCTAGTAGGTTTTAATTCTGGACTGCAGCAGGAATAAGGATGCATTAATCAGGAAAATTTGCTTTGGTAAAGAGGAAACCTCCTCAGTAACCAATAGTTTTAATTTTAAAAGATGGTGTGGGAAGGGAAAGGAAGCAAACCCAGTTTGTAGAGTGGAGTACAGGCTTTATGCTGTAGCCATGGCAAAGAAGGGGACTGCATTCTCATGTACTTTGTGTGGGAAGTGAAGTGTCCGTGAGAAGGCTGATAGGGTAGGTTAGAATGTTCTGCACCTGCTCGCACTTGAAATTTAAACAGATGAAGCTGAAGTCATAGTCTTTTCATTGGGAAGGATGCTGGAGAAACAGGTTTAGGAATACATAGATTTTTCCATCTTAGTTATGTAGAGGTAAATAGGTAAGACAATCATCCACAATTTTTCTCATTTATTTAAAGTACACAATTATTTTTACTTAGCAAGTTCTAGTCACCTGGAGGTAGGTGTCAATATAAAAAAGATGAGACTATTTAAAAAAAAAAGTGAGAACTAAAATGTGTAAATCATCAACATCTTTTCAAAGCTGCTGGCCCTTGAATGATGCTGCCATTGCTCAAAGCATTTCAAAATGTCTTTTAGGGACCATAAAGTATCAATCACTCCTAATTTTCCCATTAGCTGTCTTTATCCTCCCTTCCTTCTTCTTCCCATTCAGGTTACCTAGGTTCATGCTTAAACATATGGTCAGACCTACGTTTGGGTTAAAGACAGAGCCGTGAAGCAGAGAGGTTGTGAAGGATGCTGTCACACTACTTTTGTGATAGGACTGAGAGGAAGCCTTGGGAGAGCCTTTTTCGGTAAGCATCAGAGTAGATTGATGTAATTTAATGTACCTGTTGCCTCCCTGCAGTGAGTTGACTGTATGTGTATAGTTGGCTGAACAGCAAAAATACAAATCAACACAAGTCGAACTGTCATGTGTCATCAGGACTGCCTATATCTAGCACATTTTCTTATATGAAAACTTCATCCCTTTTTGATCCTGAATGAGTTAAGTGTTATAGAAATAAAAGCTGGCTGATTTATAAATTATTACATTTATCTGTACAACTATCAATAATAGTTTGTCACTGAGTAAAGCAACTTTACTTCCTGTGTAAGCATAACAGGTGTTCTATGCATTGTGTGTGGAAATAAATCAGAAATATAGTAGTAGAATAGATAGTGTAAACAGCAAATGATAAAAATAATTTCTGACAATATATCTTGGTACAGTTATATACTTAGTGTTTGTAATATTTATTTGTAATCGTGCAATGATAGGGAATCCAATCCATTATTCCAGAGAAATACTGTAGTCTTCCTCAGCCTCCTATTTGAACAGGGAGAAAAAGATCCTATGCCATATGTTTGTTTGTTTCCTTTAAATTCCCGTAAGAGTTTTACTCCTTAGAAGATATAGATTGTTTTTTTTAACTCCTACAGACTCTCACAAGAGATATTTATCGCATTGTTCTTTTTATGTTCTGAACTCCAACTCCAACTACATATTTAATTATTATAACAAAATTTTATGGATTCTAATATACTTGTAAGTGACTTCTAGACTAAGACCTAGAGGGATACCTTTTTCCTTTATATTGTTTTTGATTGTGAAGTAGGTAACAGAAATAAACTGCATACAGATTCAATTCAAACAGTGTACCTTGGCCAAACTTTCAAGTGTTTACAAAAATAAATCCTTGGTGACAAACAGCTTTTTCCCAGGTATAAAAAAGAAGAAACTATAACCATTCCTTATGATGTATCTCAAACTGGAAGCTATAATCTGTATACAATGATAAAAATTAATTTTATTCATTTATAAAAGAAATGTTCTCTAGTTTAACAGGTTAAATTTTGTCATATTTTTATGAAGGACCATCATGATTCTGAATACTATTACATTACAGGGGTAAAATTATGTTCCTTTCCTCTTCAATACTTCTGAAATGCATTTGCTTTAATTGCCACAAAGAAGGAATTAATGACATCTATATACTTAGGCATAAAATGTTAAAGTTTAGGTTTCCTAAAAGAAGGCTCAATTTATGTAAAACATGGTCTTTACACACAATCATACTGATATTATTTAAATGATTTCCCTTAACTGAAATGACAAGTTTAAAATTTTATATATTTTCACAGTGTGCACATGCAATGCATCAAACCTAATATGTGATAAATACTGCATGATCATAAAATTAACTGTTGGTGGTAATATTCAAGTGGGAAGTTAATAAAATGTATGTTGGCTTCTGTTATTAGAATGACACTAAACAAAATTATTTTAATTCACTGATTGACAATTTCTTATGTACAGTATAGTGCATTAAAGCTTACCGATACAGATGTCAATAAAGAGACAGAGATATAGATGATGCTATTAAAACTTGTGTTCAAATATAATTTCTTAGTAAGGAAGAAAGAGCTCCATGCAACACTAATGAATAAAAATAGATGGGGGAGTCAAAGGATACAACACACTTTTGATGATTTGACTTCAATATTAATGATGCCTTCCGCAAATGTTCATAGCATATTCTTCAAGACAAGAGATACATCACTTCTGATTATTACTGCTAAGGCAACCACAAATTCTAAGAATACAGTCTGAAAACTGACAGTGTACATCACTTGGAAAAAATTAAGATACAAATAAAGTTTAAAATAGCTTTAACATTGGAAAAATTTTGTTTTCTTTTTTCTTTTTAGGTAGGCTTCATACCAAGTGTGGATCCCTAGTGCAGGTGAACTTACAGCCCTGAGATGAAGACCTGACCTGCGATCCAGTCAGAAGCTTAACCACTGAGCCATCCAGGTGCCCCGTCATTGGAAAATGTTTACAATAGTTACTTTAGGAGCCATAGTTGTGTCTATATAATGGCCCTGGAATTTGGCTTAGAATGCCAGATATACATCTACTTGACCATGTGACAATATATTCCGGATTACTATTATTATTATTATTATTATTACCTAGATAAGCATGAAGGGAGCATGATGTAAAGAGAGCTAAAATCTTTTCCCACCCTATTTCATGTTAAGGATGTATGTTATTTAAGATACACTGTCTTGAAATCACTTTGAAATCTTTAAATGAGGATATAAAGGGAGAAGATCTCCAGATATCCTTTCAACTGTAATAAAGAAAATATAAAGAGCATCTTTTATGTCTCAGGATGTCTCCATATTTCCCCCCTGGAAAGCATTTGGAATATACTATGAAAAGAAGTAAAGCATTAAAAAGGATGTTTTGTTTTTTTTTTTTTTTTTGGTGTGTGATATAAATGATAAGTAGCATTCTAAGATAACACTGCATCATTTTTACCTTTTTTTGGAATTTTTGCTGTATTCCTTCCAAATCTAGCAATAAAATATGTTTTCATCATAAGCACTGATTATGTTAAACTCATTCTTGAAAAAGAACCCCAAAAGGAATTTCAGAAGGCTAAAACTTCTACTAACCCTGAGAAATACTAAACAATTTTATTTTCAGCTAAGCAAACTAACTGGGCACAAACAAAGGACTTTGCAAGTGGCTGTTTTTTAAAGGGTTTATAAATCAAAATAATTTAAATGCATGCAACTCCAAACAAAACAACCTAAGTGTCAGTGCAGCAGAGGCTCAAGACTACTTATATCTCATTTAAAATTCCAAGAGGTAGGAGATATCCTTTCCACTTGAATTAAAGACATTCTACAATGCCACAAATCTACATCTGAGTAATATTAAAACTTCTCATAACTTAATTTATATCCTAATATATTCTGTACAGTTTTTACCATGTTTTCCTGGTAGGCATTACATACCAAAGCAAGTATTTTTGAAAAGCTCAATAGGTTATAAATTATTTTTGAGTATAAAATCACTTTGAAAAGAGTTCAAAATAACAACAAACTCAAAACCAAAATACAAACAATATATGTGGTAGGACGATGTAGCTGTGTTTCATGTTTCCTTCAAAAATCAAGATTTATGAAATTAAAGACAGTCTTTAGTCAACAGACCTAAAAATATGTCAGAGAATAAAATAACATAGAAATACAAAATAAAAATGATTTTATTTATTTTATTTTTGACTGATAATTACATAACGTAGCAATGCTTCATTAAAAACTGCTACTTTTTGATTTGCTTCCAGCAAGGCAGATTAACAGGAACCAGACCTATCCTCTCATCAGAAACAACCAAATAACTAGACAAAATATAGGAAACAATGAGCATTAGGTAATGAAGAACAATGATCAATGAGTGACAGGAATCAAACAAGGTGAATCCTATGACTGTCCTATACAGAATTTATAGATCATGGTGCAAGCAGAAGAAAGACAGAACCTGGTAGAAAATCTGGGTTGAGGAGATAGAGCTGAGAGTCTAAGGAGTCCAAAGCAGCTAGACTGTGCAAGACAGGATATAAGCAAAGACAGAGTTACAGAGATCTGCAGAAAGTCCCCCCTCGAGTATTCAGTAATGTACTCATCAGGGCGTGAATGTCTGGTAACTACACAAGAACTGGGAAAGAACCAGAGTGATGCATTTAAGGTAACAGTACCTAACTCACACAAGACATGAAAACCTCATAATTCATTGGACAGAGTGCTCAGAAAACTCTTGCATTGGTAGTGAGAATAGCCCTATACTAAACACTGCTTCAGCATCTTCCAACAAATCTTAAAAACAAGACCAAGATAATCAAACAGCTTCCAAATAACTACCAAACAAGCTCAAGAATAGTTACAGAAATAGTTATACAGAAATATAAAATTTGCATTTTATAAAATTTTAAGAATTTTACCTCTCAGAATAAAATTTACAGTGTCTGACACCCAATCAGACTACCAGACATGCACAGAAGCAGATAAATAATGGCTTGTAATGAGGAGGAAAAAAAAAAAATCAGTCAAAACCAACCAAGAACTGACATAGGTATTAGCATTAGCAGACAATGACAAAGAAATCTAGTATAACTTGTTTTCATATACTCAAAACATTCACTAGAGATGTGGAAATATTTTTTAAGACACTCAAGTTGAACTTATAGAGACAAAAATGACAATGTCTGAAATGCAAAATACACTGAATGATTGAAGGCAGATTAGACATTGCAGAAGAAATGATTCATGAATGTGAAGACACATCAGAAAACTATGCAAATTGAAACACAAAAATCAAAAAGCATTTAAAAAGCATCAATGAACTGTAACACCTTATATACGTGCACATAAATAAGGGGTCTTATATACATATATAAGATATTGGAGTCTTCAAAGGAGAGGAGGAGGAACAAAAATATTTGAAGAAACATTAGCCAGACAATGCTCAAATTTTATAAAAACTATAAACTCACAGATTCAAAATCAATGAACTACAAGCACATGGAAAATGAAGAAAATGACATAAAAACATGTCACAGTTAAATTGCTCAAAACCAGTGGTAAAGAGAAAATCTTAAAAGCAGCCAGTCATATTACACACAGAAGGATAAATAGGAGTTTCAACAGATTTATTCTTGGAAACAATGCAAACAAAAAGACAGCAGAATATCTTTAATGTTCCAAAAGGAAAAACTAGAATCCTATACTCAGAGGAAAGATCTTTCAAAATATGAAGATGAAATAGACTTTTTCAGAAGTACAAAGGGTGAAAAGAATTCATGTTTACTAGACCCACACTATAATAAATAAATGTTAAAAGAAGTCCTTCAAGCAAAATAAAATTGATACCAGATGGAAATATGCATCTACAAAAGAACAAAAAGCACCAGAAATGACAAATACTATGAGCACCAACTATGCAAACCCAGGCTGACTTCTCAATTGGAATGAGGCAAAGAGTTGACTGTAGTGAAGAGTTCTCCAAGGTCTGGAGTTCTGTGAATAACACTTTATTGAACATCTGCTTTAAACATTCTAATCAATCTCGTTTTGTGAATTTAATATGGAAATCTCTGAGGCTGCAGAAAATGTGTCATTTGTAGTGAGTTGTAAAAATGTTCTACTCTGAATTTATACTGACCACATCCTTCCTGGTAACAAAAGACTAATACACATCTTGAAATCCCTTCTTTAAATCAACAATTCTGGTTATAAGATGCAGTGCAGTAAGATGGACCAAATCACAAAGGAAAGCAATTCCTTTCTATGAGATGAAACCTCAAGTTTGGAACTGATACTCTGCCTCTCATTTCTTTCCTCTATGAACTCTCTTCATTGCTTATATCCAGGGGGACATTCCCTTGTGGATTCTCCCTGTTGTAACAACCTGACTAAAGCAACATTCCCTTGTAAGATCATAACAAAACAAAACAAAATTCATACTTTACTAATGTGAAAAATTATAGAATAAAATAACTGCATAAATATAACAAATTTAATATCTGCCTATAGGTAATTCTATTAACTCTGAGGAGTAAATAATTTTAGTTATGATGGTGGTTCTTTACCAAGATGGTAAAGATGTCCAATCTTTACCAAGATTGGACACTCTGTGTAATGACCAGTGCACTGGACTCAACTTGCTTTTCTATTTGAGTATCACTGTCTTTAAATTCTGTGGGCACCCAACTTTCCTGGATCTCCTTCCTTTTAACTTTAAAAAATACTACTTAGGATTGAGCTCTTCTCCCACAGTTGTTATTAATTATTGGTTACTTTCTGCATGGTTCCATCATTTAATCACTATTCACCTATGTACACTTTCCCTTGGAAATATCAACCATTCCCACATTTCTAAGTAGCACATACAACCTGATGACTCACAAATGTGTATGTCTCCAAAGTTTCACATAAACACATACAGCAACCTGCACAGCTTTAAAAGGATAGTCTATAGGCATTTTGTATTTACATGTCCAAGAAAGAAGTAGCCTTATTCAACCCTGAAGCTTTTCTCTTTCCTCCTTTCTTTCTTTCCTTCCTTCCTTCCTTCCTTCCTTCCTTCCTTCCTTCCTTCCTTCCTTCCTTTTTTTTTCTTTTTTTCTTACCATTCTTAAGGTAATGTGTAGCACAGGCATTACCCAAGATTCCCTGGTTGGAAACCTGTTAGTCATTTATGGCTGCTTCCCAAATTCCCAACATAAAAATGCTGTGCTAGTTTTCACACCTAAGTAGATCTTGAAATCATCCACTTCTTTTTATACCACTTCCTGAGTTTATTCCTTCAACATCTTTTATGTGAATTTTGTGAGTGCTAAGTTGTTTGCCAGCCCAATTTTACCCACTTGAACCCCAACATGACCACTGTACCAGGTCATTCCCCAACTAAAATCTTCCAGTGACTCCCCATTATCTAAACCTTAACCTCAGATCACCCCAGTCTGATGTATCTTTAGGTACCAAATTCTAGATAAAAGCTTTTCTGTTTCTCAAGCAAATCCTATGGTATATGATGTCGATGTCTGTTTACTCCGAACTCTGCTGCAATATTGTTAGCTCTTGCTTGGCTTTGCAATCCCTCTCCTTGGTTCAGGTTTCACCTTACACCTCAAGTGTCTCTTGACTTTCCTCCATACTGTTCTTGTTGTTTGGGTGTGCTCACAGAACCTTGTGCATACCTCTCTTACTGCAATTTTTACAGTATGTGATGTCAGTGTTTAGATGTATATTTCTTTTTTTTTTTTTTTTTTTTTTTTTTTTATTTTTTTTCTTTCAACGTTTATTTATTTCGGGACAGAGAGAGACAGAGCATGAACGGGGGAGGGGCAGAGAGAGAGGGAGACACAGAATCGGAAACAGGCTCCAGCCTCTGAGCCATCAGCCCAGAGCCCGACGCGGGGCTCGAACTCACGGACCGCGAGATCGTGACCTGGCTGAAGTCGGGCGTTTAACCGACTGCGCCACCCAGGCGCCCCTAGATGTATATTTCTACCAATCTGAGGTAAGCAATCATTTTAAAAAAATTTAATGTTTATTTATTTTTGAGAGAGAGACAGAGCACAAGTGGGGGAGGGGCAGAGAGAGAGGGAGACACAGAATCCGAAGCAGTCTCCAAACTCTGAGCGGTCAGTACAGAGCCCGACGTGGGGCTTGAATTCACGAACCATGAGATCATGATCTGAGTCAAAGTTGGATGCTCAATTGACTGAACCACCCAGGCACCCCAAGCAATCATTTTTAGATCTTCAAACTATGTATGTTCCTGGCATATGGTAGTAGCTCAAAAAGTATTTATTGAATTGTTCGTTAGGAGAATAAATGATTATCTTGAATGTGCCTAATAAATATTTACTAAATTGATGTCTATGGCAATAACTAATAATCAATACAACTATTCTCTTAAAAACTTATTGTATATATATTTGATTTAATAATGTGTTGGTGAGGCAGTTACATAGGAAGCAAAAATATGTTTCAATATATTGAGGAAGTCACCGATAGAAAAAAAACACTTGAGTATATAAAATACACATACTATATATAGTTACTAAAATCATTACAACTACATTATTTTCTCCACTGATATATTTTCATGAAGTATTGTCTCAAGCCATAGTGGCCATTTTTACAGTCATTAAAATTTATATTATATATTTGTAGCTTTCAATCTAAGCCTACCTTTCTATGTCAAAACAAAGAAAAATAGCTTTGTTAAGTTCTCTGGCTTTGGTAATCAAAGTGATAAATTACTAAAATGACATTAGCCTAAAGAGACACATTTTGCTAAAATATATAAAATTTCATCAACTAAAATTCAAACAGATTGAGAACAGACTACCCAGCTTCCATTATTATAAGAACCTGTGTTATTTAACTTCAGATAACAAAATATACACATGTGAATTTGTAGAAATGGATTACATTTCCACTAGGCAAATCATTTAGATTCTGAAAGATAGTTATTCAAACATATTACTTGATAGGTATTAATAAGAAAAAGGGTCATTTTCTCTTTATAAAACAGCTTTGAGAACTAAAGAAAAACTTAATACTGTCATTTTGTGATACTTGTATCACAGAATTTCTGAATGTTCATATTCTAATGTTTGCTTAAGGTCTGCCTTTTAACATTATGCTCATGTGTAGCAATCTATTTACTGAAGTGATTGTTCTTCTCTTACCTGAAATGAAGTAATTGGATATATATTAACATGAGCCTCATTCCACCGTTGTCCTTTATTCCCACTTGAAGACCACAGTGGATTCTCTATGGTTGTCTGCCCTTTCAAACGCAGATAAACATTTAGGACACCTAAAAATAACAATGACATTTTATTGCATATATTTGTTTTTGTTTCACATTTGTTTCTCCTTGACCAAACACTTGTAAACTTTTAAAAATAAAATTTCTCAGGGCACTAGTGTCTCCTCCTTTCCTCCCCTCTCATTTCCAATCTTGCTCATATGGCATTTGGCAGGCCTCCAAAGACAACTGTGTACTAATCCCTAGAATCTTTGAGTGTTATTTTATATGACCAAAGGGGCTTTGCAGATGTGGTCAAATTAAGGATCTCCAGGTGAGAATTATTCGGGATTATCTTGGTGGATCTTAAATGTAACCCCATGTATGGAGGGCCCATACATGGAGGCAAGCAAGTTGATATAGGAGAGAAGAAGGTCATGTGAAAGAAAGAGAGGATGCTATGTGGCTTGTTTTGAAGGTGAAGAAAAAAGCCACAAGCCAAATATAAGCAGCCTTTAGAAGCTACCAAAGGCAAAGCAATATATTCTTCCCTAGAGCCTTCAGAAGGGTGTAGGCCTGCTGACACCTTGATTTTAGCCCTATTTTACTCATTTTGGATTTCTGTCTTCCAGAACTGTAAGATAATACATTTTTGTTCTTTTAAGCCACAACACTTACGGTAACTTGATACAGCATTAATAGGAAACTAATGTTTTTTGTATGTATTGAGTGACTTGACTCTAATTGCCCTAGCTTACATTACCAAATAGCATCTCTTCGAGTTTACTTTTTATCCAAGTCTCATTTCTCTTTTAAAAGAATTATTTGAACATGAGAATAACTTTGTCTCATGATTTATCTTTTTCAACAGTTTCGCATTCTGAACCTCGTAAAAATAGTAGTGATGCTAATGATATTATTACAATATGGTATTGATATATAGTGAACACATGCTCCAGATAAGGAATTAATCCTCTCACCAGTGCTATAAACTACTATTATTCCCAATTATAGACAAAACTTAGGATGGTTAAGTAATTTGCCCAATTCATACAGTAAGAAAATACCAGAGGCAATATTTGAACCCATAAAGTCTGATATACTGATCACTAAGCAATCAGTATTTTGATACACTTAAAAAAACAACTTTATTGAGATATAACTTACACGCAATAAAATTCTCTCATTTTATTTATTTATTTATTTATTTTAATTTTTTTTTAACGTTTATTTATTTTTGAGACAGACAGAGACAGAGCATGAACGGGGGAGGGTCAGAGAGAGGGAGACACAGAATCTGAAACAGGCTCCAGGCTCTGAGCTGTCAGCACAGAGCCTGATGTGGGGCTCGAACTCACGGACCGCGAGATCATGACCTGAGCCGAAGTCGGCCGCTCAACCGACTGAGCCACCCAGGCGCCCCATCATTTTATTTATTTTTTAAACGTTTATTTATTTTTGAGACAGAGAGAGACAGAGCATGAACGGGGGAGGGTCAGAGAGAGAGGGAGACACAGAATCTGAAACAGGCTCCAGGCTCCGAGCTGTCAGCACAGAGCCCGACGCGGGGCTCGAACTCACGGATCGCGAGATCGGGACCTGAGCTGAAGTCGGCCGCTCAACCGACTGAGCCACCCAGGCGCCCCAAAATTCTCTCATTTTAAATGTACAGGTCAATAACCTTTGATTGATATATACTACAGTGTAAGTGCTGCTCAATCAAGATACAGGACACTTCCTCTTCCCAAAAAGCTTCCTTACTTTCTTTCCTCTGCAGTTATCTTCACAGCCCTTGCTCCTATGCCAGGCAATTACTGATATGACTCTCCTGACTAACTGATGGTTTTGGCCTTTTCTAGAATTTGATGTTAATGAAATTATGCACTAATTATTTTTTGTGTCTCTGGCTACTTTTCCTCAGTATAGTTTCTGTTATATTCATCTATGTTATTCTATCATTTTAAATTTTAATATTTAGTTCATTTATAGTTACTGTAGTTTTTGGTATGTTTGGAATTAAGACCATCTTATTTATTCTCCACTTGTACTTTCTGTTTTTATTCTTTTGTGGCTCCTTCTCTTTCTTCTTTTCAGTTGATATATATGATTTTAATTTATTTCTTGTACTGATTTTTAAATCTCTAATTGTGTTTTAGTGGTTGTTCCAGGGCTAACAGCACTCATAACTCTTCATAGTGTAATTATAGGCAGTAGTTTATTCTTCATGCTCACAACTTTACATCATCATACTCTCTTTTCGGGTTTTACTATTATCTCCCTTCTTTCATTTCAAAGCTGATACTTCACATTCTTTATCTCACTACACACATGCAATAATCTTACCACAGTATAATTCATTTATCTATCCTCTTTCCATTTTTAATAGTATTTTTTACTTTGTCCTAAATTGTAAATCTCACTTTACAGTAAACATATATTTTATGTAAATTATAAGAAGACAATATAGTTTTAAAATTTTCTACTTATTTACCATTTCTGATGGACTTCCTTTCTACCTGTAGATCTGAGTTGCAATCTAGCACCATTTCCCTTTGGCCTGAAGAATATCCATTAGTACTTTTTTTTAGTGGTGATCTGCTGGAGACAAAGTTTCTCAGATTTGTTTATATAAAAATAACTTCATTTCATTCATGTTTTTGTGAGATTTAAAATTCTGCCATTTTTTTTCCTCAAGCAGTTTAAAGTTGTTCTATTTTTTCTGTATGTCACTGTTTCTAATGTGAAATCAACCATCATTTTATCTTTGTTCCCTTGAATATATTTTTATTTCTCCCTCTGGCTACTTTTGAGAATTTTTCCTTAGCTTTGATTTGCAGTAGTTTGATTACAATGTACCTAAATATGATTCTCCTTATATTCATCTTGGTGTAGAGTTTGCTGAAGGTCTTTTGGTTTTCCCTTTATTTATGCCTCATCTTTTTCCTCTCCTTTTCTACTTTTTCCTCTCCTTCTCTCCCTCTCTATATTTGCTCTCTCTCTCTCTCTCTCTCTCTCTCTCTCTATATATATATATATATATATATAATTGGAGATCTATCTATATAGATACATAGATAGATCTGCCCTCTTTAGTTTTATTTGCCCTTATCTTCCTGCTTCAGCTTTATTTCAATGGATTGATTTTTACTTTTTCATTGACTTTGGACCCCATTTCCTGTTTCTCTGTATGTCTAGTGATTTTCATTGAAAATGGGCATTGTGGACACAGAGACTTTAGATTTTTAATCTTTCTCAGAAGGCAGTTTTATTTCAGTAGACTGTGCTCAGTGATCCATCGTAGTAAGAAGTAGCTGTTCTGAATCCTTCTTTTTTCCATTTTAGATGCTCAATGTGGCTCCAATTTTCTTGCTTATTGGTATTGGCACCTTGTATTTAGAAAGGCAACCTGTGCCAAAAGGAAGAGCTCTTTCAGGACATATTTCTGTGTGATGTAACTGCATTCTATTTTTGAACATGAATCCACAATAGGGAGGGATTCCAAGGAAATCAAGCCTAAATAAATAATACATTAAACATTAAATATAGTTATAATACTTTTGAATCCATTAGTTGTCATTGGACTAACAAATTGATATGTAGCATAAACCTTTCAGAAATTATTTGAAGAAACAGTCTGTATGTGCATTAGATAGAAAAGGGGCTCCTCATCTCTTCTATGGCTTGTGTCTGCTATAGCCTATGGCTGTATTAATGGTAACTGATTGGGTTGACCTGTGATGTTCTCTACTGATTTCTTATCTAACTGTACTGCTTTTTCAGAAAGCAAATTATCAGTTGTCTTTTTTTTTTCTTAAATGTGACACCTTAGTTTCTCTACCTAGTAGAAGTCCTATGATACTTTGCATGTACAGAATGATGGATGTTATCTGTAAGCTATTAAGGCAGTTCAAGTTGTTCTCTTCTTTAAAAGGACCATTTTTACATATGTAATATAAATTCAAACTTGAATTATTCCAATTTATGTTTACTGAATATATACTATGTGAAAAATATTTGTCCCAGGTCTAAAGAAGCCAGGTTTGTTTTATTCCAGATTTGAATTTGCTTTTGAATACATTATTTGAGCTAGAGTCAATTTTGACCAGATTTTATTTTATTTTTTTTCAATATATGAAGTTTATTATCAAATTGGTTTCCATACAACACCCAGTGCTCATCCCAAAAGGTGCCCTCCTCAATACCCATCACCTACCCTCCCCTCCCTCCCACCCCCCATCAATTCTCAGTTTGTTCTCAGTTTTTAGGAGTCTCTTCCGCTTTGGCTCTCTTCCACTCTAACCTCTTTTTTTTTTTTCTTTCCCCTCCCCCATGGGTTTCTGTTAAGTTTCTCAGGATCCACATAAGAGTGAAACCATATGGTATCTGTCTTTCTCTGTATGGCTTATTTCACTTAGCAGAACACTCTCCAGTTCCATCCATGTTGCTACAAAGGGCCATATTTCATTCTTTCTCATTGCCACGTAGTACTCCATTGTGTATATAAACCACAATTTCTTTATCCATTCATCAGTGGATGGACATTTAGGCTCTTTCCATAATTTGGCTATTGTTGAAAGTGCTGCTATAAACATTGGGTACAAGTGCCCCTATGCATCAGTACTCCTGTATCCCTTGGATAAATTCCTAGCAGTGCTATTGCTGGGTCATAGGGTAGGTCTATTTTTAATTTTCTGAGGAACCTCCACACTGCTTTCCAGTGTGGCTGCACCAATTTGCATTCCCACCAACAGTGCAAGAGGGTTCCCGTTTCTCCACATCCTCTCCAGCATCTATAGTCTCCTGATTTGTCCATTTTGGCCACTCTGACTGGCGTGAGGTGATATCTAAGTGTGGTTTTGATTTGTATTTTCCTGATGAGGAGTGACGTTGAGCATCTTTTCATGTGCCTGTTGGCCATCCGGATGTCTTCTTTAGAGAAGTGTCTATTCATTTTTTCTCCCCATTACCAGATTTTATTTTAAAACGCAAGCATTACTTATGAAAAAAGACACTAGAAGAATAACTGACTGAAATAAATTCTTTAAACTATGTTATAATTTATATCTCATTAATTATACTCTGTAATCCAAATCAATGAATCCAAACTATTGATCTGCTGTTCTATTTTACGAGAAAAGCAGTATTAACAAATAACTTTAGAATGTTTTTTCCAGCAAGTTTCCATTTTTTTTTTTTTTTGTTTTTTTTTTTTTTTTTTTTTTTTTTTTTTTTATGAAGCCATCAGGGATGACAAGTTCTCTAGTTTCCAGTTTTTTTAAGTTTATAAAGAGAATTCAATGACAACAGTTACATAAACTTATGTTCAGGTCATCTAGGTCGATGAAATTAGCACTTGTGAAACAGAATAAAGCAATTCAAGAAAAGTCAGATTCAGCAAAGCTGATTCAGCACATTATTATAGTATTATAGTAAGAAAATTCCGAAGTGAAAATGATGGATTGTATTAATACCCTTTAAAAGTGATTTTAAGTCCTTAGAGGCACCGTGTTTATGCTTGAGTAGGTACCACGTATCAATAGGTATGAATTTAATCATCCCCAAGGATTTCAAATGCTGCATAGTTCCAAGATACAAGTTTGACATTGCTAAGCAAAACTTAACTGTATTTTTCTTCACTTTGGTTTCCTAATTCTTATATTTTGATCACCACCCCTTCTGGGTCAGGTGTGAGAGCTCAAGAAAACTGACCTCATGTTAGGGACCACAGTCAGAAAGGCTAAATGACCTCAAGAGCAGTGACCAATGTTTTAAAGTTATTTATGGCATTATGAAATAGGATGGTTCTTATTTTGATATTATTTCACATACATTACTGTATAAATATAATTTTCATAAAAATTATTTATAATTATTATTACCTAGTTCTTTCATTAAGTCATTAACATAATTTTACTTTTAACTATTTACTATAAATATGTATTTTATATATTTTATATAAATAACTGAAATATATGTCCTAAAATGTGCATACATACATCCTACAGATACTTGAAATTACCAAGTTCGTATAAACTAATTTGTAGTTGATGTACTCCGAGGCCTAGGGATCACTTGCATATAAATCACATTTTTATTCTAATCAGGAATACAGCCATTAATTTGTGTTTCACATTTCATGGAACATGAAGATGTGCCAAAATCATCTAGCTTCAGGCAAGAGCTATGTATATTGATAGGTAATTGTTGGCATCATTTGTTTTATATACACAGACAAACATGGGAAATTATAAAATCATTATTTTCTGCTTGAATAGAAATGACTGCATGCATCCACTGTTATTATTTTTTGAATATATAATTGCAATTATATCTTAAATAAAAAATGTCAGTTCATTTTCTCCAGTCATTACCATGCCTTCTTACATCCTGTTGAATCTCTCCATTAGTGTCCAATAAATTTTCCTTAAACATAACCTTCATCAGGCTTTCTATTTCTCTGAACTATGTCAGATCCCATTCTTAGACCCAGTCACTCTTTGACTATACTGCAGTCCCTACTGTGCTGTAAGAGCAATATTCTCCATTTTTTCATGTGGCTCCTTCTGTTTCTCACATTCTGTAACCTTTGCTTTCTGCTTAATACTTATTTGGATGGTTTACACTTTGTTCTTGTCCATAGAAATTTTATCTTAATTTTGCTGTTCTCAGTGTTCTATCCTTTATTCACCCATTGCACAGGGTTGTAAAGCATTTTAATGAATATTACTTTGATGAATATGACTTTTATTCAGTAATTTATTATCTCAAATATGATGACAAACTATTTGATGGATAAAAACCTTTCACCACAATTCTTATTTTCTGTAGAACCCTATATACCACTAGGCACATAGCATATGCAATTCATTCTATTGAACAAAAATGAGCGAATTCAAGACCTAAGGGTAAAAATACTCATCACAATAAACCTATATTTTCAGTTTAAAAAGTTTTTCACTGGGTGAGCAACAAAAGCAAGTCAACCCATTTGCTTACCATCAATTCAACTGATGAGATATTTTGTATTAATTACACTAAGAATTCGATTAGTATATTTTGAAATATCAGCCTTTCTTGATCATAGCATTAATTTTATTTAAAAATCTCAGCTTCTACTTACATTATCTGAGTAATAAATAGGAGGAGAATAAATTTAGGGGTAGTGGTAGTTCAAAACACAGATTTAAAAGATAGGTGCACTAGATATTATTTATGGTCTTAGTAGAGGATCTGTGACAGGTGTCTGTAATAACACATTTTAATTATAAGTGGTCATAAATCATGGCTAGGTTCTATTCACCCTCCCCTTAAGAAATACATCTTAATTCAACAAAGCAGTTTCCTCAATGAATGTCCCACCTGCAGCATTATTTTCACACTGATGACATTGGCATTATCAGTATTAAATACATACAAGACTTTACTGAAAACAGGCTCAAACTGTCTTTACTATAATGTCTAAATCTAAGAAGTAAAATATGTGAGATTTCTTATTTGAGGAAAATATTTGAGATATAAGCAAGAATCTCTAGTTTCTTAACTCAAACACAAGAAATATGGTCTTTGACCAAAGTAAGAATAAAAATCAGACTCCTAAAACCACGTAGAATGTTGTCACCATCGCCTTTTCTATATGTTGTATAAAAACACTGAAGTCTCCATTTTAAAATCTTTGAATGCCAGCACTGAGAAAGTTTTATTTCACTCTCACTAAAGGATAACCTGAGATAGCTTATTAAGAGAAATATAATTAGAGGTTAATTCTATTTCTGCACTTTGTTAATCATAAGGTGACATATCTGGACCATGACACTTCAGCTCAAAACACAAATTGTAATGTATTATGGTCCATCAGTATATAAACTTCCTATTTGAACAAGTTTTAGATATTTCTAAAAGTACTAAGTGAAGACATTTTCCATTTTATTTTAAGGGTGCTTTTATAAACATAAATTTCTCTTTGAATTAGTTGCTAAGAAATATGTGATATTCCTCTATGCTTTAGCTGCCAGAGCACATTAAGTCAACGATTAACTTCTATTTTTTCCCCCAACCTATTCTATAAAGTCTTAGTGAAATGACCTGTTTCCAACCTACACAAATACTTTTAAGTAATTTGCTTTGTTATTCTTCTAACACACTCAGAGCTTAAATGTCTAGTTTAGATTATTATTTTATAAAATCTATTAAGCATTTTTGTTTCAGTGGAACAAATATATATCAACTATGATTGCTGCTCTCAAGGAGCTTACAGTCTATCAGAGGTCAAGGTGACAAACATTATGATAGAGATGTATACCAGCTGTTACAGGAACAAAAAGAGAAGGAGGATGGGGAAAAATTTCACATGTCCTTGATTTAGATTTTAAAGGAAGAATATGAGTTACCTAGATGATTTAAGGAAGCGAAAAAGTACTTATTCTATCATGTGATTTAAAAAATATTCATTTGCTTAATAAAATTTATGTAGTGGACAAATAAATATTTATATTTGCAGGGCACCATGTGATGGGGAGAGAGATTGTTTCTGCTCCCCCCAAGTATATAGTTCAGTAGAACAAAGATAGAGCCTAGAAAAAGGCTCCAGATAGAAGATAGCTCAATTTGGGGAACTTCCTGTATGGCTGATATAGACCATGCTGCTGCCCTAAGAAGCCAGAGGGGCATATATCCTTAAGGTCCTTATGATACTGGTTTGAGAAAATTATATTTACCCCAGAAACTATAGGCCCAAGAGACAGCAAAGAAATCAGTTATCAGGGGAATTCAGTAATACACACAAGAAGTGATTGGCATTGAAATTGAGCATTATATCCTAAAACATATTCCAAAACACTGAGGACTGATATCCTGGTCTCCAACTGCTTCAACTCTCTATCACTCATCAGTCTGTTTCCATTTGCCTACAATGGTCTACTCTTTGAACATGCAAAAGCTGTATTTATTTTACAGAAAAAAATAGGTACTGTTAGATACTGTTAAAAAGCAACTTCTAAGTCCACTTGCTGCACTTGCATCTAGGAATGTATCAAAAGCCACAATTCCCACTTAATTCTTTTCTTCCCACCTCAGTGGAAGTGACATTCTTTCCCCTTGAAATCTAGTAGGGGAATCATAACTCTCAATTCCCATCTCTTCAAGAAATTTGCTTCCCTCCAACTTTAGTATCTATAAACTTACCTTTCCATTAATTTTTTTCCTCTTAAAAATAAGCACATCTATAACCCCACATTTCTCTACTTTATCACTTCTTCCCCACCCTCAAGATTGATGAAAGAACAGATCCCATGACTGGACTCCTTTTCCTTGTTTCCCATTTGTTCCACAGTGAAATTAGCTTTCTAGAGCCACAACTTTATTGAACCATTCTTATCAAGCTCAATGAATGTATTCATAAGTGCCTTTTGTATTTTTATCTTTAATTTCCTGGTATGCTTATATCTTACATTCTTCCTAGAAATAAATGAAGTACATATTTTAATTATTTTTTAATAAGCTTTTTTCACATCAGGTGACCTCATATGAAGTTCAGTTTCAATGCAAGAATATTAGAAATTCAGATGATTAATCAAGAATCAAAACGCCTTCTTGTACCTACAGGATTGTTGAAATAATCTTATGCTATTGTCAATATCTATTGTATCAGTACTTATAAATCAACAGTTTAAGGGTGACATGTTGTAGTTTTCATTTGTTTTCTCTTCAATCAATTTTGATGAAACATTTAGCTAACAATAAATTGTACCTGTGTGGCAAATAAATGCTAAGATGCCACCCAATGACTTCAGCCTCCTAGCATTAACACCCTTGTGTATTATTCCCCCCCCCCCCATTGAACGTGGGGTGGAAATATCAGCTCGGTTATAATAAATAGCATAAGGCAGACATTATGGAATGTCACTTCAGAGATTAGGTTATAAAAAGTCTTGGGCATGTATTTGCTCTCTGTCAGTGCTTGCTTTGGAGAAAGCCTGCTGCCATGCCATGAGACAGTCCTGTAGAGATGTTCCTATGACAAGGAACTTGAGAGAATTGAGAGGAATTCAACAGCCAGCAAGATATCAATGTCCTTAGTCCAATACCTATGAGGGAGTGAGGCCTGCCAGACACCAAGTGAGTGGGCTTAGAAGAAGTAATATCATCGCTAAGTCAAGTATTCAAATTAGACAGTCGTCATGCCTGATAGCTTGTCTGCAACCTCGTGAGAGACCTTGAACTACAGACACTCAGCTAAGCCTCACCTAAATTCCTGACTCACAGAAACTGAGAGATGAATGTTTGTGTTTCGAGCCACAAAATTTTGGGGAAACTTTTTATGTAGCATTAAATAATACAACATATTTGACTTTACATCAAAGAGGAATATCTTTTCTAAGTAATGTATAACTGATTGCCCATTTTTGTATCGTTAAAAGTTACAACTCTCCTCAATGATATACTGAGCATTAGTCAAAGTTTAAACAGCAAAGATTATGTATGGTTACTCAGGAAATAATAATCACAATTAGGCTATTAGAAATCCATGCAAATCATTTTCGAATTTGGACTTGCAAAAAAATGAATAAAACTGAGAATGTAATTTGTAAAACCAGTGACTATAAATGCCCCCAGGTTTACAGATAAATGAGTGTCTTAGAATAATATTTACAAAGAGGGAAGGTTTCAGCTACAGGCAACCTCTCCCTAATGAGGTCACTCATCTGGTCCTGATTAGTGCACGTCTGGAATAGACATTTTTGTCTACATTTTAGTAAGCAGCATGATTGTGCCTTGCTGGGAGGGACTCTAATGACAGATCTGATACCTGCAACCTTCAACCATCTGATGAAGCAGAGAAATGGCACAGGCATCAAAATGGTTAAGTGTTTGAGAACATGGAAGAAATGGAGAACTGCCTTCTTCCTGAAACAATCAGAATAAAACTGGCAGAAGTCAACTGGACATTTGTTGACAATAAAGAATGATAAGTATAAAAATTGTGAAGTTAGAAGTATATTACAATTATCTTGAACCTCAATATAAATATGGAGAAAATTTGAGAGGGGGCCAGCCTCATAAAAACAGTACATGCACATTTTACTCATTTAAGTAATTCAAAATATTGATCTTGGAATTATTTATTTAAAAAACATTTTAAAACAAGCCTGTTCCAAAGGAAATTGGGAGAAGAGAAAGAGAGTCTAAGGAATATCTTCAAAGTGAAGAATACATCACCAACTAATGGGAAAATGAGAGTTGAGCTAATCCTACCTTTGTAATAAGATCATAATCTCATAGTAAATAAGATGGTTTGGCAATTGTATGGAGATTTATTTCCCTTCATAGGTTAGGCTGTAGTGAACCCATAACTACTGTTGTAACTTTCTAACTGCTTTTCCAAACTGTATTCTATTTCTCCACAATTTTACCCACTCCTATAAGATTTATTTTCCCAAATCAGAAATCTCATCATGCTTTTGTCATCTGCCCAAAATGTGTATGTCTTCCCCTAACTACTAAATTAGTTAAACATTTGTGACATTCCAATGAGTCTCTCCACAGAACGGCAAAGCAAGCAAATCCTGTCCAGCTTCCCAGATTGGTATCATGGTTCGTTATTTATCAGCTGTGACATTATGGCAAGTAAAGTAAAATTCTCTGTATCAGTCTCCTTATCTATGATAGAGGATAATGATTTTAATGAGTACAAATGTTTATTATAATAATTAAAAGAAATAATCCATGACGTGTTAGGAATAGTGACTGACATTAGCTATTACTTTATTATTGCTATTTGAGATTCAAAGTAACCTAAGGTTAAGAGTGTCTACCATCTGAGATTTCATATATATTATCCTATTTAGCATCAACTACAAATTTCTGAAATAGGAATTAATATTTCCATTTTACACACGAGGAGATCATGATCCAGGTGTTTTAAGTGAATTCTCTGCATTCTTAAAGTAAGCTACAGCCAAGTTCCAGCCCAGATTTCTTGACTTCATCTTCAGAGGACTTTTCATTGCACAAGTTTGGCCTTCCTGGTGTATTACCTAGTGCTCCACTGTGAAAAATACTGGTTAATAGTGCTGGCAATGAGTTTACGACCCAGCATAACCAGTTCCTTGCAATTCAAACAAACTCTCTAGGACTCAGTTTTTTTCTGCTGTAAAAAATGGACAGTGATGTTATGCTCATATTTTTAAACTGATCAAGAGGATTACTTCACTTAAATGGTACAGTAACTGGCATCTATCATGTGCACGATTGTGTTTATGTAATTATATATTTATATTTTTAGTTTTGTTCATTTACATCAAAACATTTAATGTCATCCTAGCTTTCCACATTTTATTTCCTCACTATCAGTACCTTAATCTTCCCTGTGCTCATTTCTGTCCATTGAAAATGTAACCTTCTTTCATAGAGAGATGTTTTCCTTTGTCCCGAAGCATTGCCTTATTCTTCTGCTAGATACAGACCCACAACCCCTTGTCCAAGCTCTGTGGTGATAGATGCTTCACCATTCAGAATTTTGTCTTATTTTAGAAAGGTAAAAGAATGCCTATCTTATGGATTACATGATAGTCTCTGGAAGAATCTGGAACAGAATCAAACATAGTCATATTTTTGCTGCAAATAATATAAATGTTCACACTTATTTAGATAAATAAAGTTTATAAACAAGCTCAGATTATTTCGGGTCATATATTCCAACACATGGAGATCAGATAGCATGTGTTGCCAAATAATTAAATTAAAAAATTTTGTGGTCAGTTTGATTTTATAATTGTGCATAAAGACAAGTAGACTTGTATGATCTCTCTCCACCTCCCGCAGCAGTTTTGCTATGTTGTCTGTAAGGCTATGTGGTATGAGAACATTCTTAGATCCTACGAGGTATGTTAGGCATACTTTATAAACAAGAAAATATCATCCCAGTATTCCAAATACAAAGACAGTGCTAAAGGTATTTATCTTCCAAATATGGCAATACCTCTTTTCATGGTCATTAATATACACTGAGTCATTATTTGAGCAAGTTTCTTTGAAAAGAAGCTGCTTAAATTATACTGCTACTAATTCCACAATAAGATCGCATCAAGAATTTAACTCTGGTCTGTGTGAATTAGGATTCTAGAAGGGGTAGGTAGCGCTCCAAAAGTTCAAATTTGAATCTAAAATTTGAAAATTAGGACACGATAGGGGAACATTCTTAGCCTCTTAATTTGCAATTTGAAGGTATGTAATTTAAAAGTCAGTGATAACAGGGGTGCCTGAGTGGCTCAGTCAGTTAAGCGTCTGACTTTGGCTCAGGTCATGGTATCATGGTTTGTGAGGTCAAGCCCCATGTCAGGCTCTGTGTTGACAGCTCAGAGCCTGGAGCCTGCTTCGGATTCTGTGTCTCCTTCTCTCTCTGCCCCTCCCCTGCTCACATTCTGTCTCTCTCTCTCCCAAAAATAAACAGACATAAAAAAAAAAAAAAAAGTCAATGATGATATTCTTTGACTAAAATTGATTTCATGCTGTGTCTTGGTAAACATTTTTTCTTATGATTTACTTTAGAAGAAACATAGTAATTCTTGCCATCTCACCTATATGTTGTCCATACATGTGATAAAAGAAGCTGAAACAATATGCAGTGTTCGTGGGGCCATAAGGGTTTTTAGGAGCTATGCTGAAAACAGGGCTGAGAAGTCGGGCCTTTTCACCTTCCAGTCTGGGTCGAGATGTCTCAATGTACATATAAAAACCTTTAAAAAGACAACATAAATGTTTAGACAAATTATTATTAGGAGACATGAAATTTAATCGTTAAGGAGGTTTAGAGTTTTTACAAGAAGTACATTCTAGATGCACAGGAGAATTTTGATATCATTTGTGAAATCTTTATATATATAACATCAAGAATAAATGATCTACATAATGAAAGATAAAATTGCTTGAATGTACAAAAATGTTAAACAAAATAGGAGTTTTAGACTTGAATTATCAAAAACATCTAATCTCTCAACTATATGTGTCTGTGAGGTCTGAGAGAAAATTAATGTCTACAAGCTTTGGAAATATCTGAATTATTGAGTCTATGCATTAAAAATTTATGGTTTTACCCCATAATCTTCAAATCTATAGCAAAGCATTCTGTGCATGTCATATTAATGGCATTTTTAGAAGTCCAAGACTGGAGTACATTTCATACCCTCATACCTTCTTTAGAGCCACTACGATCAGCATTCGGTCCTGTGTTTGGAGTGTATTTTGTATTTCTTGTTGCAGTACTTTGCTTTGTCCAGTCAAAATTATCTGTATCATCTTGGGTGAATAAACAAATGTTACCATCTTCAAATCCACAGTGAAATTCTCCTGTTAACAAATTTTAGTTAAATTAATATTAATTAAATTAATATAAACACAATATTCTTATAAAAATTTAAAACATCATACAACAGTAATAATGCAAGATTTCAATAATGGCACCAGGGCCATGATAGTGCAAAAGAGTATGACTAAACATGAAACTATTTCAATTTTAATAAAGAGAAAAATAATCTTGATGTATATAAACCAGTAATATCTTAAACCCAAGTCATTTTCCTCTGAAATATCTAAATAACTAAAATTTAACTATGGCTGAAGACTTTTCCCAATTTTTTTTTTTAATTTTTTTTTCAACGTTTATTTATTTATTTTTGGGACAGAGAGAGACAGAGCATGAACGGGGGAGGGGCAGAGAGAGAGGGAGACACAGAATCGGAAACAGGCTCCAGCCTCTGAGCCATCAGCCCAGAGCCCGACGCGGGGCTTGAACTCACGGACCGCGAGATCGTGACCTGGCTGAAGTCGGGCGTTTAACCGACTGCGCCACCCAGGCGCCCCTCAACTTTTAAAAAAAAATTTTAATGTTTATTTATTCTTAAGAGAGAGAGAGAGTGAGAGCACAAGTGAGGGAGGGGCAGAGAGAGGGAGACACAGAATCTGAAGCAGGCTCCAGGCCTCTGAGCTGTCAGCATTTACCCTGATGTGGGGCTCGAACCCATGAGCCATGAGATCATGACCTGAGCCAAAGTCGGACACCTAACCAACTAAGCCATCCAGGCTCCCCATGACATTTCTCAACTTTCATTTTTCAAGTATAAGAACAACACAAACAAAACAAAATTGTCAATTATAAAATTATCTTTATTAATTTACCTGACAACACTTTAAAGCTGTATACCTTGAAGTTATAATTTTTCACACCATCTCTGGAGATGCTTTCACATATAAGCACTTGCAGAAATGGAAGTTTACTTAGGGGAAGATAATAGCAAAATATTTTAAAAAGTAGTTATCTTTTATTTTTTTTAAATGTGAATTTGGCAGATGGTTGAAATTCACTAGAAATAAAAAAAAAAATGAAAAGAATTTATGAAGACTGTGGAAGGCCTGGGATTTCCTGGATGCCTGCCACATGCTAAGTTCAGACCCAACAAAAAGTTCGGAGAGAGTTTTCTTCCCTGTAATGAGGGTAGGCAGGAGTAACCTTTCTAGGTATCAAGGTTTTTCTTACTGAGATGTACCCTGCTTGAAATATAGGAGACAATAAAGGAGATAATAATGTCAACTAGACACAAAACTAAAATTATCTAAATAGAGAAATATTAAACATAGTTTATATATTTCATTCAAACCCATAAAACCTCTATGAAATCACAGGAATACTAACTCATGAGGCTCACAGAAGAGAAAACTTTGACTAAGTGGCGATAGTAAATGATGAAGTCAAAACCCAGTTCAGATTCCCTGGAATTCATAAAAATAGAAGAATCTAAAAAACAGAGATTCTTGTTTTTCCCGCATCAGTGAGTTAGACTTATCAGACACCTATCCCTGGAAGTGGAGCCCTTGAAGTTGGAATCATGCCCCTGAATTAATCTGTGTGTTTCTATACACTAACAATGAAGCATCTGAAAAAAAAAAAAATACGAAGGAAACCATCCCATTTACAGTAGTATCAAAAAGAATAAAATACTTAGGAACCAACTTAACTGAGCAAGGGATGAAAGACCTATGCATTGAAAACTATAATATATTGATAAAAGAAATTAAAAAAGACAAAATAAATGGAAATATCCTGTGTTCATAGATTAGAAGATTTAATGTTAAAATATCCGTATTACTAAGGTGGTCTATAGATTCAATGCAATCCTTATGAAAATACCAATGGCACTTTTTTTATTAAAGTAGAAAACAATTTTTATTTTTTTTCAACGTTTATTTATTTTTGGGACAGAGAGAGACAGAGCATGAACGGGGGAGGGGCAGAGAGAGAGGGAGACACAGAATCGGAAACAGGCTCCAGGCTCCGAGCCATCAGCCCAGAGCCTGACGCGGGACTCGAACTCCCGGACCGCGAGATCGTGACCTGGCTGAAGTCGGACGCTTAACCGACTGCGCCACCCAGGCGCCCCGAAAACAATTTTTAAAATCCATATGGAACCATGAAAGACCTTGGACTGCCCATAGAGCTGTGAGCAGGAACAGAGCTGGAGGCATCACACTGAATAATTTTAAATAATAAAATATTATGTATATACATATATATATTTAAAATAATAAAACATACAGATATATTTTTATATATTATATACATTTCATTATTTAAAATTATTCAGTGTGATGCCTCCAAATCTTAAAAAAAACAAAGTTATCCTGCCAGTTGCAACAATATGGATGAAACTGGAAGACATGCTATGTAAAATAAGCCAGACATAGAAAAAAAAGACCCTACATAATATCACTTGCATGTGGAATCTAAAAAAAGTCAAAATACAGAGAAACAGAAAGTAATAGTGGTCTTTATCAGGGGCAGGTAGGGGGAAAATGAAAAGACACTGGCTAAAGAGTACAAAGTTGCAGGCATGTAGGATGAATAACTCTAGATATGATGACTGTACAGCATGATGATTACAGATAATAATATTGTATCATATACTAGAAATGCACTGAGAGTAGAGATCATTACACACACTCGAGATGATATGTTAATTAACTTGACTGTAGTAGTCATTTTACTATGTACTGTGCACCCCTGAATAGGGACACCAATTCCTTACACAGTCGAAAATTCATATATAACTTTTGACTTCCCAGAAACTTAACTAGTTAACTTAAGTAGTTGACTGGAAGCCTTACCAATAACATAAACAGTCAATTAATACATGTTTTATATGTTATATGTTTTATGTACTGTAGCCTTCCAATAAAATAAGTTAGAGAAAAGAAAATTAAGAAAATCTCAAGAGAAAATGCATCTACAATGTGGATTTTTAAAAAATCCATATAATAAGTGGACTTGCATAATTTAAACCCATGCTGTTTGAGGGTAATATACATTTACATATATATATATAGAGAGAAAGTATATATGTGTGTGTGTATATATATATACATATATATATATATAATATTTTACAACTTAAATATATGCAAGTTTTATTTATAAAAAGAATAAAATGAAAAAAGAGTATGGTACTGCCATAAAAACATAACAGACAAATGGGACAGAATCGAGAGCCAAGAAAGAATTCTATGTATATGCAGCCAAATTATCTTGACGAAAGAGCCAGGAACACACAACGGGGAAAGAAAAGACTTTTCAAAAATTTTGCTGGAAAACTGGACATCCATATGCAAAAGAATGAAAGTGGGCCCTTATCTCACACAATACATAAAAAATAAATTCAAAAGGGATCAAATACTTTAATGTAAGACCTAATACTGTTAAACTCCTAGAAGAAAACATAAGGAAAAACTTTCATGACATTAGTCTTGGTAATGATATTTTGGATATGACAGCAAAAAACACAAGCTACAAAAGCAAAAATAAGCAAATAGAAATACATCAAACTAGAAAGCTTCTGCACAGCAAAAGAAACAACAGAGTGAAAAGGCCACCTTTTTATATAAGGAAATCTTAGAACTCAATAGCAAAAAAAGAACCTGATTAAAAAATAAGGAAAAAACTTGGATAAACATTGCTCCCAAAAGATATATAGATGGGGCCAATAAGTACACAACAAGTAGCTCAACATTACTAATTATCAAGGAAATGCAAATCAAAATCCCAGTGAGGTATCACTTCACACCTGTTAGGGTGGCAATTAAAAAAATAACAAGCATTGCCAAGCATGTGGGAAAATCGGAACCCTTGTACACTGTTATGGGAATGTAAAATGGTACGGGCAGTAAGGAAAACAGTAAGGAGTTTCCTCAAAAATTAAAAATGAAACTACCATATAATTCAGCAATCTTATTTCTGGGTCTCTATCAAAAAAATTGCAACCATTTTTTTTTAATGTTTATTTTTGAGAGAGACAGAGTGAAAGCAGGAGGAGGGGCAGAGAGAGACATAATCCAAAGCAGACTCCAGGCTCAGCTGGCAGCAAAGAACCTGACATGGGGCTCGAGCTCACAAATGTGAGATCATGACCTGAGCGAAAGATGGGATGCTTAATCGACTGAGCTACCTAGATTCCCCCAAAATTGCAACCATTATCTCAAGGAGAGAAATGTACTCCCATCTCCATTACAGCACATTTCACAATAACCAAAATATAGAAGTAACCTAAGTGCCCATCAATGGATAAATGGGTAAAGGAGATGTGGTATATACATACAATGGAATATTATTCAGCCTTAAAGAAGAAAAACTTCCCATATGTGACAACTCTAATGAACCTGGAGGACATTATACTAAGTGAATTAAGCAAATCCTAGAAGAACAAATACTGCATGATTACACTTATGAGGTATCTAAAAGATCCAAATGCATAGAAGCAGAGAGTAGAATGGTGATTTTCAGGGGCTGGAGGAAGATGAAAATGGGGAGATAGTGGTCAAAAGATATCAATTTTCAGTTCTGCAAGATAAGTCAGTTCTAGAGATCTGCTGTACAACATTATGCCTGTATATAACAATATTATATTGTATATTCAAACATTATTAGGAAGGTGGATCTCAGGTTAAGTGTTCTAATCACAATTTAAAAAAGAAAGAGAAAAGCAAAGAAAGAAGGGAGGGAGGAAGGCTGGAAACCGGTAGGTAGGTAGGTAGGTAGGTGGAAGGAAGAAAGGAAGGAAGGAAGGAAGGAAGGAAGGAAGGAAGGAAGGAAGGAAGGAAGGAAGGAAGGAGAAATAGAAAGAAAACCATTGGCATACACATTTAAAAAGTAAACAGAAACTCTCCCTTTGAATTTAAGGAATAAGTTTTTGTTTTATTTTGTTTTTGTTTTCAGATTCAAGACTTGCTGTACTTCTTTGTGTTTATTTATATTCCATATTATGAATAGGAATATTGATAGGGAGCATAAGCATTTAGTGAATTCTAAATCGGTACATTTCTGGATAAACAATATCCCATATAAAATATTTTCTAGCACGTCTTTACACCATGGATCTTGTACTAAAGAAGACAGGACTGCCTGAGTCTAACAATTGAGATCTAATGTTGGTGACAGCAGGGTAGCTATATGCGTGGATTCGTTTCTTTAAATGTTTTTTAGGCACGACAGGGGATTCCTTTAGCTACTATTCTGGAGTTGTAATAAAGCAATCCCTGATTTTAAATGTTTTCAGTTGTTTAACTACATATTGTATACACACAAAGAAAATGTCCAAAAACAAAAGTAAAACTTCAGGATTTGTTTATAAATCTGGTGCCAAATCTTTTTATGTTATTTAAAATTATATATAATGAATTTTTATAAGGACATTTAAACATATCTTTTGTGTAATTTAGCCTTGTTTCAAAAAAAAAAAACTTGCCTACAAAAACAAAAGTTTTTAAAACCTGAAAATTTAAGTCTCTCATAGGAAAATTAAGCAAAAATACAGCTTATAAGAACCTAATTCATGTCTATAATTTTAGATACACCTAAAAGGCTTATTTTATAGATGACACAAGTTGTTCACAGTACGATTTAAGACTACAATAATTCATATTGGACAAAGATACAGAAGTAATCTTAATAGTTCTTCATTGCTTCTGTAGACATACATCTACAGTGAAGAAACCTATTACTGGAGAGATTTTATAAAAAATAGAAAAAGTGGAAAAAAGACACCATTTTGGACTATAATGATCCTATGATTATCCTGTCATTATATGTTAAGTAATTATGTAAAAAGCTATTCATTAAAAAGTTTATTGGAATAAGGAATATCTTGATAGATAATGAAAAAGCCTCAGTCTGTAAAATTTTGTAAAAAGTATTATATTAAATATTAAAAGATATCATAAAATAAGAAAGTAATATGGGGTGCCTGGGTGGCTCTGTCAAGTCGGGTGTCCGACATTGGCTTGGGTCATGATCTCATGGTTCATGGGTTCAAGCCCCGCTTCAGGCTCTGTACTGACAGCTCAGAGCCTGGAGCCTGCTTTGTGGATCCTGTCTCCCTCTCTCTCTGCCCCTGCACAGCTCATACTCTCTCTCTCTCTCTCTCTCTCTCTCTCAAAAATAAATAAAACATTTAAAAAAACCTTTAAAAAATAAGAAAGTAATACAGTCCTAAAGACCGATCTAATCTTGAAAGTTTCACGAGATTTCTAACAACAACATAATTTTGGTGGTTTCAGGGGCTCCACAGAAATAAATTAATATATTTGAGATATTCTACATTACAAGGTTTCCAAAATTGTGCTTTACTTTTCAAATTCTTCTCAACATGATAAAGACAGATTAAAACTTGGGGATAAGCACCCTGATGCCCTGTAGTCCTCTAGCCCAATGACCCTCTTGCACCCACCCCAACCACTTCTTTATTTTTAACCTTATTTTTTTTTAGCTTTACTGAAATATAATTGACAACAAATATTATATATATTTAAGATATACAATGTGATGTTTTGATATACATTCTGAAATGGTCACCACAATGAAACATATTAATATATCCATCACTTCACGTATCACAAGTTACCATTGTTTTTCTTCCTTTCTTTTGGAGTTGAGAATGCTTAAGATCTACTCTCTTAGCAGATTTCAAGGATATAATACAGTATTGCTAAGCATAGTCACCATGCTGTACATTAGATCTCCAGAACTCACTCATCTAACATAACTGAAAGATTATATACCCTTTGACCAACATCTCCCCATTTCTCCTTCCCTTTTGCTCCTGGCAGCCACCATTCTACACTCCGCTTCTGCGTTTAACTATTTTAGATTCCATGTAAATGATATTATGCAGCATTTGTGCTTCTGTGTTTGGCTTATTTTATTTAGCATAATAAACTGAATTCATTGGTGTTGTCTCAAGTGGCAGAATAACATTCTTTTTAAAAGCTGTTTAATATTCTCCATTTTCTTTATCCATTAATCCATTGACAGACACTTAGATCATTTCCATTTTGTGGTTATTGTGAATAATGCTACCATGAACTTGGCATTGCAGATATTTCATCAAGACGACATTTTATTTCCTTTGGATATTTACCTAGAAGTGAGATTGCTGGATCATTTGATAATTCTATCTTTAATTTTTGGGGAACCTCTACACTGTTTTCTTTAAAAAAAATTTAATGTTTATTTTTGAGACAGAGACACAGACAGAGAGACAGGGAGAGGGAGAGAATGAGAGGGGGAGGGGCAGAGAGAGAGGAAGACAGAATCTGAAGCAGGCTCCAGGCTCTGAGTTGTCACCACAGAGCTGGATGCAGGGCTCAAACTCAAGAACTGCATATCATGACCTGAGCCGAAGTCAGACACTTAACTGACTGAGCCATCCAGGAGCCCCTACACTGTTTTCTATAAAGGCTGTAGCAATTTACATACCCACCAACAATGTAAATGGTTAAAGAAACTGTCCCTTCCCTATTGTATGTTCTTGGTACTCTTGTCAAAAATAAGTTGATTGGAAATTCACACATTTATTTGTGAGTTCTCTACTTTGTTCTATAGGTCTAAATGACAGTTTTTATGCCAGTACCATTCTCCTTTGATTACTGTAGCTTTGTGATGTATTTTAAAATCAGGAATTACGATGCGTTCAGCTTTATTTTTCTTGCTCAACATTACATTAGCTATTTGGGATCCTTAATGGTTCTGTATGCATTTTAACATTGTTTTTTGTATTTATGTAAAGAATGTCATTGACATTTTGGTAGGGATTTCACTAAATCTGTAGATTGTTTGAGAAAATGTGGATATTTTAACAATATTAATTCTTCTAATCCATGAACATGGGATGTCTTTCCATTTACCTGTCTTCTCTAATTTCCTTCAACAATGTGTTATAATTTTTAATGTAGAAGTCTTTTACTTTTTTGGTTAAGTTTATTTCTAAATATTTTATTTTTATTTCTAAATATTTTATTCTTTTGTTTTTGAGTGGGATTGTTTTCTTAATTTCATCTTCAGAAAGTTCATTGTGAATATACAGAGATGTCACAGGTTTTTGTATGCTAATTTTATATCACATCACTTTACTTAATTTGTCCATTAGTTCTAACTTGGGATTGATATTTTAGAGTGGGTTATTACAATAAATTTTCTTTTTAGTTTTAAGCTGTTTTCTTGAGGTAGTGAATTTTCATGCATATGCATTCTTTGTATTATAATGCATATTTATGGTTATATATTATATTAAGCATATGAATTTCATATATATACACATACCGCCTTGTACTTATAATCTCTAACATAAAGCAAATGAAATCCAAAAACAAACTTTCCAAAAGTTCTGAATTTTAACAATTTGCTTTTCAAAAAATTTAAAACCTCTTTACAGTGGGAAATTTCAACTCCATTGGTGAGGTACTTGTGAGATCTCAGAATTCATTTCAATTGAAATTCAACTTTTTTCTGTTTTCTTTTCAATTAACACAGTCCAATCATGGACTAAACTTCAGGTTTGGTCCAAGGGTGCCCTTCCTGAGGAACAAGACATGTATGAGAAGGGCAACTGAGCACTGCTGCTGCTCTACCAGAGGACTGCAGTTCTCTGACAATTAATCATCCTTCCTTTCAGTTCAAAAGACTAACCAAAAGAGTTTTTAAAAGACACTATAAATAGAAGGCCTTTCTTTTTTAAATTTAAAAGTCAGTTTTTTTTAGTCTAATGAAGAATCCTACTATGATAAATTTCATGGACTTACTCTATACAGATATTTTGGAAGTAGATACCTAGGATAAATAAATTCACCTAAAAACTATATAAGTGGTTATACGCAAAAGAGCATTTAAGGTTAGTTTGATTTGTTGTCACTATAGGTCTCGTATGTATTTTTACGTCAAAAACATAAAAATAATTACCCTTTTTAAAAAATACTCTTTATAAATTATGGAAATCATCGTATGATGTTTGCTAAAAAATCTTTGTTCTAAACAATTCTAATCTTTTACCATATCGAAACTTGGTAAAATTAAAAAAGTACAGTAGTTGGGGCGCCTGGGTGGCTCAGTCGGTTAGGTGTCCGACTTCGGCTCAGGTCATGATCTGGTGGTCTGTGAGTTCTAGCCCTGCATCCAGCTCTGTGCTGACAGCTCAGAGCCTGGAGCCTGTTTCAGATTCTGTGTCTCCCTCTCTCTTTGACCCTCCCTCGTCATCGCTCTGTCTCTGTCTCAAAGATAAATAAACGTTAAAAATTAAAAAAAAAAAAGTACAGTCAGTGGAAATCTTTGGTATAGAGAATTATACTGGAAATTATTTTAAAAATAGAAAATCCAACTCATTGTTTGACTATAAAAAACAATGCTTATGAGGAAGAAGTTGGTAACTATCACCTACAGGATACAAGCTTTTAAAAGAAACACTCAAATTCTAATTAATATTGTTCATCTTCAGGGCACATTTCTGGCTTCTGTAATGTTTGAACATCATACTCCAGACACACTGAGCTTTGCTCAGTAATTATCTGAACATGACCTTCGTTCTGATGACAGGCTTGCCTTTCCTCACCTTCTTCACCAAAGGGACCTTTACTCAATGTTCAGGACCCAATTAAAATAGCATGTCTTCTGTAAAACTTCACTTGCCAAAAAATTAATGGTACTTATTACATTGTATGGAAGTAACCTGTTAGCAAACAAAGCTCTACTGTTTATTTATGTATGCATTTTTCCAGTAAATTGAAGCTGCTCACAAATATTTCCTGAACTGAAATATTTGTCGATTTTTCCTGTATCTAATCTTCCCATGACAACTCTTTTTAAACACTTCTACTGAAATTATAGTCAGAGAATTTACCTTCAAAAGAATTATAATCAATATAGTAATTAAATAGCAATAGTACCCTGGGTGGAAGCCAGGGAGAATCTGATTTATGCAATTAATTCATCTTGAAACTGTCGTGTTGTTCTTTTTACAAATGATCATTGAACACCTGCTAAATATAAGATGCTGTGATAGACAAAAAGATAGTGAGATAATAGAAATTAGAAACATATTTAGCTCTTAAGTATTTTATAATCTACTGGGGAATATGACAAAATAAAAAATAGCTGACCACATAGATGAAGATAAATTGTTACAGAAAATCAAATGGAGAGAATACTTAGTGCAGAAAGAAGCATTTGTGCTAAACCTTGTAAGTGAACCTCAAAGACTTGAGGATATCCACATTAAAGGGTCATTGGTGAGAACAAAATGAAGTGTGCATGAAAGAAATATGAAAATAGTAAAGACCCATAAATGTATTCAGTGTTATGATTTGGATATGTGGAAATGGAGTAAAAGAGGATCTTTAGTAGAAAATAAGGTAGAAGCATGTTGTGTAGTATGGTCTTGGTGATATAATCCTTGAAAGGCCACGGTAGAAAAGGAAACATAGTAAGATGAGAAAAAAGACCTGCACATTTTCTTCAATAAGTATAGGTAATGGAGAATATTGGATGGATGGGAGTAAGAATGTAAAGTGACTCTCCATTCTTTTATTAGCCAAGAACAATATATTCCTAGGCACAAAATAAAAAACACAAGTCAATCTTTAATGTGAAATATTATCAACAGGATGGTGAAGAGACTATCTTCTTCATTAAAAATGAGGATACAGATTAGTGATCCAAGAAAAATATTGATTAAACTATTTGAATACCAACTTTCTAAGTAACTATAACCTTTTACAACTGGAATGTAGAAATTTAAAAAGAAAATTAAAGAAACAAATAATAGCAATATAAATGATATGCACTGCCACAAAAGATAAAAAAAATTCCCCAGTTAAACATATAACAAATGTTAAGTTGTTGGAAATGGCTCCCTATTTAGGAAAAATTATAAAAATCAATGATCAATGTTAAATAATTTGTCTTTATACCCATGTCCATAAAAAATTAAAAATTACAATTCACATTTAATGCCAGTTTTGCTGTTTCTAAGCCATTCCATTTTAAACAAAATATGAACAGTTGCTAAATAATCTTTGTATGCCTATGAATTTTTTATTTTTCTTAACTGTGAAATGCTGTACCATTATTAAAGTAAAAAATATACTTACTCAAATGAGGATTAACAGGAGCTACAAGAAAAGCAAAAAACTAATGTTAGCATGGCTTGAATGTCTTTTATAAATAAAGGTCTAATCAGTGTCTCATAGTTCCTTATCAAAACTTAATGATCTCCCCCACTGTGACCATGGAGAATTGTGTCTGCAATCCATTTTGTTCTAGAGGATTGAATAGAATCTACTTTGGAGCTCAGCAATAACAGTCTCAAAGTACCCAAAAGATCAATGCTAAATAGCATGTGGGATTTGTTCATTTTTCCAAGGAATGGAGTTGCTGATCTTTTATATCTTAACCAGTGCAAAAATCCCCAGAAATCAAAACTCAGGCTGACAGTAGGCCAACCTATAATCTAGATGGTTTAACAATGAAAGCAATTATCCAACAAAGATTACATTTTAGCTTTTTTTTTTTTTTTTTTTTTTTTTTGCAGTTATCTACTTCTGGTGCAAATAACATGGTATATATGAAAATAAGACATTCCTTATATCATGTTATTACACACACCCTAAAACAAACTGCTGTACCAGTGCTGTTTTGTCTAATCTCACACACACACACACACACACACACACACACACACACACACACACACACACGGTTTTCAAATAAAAAGCAATACATTTGCATTTTTGTGCACCAGAAGACCTATTTATTTCAAGAAACTAATTGTGCTTATCATAGAAGTGACAATTGATGTCTACCTGAAGAGGAATGAGTACTTTACATTTTACTGAAACAACAAAAATATATCTAATCCAGCTGTTAAAATGTTATCTGTGTAAAATCATTAGCCATTTATCACTTCGAGAGCAAATTTCATTCTGGATAAAGTAAAGCATTACCGTAGTCTACCAGGATTACAAGAGGGAGTTACTCTAATTTGCGAAATTTGTCTGTTGTTAATTCCTAGTGTTTGCCATTAACCACTTTTGTTAAACTTGGACATATAGGTAAAGTATGATAGTCAAAAATGCACACACATACACAAAGTGTGCTCATGATAATTGTTACATGAGTACACTGACATCAGTTTTAACAAAGTGAGTTAGTTTCTCAAGTATTTTTACTATTTCTTACAGAAGACAGATTATTTCTATTAACTTTATTTTTCTCATTGTTTTCCCCATTGTAAATATGAAATACACAATATAGAGAAGGGACTATATATCTACTAGTTCCACTGAAGTGAAGAAAAATAATTCTTTTTCTTGCAAGATATCAATATATTATCTTTCAAAAATTAATTAGTAAAAAATTAAAATTATTTCATAATTAATAATATGAAAGTTTAATTTGTCTATGTATTATCTCACAAAGAAGTAAACATCTTTGAATTATAATTTAGTTCTAAAAACTATGTCACATCTACAGTTAACCTATGACCAGACTGAGTTTTAACTGAGTCTTCTGCTACAATATTATTAGTCACCAAATTTACTGTAACTAGCAGATTTAACCTTGTGAAAATTTGCCATTCTAAATTCTAAATATTGCAGTCAGTCCATTTTGCTTCTCTTTTCAATTCTTTCATGTGTGATTTTTTATAAATGTCTAGATACCATTTAAGTAAACTTTACCCAAATCTATATTATATAAAATAAATTTTAATTAAAATGTTTAAGATTTTAATAAGTATGCCTAAGAATGTAAAAATAATTAAAGTTGAAACTACAATAATATCTATTCTCCAGATTTATTTTCCATTTTAGTCTGTTGCCTTAGAGTTTTCAATAAAACTACTGAGATTTTAAAGACGTTTTTTCTCTATCTCTCTTTAAGGAAAGTCATATAATTTCTAAATATAGCAAAGCAACATGGATCCTCTGTCATGAAAGGGTGAACTAACCCCAGTTCTATTCAGAATTTGTCATATCATAGTTGTTTAACTCTGTGGTTGTTTAACTCTGTTTAACTGAAACTTTCTGGGTCCTAATATCTTCATTTTTTACATGAATGGATATTAATGCATTGTTTCTAATGACCATATTAAGTAGTCTATAGTTTTATAACTTAGGGACAGGGAACATAAAATTAGATAAAAGGAGATAATAATTCATAATTTATAAGACATATAAAATTAAAATTTTAGAAAAAATATATTGAGATGCTATCTAATTGTGTGTCCAATGGGATCATGGAGGTTATTACAGAATAACAATTGTTATAGCTACTAAAATTTACTTATTTTTAATTTATTTTGAGAGAGAGTGAGAGAGGGAGGATGCATGAATGGGAGAGGGGCAGAGAGAGAGAGAGAGAGAGAGAGAGAGAGAGAGAGACAGAATTCCAAGCAGGCTCTGTGCTGACAGCGAGCCTGACACGGGGCTGCATCTCATGAACTGCGACACCATGATATTATTGTTATTATTATCCTGTTAATATTCTATTTTATATTGTATATCTTTTTCAGTGAAAACTGAATATATCTAATTGATGAAAAAAGAGTGAAGAAAAGTGATTTCATGTGGAAAGCAATTCTAATGAGTTTTTTTAAGTTAATTTCTTTTGAGAGAAAGAGAGACAGTGAGAGAGTGCTCACACATGTGCAAGCAGTGGAGGGGCCGACAGAGAGGGAGAGACAGAATCCCAAGCAGGCTCCATGCTGTCAGCACAGAGGCCAACACAGTGCTGGATCTCACGAACCTGGAGACCATCACCTGAGCTGAAATCAAGAATTGGATGCTTAACTGACTGAGCCACCCAGGTGCCCCAAATCCAATGAGTTTTTTTAAATAATTTCACTGTATATTTTACTTTTGATAGTATTCACTGTTTCCCTCTTAAGTAGGAAAAAATCTGCCTAATGCTAAACTGAATGGAGAACTTCAACCACAAAAAACTACATTCTATTAGTTTTTAATTCAAGCCCTGGTAATCAATGATAAAAAGAATAATATTTCACTAAAGTAATAAAATAAATATGAAATATGAATCATTCAACCCTGAAAAACATTGACAGTTCTAGAGGTAGCCACTGAATATTATAAATTTCAACTGAAAAATTCACATAAACTTCAGTCAATAAAATATTAATCTGTTTCACCAACATACACACCAAAACACTCACATACATTTAGCTATTTTTAACATTAGCAATCTAAAAGAAAAAAATGACCAAAAAAATAACCTAGGATGTACTTCAATAGATGAATGGATCAACAGACTGCAATATGGCTGTAGAATGGGATATTAAGCAATAAAAAGAAATGCACTATCGAGCCTCAGACGTGGAAAAACCTTTTAAGGCATATTGCTAACTGAAATAAGTTAGTTTGAAAAAGCTATATGCTGCATTATTCCAAGTATGCAACACTCTAGAAAAAGCAAAACTATGGACAATAAAAAGATCACTGGTTGTCAGGATTGGAGGGCGTGGGTGGGGATGGATAAACAAGGGGAGCACAGGGGACCCACAGGGCAGTGAACCTCTTCTGTATCATACTGTGATGATGAATAAATAATATTATCTACTTATCACAATTAATGTAATTGTCCAACACAAATAATTTTAAACCCTAATGCAAACTATTTGTCGCTTTAACAATACGTCTATACTCTTTAATGAATTGTACAAAGTGTACCATGCTAAAGAAAGATGTTAATAATAGGGGAAACTGTGTTGGGGGAAAAGGACATACATGGAAGCTCTCTATACTTCCTGTTCAATTGCTTGTGAATCTAGAAATTCTCTAAAAAATCAAGTCCATCAATTAAAAACCAAGCATTGGTAATATTTGCTAATTTCTTAATGACAAATTTTAAAGCCATTAAGAATTTGAAAAAATATGCAAAATTATTGCATCATAACTTATGGGATAGAAAATAAAAGGACACTGTTGGCATTATCACAGAGATTCAATGTTAACTAAAATATTATTCGACATCTCTACATTTAAAACAAATATTACAATACATGATGATTTAGTTTTCTGTTTTCTCTTTTTGTCGCTTGGCTGATGAACCAGAAGGTCAATATGCTAAATTTTAGTTTATGTCCAAATTTAGTAGATAGTTGCATTGTACATATTCCAGACACTTTAATACACAAAAAAATACTTATAAAGTACTACTTACCACTATATTTGATGACACGGATTGTTGAATCTCCTTCACCAAATTTGGTGAGAGGAGTTAGTCGGACTTCATAAGCCTCTGGTTTAATTAGCTCAGTCAAGTTATATGTAATTAGTTCTCCCTTTTGAATATTTCCATTTATTTTAATCTCCTGTTCCCACCAACGCTGCTGTCCAGCCTGAAATCAAAGGAATTAGGTAATAATGTTCCCAATATTTTCTTCAGAGATATTTACTATGTTCAAGAAAGCTTTCTAAAATTTTATTAAATTAAAAAGTGTATTATATTGTACCTTTATATTTACATTATATTGTACATTATATTATATTCAAGTTTCTAGAATAAGCAACAAATTTGGTAGATATTTCCACACAGATGTTTGCAGATAATTACCAAATTATCACAGAATACTTTGGCTGATTAAACAGATTTAATATGCCATCTTATTAAGAGTCAGAACATAAAACAATAGTGTCTATTGCTGTCTCAATCTGAAGCTTAGAGAGATACAAGTTTAACTACTTTTTTTTCTTTATTAAAGTTTTTATTTAAATTCCAGTTAGTTAACATACAGTGTAATATTAGTTTCAGGTGTACAATATAGTGATTCAACTCTTCCATATATCACCCAGTGCTCATCACATGTGCCCTCCTTAACACCCAGCACCCATTTCACTCATCCCCCCACCCACCTCCCCCATGGTAACCATCAGTTTCTTCTCTATAGTTAAGAGTCTGTTTCATGGTTTGCCTCTCTTTTTTTTTTTCCCTTTTGCTTGTTTGTTTTGACTCTTAAATTCTACATATGAGTGAAATCATACGGTATTTGTCTTTCTCTGACTGACTCATTTCACTTAGCATAATATTCTCTAGCTCCATGTATGTCACTGCAAATGGCAAGATTTCATTCTTTTTATGGCTGAGTAATATCTCATTGAGTATATACACCAAATCTTCCTAACATCAACTGATCTTCTTTGACAAACAAGCAAAGACAATACATGTGGAGCAAAAACAACCTTTTCGGCAAATGGAGATGTAATATTGGGCATCCATATGCAAAATACTGAATCTAAATACCAACTTTATACTTTTCATGATATTTAACTAAAAATTTATCACATACATGTAAAACATAAAACTACAAAGCTACTAGAAGGTAAAATAGGAGAAAATCTAAGTGACCATGGGTTTGGCAACAACTTTTTAGATATAATACCAAAGTACAATCTAGGAAAGAAATAATTGATAAGCTGGACTTCTCTGAATTAGAAATTTCTACCCTACAAAAGATATTACCAAGACTATTGAAAGACAAGAACAGACTAGGAGAATATATCTGCAAAAGGCACATCCAAAATATATAAAGATCTCTCAAAATTCAACAATAAGAAAACAAATAACCCAATTAAAAAATGGTCCACGGATCTTAACAGAAAAGATGTTCCACACTGTATGTTATCATAGAAATGCAAACCAAAACAATGAGATGCCTCTTCAAACCTATCAAAAGAGTCAAATTCCAGAACACTGACAACAGCAAATATTGGTGAGGCTGTGGATCAAAAGTAACTCTTATTCATTGCTGGTGGGAATGCAAAATGATACAACCAATTTGGAGGATAGTTTTGGTTTGTCTGTCTGTTTGTTTGTTTTATTTACAAAACTAAACATACCCTTACCATATAATCAAGCAATTATGTCCCTTAGTATTTACTCAAAGGAGCTGAAAATATGTCTGCACAAAACTCTTTCCATGGATGTCTATAGCAGTTTTATTCACAATGGGCAAAACTTGGAAGATACCAAGATGTCCTTTAGTAGATGAAAGGACAAATACACTGTGCTACAACCAGACAATGGATATTACCAGTGCCAAAAAGAAATGAGCAATTAAGACATGAAAATACATAGAGGAAACTTAAGTGCATACACTATATGGAAGAAACCAATCTGAAAAGGCTACATACTGAGTGATTCCAACTGTATGACACTCTGGAAAAGGTAAAATTATGGAGACAGTAAAAAGATCAGTGGTTGCCAGGAGTTCGGGGAAGGGAGAGATACACAAACTGAGCACAGAGAATTTGGGGGGGGGGGCGGGCAGTGAAACTACTCTGCTTGATGATATAATGGTGGATACATGTAATTATAAACCCACAAAATGTGAACCCCAATGTAAATTACGGACTTTGGCTGATAACAGTGGATCCGTGTAAGTTAATCAATTGTAACAAATGTACCACTCTGTTGCGGGATGTTGTTACTGGTAGAGGCTATGCCTGTCCTGAGGCAGGGGGTATATGGAGGAGAATCACTGAATCTTCTGCTCAGTATTACAACTGCTCTAAAGGAATAAAGTCTTAAAAAAAAATCTGTTGTGTCACTTCATAATTTTCTTTTCTTTGCATACATTTTCAGTTTTTTAAATTCATATAAGTAGCGTAAATATAGTTACCTTATAAACATGTACCTGATATTTTTATATCTGAAGTCTATAGTATCCTTGTTCTTGGCACTTTTCTCTTTGTATTATCTTGCTTATTTTTAACTGTATGTTGACCATGTGACTAAAAACACTATTTATGGGGGTTCTTTGCAGTCTAAAATACAGATATATTCCTTTAGAGATATGCCTTTGTTTCTGACACAATCCTATGCACATCAACAGTATGGTTCACTTTTACTTTCACAGATTAAAGTGGAGATGATCCCTTGCTTTGGGAAGACCTTGTGTTTTGAATCCTGCTTGCTTCACCATGCCAAGTTATAAGATTCAAAGTTCAAGTTTGTCTGGCTTGGTGAGCAGCTGAAGGCAAAAGCAATTTGAGTGGGACATTCCAATTAAAATACTTTGATTTTCCATTTTCCCTTACATTTGTACCTAGTAATATATATACACACATATACATATATAATTAAACGTACATATAGATATTTTGCATATATTTATATATTTGCTTGTTTTCTGAGTGTGGGTTAGTTTTAATTATATAGCCTAATCTGCTATGTTTCTGGAAATGTAAATCTCAAATATGCCATTATAGCAGGATAGAAAAATGACAAATAAAATTATGGAATAAAACAGAAAGCTTTTATATATATACTTGTGGGGATTTTCACAAAGATGACAGAAAAAGATATATCATCAAATTGGTATGTATATGGAAAAAAACATGAATTTGATGTCTACCTCACATCTTATATAGAAAAAGTCTCTGGAAATCAAATAAGACTTAAATTTAAAAGGCAAAAGTTTAACCATTTAGAAAAAAATACAGAAGAATGTCATTATGACTTCAAGTAAGACATTCCTTTCTGAAACAGAATAGAAAAGCACAATGAGTAAAAGGAAAATACTGATAAATTAGGCAAACTTAAATTTGAAGTTAATATTAAATTTAAAATTTTGATATACAAAGTTCTTCTCATCAATGCTCCCCATTAAGCAGCCAAAATAAAGGCAAAGGTTTGAAGAAGATATTTAGAATAGTACAGCTAACAGTCTTCTAACTTAAGAAAAATAATTCAATAGCAAAATCAGACTGATAGGAACAGGTATTTCATAGATGTGGAAACCTGAATAACTAAAGAAAAGGCTCAGTCTCATCATGAATCAAGAAAATGGAAATTAAAATCATAATACTATTTCCCACCATCAGATAAACAAAAACTTATAAAATAACAATATTAAAGTTTGATGTAGATATAAAGCAATGAGAATTTCCTGTCAAGAACCAGCAGGGTGGGAGGAGTAGAGGGATGGGCAAGAATTCACTCCACTTAATAAGCTAAGACATTGGGGACACCTGGGTGGCTCAGTCGATTAAGCCTCTGACTCTTGATCTCGGCTCAGGTCACTATCTCAAGATCCAGCTCTGTGCTGACAGCATGGAGCCTGCTTGGGACTTTCTCTTTCCCTCTCTCTCTGCGCTCCTCTGCTATCTTTCTCTCTCTCTCAAAATGAATAAATCAACTTAAAAAACAAACAAACAAACAAACAAACCAAGAAGTTAGCCGTCAACAGTATTACAGATACTAGCAGAAGACTAGAGACAACCAGGTCAATGAAAAGGACTCAGAATACAGCATGAACGTTACATTCAGATCAGTTCCCCTTGTCTCCTAAGCCCCACAGTGGTGACGGTGACGCAGAAGTGGCCAGGTTGAAGTGCACATGCCTACGGTTTGTATCACATCTGGGGGATCCTTAGCTTAAAAATCCTTAGTATCTACCCGACCTGTGCTCATTTGTTTTGTTTCTGAAATTCTACATATGAAAGAAATCATGTTATTTGTCTTTCTCTGACTCATTTGGCTTAGCATAATACTCTCGAGCTTCAAACCAAGAAACAGATCTTTTCTTTAAATTTAATTTTATTTATTTTTAGAGAGAGACAGAGAGAAAGCAGAGGAAGGGCAGAGAGAGAGGGAGACAGAATCCCAAGCAGGCTCCACACTGTCAGCACAGAGCCCGATGGGGGGCTCAAACTCATGAACCATGAGATCATGACCTGAGTCGAAGTCAAGAGTCGTACATTTACCCAACTGAGCCTCCCAGGCGCCCCACCAACTCGTTTTTTCCTAAACTTTATTTATTCTGAGAGAGAGACAGCATGAGTGGGCGAGGAGCAGAGAGAGAGAAAGAGGGTACTGTCAGTGCAGAGCCCATTGTGGGGCTGGAACTCAAGAATCGTGAGATCATGACCTGATCTGAAACCAAGAGTCAGACACTTAACCAATTGAGCCACCCTGGCATCACTCTTGAACTATGGAGAACAGACTGATGGTTACTAGAGGGAAGAAG